>NC_133391.1:154134905-155351155 GCF_047511655.1 Castor canadensis | reverse complement strand
TTTATCCACGGAACATTAGATTTTACTATAAGGACAATGAAGCTCATAAAGTAATAAAGGAATTTAGTATTTAGTTCCTACTATGTAATATTTACTTCCTATTTATTTTTCCAAATTCAGTTTTTAGTGTTTCTGACTTCAAATATATTAATATATTTTTATGTGAAAATAGGCTCTAAAAAGTTTTATTCCTACAATTTTTCCTGCATTCCTCCATATAATGGTTTCTAGGATAACTTTTCTGTTCATACAACATCCCTATTCAAAAAACTTAAACTTTATCACCTCCCAACATAATAAAAATTTTTTAAACATGATGTTGAACACACTACCTGATTAGTGATGGACTATACTTATTACTGAATAATCTTCTTTTATATTTTCTACATAACAAGAAAATGTTACTGTTTTTGCCTTATTCTTTGCAGAATAAATTCCCAGAATGGCATGGTTATAATACTCTATATAGCACATGGTATCATTTCAAGCTGAATTTGGGAGGATGATGGTAGTTTCATGACTAAATATTATGTAAGTATATCTTAATGTTAATGTTACAACATTATTTGCCCAGTTTGTGCTCAAGATCTTGTAGACAGTCATGTATTTTCTAATGGAATTCCATAAATCCAAAGCTTGTAATTTGAACTACTGAAAATGAGTTTTCAATATTAATCATTGAACTTAAACTTTAATTGCTAGTTTATTGATTGGGGAATATCATTATTGTGCTGAAATCTTTTTGAATCCTGCTATTGTTATCTTGTGTTCTCACCTTGCACTATAATTAAATATGGATACTGCATTTTTATTATATTTTCCTATATTTCTTTGATTAAATATTTATGACAGGAGGTTAGGAGAGTTCTTTGACTCACTAAGAATTCAGTCAATTGTAACAAAATAAGTTATTTTTTTCTTTCCAACTTTTTATAACATTTTGACTTATTAACCCATCATAAGTTTTAGAACATGCTAAACATATCTGCTTTAAATTATTTCTGTGTCCATCTCTTTCTGTCTGTTTATGCAGATATACACACACAATTATATATGTAGATGTATATACATATATATATTCCATTTGCTCTGTGTCATATATCATTCCCACTATTTTCCTTCTTCTGTATTTTCCATCCGTTTCCCTTTCTGCCTTAGTCTGAAAACAATTTCTAATCTGCAATCACAAATCCTGTTTTCGATAATGGCCAAGCCAATGCCCAAATACTCTGTTTGTGGCTTAATAACCCTTACTCTGTTTTAGTTTACAATACATATTTGCTCTTTTATTATTGCTATTCTGTGGTAGAATTCCTCATGTATCATCTTATTTGGGGGAACATTTATTTTCAATTTATGTGTGATAACTCTAGTATGTTACTAATCTTGGATTCTGTTTCTAGATTCCATTGCTATAATTTTAATCTTAATCCATTTTATGTATCCCTTCACACATTTGTCTGAATTTGGAAATTATTGCATGAGTTGGAATTCTTCGGGGAAGCAGACCAACAACGTTTATGTATGTATATCTTATCTTTCTTTCTATGTAATCCATTTACTATCTCATGTATTATTTATGCTACTTTTCTTCTATGTTTTTTATCACATAGATAGATGATATATACATAGATAGATAGACAGATAGATAATGGATGGATGTGTAGATAGATAGACACATAGACAGGGAGAGATATTTTAAGGAATTGGTTCATGCAATTGTGGGAACTCACAAGTCAGGAATTGGTAGTCTGCCTGCAGATTACAAATTCAGGCAAAAGTTGATTTTTTACTCTTACTGAAGATTGTCTTCTTCTTCCTTCAGGTAACTGTTTTTGCTCCTAAGAACTCAGATGATCTACTCTTATTATTCAGGATAATCTGCTTAATTTAATGCCAACTAATTATAAGTATTAGCCACATATAAAACAAATATCTTCACAACATTGTTTAGAGTAGTGTCTGGCCAAACAACTGGGCACTGTATTCTACTGAGGTTGTTATAGAAAATTAAACATTGAAATTACATACGAAAAAATTATAAAGGGTTTCAATTATGTTTTTATCTTCCACAAAAAGTTAACACCATTATCTGATAGGCATCAAAGCTGAGAGCAAGTCACATTAATATTGATATGGGCCATGGAAGTAGTCTTGGAATGATCTCTAAATCACTCTGTTTTGATTTTATCTGTTTGATATTATGCACACCATTTATAGTATATAGAGATTGAATATATTGTTATTGGTTATATAACTGGTTATATAACATATTGCTATTGGATATATAATTGGTTATATATTTTATTGGTTATATAATTATATTGGTTATATAATTGTTTATATAATTAGATTTTATCTCCTTGGTAATTATTAGACTCCAATTATTATTCCAAAAGCACTGTGCAAATTATACACACCAAAAAGCCCAGTATTACTTTAGGATTCTTTGTTCTTTTTTAAAATTTATTATTATTCATTTATTCACATGTGCATACATTGCTTGGGTCATTTCTCCCCCCTGTTCCCCTTCCCCACATTCGCCCCCGCCCCCCTCACTTCCAGGCAGAACCTGTTTTGCCCTTATCTCTAATTTTGTTGAAGAGAAGACATAAGCATAATAAGGAAGACAAAGCATTTTTGCTAGTTAAGGATAGATATACAGAGAGATTCTTAGAATTGCTTCCATGTACCAATGTGTTACAACCCAAATTGATTCATCTCTAACTGATCTTTACACTGGTTCCTGATCCACTTCTCATGTTAACCTCTGTTGCTTTAAGGTTTCTGTATTAGTTCCTCTGGAGTAGGGACATCAAACGCCTTCATGTTTAGGGTTTTCTACCTATTCCTATATCTTCTGTATGTGTTCTCCCCTTGTCATGTGATCCAAGTCCAACCACATTGCTGCATTTGCCCTAGATCTAAAGTCCGCATATGAGGGAGAACAGATGATTTTTGGTCTTCTGAGCCTGGCTAACCTAACTCAGAATGATGTTCTTGACCTCATAATATCTTGTTCTATAAAACATAGCACATTGGTAAATGGCTTTATAAGAAAACTGACAATCTTATTCATATCTTTGTGCCTTCGTTTGCTCTGTTGCTTTTGTCTGATCAAATTTTGGTTATCTTGATAGTCACAAGTACTAAAATGTGTCTTCCCATCCCAGTGGAAATTGGTGAAATCTTTTCTAGTTTCTATGTGTCTGAACCACTTCCCATATTCTCACTACATGTGAAGAATAACCAACCTTAAAGAAAAAAAGAAGAAAAATGGTACAACAGAACACTAACTTCTTTCTATCTTTGATCTTGAATCATCAGATATTGATTGTCACAGGGGCTTTCTATTGGACTTACTGTTCAATGAACTGCCTTTTTTCATCTCATTATTATCATCACCATTTTATCTGGCTATTCTCTATGCTTTGGATTGGACTATCAAATTTAATCCATAATAGCTGAAAATGAAAATCCCTAATAAAATTTTTTTGATACAGATTAACATCAGAGATTATTTCATGAAAAAGTATATATTAAACAATTTCAATTGAAGATGAAAAGTTTACAGGGTGACTGAAAATTATTCACTAAATAAAGGGTCATGAAAGTCAAAAACAGATATGGAGTGTGCAGTGTTATAGCTCAAAGCCAAGTTAAAACGTATTGTTGAATATTAAGCATAGATTCAGATGACTTATGTGATATGTGGTGCATTCCAGTGAGTAAACAAAAGCCTGTGCAGAGAATGATGGTGACCTATGATGCAGGCATTCAGTACTAAGTAGCTCCCGTGTCTCTCTCTTCTTCACCACCCCCCATCTCTGGATTGATGAACAGTTAAATTAACACATGAATTTGGAAGGAAACATCTTGAGCTAAAAATAAGCAGCTAACTATAGTAATTGAAAGGATACATTGAATATGTGTGCAATCTGATTTGCAATAGCTAAAATGGTATGGATCTTAGAATAAATTAATTTTGTAGGGCACTTTCCTCGGTGTAGAATTCTTTAAGAATCAAGATCTTATTTATTCCTCTTGCTGTTTACTGTCTAGTCTCAGCTATCAATTGCTTCAAACTAGAATAAAAACAACTGGCATCACTTATTTCTCTTGCTTCAAATTCCAGTAATGATGTTAAGAATTATATAGTTTCAACTAAGTATAAGTTAAAAAAGCAACCTGATTTTATGCTGTGAAGTAATAAGATCAGAATTTTTCTCTGAAAGTTTCTTGTGTCCTGTAGAGAGAGAGAGACAGAGATGAGAGAGAGAGAGACAGAGAGAGAGAGAGAGAGAGAGAGAGAGAGAAGTGACAGCATCACTAAGCTATTTATTTGTTGATCTAAAAATAGTGTATTCATTTTGGAGATAAATTGAACTTTGTAAAATAAACTTGATCAGGAATTATAGAGGGAAATCACAAGCAGTATTTTGCTTAAGATTTTATTAATAAAGTACAAAACTACCTGAAATTATAAAAATATGGCATTCTAAAACATTCACGTACAGGCTGGAGATGATTGCCCTTTTCTGATTTAAACTTCTACATTTCAACAAAAGTACCACGTCTTAAATCCCAGAATGAATTCAAGCAATCTAAGTTGTTTAGGACATGGAACATGTTTTACAGATGCTGTTTTATCCCTTTACCCAGGAAACCACTTTCATCTATTACATTACTCTAGGACCTGTTTTCCTCTTTAAAAAAAATTCACATTTAGCCTTCTTTACCCAGAAACCATGGTATTCCTATCTCAGGGATACATTGCTTAGATTCCATGAATGCTTCCCATAAATTTTCCCTATAATGGCAATATTGTATAAATAACAACAAATGCCAAGAGCACATTGTAGCTCATGTTCAGTGTTGTTTGGCTAGATTCCTCAGGCTGTTGATGCCACTCTACTGGAATCTATTCAGCAGAATGATCTTTTTGAATTTATACTCCATCGTGGGACATGAATCATACTAAACTCCAGCATATGCCATATTCCTAAATGTGCTAGTCCTTGATCTTTTCATGACTCTGAACCAGTCAGCACTTTCCAGTATGGCATTTTGCTCATACCTTTCTCTCTGAAAATATTGATTTAGTTGAATTTCTGCCAAACCTGCTCCCTATCTCAATTCATCATCTTCTCATAATCTCTATTCACATAGTATAAAGAAAGATGTTTTCAGTTATAAAAATGGCACAGATGTAAGAGAAAATGATGCAAATTCTCTGAATTGGTGCCTATTCATTACATATTCAATAATATTTAACCTTATGGTAATGATTTGTATATAGTGATTGTTAACTAAATATTTATGGAAGAAATGACTGAAAGACCCATTTGCAACCAATTATATTGCAATCAATTATATATGATGACAATATATTTTGTCTAATAGGCGTACCATGATGTAAAGGGTTCAAGAATTTGATTGATAGCAGGATGAGGTGACTCAAGCCTGATTCTTAGTTACTCAGGAGGTCAAGATCAGGAGGATCATGGTTCGAGGTCAGCCGAGTAAAAAGATCAATAGACTCCAATTTCAACTAATGGCTGGGCAGAGTGGTGCAAGCCTGTCAACCCAGCTATGTAGAGAAGCACAAATAGGAGGACTGCAGTCCAGACCAGCCCCACATAAAGGGATAGCCTCAGTCCAGACCAGCCCCACATAAAGGGATAGCCTATCTCAAAAATAACTAAAGCAAAAAAATGGAGTGCTCAAGTGATAGAGAGCTTGCTTAGAAAGTGGGAGAGCCTGAGTTCAACTCACAGTACTACCAAAAAAGGAAAAAGAATAGAAAAGAATTTGATTAATGCATGAGAGGAAAATATACAAGATAATGTGAAGCACAATGTAATTCTTTGCACCTATTTCCTTTAAAAGTCACACAATAGGTTTAGGGATGTAATTCAGTGATAGAGTGCTTGTCAAGCATGTGAAAGAACCTATGTTCATTGGCAGTACCACAAAAACTTAAAAATAAGTAAGCACACACTTTATACATATTATATATAATATGTTTGATATGTATTAATCTCCATATTGTTGCATATGAACTTTATTTTTTCTTTTGTTTCTTTGTATATTTGTGAACAAACTTGGGGCACAGAAGGTTCTGATTTTGAGAAATTTATAAAATAAAATTGAAAAGTTTTTCTTGCCTCAATCATAATTTTATCCTTGAGTTTTGTGTATGATTTATCCTGACACAATTTATGCTTGTGAAGATATCCGTAGGAGCAACAATTTATCTTTGTTTTAAATAAGCTAAAATGAGTTACCTCTAAACTTTTAGAAATAAAAACTGTACTATAAATATGAGTTTAATGTAATGAGTTATCAAGATAACCATTAGATGGAGCCAGGAAAACTTCATTTCTGAAGGAATTTTGCTATTAAATTCAATAGTCAGTGTAAATCTGGTACACAGTATTAGACAATATTAATGGCCTTGGTGAAAGCACAGTAATGTATGTGTTGTTTTCATTTCCTGTATTCAAAAATATAAGCCTCATGTGCTTCCTGGTCATTCTTACACACATAGTGCCAGTAAAAGAGTGTCCACACAATCACAACTTTTAATTAAAATGAAAGAATAGCAGACCAGCAAACATAGCTTACAAACTATCTAAATAAATAATGAGATTATGATCATATGATTTGCTATATATGATCTCAAGATAGAAAGTTTGATTAACCAGAGGCTTTACTTTATTTAACCTACTTTGCATTTCCCCTAGAGTATCTTAAGACCTCGGATGAAAATTAGAAGACATAAACTATCATCAAGGTAACTGATATAAATATTATCTAATGAAGCAACACAAAAATTCAGCAATTAGGGGAAACCCAAATATAAATAGGCTGAAAGATCATTAACTCTGAAGTAGTATGTTTCTTTTCATTTAGCATGGATGTATCTTCCTTCTAACATTCTGGTAAAAAGTTGTCCAGTGAAGGTCATTTGCATATGCACACTGAAGACTATATCCCTCCATCAAAGATCATACCTCATTAGACTTTTTGAATAAATCAAAAGAAAAAGATTGTCACTTTATATTTTACATAGAACTTTTAATGCTTAGGTAAAAGCCTTTCATTGCTTCAAATGAAATGTTTGTTGTTCATTTTGTGGACCCTTTATTCAAATGGTTATAATTTCATTGCCTCCAGAAATGCCTGCTTCTAAATCTGTTGCCTGAACCCTTAATTTGTTTCTGGTCCTTTGCATCATTAATACACAGCCTTTCTGAGTCAATGGGTCACTAAATTGAATTTATTTGTCTCTCTGAATAGAGAAAAAGTATATTAATTTATTCTGTCTCAACTTTTTTCATTCTTGTTTTACATGTATGCTAATGCAATTTTATTTTTAAAAATCTTACCTTTTCTCCTTAAAGATAAAGAAATGAGACAGTGAAACTACAAAAGCATTTTATATCTACCTACAACATACATATGGGAATATCCTCTCTGTGGGTTCCTCTATTACAGACTTTATGATTAATTACTATTTATAAACCAAAATATAAATAATTATAATATATTAATTTAAATGCATTAAATCATTAATGACATTTGCAATATTTTGGAACATCTGTCCTCATCTTCTGCATTGCATCTTATTTTATTCTATTTTTTCTAACTAATTTGTAGAACATGTCTATTTTAAAAATGGAAACCTCTTATTATTATAAAAATTGCATATATTTTCTCTAAATCATGAATATATACATAACCTATAGTTCCCGAGATATGTAAACATACACACATAAGTTTATATAGTAAAGTCTGTTAATTTTTCTCTTTACCTATTTTTTATACTGATTAAAACTCTTCATAAACAAATTATTATAAATATGTTTTTGTATATCCTTCTTTAATATTGGGTGGTCTTTCTATTTTTTATTTCATTTTGAATCCATTTGAGATAGTTTGATGTAAAAACAAACCTTCAGTCTTCAATATAAAAGCCTAGTATTTTAAAACTATTTAATTACTATAAATTCTAGGTTCTTCTCTAATCATATGCACAGATATACATATATATGCATCAATTTTTATTCCTGATTCATCAGTATGTTGCACATTATTATTTGTAACACTTAATAGCATGTATTATCATTTTGGAGATAACTCCTTCCTCATTGAACTTCCTTTTCAAATTTTCCTTGGAAATCCTTCAACCTGTATTCTTCCATGTTAGCATCAAAATACACTTGCCAATATTGAATGAAAAATTTCTAAATTTATTGAATTATAATTAGCATATAAAAAGTGCACATAGTTAACATAAAATTTCGTGACTTTGGTTATATATGTTACATATAGTATACATATATATAAAAGTGTATGTGTGTGTGTACACACATGCTCATTTTACCATCATATTGCATTTGCTAAATATATTCATCACCTCCAAAAATTTCCTTATGTCTTTTTGTAATGCTTTGTTTTGTTTAAATTGTGTTTGTATTACTATATGTGTATGGTAAGAACATTTAGTATGAGATCTATCTTCTTATAATTTTAAGTAGACACCACCTTTATTGTTTCTTATATGCTTGAATTTTCACAATAAACCTTTCATACTTCTTCAGTGTAATATCTTCAAGGTCCATTCATATTTCACAAGTGAGAGAACTTTCTTCATTTTTAAAACTGAATAATATTCCATTATGTTTTCTTTATCCATTCATATGTTCATAGACATTTGAGCTAATTCCTTACCTTGCATATTTGGGACCATGATTTATGAATGTGGAAGTGCAGACATCTCTTTGCAAACCTGACTTCAATTCTTTTGGATATAAACTAAGGTCATATCTTAGTTCAACTTTTAATTTTCTGAGGAATTCCCATACTAGTTTTGAGAGTGGTTGCTGTATTTTGTTTTTCTAACAATGGTGTATAAGTGTTCTGATTTTCCCACAACCTTGTCAATGCTTTTGTTATTTGAATAGTGCCCATTCAAGCAGGTGTGATTTGATAACTGATTACTGATGTTTAACATTATTTTATACACCTATTGTCCATTTGAGCTAATACCTTCTTTGGAGGAATTGGAATTCAAGTCCTTTTCCATTTCCAGTCAATTTTTCTTTTATTGTCATTGTGCATCTGTGATTGAATTTTAGGTGTTTCTTATATATTTTGGAAGTTAACTCCTTATCAGATTCACAATTTGCAAATATGTTCTTACATTACACCCAACAAAAATTGTGGAAATCACTACAATTACAAATTTAATTTCTACATATTTTTATTGTTGTGCTGGGTGGGGGTACATTGTGGCATTTACAAAAGTTCATACAATGTATCAAATGCAACATACTTGAATTCACCCCTCCATCAGTCTACTTTATCACCCTTTACCCCCATCCCAGAATAATTTCAACAGGTATCTTTTTTGCATTTGCATACATGTGTACACAGTTTTTGCAACATACTCACCCTTCTATCCTTTTTCCCTGCCATGCCCCCCCTCCCACTGCTAATGTCCCTACCCCCTCCCACACACACATCCAGGCAGGACCCATTCTACCCTACTATTCTCAGACTTTGTAGAAGAAAAAAGAAGAAAGAAAAAAAGAACAATGTCATTTTTTGCTTATTTGAGATATAGGTACCTACACAGGGAGTTTCATTGTGATATTTTCATATATATATATATATATATATATATTTACCTCAAATAGTTTATCTCCTCTAATTTTCTTCATTCTACCTTAATCTCTTTCTTATGGTGTTTTCAGCCAGTTTAAGATTTCTATATTCATTCTTGTATAGAGAGCATATTAAGCATAATCAAGTTATTAGTTTCCTCCTTTACTCTATGTGTGAACTCTTCCATATGTGACCTCCTTTAGTGTGACCAGTGTTTCATAATATTGCTGTATTTGTATTAGGTCTAAATTCCACACATAAGAGAGAACATATGACTTTTGGCCTTCTGAGTCTGTCTAGCTTCACTTAATATGATGTTCTCCAGCTCCATCCACTTACCTTTAAATGACAAAATTTCATTTTTCTTTGTGGCTGAAAAAACTTCCGATGTGTATAAATACCACATTTTCTTAATAGATTCAATTACAGTGGGGCATCTTGGCCATTTCCATAGCTTAACTCTTGTGAATAGTGCTGCAATAAACATGGGTGTGCAGGTGCTTTTGTAGTAACCCAAGTCACATTCCTTCAGGTATATTCTAGGAGTGTATTGCTGGATCATTTGGCAGTTCTATTTTTAGCTTATTGAGGAGCCTCCATACTGTTTTGCAAGGTGGTTGTTTTAGCTTACATTCCACCAGCAATCTATGAGGGTTTCTTTTTCTCAGAATCCTCACTAACATTTGTTGTCATTGTGTTTTTGATGGTAGCTATTCCAACAGGAGTGAGGTAGAATGTTAATGTGATTTTGATCTGCTTCTCCTTTATGGCCAGGGAAAGTGAACATTTTTCATGTGTTTGTTAGCCATTTGAACATCTTCCTTTGAAAAGGTTTTTTTCATTTATAATTTATAATTTTTGAAGTGTTGTAAGTTTTACTATCCTTTCTTCCAAATCAATAATTTGTTGGACTGGGGATGTGACCCATGAAGTAAATGCCTGTGTGACAAGCATGAGGCCCTGAGTTCAAACATTTTTGACTTGGAACTGCCAAAAAAAAAAAGTCATATTCCTGAAACATATAAGTTTATTCTAGATTGGAGATGTGTTAAGGAAATCAGAGTTTTTAAAATACTTTCATTTGCTTCACTGCTAAACCAGTAAATAGGCAAATAATGTCATTCTTGAAGACATCCCTAGTATATCACAAATTGTGTCTCAAATTTGAGGGGCCTCCAAAGCTTTTATAGAGTGAGAACACAATCAGTTCAGATGTCTTTAGATCAATGCTTCTGATACCTATATGGAAACAGGAAAGCAGGGATGAATTTTGTGGTTATGATTTATGCATCTGTAGTGTACTTAGCATCTGCAAATCAATGAAGACAAAAACTGTCATGTTTCTAATTTACTTTATTGCTCGTTGATGTGCTCACAATTTTCTCTATATTTGATTACTTTTTTTCTTTTTTCCCTAATTTTAGGAGATCTTTCAAAGTTTATCTCTGTAGACATTTTATCCAATACTGTGAAAACATTGGATAAACATAAACAGCTGCTTGATTTCTCTTCTTTGTAACTTTTTTCTTTAATAATGTTTAATGACATGTTTATTGTATGTCAGAAATATTAAATAGTAAAGTGGAAAATTGTGATGCTGCCAAAAAAACAAGCACAATGAAATAAACAGATGAGAATTGTGGAAAACATCATTAATTAATCTATAAATTCAAGGACTTTGTTGTAGAAATTTAGTTACTAAAAATTTTACATTATTTAATGATGAATTTATTAACTCTAAATGCATTAATTATAAAGATTAAAGGCCCTACACATATTTTAAAATAGTTTTATAACTGTTATAAAGAAAAGTTATCTTAAAAAGTAATTTCATATCTCATCATACTAACTGCATCATTTTAAGAAGTCATTTCATCAATTACTCCTACATGCTTCATATACCATACAATGGTTATTAAGTGATTATAAAATTTTACTCATACTCCTACACTAGTCAATAACATTGTAAAACATATTTTCTCCTTTCCTTATGTTTTCCAGTTTTCAAGGATTGAGTTATTATCAGAAAATTGGGGGAAGGGGGAAGAAATGATCCAAACATTGTATGCACATATGAATAAATAAAAAAAAAAGAAAATTGGAATAAAAACCATGTTACCACTGCCTGTCATGATTTGTGGTTTGTCTACCAGTTGATCTTCAGTTCAATCATGAAGTCTGGTTGCAATGTTCAAGTTCTCTCAACAGTTTATATTTTAACAGTGTTCTGGGCCATTTTTTTAATAAAAGGGTTAATTTTGTATTGCAAAAGAACATTTCATATTAATTCATTTCTTTAAAATGAAGTATTTCTACGTGAACCATGTTGCAGTATTATTTTGTTAATTCCCCATAAGTACTTTCCTGGTAGCCTTACATAATAGTGACAGATAGTTGAAGTTTACATTTCCTAGGGATTCAGAATTTGAGTGAGCAAAGGCTGGTTTCCTCTTTGGGCATGCATCAAGTTGCTATCTTCCATGATATTTGAGGAGTTCTTTCTATCTATTACTTCTTATAAAATGGTGCCAATAAGACAGGTGTGGTGGCACACACCTGTACTATCAATGCTCAAATGACTGTGGCAAGAGGATCATGAGTTCTAGGCCAACTAGATTAGATAGTGAGTTCTAGGCAAGCTTGGGTTACAAAAGAAGTCTGAAAAAAGTGAGCTAATAAGACTTTATTTCTAGCACATATATTCTACTGGTTTTCCAGGATGGTTTAAATTATGCACATTTCCCTTCATTTACTGCTATTTTTCACTGTGAAAAAAGGTTTATGTCACACATGGATTTTACATAGATGAAAACAGGATAGTCAGAAACACATTAAAACATGTAATATCTGATATAATTGTTTTAATACTACATTTCAATAACTATATCTAATACTAATAAGAACACCATTTGCATTTAATATTTCACATTCTGTACTAATACATTTTCAAGTAAAAATATTTAAGGGCTAATATAATTTTACCTTGTTAACACCTAAAAAATTAGCTAGCATCTGTTGCCCTTAACGCAGAGAAACTAAAGCAGATACCTTAAAGCAACTGAGGCCAATAGGAAAAGGGGAACAGGTACTAGAGAAAAGGTTAGATCAAAAAGAATTAACCTAGAAGGTAACACCAAGCACAGGAAATCAATGTGAGTCAATGCCCTGTATAGCTATCCTTATCTCAACCAGCAAAACCCCTTGTTCCTTCCTATTATTGCTTATACTCTCTCTACAACAAAATTAGAAATAAGGGCAAAATAGTTTCTGCTGGGTATTGGGAGGGGGAGAGGGAGGGGGCGGAGTGGGTGGTAAGGGAGGGGTGTGGGCAGGGGGGAGAAATGAACCAAGCCTTGCATGCACATATGAATAATAAAAGAAAAAAAATATATTAAAAAAATGTATATATATTCTAAAGAATTCCTCCAATTTACTTTGTTGTCTGTTATTACTGCCTTGTCTAGGGTCTCCAATTACCACTTGCTTACTTTAACATTCGGTACAACTCTCCTATTGCTGAAAGCATCTTTGCTTTCTGGAACAAATTGCTTCAGTCCTATGTTTAATACAGCCATATCTATTTGAACACAATATACATGTTCCTGAAAGACCTTGTGTTCTGCAAAATCACCACAAACAATCACAGCTCTTATGAGGAAAATTGCATTGGCAAGAACTATGCAGCTATGTAAACACAGCACTAACAGAACTAGTAATTGATGTCTTGGGAAATAACTTGGGCAGTCCAGGCAGCCAGCACAGGTTGTCAGGAGTCTGCCCAAGGGAATATTAAACTGCACAAAAACAATAGGGAAGAAAGTCTGGCTTGTGGGAGGCACTGAATCAACGCAGAGAAAAATAGAGCTCAGAACACCATAACAAGTAAAACCTGTCATGAGGTTAGAACTTTGCAAGCCTGTGATTCTGGCTCTCTGGAATGAATATTATGAGTACAGAACTCATTCTCAACTTCCTAAAATAAAGCAGGAAGGACCCCTGCCTATGAAGCACCCAAGCAAAATGTTTACCACGATTTTTTTTTTGAGAGCCACAATTTTTCTCTTACTATCTTGACTCTGCTTTAATAAAATCAAATGTGAAACAATGTAACTTCCAACATGTGGTTCTCATTATTAAGGATTATGAGAAAAATGGGGTATCAAAATGTGTTTTATAAAAGAAAATTTCCTCCAACAGCATGAATTCATCTATTCTGATTTTTTAAATTTTCAGATAGATCAAAATTGGGAATTTATATTTAATCAAAAAAGTCTGGGAGCTCATTTGAAATGCCTTGAAAGCCACATTTAAAATCATTTACATTTTTACAAATCATAATACTTTTTAATAGAATTTTTGGTCCTGAGTTCACATTGATACTTCTGATACAATTCTCTGCATCTCTGGGATTTTATCTCTTTCTCCTTCATAACTGTCTGACGTCTTACTGTCCAGGACCAAACATCTCTATGATAGAAAATACAATAATAAATATTGCTGATAGGTTTATCTAATGATAGATTATGCTGCATTCCTGGAATAAAACCTGTTTGTCCTGATTCATTATGATTTAATTACTGTTACAGGATTAGATTTTCTAATATTTTATTTAACTTTAGCATACACTTAAAATAAGATTCATCTCTAGTTTCTTTGTTTTGAATTATGCTAGCTTTGTAAAATGATTTGGTAAGATTTTTATATTTCATACATTCTGAATTAAATTTAAACTTTATGTCAATTTAATTAATGTATTTTTCAGTACAAATCTTGGATTTTCTTAGTTTTTAGAATGCATTGCATATATTCTTCACAAAGCTTTATCTATTGTTTTGAATAATTTTGATGTCTTTCACATCTAGGTTTCATATTCCCTATTTTAAAATATTTGGGGGAAGGGAGGATAAAGGAGAATGGTGGAGGGAGTAAATTCAAGTTTGATATATTTGATATATTGTAAGAACATTTATAAATGCCAGAATGTACCCCCACATAGCACAACAATAAATAAATGTTTTTGCACATAGGCAGTAATGGTATTTAATATGTAAAAATAGACAAATATTAATTTTTTGTTTTGTATTTCCCCTATCAAATATATTTTAGAAATTTTGCCCTATATTTATATCCAAAACATGGAAAATATCTGAAAGCATGTAGTCTGATCATTTGTCATTAACCTAACATTCAAGTGATGTACAGCAAAGGTAAAAATATTAAGGTCTAGTCCTGGAAATAGGTGACTTTGAGTCACTTAATTCATTTTCTCTATGACTTAAATAATGCTTGTCATTACAACTTGAACTTCAACAGTGCCCCTTGAAATGAAAATGTTCCCCTTTGGGGACATGTGTGTGTGTGTGTAAGCATGTATGTCTGCATGTATGCACACTCTCCTTTTTTAATGAGCTAAGTACATTTAGAAATAAGTGATAATGTAGAATGGAGGATTCAGTTTTTTACCTATTACAACTATTGATTTTGGCAAATGTGTACTAAAATCCTTCAGAGGCCTGACATATTTTTCTTCCTTAATAAGAAAGTTTTATACTCAAGTTTCCAAATCTCATTAACTCTGTCAATAAGACCATGGGTACATCCTCAGTGGGAAAACCTTCCTAGAGTTTTCCCACTTGATTAACACTTTCCATTTTCTCATTTGATTAAATACTTGAAATTGAATGACGGACTCTAGGGAGTCCCTTTTCTCTGCAATGGAAAAATTTTAACTCTTTTGTAAGTGACAGCATTAACATTTGTTAAGTTTTTATTTAAATTTCTCAAATATGCTTTCCTTTGAATTACACTGCTTAAAAAAGTGTCCAAAATTCTTGCAAATTATAAATTTGAAAAATTCCTATATTTTTCTTATTCAAATTCTTCAAATATAGAGAGACACTCAAATGAAAAATCTAATATTAATAGGTAAAGTTACACAATGGCCTTTTCTGTCTACAACATTACAGATGGTACATTACAAACTATAAGATCACAGTCTTTTAAGTGACTTTTCAAACAGGGCTCTTGATATAATTGTAGTCAATAACCATCACTGTCCAGAATCAGTAAAATCTAGACAATTTATGTCAAAAGAGGCTCAAGATATACATTATATGGCCAATCATATTGGAAGTATTGTAGTATAATTGTGCATTGATTTTGGAGTTTGAAGCATCTGGTTATGAATCCATTTTTGTCATTGATTATCTCTTTGAGAATGGGAACAACACTCACAAAATGACCTCCATCTTTCCAGAGAATATAGCTCGATATGCAAATCTTCCATCTATCAGTCCTTTAATTCTTTATTCTATAAAATAGAAATAGCTATGATAATGTTAGCTTTTTATAAAAGCTTTGAGAAACAATACATGCACACAACAGTCATGCATTGCTCAACAGCTGTCCTTAGATTTTCCTCTACTTATTATTATACTGAAAAAAATAGGCATAATAATAATGGTTAGAATTAAGTCTCAAGTGATAGAAAATATTTTTCATCATTTCCTTAACTCATAGTTAAATAACAGGATGTTGAGTTTACAAAATCAATATATAATCTCTTTTTATGACTGAAAGAAAATGTTTTATGTTATTTTATAGTAAACATAAACTAATTTAATCGATGTGAGATTATTTAAGTTATGGAAGCATTATTCTGCAGTAAATCTATTCTGACTCCTCCATAGGAAGTTAGGTGGGGAGCTCCTTTGAATCAGATATTTTACCAATTTAGATGTCTCTTCAACTTTATTTGCTATTTTCCAAGAAAACACAAAGATATTTTGTGCATCATTGGGTTTCCAATTCAGAATTAATTCAAAATTTCAAAAAAGTCTGGAAATTATATTTATCAAAACACTTGTTATTTCCCAGAAACTTCAATTGATCTTACCTCCAGTGTGATCCTCCCATTTTAGGAAGAATTAATAATGCTTTTTGGCTTTAATAGTCAATGCCAAACACAGACTGGTTTGTCAAGTTCTTGTGTATTTAAGTTTAAATTGATTCAGTACCATTCATTTCCCAAGCCTGTGGAGAAATGACTTTCAAGGGAGATTGTTTAATAGGTAAGCTGTTAATTCAGTCTTCCATGCTTTGCAATTGCTGTGTGTGTAAATCAACCATCATGCAAACTTTTTCTACCAATAAAGCATATTTAAATGAATTTTGATCCAAGAGCATTATACTTCAAGCATCCTGTGTTACTTATGAAATTATTACTGAAGATATCAACTGTAATGCTGAACAAGTTTTTTCTTTAAAATTTTACTAAAAAATTAGTTTGGAGTTCACAGTAAAATTAAGAGGAATTACCAAAATTTCCTATATAGCCCATATCCTTACACTGTGCAGCCTCCACTATAGTCAACATCCCTCAACAGGGGATATGGGGTTAAAATTGATTAAACGACACTGACATATTTTAATCACCACCACATATATTATTGCTCATTCTTGGTGTTGTACAGTGTATATGCTTTGACAAAAGCGTAATGACATGTATATATCATTATGAGTATCATGAAGAGTATTTTAAGGGTATCCTTCTGGAAATCATTGATCTTTTACAATCAACATAATTTTGCTTTCTCCAGAATGTCATATAGTTGGAATCCTATAGTATATGAATCTGAATGTTTCAGATTGTCTTATATCATTTAGTAATACTTTTTAAAGTTCTTCTGCATCTGAATATGGTTTCATTGTGCATTTCCTTTCTAGTGCTGAAAAATATTTCATATTGTGAATGTACCACCATTTGGGTACATCTACCAAAGGGCATCTACCCATCTACCAAAGGGCAGCTTGATTTTTTCCATATTTTGTCAGTTGTTAATACAGCTGTCATAAGCATCTATATGAAGGAGTTTGTGGGGTAATTGGTTTTCATCTCCTTGGGTAAATGCTAAGGACGGTGCTTGATGGATCCTATGATAAGATTATGTTCAGGTTTATATGAATCTTCCAATGGTCACCTAAAATGACGTTATGTTTTTGAATTACCACCAGGAGTAAATCAAAGTTCTTATTGCTCTTTGTCCTTGCCACTTCTTGCCAGCACAAGAAGTGTTAGTACGTTCTGAAGTTTGAGCATTCTAGTAGGTGGTAATATGGCAAATTACGTGAAAGACTTTTTCATATCCTTAATTGCCATGTGTACAATGGCTTTTGTGAGTTGTCTGTTAGCTTCTGATTTCTTCACTGGGTTCCTTGATTGCTTTTATTTTTGAGAATTCTCAGTTCTTGTACTATTTGGATAAAAATTCTTTATCAGATGTGTCTTTGGCAATATACTGGAACACATTTTCTCATTCTCTTTGTCTTTTCAGATGAGGAAAATTTAATTTTAAAGATGTTTTATCTTATCAATTATTTCTTTCATGTATTATGACTTTAGTGGTCTATTAAAAAAGTCATAAGAATGTCCACCTGAGGTCATCTATATTTTCTCATATGTTATCCTTAGGAGTTTGATAGCATTGTGTTTTACATTTAAATCTATCATCTCTTTTGTGAAATGTAAGGACTGGGCTTAGACTCATTTTTTATATGAGAAAGTCCATTTGTTCAAACAGTACTTGTTGAAAAAACAATCTTTGTTCCATTATATTTCCTTAACTTTTTCAAGATCTGATCAGTATATGTGTGTGGATGTATTTCTTGGTTTACTACTCTGTTCCTTTGATCTGTTCTAATACTCCTTCTTAATAGCAGATGTCACCATTACTATAGCTCTGCAGTAGCCTTGAAGTTGGGTAATGTTAGTCTTCCAACTTTTTCCTTCTTCAATATTATTTTCATTATAGTTGAACTTTTGCTTTTCCATATAAACTTTAGAATCAGTTTAGGAATATCTAACAGATATCTTGCTGGAATTTTGACACCATATCTGATGTTGAGAAGAAGTGACATGTTGGCAATATTAAATTTGGCATGCTAAAGGAAATGGTATTGTGTTTTTAATTTCAAATTATACCAGCTTGTTGATGGCATATAGGAAATCAATTGGCATTTATATATTTACCTTCTATCCTGCAATATTCCAATGATAAGTTGTTAATCCCAGATGGCTTTCTCAATAGATGAGATGATCATATTCTCTGTGAACAAAGATAGTGTTCTTTCTTTCCTTCCTGTAAGTCACTGTTTTATTTCCCTTTCCTATTGTACTGCATTAGCTAGGACTTCCAATAAAATGTTAGAAAGCAGTTGTGAAAGGTGGATATCCTTGCTTTTTTTTCTGTCTTAATGAGAAAGCTTTCAGTTTCTGACTATTAAATATGATATTAGCTTTGTTTTTGTCATAGATATTCTTTATCAAGTTGAGGAAATTCCCCTTGAGAGTTATTATGAATACGTGTTGAATTTCTAGATATATTTTTCCCTAAGTGTATTGATAGGATCATGTAAAATTTTTTTAATAAAATTCATGAAAGAAGTTTTTTTTAAATTGCAGGACTTTTATTTTTCTGGAGAAATTGTTGTACACTGAAATAGCTATAGAAATTGAAATCCTTAATATACCTATGCTTTTCCATGTTTGACAAGTAGCTCAAAGGTAATGATTAATTGCAACAGTAATGTTGACCTGAATGATTTCAAAGTCTACTCCTTTGACAGGTTAAGATTTTCTTACTTCTAATTAAAGTTCCTACAAATCTCTTTTCATAAAAATGTGAGGATCAAAAGGAGTTAAATGGGCATTAAAATTATCTGGTGAGTTTGCATTAATGCAATTATATATTTGAGTAATATTTATTCTGTTTGATGTGGTATATCATAAAAGACTATGTGAAAAATTGTAGTAATGTGTAACTTTATGATCTATTTAAAATGCCAACTATCAGACATGAGGATTAATGAAGCTTTTTCATCACACTGTGGGTGGATCCTCAGGCTTGTGTCTATTAGGCAAGCACTCTAACACTGAGGTACATCTCCAGCTCTTCAAAAAGAAATTTAAAAATGATAATATACCTGTACTATTACATAAACAAATTACTCATTTTTTTCTGTTATTTAAACTTTTTTTATTTGAATAGTTATCTGTATGTCAACAGTAGATATATCTCTGAAAACATGTATGTTTTAACCTACTACAATATATATTGTTAATTATTGTGTGGTCACCAAAAGTTACAAAAGTTGATAGGGTGATTTTTAAATAAATGTTTCATTTTAAGTGACTCATACAGAGAAGTGTCTTATTTTTATGATGTAAGCTTAAATATCCTTTCTTAGATGTGATATTACCTTGAAATGTTTCCACAGAAACAATCCTATGAGTAATTAGAGAGAAAAGGATGTGAAGTTAAAGGAGGCTATTAGAGATATGGAAGAAGATGAGAGGAAAGGGAGGGGAAAATTGTAAGTATGCTATATGTATGTATGTATGGAAATGTCATGGTGAAATTCATTATCCTCAACAATTGATATACACTTTAAAAAATCTATACATATTTTGAAAAGAGGCAAATCATTTAGAACCTTATCAAAATGAAAATCAGAAGACAATACTATCTTTAAATAAATTGAATAGATTAGGGATAAAGTAGTATCCCAACCCAGTTTTCTCTGTTATTCTAGGATTCACTTTCAATCATTTTCCTTTGCTACTTCTAACGAAGATATTGAAGAGAATGTCCTGCTTGGTAATTTTACTTCCAGAATAGAAGAAATTAGGCCCAGAAGAAAAGTATATCAGCATTATTTTACTTTTCTTATAGGTAGCTCAGTCTATTGAAAATATTGTTTTCTCACCTATTCTGTGAATTTCTATGTGTTTAATTTAAATTAACATCATTCATATAAACTATCATGTCTATAATTCTGCTGGAGACATTAAGTACTATAGATTTTGTTATAATTACTTAAGGTGAAGTCCCTTAAAGCCTACTGTCAGCGATTTTCAAGAATATCCTATATAGTTATTAACTATAGTCAGAATGTTGTACATTATGTATCTTGCACTTATTACAACTATCTAAAATTTTGAGTCATCTGGCCAACCTCATCCTTGCTCCCAATCCATGGTAACTACCACTTTACTATCTACTTCCATGAGTTTAATTTCTTCAGATAATACATATAAGAGACATCTCGATCACATTTATTGGCTTAATTTAGATATTCTACAAAGCATATGTATTCGAAAGCAACGTGACAAGCCATATATAATACAATACCATAAAGTATAATATAGTATAACACAGTTAATATACTGTGATATATATGATATAATATATGTGATATAAGATATAATATAATAAGTTAATTAAAAATAAATTACTACAATAACTGAATATTTTAGATACATCAGGCTTCTACGTAACTTTGCTTATGACAACATTCATCATAGATTGAAGACTCTTTTCCCAGCACTGTGCATCTCTGACTTGCAGTCTGTGCTATGCTACAGAGTGTACAGTTCTCCAAACAATAGATAGTGATGCTAGTGTCTGGCCCTCTTCCATGAATTGTTCCATCTTCTTTAGCTAAATTTATCTTTTACCTCTATTCCAATCTTTTATTTAACTCTTACTTTTCCATAAGGACTCATGAGTTCATACCATGGACAGCTTCCTCATTTACCCAATAGATATAAGTAAAAGTTAAGAGGAGAAACTTTATTTGCATCTTAGTGGTAAATTATTAAATATTAATTGGATGGAGGAACATAATTTAAAAGAAACCTAGAATATGTGATGAGTTAAACAAATGTTAATTTTGGATCTAGATTACACTTAGTTTTCTGAGGTAGAATTATTTTTTTAAAACTAGGAAGCTAATTTGTGTATAAAATTTTTGTATAAAATGAATTACATAAAACATATTTTGGGAAAGTTTTTGAATATATTGATTTCTATACATTTTAATGATTAAACCTACTATTTAATCTTGTGTGAAATCTGAATTAACTCTTGAAATCTGTATATACTATCTTCTACACATTACCTAAGATATCCTCAACTATAAGCATCAGCTGAAGAATATTGGTTAAAGTTTGTGTATATGCTTCAGTTCACTATACTTGTATGCAAACCAATCTTTCCTCATGATAACACCAAATATATTTCCCCACATAAAATATTTTAATAGATTTCATGCCTTTCCAACTTACACTGGCATTACATCACTGGCTTCATTTTTATTATCAATATTTCATGGTTGCAAGAATTCCTTGAAAATGTTTATACCACAGAGTTAAAAAGATAAATGGGTGTTAATAGATACATAAATGGCAGAGAAACAGAAGACAGACATATGATGTTTGGACAGATAGATTCTTTCAGCTGGTACATTACCTCATTTAGAGTAGAGAAAATACCATAGATTAGTAAAATAAGACTATGAATATTTTAAGAGAAAAACTCAGTTAAACCTCATGTTTATATCTTGATTGAGTTAATATTTAAAAATTAAAAGTAAGAGAAAAATTTGTTCACAAATATTTTATTTACTTTTTATGAATAGTTGATTTTTTTCAAGAGAATAGCTTAAAAATATATTGAATTACTTTATTAGTACCAATAATATTTAAATGACTTCTTTTCAAAATTCTAAATAGTTTTGGTATATAAAATAAGTTTTTTATTTTTCATTTTAGATGAAGTAAGTACAGTTTTAAAGCAGGACAATTACACTTATAGAAAAGTACTATTGGTTTCTTTGATGAGAAAATTTTTCCCTCACTGATTCTCATAAAATGGTTTGGAATATGATCTTGTTATTAATTCCAACGTTACTGAGATGGAGGAAACTAACAGTGATTACAGTGTAAGTGGCCTGACATGTGAGGTCACATACACAAAAGCAAAGCCAGGCAAAGAATCGCAGTCAGCGTTGATCCAGGGATTGCAAATAGTGGTAGCAATTGATTCATAATCAGGGCAGAAAATGTTTATGCAACAATTTTTGATAAAGTAGTCATATTGTAGTGGGCAGATGTGATATTTTAAAAAAGTAATGAAAAGACAACTTCCTTAAAAGGGACTTGCATCATTGTGTATGGGAATATTTTATTTGCAAGCTAAAGATGAAATACTTTTACATGCTATAAATGACACTTATTTCAAATCAATCAAAATACTGAATTTTAGTTTTGCATATTTTTCAGATATTCACTAAGAAAATTCACTTGGTTACTTAAATTCATTTCTAATCCAAGAAAAATCAGTTTAGACTTTAAAGGCATGGCATCAATTAAAAAATATAGCCATTTCATCCAACAATTGTTTGTCATTTGTTTTTACAATTAATTTCAAATTTAAACTTGATGACTCTATTGACATAACCTACTTTTATTTTATTTTATTGAAAGCATCATTAACTTTGCTATTACATATGTAGATATTCCAAATAGCTTGAATATGAAGAAAACGTGTATTAGACAATTTCAAAGTGGAAACAAAATAATTGAATGGCTATTTACCCATTTTAGAATGGTGATAGATGTATATTAAAGACACAAAAACATATTCACAATGTGGCATTAATTTGGACAGATTTCCAACTATGCATACTTGCACTATAAAATAAATGTATAATTATATTTGGCATGAGGTCTTATCACTTATTATATAGATCAATT
Source organism: Castor canadensis (assembly GCF_047511655.1). Lineage (NCBI taxonomy): Eukaryota > Metazoa > Chordata > Mammalia > Rodentia > Castoridae > Castor > Castor canadensis. The sequence goes on along the minus strand of NC_133391.1, from coordinate 155,327,889 downwards.
GCCTTTGCTTTTTAAAACAATTTTTATTTGCATGTAATAGTTATACATACTGATGAGGTACAATGTGATCTTTTGTTTCAGTTATAAATTAAGTAGTGATTAACACAGGGATATTAGCCTATACCTATGCTTAAACTTTTACCATTTATTTTATAGTGAATATACTCAAGTTCCCTCCTTTCAAATATTTTCACATGTACAATGTATTATTGTTGGTTATTTTCACCCATCTGTGTCTTGGAACACATGAATTTATTCCTCTTTTCAGGTAATAATGTGTGTGTTGATCAAACTCTTATCTCCTCCTCCCCACTATACTCCCAGGGTCTGGTAACCATGATTTGTCTTTCAATTTATTTTATAATCCACTTAGGAAACAGATTATGTGCTGTTTGTCTTTTTGCCTCTGATTTCTTTCACCTTATACAATGTGCTATAGGTCCATCCTGTTGTTGTAAATTGTAGGATACATTCTTTTTATGAATTTTGATACATTATATGTATAAACCATTTCTTTATCCATTCATCTATTAATTGGTATCAAGGCTGGTTCCAATTTTGGTCATTGTGAATAGTGCTTCAGTAAACATGGGAGCAAAGTGTCTTTCTGAAATATAATTTTATCTCCACTGAGCATATATCCAGTACAGACATTGCTGGCTCCAATGGTAATTTAAATTTTATATTTTTGAGGAAACTTCTGGTTTCCATATGGTTGAACTGAATACATTCCCATTGAAAGTGTGTAAGGATTTCCTTTTGTTCATATCTGTACTTGTTATTCTGCATAATATTCATTCTTATTAGGATGAGGTGTTATCTCATTGTGCCAATGCTGAAGAATATGGACTGGCATTTGTATCTGTTGGCTATTTGTTATTTTTTACTCATGTAATAAATGTTTTTTTTTAATTTTTATTTTATTTATATATGCATAAAATGTTTGGGTCATTTCTGTACCCTTCCCCCCACACCATCCCTTACCTCCCCCCCTTACCCCCCTTACCCCTTGCTACCCGGCAGAAACTATTTTGCTCTTATCTCTAATTTTGTTGAAGAGAGAATATAAGCAATAATAGGAAGGACCAAGGGTTTTTAACTAGTTAAGATAAGGATAGCTATACAGGGAGTTGACTTGCATTGATTTCCTGTGTATGTGTGTTACCTTCTAAGTTAATTGTTCTTAAACTAACTTTTTCTCTAGTCTGTTGGCTATTTGTATGCCTTCTTTTGAAAAATATCTGCCCAGATATTTAACCTATTTTTGAAAATGAGATATTTACTTTTTGACAGTGAGTTTTGGAATTACTTACATATTCTGAATATTAACTCCTTGTCTGCTGTATATTTCATATATACTTTCTAACATTCTGTGCATTATCACTGATCTGTTTACAAGTTCATTTATGTTCAGAAGCTTTTCAGTTTCATGTAGTCCCATTTGCCAATTTTTGATTTGTTGCTGTACATTTAGGGTCATGTTAAAAAATCATTTCCCAAGCCAAGGTCTTGAAGACTTTCTCCTATAAATTCTAGTAGTTTCAGGTCTTCCATTTAAGCACTTAATCCATTTTGAACTGATATTTTTAACTGCTGAGTGATAGGAGTCTAGTTCCATTCTGTTGCATGTAGTCTTTTACATTCTCAGGACCTAAATTTGTTGGAGAGATTGCCTGCTTTGTTAAAACCAGTCTAGTGAATATACATGGGACTACTTTTGACCTCTCTACTCTGTCCCTAGTACTGGATTTGTTTAATTTTGTGACACGAGACCTTTTGTCTTTATTAGATTAATTAGTTGTTTATTACTATGTAATAATTTTCCCCAAATGTAACCTCTATTGATCCTTGAGATGAAGCACCCTCAGCAGGGTCTACCTTGATTCTTTCCCTGCAGAAACTGTGATAGGATATTTATTCTTGCAGCTGGGCACAGTGGTTTGAGGCCAGCATAGGCAAAAATTTTCTAAGTTCCCATCTTGACCAATAAAAAGCTGTGTGGTGGCAAACACTTGCCATTACAACTATATGGGGAGCATAAATAGAAGAGTCACTGTCCAGGCTGGTTCAGACACAAATGCAAGACTCCATTTCAAAAATAACCAAAGCAAAAATAGACAATAAATAAACATAATTTGGCATAAAAGAACTGGAGAAGAGTATGGCTGAGGTGTGAGAGGTCCCACTAGTAAGTGTGAGGCCTTTAGTTCAAACCTCAGTGCCAACTATATATATGTATGTATATATATATATATATATATATATATATATATATATATATAATGGCATTTAGGGAAAATTATTACACTGCAATAGACAACTAATACAACTAATAAAGAGAAAAGGTCTTATGTCATAAAACTAAACAAACCCAGTACTAGATATACTCACTGTGGCTCAGGTGAGCTTGGAAAATGAATTAAATAAATGGGCAATTAATATTAGTTGTATCAACATATATAAACATGTATCATGTTGAAACATAAAATTATTAGTAAGATCAAGAAATTGCAAACAGTAAATGTATAGAGATTATATTTTTGTGTATTACAGTGCCAAAATATTATATTTAAATATATACATATATAACCAAAATACTCAATACCAATCTATGATCTAAACACCAACCCCAGAATGGTGCCTTAGTGAAGGATAATTGATACGTGAAAGATGCATTATTGCATTTTGTAATGATTTATTTTCTTGCAATATATGTTTGAAGCAAATGATCTAAAATGATATTAATTTTTGTCATATTTTGTTAAAGTATGCATATGCATATCTTTTATTTTGTCCTGCTTTTTTCCATAAAAATACTTTATAATTTTTGAAAAAACAATTGTTAGTAAGAGGAAATTAAAGTAACATAAATGTGATACAGTACTGTGAAATTAATGTAAGTGTTATTAAGATAAAAATACTTACATTTGGTTTAGGGAAATCTCAAGATTAAATTAGACAAAGATATTGCTTATTGTAGTAATCTGGTGATGATCATAGTATCAGCCACCATAATACATCAAATAATTTCCAAGACATTAAGCAAACAAATCATTTATATAGAGTAATGTAAACAAATCATTTGTACATCTATTACACACAGTACATCTTTAAACTATGCCTCAGAGACATGTAGTAAATACTACTGAATAAATCTATCACATTTTGATAGTGTTGATAAAACACTTTCAAATGACATATAATCCACTAAAATTGGAAAATACATTATTTAGCCATGCAAATCTGACATGTAGAAATATTAATATTATTATGCTAATTAAGGAGTAATATAATTATTCAAATATTAGTTACATGATGTGCCATTAATTATTTAGATCAGCAGTCCTAGAAAAATTTTTATGATTAAGCTTGCTGTGTCACATAGATAAACTTCTTAGTTTATATATACTCTTCAACTAATCTGTTTTATGTTTTTGCTAATAAACTAGTAAATGGGAGCACAGAAAATATCAAAACATTCTTTTGCTTTTCACATACTTTGCCAAGTTATAAAAAGCAGTAACAATAATAAATGTACTACTTACCTTGCATATATTTTCTTTTAACTCAAGTTTTACTTACTAAACAGGACTAAGAAAACCTGACTTCAAAATACCATCTGTGGCTATTTATACATAAATATGATTTTTGTATGTTAGAGATGGGTTTGAGGAGTGGTTACAAAACACAGTAATTCCAAAAAATGCTCTTAATGCTCTACCTGATTTTTTTCAAGATTAACTTCCTTAAATTTTACTGAACACAATTATTAAAGTTGAACTAACTTCAAAAGATATAAACGGTATGTGAATTTATTGTGAAATATTTAGAACTTAGTGTTCAAATACAATTTTTGTAACATGTATGGGATAAAATAAAATATATAAAATATCAGGAAACAAAAGTATTTGAAGACTAAAGTGGACATGGGGAATTTAAAAGTCTAATTTAACATAATTTATAAACCAAAGTCTACAGACCAAAATTCCTTATCCATGCCCTTTTTTCTTTTTACAATTTATTAACATCTGTTAGTTGAACAGGAGTGTTTCATTGTGATATTTACTTATGTGTTTACAAAGAATCTTGATTAGATTCACATCTCCATCAATTCTCCTTCATCCCTCCTCCCCACTTCTTTAAATACTTTGAGTAAATTTCATTGCTCTATTTTCATACAAATATATAAAGCACATTGACCATATTCACCACCCGGAGTTTCTTCAAAAGTGTTTATAAAATTGTATTCACTAGCTGTTCAGTTTGTGCCATCCCTATGAGAAGAGGATATCTAGGTGGGCTTGATGTTACTATGAGGAACACGAGTTATGTGCAGAGCAAGGAAGTAACCACTGTGGTGCCTCCATGCTGCTCAACTTAGAAAAGAGTCCTCAGTAAACTTCAGACATGTGTGTGATCCATCCAACCACTGACACTTGAGCATGCCTATCCAACATTAGCAAGACCAAGGGAAGATCAGCAAAGTTCCTCATCCCACAGCTGGTCAAAAATATAGATTGGTTGATTTTAAGTCACAGGATTTTGGTTTGATATTCATTGATATTTAAGTGACTCAGGACAGATACTCTATAATCTATGAAGCAAAATTAACATACTCAAAAGCATTTCATACTGTACTGTTACAGAAGTCATCTTAATTTTTCTTTCTTAGTGAAAATGTTTGAAATAGAAACTATGAATATATACAATTATGCTAATCCATGGAGTAGTCCTAAAAGTTATGGCAGACTTTGGAAGATACCTCATGGTAAATATAAAACAAAGGTCATTAAAGCCCAGAGTGAAAGCAAAGCAAAGGAAGGATGAAAAAACAATCCAATCTCTTTTTCTATTTACATTAAAATATAATCAATAAGAAAAAAACAAAAAGAAAAATAGCATACACTTTGTAAAAGTGCATACACTCTATATTGAGACATCTTAAAATATCCAACATTATATTCCATGTACACATTGGGGAAAAATAGCAGAATCTGAATTTACTTTCTGAATATGAGGAAAGGTAATGAGAATGTTACATTCCTCAAGGGAGTTACAAGGGAGTTCTCTTGAGCCTGGATCTTTCACCTCAACTTCAGAATTGACTATTTTCTTCTTTGGCAATAACCCCACTTGGATATCAAACATGCAGTTCAAACTCATTCCTCCTTCATCCTTTCTCAAATGTAAAATCCCAACTTCTGCTTGCTACTATTACAGAACATCTCAAACTACAGTGAAATAAAACTATCCTTCTGTTAAAATTAAAGATTCTGTGAGTCAGGAATTTGGACAGGACAAACTTAATAATTCATTCATAACTGTGGAGACTCAATTACTAGAGGAGGAAAAAATATCTTCTATAATGTCACTAAACTTCAAAAGCCCATGTACAAAAGGACAAAGTGAAATCATTGCTGATTCAGCAGCAAAATCACATATTGTCATTCAACCTGTGTTATTTCAGTTAGAATGGTTTAGTCCACCATGATTCAAAAGGATGTGACCTAGATACCACCTTTTAATGGCAAGGAAATAACATCACATTGCAAAACAGCATGTAGGATGGGTGATATAGTTGGGACTATCTTTCAAAATGCCATCTGTTATAACCTTGTGATTTAACACTAGTATTTAATATGTTTTATACTTTCCTAATGTCTTCTCATTAGAATGTAAATTTTCATCTGCTTTTGTTTCAATGCTGTTCTATATCACATGGCTTACCTAAAACAAGTAATGGTTAAATGAAAAATTCTTTGCTGAGAGGGGGACCCAAGATGGTGGATAGCTGAGGGAAGAAGAAACCTGGAGCTCCATGATTTCAGAAAAAATTCAGAATTGTGGTAGCTAGACTTGGATGCAGACTGCAGAACTAGCTGAACTAGATTCTCTGATGTACTGGACCCACATCACCCAGACACAGCTTACCTGCACCCTGCTGGCTGTACTCAACTCAACCAGAGTGAATCTGCAACCCCAATAGCTGAGCACCACAGATCACCTGCCCTGAAAGGAACCACATAGTACAGTGCAGCTGGAGGGCAGATTGAACCCCCCTCTACATCACCTTTGCATGGTAGGGGAGGGGTGAAATGTGGGGATCAATGCACAGAATTGGAGCAGGGCAAAATGCAGAGAACACTTCCCTGAGTGGTAGGCAGGATGAAATGCAGGGCCCACCTCTCAGAGCAGGGGGTGGGGTGAAAAACTTAGCTAAATTCCCAGGATTGTGGGCAAGGCACAACCCTTGAGTTGCCCTAACTTTTGGGGGGAAGGGTTGACCTGCCAGAGCCAAAGCAGCTGTGGAGTGACACAGCTGCCACCTGGTGAAATAAGAAACATATTTGTCCAGCTTGTAGACTCTGGTAGTTAAATGGAAAGTGAGAGATCATAGAGCTCATTTGCAACTTTCTCTGTGGTTAGAAAGGACCAGCAATCACTCACAAATCAGCCTCCTGGCCAGATGACTTCAGAGATTCTACCTACACCAGCTGGCTCATCACACCAAGGAAACCCTGGGCTCAAACACCATGTGCTGACTCCCTCCAAAGCTGTTGGACAAGGAGGGTCAAGATCCATCACCACACAGCTCAATGTACTAACTTGAGAAGGGACAGAGACATTGAGAAGGCTCCTATAAAAAGCTTTAGCACCTGGATTTGAAGTAAAAGGAATAATTCCAGAGCTTTTAGCAAACTGATGTTTTTTAATTTTTTAAATTTTATGTATTTTTTATTTTTCCACCTTTTTAGTTAGTATTTTTTTTTCCAGAACTGAGGCTTGAACTCAGGGCCTAAACCTTGAGCCCCTCCACCAGCCCTTTTATAGACAAGGGATTTTTTTGAGATAGGGTCTCATGAACTTATTTTCCCAGGTTGGCTTTGTACCATAATCCTCCTGATCTCTGCCTCCTGAATAGCTAGGTTTACAGTCATGAGCCATCAGTGCCTGGATAGTATTATTAGTTTTATTACTATTATTTTCTTAGCTTTATTCTTTTTTCCCATTTTTTTCTTTTATTGTTATGCTATGTGGGGTGCATTGTGGCATTTACAATGGTTCTTACAATATATCGTACTTGAATTCTCTCCCTCCACCACTTCATTTTTTCTTCATTTTTTGTGCTACAATCCAGCATTACCTATCTCCCTCTTTCCCTCTATCCAAATATCAATCTGCTTAGCCTTCTCCAGCCCACTTTCATTTCTGTCCCCTAACTACTGTTTTTTTACCCTTTGCTTCCATTCTTTCCTCCAACTCTCCACCTTCTCTTCTCACCTCCCCCTCCCTTTTACCCTACTGCTCCTACCTCCTCCACACTTACCACTTTCTGAAAAGTCCACTGTACCAACTGTACATATTACCCCCATCCATCGTATTGCTCTGCAATCCCTGACAGAAGCACCCTCCCCACAACAACTGAACTACACCTTAACACTCAAAAATGGGCCCCCTTACGTTATAGCCCACACCTCATACCACTTCCTGCCCTCAACCTGTCCTCCCTTCCTGCCCTCCTCCTAACATCATCTTTGTAATTACCTAAGTATCTATCTCTATTGAAACAATAGTTATCCCATCAATTCATACTGTTTATTGATAAAATCACCAAAGGGTTCTCTATATTTTATGCTAAAAACTAGTCTGTTATTGAATCTGTGAATTTGTTATTGCTGAATGATACCTCCAGGTCAGGATATAGAAACAGCACATCAACCTAGCTAATTACTAAGTCAATCAGAGCATACTCAAAAGAAAGACAACTGGTAATTAAAACTCCCAAACAGTCAATCACTAGTACAAGAGCAAGGCAAAAAATAGAAACATGGGAAAAAGAAGAAGGCAGAGGAAACAACCCCTCCAAAGACTGACAGTAATTCAATAAAATGTTTAGTGGAAAAGAAGTGAACACCCAGTTGCTGATCCCAGTAGAATGAGAAGTGTGACCAATAAGGTTAATGAGGACTTATAGAGGTGCTAAAGGAGGAGGTCAAAAAGGAACTCAAAGAGGAAATTATGGAGGGCCTTACAGAGAAGTTGAAAGAGAACATACAAAAACAACTCAAAGAATATAAAAACAACACAAAAATAACTTAAGAAGATATAGAAACAACTAAATGAACTCAGAGAGGACGTCAATAAACATCAAAATGAATCTAAGGAGATTAAAAAAAGAGATGCATGAAAAACTGAAGACAGCACAAGGTATGAAAGAGGAGTTTAACAAAGATATGGAAACTCATTAAAAAAAAGAGAAACAAACAGAAATCCTGAAAATAAAAAGTTTATTAAATGAAATTAAGAAAACACATTGGAAAGCCACAGCATCAGACTAGTACAATTTGAAGACAGAATTTCAGAGCTCAAAGACAAATATTTAATAAAGACAGACAGAAAAATTGTTAGACAAAAAGACCTAAGAGACGCAAAAGGAATATGCAAGAACTCAGGAATTCCATCAAAAGACCAGGCCTGAGAATCATGGGCATTGAAAAGGGAGAAGAGGTGCAAGCCAAAGGGATTTGTAATACATTCAGCAAAATAATAGCAGAAAATTTCCTAACTCTCAAGAAAGAGATGCCCATTCAGGTGTAGGAAGCCTCCAGGGCAACAAACAGAGAAATGGAACAAACAGACCAAAATAGAACCTCTCCACAGCATATTATCATTAAATAACTAGTACAGAGAACAAGGAAAGGCTATTGAAGGCTGTAAGACAGAAAGGCAAACCCATCAAAATAGCAGTACATTACTCAACAGAAAACTTAACAGCAAGAAAGGCATTGAGTGATCTATTTCAATCACTGAAAGAAAAAAAATTCAGTCCTAGGATATTCTATCAAGCAAAGCTATCATTTAAAATTGATGGAAGAATAAAAGTCTCCCATGATAAACAAAATCTAAAACAGTATATGAGCACAACACTACAGAAGATTCTGAAAGGAATACTACATACAGAAGATGAAAACAAACAACTACAAAAGGATGAGAAATATTAAACCTCAAGAGAAGAACAAACAAGTACTCAGAAAAAAACAAAGAATTGACTGCACACACACACAAAATTGTTAAACAATTAAATTGCTAGAATCACCACATACCTCTCAATATTAACACTAAATGTTAATGGACTCAATTCCTACATCAGAAGACACCATTTGGCAAACTGGGTTAAAAAGGAAGACTTGAGAATCTGATGTTCACAAGAAATCCACCTTATTGACAGAAACAAACACTGTCTTAGGGGGAAAGGACAGAAGAAGATTTACCAACTTAATGGTCCCTGAAAATAGGGAGGAGTGACAATACTTTTATTAGATAACATTGACTTCAAACCTAAATTCATGAGAAGAGACAAAGAAGGTCTCATCATAATAAGAAAAGTAACAATACATCAAGAGGAAATAACAATTAGTAACTTATGTATGCTCAATATTGGTGCACCCAACTTCATTAAACACACACTATGGACTTCAGAACAAACATAGACCCCCAACAGAGTGATAGTGGGAGACTTTGATACTCCTCTGTCACCAATAGATAAGTCATCCAGACAAAAAAATTAACTAAGAAATTCTAGAACTGAATGACACCATACACGTAATGGGCCTGACATGTCTACAGAGTATTCTATCCTGCAACAGCACAATATACATTCTTCTCAGCAGCCCATTGGACTTACTCCAAAGTTGCCCATATCCTAGGGCACAAAGCAAGTCTCAACAAATATAAGAAAATTGACATAACCCCCCAATACAGTCAGACTACAATGCAATAAAACTAGAACTCAGCAACAAAAGCACCAGCAGAAAGTGCTCAAACAACTGGAGGCTGAACAACACATTGGTCAATGATCAGTTGGTCATAGAAGAAATGAGAGAGGAAATCAAAATTTCCTGGAATTAGATGAAAATGAAAATACAGCCTACCAGAACCTGTGGAACACAGAAAAAACAGTCCTAAGGGAAACGTTTATTGTCCTCAGTGCACATATTAAAAATTCAGAAAGATCTCAAATGAATGACCTAATGCTGCATCTCAAACACCTAGAAAAGTGAGAACAAGCTAAACCAAAAACAAGCAGGAGAGAAATAATAAAAATAAGGGCTGAAATCAATAAAATAAAGACAAAAAAATGAAAAAATGAAAAAATCAACAAAACAAAAAGCTGGTTCTTTGATAAAAAAAATAAGATTGAAAAACCCCTGGCGAATCTGAAGGAAAAAGACCAAAGTTAATAAAGTCAGAAATGAAAAAGGGAGGTAACAACAAATACCAAGGAAATCTAGGAAATGATCAGGGACTACTTTGAAAATCTAAATTCAAATAAATTCAAAATCTAGGAGAAATGGACAAATTTATAGATACATATGACCATCTAGAATTGAACCAAGAGGTTATCAATCACCTAAACGGATACATAAAGCATAATGCAATTAAAGCAGTAATAAAGTCTCCTAACAAAGAAAAGTCCATGACTTGACAGATTCTCTGTTGAATTCTAAAGACCTTTATGAAAGAACTAATACCAACAATCAAACTTTTCCATGAAATAAAAGGGAAACAACACTACCAAACTCATTTTATGAAGGGAGTATTAACATGCATTGCAAAACTGGACAAGAATACAACAAAAAATGAGAATTAGGGGCTAATCTTTTTAATGAACGTGTATGCAAAAATCCTTAGTAAAATAATGGTTAACTGAATTCAAGGGCATACCAAAAATATCATATAACATGACCAAGTCAGCTTCATCCCAGGGATGCATATGAAAATCATTAAATACAGTACAGCATATTAACAGAGACAAAGACAAAAATCACTTAATCATCTCAATAGATGCAGAAAAAGCCTCAATAAATTCAACATTCTTTCATAATAAGCTCTGATGGAACAGAAGGAAGGTACCTCAACATAATAAAAGCTATATATGACAAGCCTATTGCCAACATTATACTTAATGGAGAAAAACTGAAACCGTTTCCTTTAAAGTCAGGAAAAGGTAAGGGTGTCTACACTTTCTACTGCAATTGAACATATTCTTCAAATTCTAAGACAAGAGGAAAAAAAATAAAAGGAATACAAATAGGTAAGGAAGTAGTTAAACTATCCCCAATTGCAGATGACATGATCTTTTACCTTAAGACCTGAAAAACCCCACCAAAAAAACTCCTAAACACTATAACCAGCTTCAGAAAAGTAGCTGGATACAAAATAAATTTGCAAAAATAATAGCCTTTCTATACAAAAACAATGAACAAAATGAGAAAGAATATAAGAAATTAATTCTATTTACAATATCCCCCCAAATCAAATACCAAGGAATAAACTTAACAAAGGATGTAAATGACCTCTACAAGGAAAATTACAAACCACTAAAGAAAGAAATCAAAGAAACTATGAAGATAGAAAGCTCTCCCATGCTCATGGATTATGAGAATCAACATAGTAAAAATGGCTATACTATGAAAAGCAATCTACATGTTCAGTCAGATTCCCATCAAAATTCCAATGGGATTTATCACAGAGGTTAAAAAAATCAACTATAAAGTTCATTTGGAAATAAAAACAGCCGCAGAGAGACAAAAAAGTACTTAGCAAAAAGAGCTGAACTGGAGGTATCGCAATTCTTGACTTCAGTCTGTAGTACAGAACCACAGCAATAATAATAATAATAATAATAATAATAATAATAATAATAGGAAGACTCATGGAACAGAATGGAAAACCCAGATATGAATCCATGCAGCTGCACTTACCTAATTTTTGACAATGTTGCCAAAAACATGTGATTTAGAAAGAAACCCTCTTCAACAAATGTTGAGGATATCTTCCTACAGAGAACTGAAACTAGATCCGTGTATTTCACCCTGTATGAGTGTCAACTCAAAGTGGATTACGGACTTTAATATAAGACCTGAAACTTTGAAGATAGTATAGGAAAGAGCAGAGAATGCACTAGAAGCAACAAGTATAGGCAATGACTTCCTCAGTAGTCTCAAGTGGCTCAGAAACAGAGAAAGATTGACAAATGGGGCCACGTGGACTTAAAAAGCATCTTCTTTCTAAATTGAAGAGGCTGCCCACAGAATGGGAGAATTCTTTGCCAGCTATACACCAGACAAGGAACTGATAACCAGAGTATATTGGGAATTCAAAAAACTAAATTCCAAAAAGAAATCGAGGACCCAACGAAAAAATGGGCAAATGAAGTGAACAGAACATTTTCAAAGGAAGAACTCCAAATGGCTAAATGAAAAAATGATCACCATTTCTGGCCCTAAAGGAAGTGCAAATCAAAACCACGTTAAGATTCCACTTGACTCCTGTCAGAATAGCTACCATCAAGAACACAAACAATAAAAAATGTTGGCGAGGATGTAGGGAAAAGGAACCTTCATATACTGTTATTCAGAATATAAACTAGTACAACCACCACTATGGAAAATAGTATGGAGGCTCCTCAAAATACTAACAATAGAACTGTAGTAGGATCCAGCGATCCCACCCCTAGGGATATACCCAAAGGAATGTGAGTCAGGTTACAACAAAGACATGTGCATACCCATGCTTACTGCAGCACTATTCACAATACCTAAACTATGGAAACAGTCAAGATGCCCCAGCACTGATGAATGGCTTATGAAAATGTGGTATTTATATGCAATGGAATTTTACTCAGCCACAAAGAAGAACGAAATTTTGTCATTTGCAGGTAAAGGGATGGAACTGGAGAACATTATCTTAAGTCTCATTTGTCAGGTGCAGAAAGCCAAAAGTAGCGTAGCTCGTTGTCTCTCATACGTGGAATATAGACCTTATACAAATAGGGCAGTGCTATGAGAAGCTGGTCACACTAGGGGGAGGTCACCTATGAGAGGAGTAGATTAAAAGAAGGAAACTAACTTATGAATATGGTTGATGTACTCACTGTACAAGAATTAATACAGAATTCTTAAACTGACTTAAACCACCATAGGAAAGGGACTAAGGAATAATGAAGAAAAAATAGAGATGAACCAATTAGGGTTGTAATTTTTTGGAAATATCCCAAGAAAATTCCTTGTGTAGCTACCTTCATCTCAAACAAGCAAAAATATCATCTTTTCTCTTTTCTTTTTTCTTATACAAAATTGGAGAACAAGACAGCAGAACAGGTCCTGCCCAGGTGGGGAGGGGAAGGGGTACCAGTGGGAACGGGGGAGGTGGCAGTGAATGAGGGTAGGAGTGTGAATACAGTACACACAATGTGTACACATGTATGTAAATGCAAAAATGATACTCTCTGAAACCTTTCTGGGAATGGGGAAAGGGAGCATAAAGGAGAGACGTGGATGGGGTGAATTCAAGTATGATATATTTGATAAATTGTAAGAACTTTTTAAAATACCACAATGTACCTCCACCCAGATACAACAAAAAAAAATATTTGCTGTATGAATGAATGAATGACCTCTAAGGAAAGACATTATCAAGAAACATTTTTTTAAACCTAGAACTATACACAGGTCATTTTCTTATCAGGTCTTTTAGTTTTCCGAACTCAACTGGACTCAAAATTAATACAATCTAGTCCCGAAACTGTTGCTCACTAGGACATCCAAGGAGCTATGCTCTGCACTATTTTGGGGGAGCAGAGAAGTAGATAGTTATGAACTCACAATCATATATAAAGAAATAAAAAAGAACTAACAAAACAATTCATGCATAAAATTTCCAAAAAATAATAATGGAAATTAATAACAGTCTAGAGGTAAATGTATATTGTGATAAACTGTTTCAAGAAACAGTTTCAGTTTTATGAATCTGAGAAAAAGTTCTATATACCAATAAAGAAGGAAAATCTGTAATTGAGAGCATATTAAAAGAAGAAGCATCAAAAAAGAAAAATAAAATTCAGGCTTCTTTAAAAGTAAATGTGATATTAGAATTAAAATTCTGGATAAATCTATAAAATGAATGAAAGGAAAGTAGACCACTGAATTCAGAAGAAAAATGACAGAGAAAGAGAAATAAGGAGAGATAATTCATATTCTGGATAGAACAGAAATGATTAATTTTTCTTATTTAAGTTGGAAAAAGGAAACTTTTTCTTAAAAAGAAAGTCTTAATACATTTGAGGACAAGAATAAAACCTGCAAAAGTAGGTTAGTTATGTAGGAATTAAAAGCGATAATTGTTCCTGAAGTTATTAACAGCAAGCAATATTGTCAACATAGCTTGTTTGATCCTGGCTCCTAAACCCTATATTCTAGTAAAGTATATTTTATTTTTAATCAGGCTAAAGGATGATAGTTTCATCTTAGTCTATGTGCTCTGTCTAGTACACAGCTGTTCTGAAATTTGGGCACAGAGTTATGTTATAGCTGCATTTATGCACATCTGATTATGAGCCAAGGAGTCTTGAGAAATACACAAAATTTAAACTTAGCTGTTATATAAATCACATTTCTTTGAGCAGGAGTAGATTTTAGGTCTTAACCTTTACTATGTGGGCTTGACGAAATTTTGCATGAGGTATTTTGTTTTATGTCTCTCAGAAGAAATGTAGGTAATTGTACAGGGGAATAACTTTTCGCACATAGTCAAGGCTTCAACTGCAGAGCTTCAGAAACACATGGGCATCAGTAGTTTGGGCAGATGTACAATGTGCCTAATTTTATAACCTTTCTTCATGCAGATATTTGAAATTCACATTCAAATGTTATTTGCTGTTTTTATTGTGTTTCTCAGTCAGATTACAGACTAAGAGTCATGACTTTTAAGTTGCTTTTAAGTCCTGTAGCCTTTGCTACAGAAATGGCATCATGCACAGGTGACAGTCCATCCTAAATGTGGAAAACAAGACCTAAGTACAGATAACTAATAAGTGCTTAAAGTTAAAAATCTAGAAAGACAGGACTGTGAAATAGGTACAGTGTGTTTGAGAGGGTGGTACTAGTGGGTGAATGAAGGAGATTAAGGTGAGGGAATATCGTTGATGAACTTTATATACTTATATGAAATAGAACAAAGAAACCTCTCACAAATGCTTGAATTGGGGCTGGGAGCAGGTTGAAAGAAAGAGACGATGGGGGAGGCATAACTAATGCACAATATAAGTCTACTCAGAAATGTAACTATGAGTCCCCTCAGTATAATGAATATATCCTGATAAAGTAAAATTAAATAAAATTCTCACCATTCACACCAGGACCATGTCTTAATTAAGTCTTCAATTTATGACAAGTTCTCAGAATTTGGAAATCCAAACTGAAGATTTCCCTGTGGGATGAGCAATATTTTACTAAGATACAGCATTCTCTAGAAAGTAGAATCAATGTTTTAATATTGTAATCCTGTGGAGACCCCCAAAAATCTATGAAATTATTTCAATTATGAAAGAGGGCATAACTAAGACATTTTCCTTGAAATTGCTTTCCTGTATGAAATTGGGAAGTAAAATTGTTAGAAATATTGAAAATAAAAATGCAAGTGCTTAGCCTGTCATAATATGTACTGTTGAAAAAAATGAATATAAAAAACTAGGACAGCTCAGGTACAGTGGATCATGACTGTAATCCCAGCTATATAAGAGAGTCAAGCCTGGAGTTTGAAGCCAGTCTGTGAAAAAAATTAGCAAGACCCCATGTCAACCAACAAGCCAGGCATAGTGATATACATGCATAATCACAGCTACTTAGGAGGCATAGGTAGAATAATTCAGTCTGAGGCTAGCCCTGGGTAAAAATGAAAAACACTATCTGAAAAACAACTCATCAGAAAAGGGCTGGGGGAGTGACTCAAGTGGTAAGTGTGCAAGTCACTAAGTTAAACTCTGGTACCACGAAAAAAGAAAGAAAGAAAAGAAAAGCTATGATAACTCATCTGATATAAGAAAGTAATTTACTTGACAGAAATATTAACATCTGAAAGGAGAGGATGAGAATTTTAAGCACAAATCTTAAAGTTCAGAATGAACACAGGTAAAACAGTATTTGTGTATAATAGTATTAAAACCTTGGTATACACACTCTTTAAAAATATTAGAAAAAGTTTAGATATCACAAATATTATAAAACCAGAAGGATGAATGGAGCACACAGAAATCTGAGAAAAAGAGGTATATTCTCAGCATTGATGTGGTTTAAGAGAATGTAGAGAGATAACCTTCTAAAATAAAATAGTAGAAAGTGAACATAGGGACAGGCATGGAGAAACCCTCCTTCAGGTCTGGATGTTTGCACAAAGCTCCTTCAGAAAATTGGAGAGGAGTTGGGCAGTTCAGCACCATCTATTCCAAATGTTTTTGGGTGAGTTTCATGGTCCAGGTGACTTAGGGAAGCATTCTTGAAAATGCCATTGTAATGATATTTATGAACAACATTTACCAAATAAGGCCTAATAAAAAGAACCCCATAAAGACAAACTGATTTTGAAAGTCAATCTTTGGCAGAATTCCAGGATCAGATTCCCTCAATTAGAAAACAGATCTGTCTCAAAGTTACTGGAATGGTGTGAGTTTTGACAAAGCCAACTGTCTAGCGTAGTGTGTTGTTTGTACTTGTCACTTTGCCTCACTCAATTCTCTACTTCACCTTCATCTCAATTCTGCACTCAATTCATCTTTTAGAGAAGTGTCTTTCTGACTTACCTGTGGATTCATCTTCTCACTTTTTAGTAGTATTGCAGCTTGAATTCAAGGCCTCACACTTGCTAGTCGGACTCTCTGTCACTTGAGCAACTCCACCAGACCTTTTATGAGCTACCTTTTTCAAGACAGGGTCTTGTGAACTATTTGTCCAGGGCTGTCTTTGAACCACAGTCATCCTCATCTCTCCTTCCTAAGTAGTTAGGGTTACAAGTGTGTTGTCTTCTCATTTTATTCACAGGAAAAATTATTTGTTAGAGAAATGTTTTTCTCTACCTGCTAAAGTAGGTTTTGCCAGTTGCATGATCATTTTATTATTTTCAGTACATGAGATTATCCTTGGTTTTGACTTGTTCTTAAAAGAATCATATGTATTTAAATAAGATGTAAACTTATTGAAAACAACTGTCCCTGCTACACATGCTTGTATAGTGTCTGAATAGTGATTGTCATATGGAGTTACTCAATAGGCATTTATGTATAGCACTCTTAGAGTCTGACCATTGCAATTAGAAGAATCAAGATAAATAAGAGGACACAAAATTCTTTAAAAAGTTAGATTCTGAAATCTTCTGTGAAGTACTAAGCATTGGAAGACATTAATTTAAGGTTTTGTTACTGTGAAAGAAAATTTAAAATTAGATCTCACACAGATATACACAAATACATAGGTGCACATAAAACAGAATGAAATGACAAAACTTTTAGAAAAATTTAAATTGTCTAATCAATAAGATAAGTAAAATAATTGCTAAAAGTGATTGAAGCATGATCATAATTTAACATGTCTTTTGTAAAATACCAAAACATAAAAATTTTATTTTTAAGGCATTTTAAATATTCAGAAGTTATGTACGCTATATGTCATTTAAAGTAAAGAGAAAGGCTTGGTTTAGTGGTTCATACCTATCATTCCACCTATTTGGGAAGCAGAGATCAATAGGATCATAGTTAAAGGTCAGCTCAAGTAAAAAGTTAGTGAGATCCCCTTCTCAACCAATAAGCTGGGCGTGGTGGAGTGAACCTGTTATTCCATCTACATGGGAGGCATGAGTAGGACAATAGTTGTCTAGGTGATCACAGGCAAAAACACGAGACTCCATCTCAGATATAACCAAAGCAAAATAGGCTTTGGTTGCAGCTCAAGTAGTAGAGTTCCTGCCTAGCAAATTCATGTCTCTGAGAAACAGATAACACTGACAATTACATCATTAACTGTATGTGTTGAAGCTAATAATATTGAGAGGAATTTATCAAATTTAGGAGTAAAAATAACAGAAAAGGAAAAGACATGGATATAAGCACTTGACATGGTCAATTGTTTCTGATGGTAGATGGCCATTCAAGCAGGGTGTGGAAATGTATTGTAGTTTTGAACAGTTTAAGGAAAAGAAGAGCAGGTGTAATAACGATTTAGTTAGGTTGACTGTACAGTAGAAGTAGTAAATGTGGATGGATATGATACTTATGCATGAAAACAGTGATATCTAAAGTACAGTAGGTATGAAATGAGAAATGTATTTATGGGTATATCAACATTTAAGACCCATTGTCATACATCCCAAATGCAAAATATATTTTATAGATTAATTCACTAATAATATTCATGATCACTGATACAGTACTTTTTCAAATATATAAAAATTTTGTCTATAAATCTGTTCTCTGCATTCAGTTAGGTGTTTGCAACTATACAAGTCTAGATGAAGAGTCAGAAAGTATACTTTCCCGGCTTAAATCATATTCTCCAGTCTGCCACGCAGAGATAAAACAGCTAGTACAAATTCTCAATTATTCTTTTGCTACCCTCCTTGTTTCTTTCTTTGTCTCTGTGTTGAACTCTTTCCCCTAACTCTTTCTTTCTCATATTTACCTAAACATATATAATTAAATATGCATATTTCCAAGTGACCCTTTAAGTTATAAGTCTTCCTTGATAAGCTTATAAGATCAATTCCATGTTTGAATATTTGATAGTATCTTCTACTCTTTTTGGAATAGTACAATTTAATGTAGGTGGCATTTTTGGTAATTTCTTTTCTTAAATGTTGTTACCTGAGATTAAAATGAGTCTATTTCATCATAGCAGTAATTGTAACTTCACGGCAGTCATTTTCACAGACTGAAACTGCAACTTTTTTTGTTTTTTGGTTTTTGGTCAGTACTGGGTTTTGAATTCAGGGTCTTGCACTGGGCAGGCAGTATTCCACACCCTGAAGCCTTTTGGCTTTATTTTTTCAGTAGGGTCTCACATTTATGCCCAGGCTAGCCAGGACCATGTTCCTTCCATTTATGTTTCCCACATAGACAGGATGACAGGCGTGTGCAACTGCAGCTAGCCTTTGTTGGTTGAGATGAAGGTCTCATGAACTTTTTGCATGGGTTGGCTTCAAACCAAGGACAACCAATCTTTGCCTCCTGAGTAGCTAGGATTTATAAGCATGACCACCATGCTCTGAACAGACTGAATCTCATTAAATATTTCATGTGTGTATGTGTGTTGTGGTAGGGATAAAACCCTGGTGAACACTCTTCCACTGAGCTGCATTCCCAGCTCCTCACATGCATTTTGAATGAATATAGGTATACGTAACCTCATTGAGTTCACTCTTCTTGATTTTACACTGGAGATAATGCTTATCAAACACCAGATTCCTGCTATTATTTTTTTATCATATTCATTGTTCTCTATAATCCCAGTGCCTAGCTTCTCAGAATAGATTTTTTCCCCTCAGTGCTAACTACTGTTATTTAGATTTTAACTTGCACATCCCTGTGACTATTGTCAAATAAATGTTAAGAAAAAGAAAAATATTCCCCTTTCCTGTTACTATAGCTTTGAATTTAAGTTTTACTTTCTAATAGAATTAAGTTTTGATTGACTATGAAATATTTGTGGCTCTTAAAATAATATTTAATTTTCCATTTTATGATAGCAAAAAATGATAATTTTATTTGTTAAGCCATAAGTTCTTGGTTGTTATTATTTCTTTTTCCACGTTTTCCCACTTGAACCATGAGAACAACAATTGCAATGATATGTATGCTAGATACATTTGAT
This sequence comes from Castor canadensis, assembly GCF_047511655.1. NCBI lineage: Eukaryota > Metazoa > Chordata > Mammalia > Rodentia > Castoridae > Castor > Castor canadensis. The sequence goes on along the minus strand of NC_133391.1, from coordinate 155,308,192 downwards.
TTCTTATTTTCAAAAGCTTGAGATTTGACATCTCATTTAAATCAACACTACCTTCTAGCTTTAGTATGAAGATTGGAAATGAGTCATCAAGCAACCTGCAAAATGACAAACTATGAATTAAATGGTCCATTAAATCTGGCAATGCCACATAATGAAAAGTACTTCATTAGATGGACAGGTCATTATCACTTGGGTCAATTGTTAGGTCTGATTGCGCTTGTTCTTATACGGATAGTGAAACACAGAGTGTCACAGTGAAATGACAAACCTAATATGAAATTTTTCTATGAACAATATCCCTTAAGATTAGAAGCAGAGTTACTGTTGAAATTTCAAATAATTACTTTAACTTAATTACAAAATAAAAAAGGAAAAATACTGAAAGGAAGTGTTTAAGATGTGAAAAAAAATGACTAATCACTGGATACATTTTCAGAGTAAACAATTTTCCCAAATACAAATTGGACCTCATATTCCCAGTTTGTTTCCAATGCAAAGTCAAAGTGTCATATCTTATTAAGTGAATAATAAGACTCTACAGTTCATTAAAGCATAAATTCATTTCTTTGCTTCTCTTGTGGTGTAATGTGTTTGCATTTTTGCCCTAAGGACAGATACTAACATGAACATTTATCTGTAATTAAAGATTCATGGATCATTAACAATCTAGGAGTTTCCTTGCCATTTAATGCACAGGAATGAGATGTTATAAAAATTATTTTCTATTCCATTTGACAGTTATCCTTTTTTTGTTCAGATTTTCTCTAGGTTTACTCTAAATCTTAGGAAGATGTGCTTGATACAATCTTGGCAGGTCTCTATTACTTGTTTTTCTTTTTTAATTTTTCTTCATCACACAAAGTTTTAGAGTTTATTTCCATAGCAATGTCATGACAAGCATATTTGAACAAACTGGAGTACTCTCACCTAGACAGATAAATAAATACATAGGTAAAGAGACATCATTAATTAATTCATTTAGTCAAATATTCAGGATATATTTAGCTTGAGACCACTAACTATACTTAAAATAAGTATATTAAACAAATTAGAAAAGACTCCGAGCACACAAACTAGCAGTCATTTTTCTAACCTAAGGTGTATTTTAAGACACAAATGTGGGCTGGCAGAGTGGCTCAAATGGCAGAGCACCTGCTTAGCAAGTGTGAGGCCCAGCGTTCAAATCTCAGTACCACCAAAAAAGAATTAAGACCCAAACGTGATCTGCTTCAGTTTCATTCTTCTTAAAGCCTCAATAAAGTTGTCACAATGAGACACCTTGTATAGCTATTGTAAATAAACAAAAATGTTTTTTATTCTAAAACAGTGAACAGGAAGGCAAAACAGATTTTGTCTGGGGTTTGGTACCAGTGGGAGGGAGTAAGGATATAAGCAAGGGTTGTAATAAAGTGAATTTGGTGGAAATCTATGTATTCAAGTAAATAAATGGAAAAATGAGACCTGTTGAAACTATTCCAGGATGGGGAGGAGAGGAGATAAAGGAGAACGATGGGAGTGGCAGCATCTTACAGGGCACATCACTGTTTGTGTTTTTCTTTTGCCTGTAGGTACAGGGTACAACTACACGGCCTTTCTTTTAAACATTCTCTTCGGCGCAGGTGAACCTGTTATGGTCCAGAAAACATGAGTAGGTGGATGCACATTTCTAGGCCTGCCCATAAAATTGTTCCATGCATAATTTCTTTTTCCTTCTCATCACTAGTGTACGAAAACTCTGTAGATGTACAAAGGCATAGAAAGAGGTCAATGAGCTTGGAGAAGAAGCTTCCCAGTATCTTCTGCAACCCATTGTGTTGTGAAGGTTTAAAATGTTTTCATAATGTAAAGCAAAGGAAAACTGAGACTTTAGGTTGTTAGAATTGCCTTTCCCCAAACACAAGATGGGAGGCTTAGTAGTGTTTATCTCATAAAGTTAAGGTAGCACACAAAGAACAGAATTTGTATTAGTTAAGGTCATATGAATATTTGCTATTTTATTGATTATTGATCATTGTGTCAGAAACAAATAGTGTTCTCTAAATTTACACATTCCACTGTGCAGTGACTAGCTTTCTTGCTATCCACTAGGGACTTTTATTGGACTTAGGCCAGTGGGATGTTGGTAGAACTGGAATGACACTCCCACACTTCTCCTGAGTGTGTCATGAGGGCGTAATTCTGTCCACTCCTGAGTGTGTCATGAGGGCGTAATTCTGTCCACTCCTGAGTGTGTCTGTCCACTCCTGAGTGTGTCATGAGGGCGTAATTCTGTCCACTCCCGAGTGTGTCTGTCCACTCCTGAGTGTGTCTGTCCACTCCTGAGTGTGTCTGTCCACTCCTGAGTGTGTCATGAGGGCGTAATTCTGTCCACTCCTGCTGTGTCAGAGGAGTGTGAAGACGTGAAGAAGATGATGTTAGCAGAACCACAGAGTCCAGGGCCTCATGATGTAGTCTAGGTCAACTTGAACTCCGAAAATAAACCTTCACTGGAAAGTCACTGAGGTGTTGTTCACTTGTACCATCCCCAAACCTGTCGATACACAGTGATTATGAAGACCAAATTTGTCTCAGGTGCAATAACAAGTGAAGCAGCTCCTGTGTTTTTGGACAATTTATCAGGAAAATAAATACATATTTTAACAGTAGGAAGCATATAAGAACATGCATAATAACCTCATTTCTTCTATGAGGTAAAACATATTCAATATTTCTCATCTCTTAAGAGGTTTATATTTGATGAATTTTAGAGGCATTCACTATAATTTTATAGACATTAAATTGATAAATATTTTATTTTTTAATATTTTTTCAATAGTAAAATAATACTTGTTTTTGTTTTTCAAAAAAGTTTTATATAAAAATCATATTACTTAATATAAAACAGAAAATTTTATTCCTGAAAACATGTATTAAACAAAATTATTGCAGGCCATTGTCTGATGAGCCTTCTTTAAAGGCCCTAAAAAATTCAATCAAGCTAACTGTGACATAATCAAACTGCAACACTGAAGAAAAAAATCAGTTCCCAAAGAGGACAGTTTTTCCTAAAAACTAGGAGATTCCTGTATACCTGATTCAGCATAATAAGGAAGTCTTTTCTTCATTAAATCTTTCTTCCAAAAGGAAACTGAAGTCACCTGATGTTAACCAGCTACATACATGTCCATTGTTCTGTATTTTTGTTCTTACCTTATCTTTGCCTGGTTGCTCTCATATTTTGTCAAATTCACTGCAAATGAAAGCTCGTTAGATCTATAAATAATTTGTTTCAATTTTGACACAGTAAATTTTTTTTGACATCTTTCTATCAGTTTAAAATCAAATGGCCTTTGAAGTTCTAGGACTGCTGAACTCATGCTAAGTCTACTGAGATGAGGTCCCTAATGGCTTTGAGTCTACAAGTTCCAAAAGGCCTTCTTAAAAGTAACAAGATGATTATGTTTTCATCTACTTTTATTTTGTGTTGAGTATTTTATAAATTTTTTTCTTCAAATAGATACCACAGAGATAAAAATTCTGCAACATTAAATAAAGATAAATCATATTTATTTAATAATAAGATCCAAATAAGTAAGTGCTATAATTAAACATGTTAAATTGTATGTGGCATTCCTACCAGCAATTTAGAAGAAGTAGTTTCAGGTTTACTTCTCCCTAACATGTTGTAGTTGGGAATATATGGATTACATGTTTTCCTACCAGAATCAGAATTGTTCTTCTTTTCATTGATATTTTACTAGGAGGGAATATGTTTAGAACTGTGAATGATTCCTCTTGTTGTGGTAATATTGAGAAAACATGATTGCCCAAGTGAAAAATGTGGGGTGTTTGTAGTTCTGTCATTTCCTCATGTCATATGTCCAATTTTAGGTGCTATATTACATCTTATATAACATTTAATAGATAACATGCTATTCAAGATTGTCTGTGAAATAACTTTCTAATAATAAATGTGAGGTACAGAGGCAAGAGCTTATCCAGCTTGACATCTCTTATGAAGTATAGTTGAAATTTGAAAGAACCAATCTTTGGTCTTTGTTTTCAACCATTAGAGTACATTCTTTATGTTATTTGTTAATCATAATAGTTCTCAAAATCTTCATTATAAAGTCTATAAGATGCAGAACATAAACATAAAATATATTCACAATAAATTTTTCTCATGTTACCAATGTTTATTAAGTAACATGGAGTTACGAATCAGATCATAAATAATATCTGGAGGTTTCTACCTTTTGTTTTCCATTGAATTGCTTTATTATTTTAGATAACAATTATTAAATTTATTTATATTTTTGTATTTATTTTAGTCATGATAGAAATAAATCAGTCTTATTGAATAACAAATTAAGTTGTATTAAAAGATATGTGTTCTTGATATCACACTAAAATATAAAACTTGTCCTCAAATTAGATTTTTTTCATTTTCTAGGAAAAATAAGATATGAAGGACAACTAAAAATTAATGTAATATATTTATGAACTCTCAGAAATCCAGAAATGTCAAATTGTATCTTTATGATATGGTACTATCATTTATTCTTTTAAGAAAGGTGTGAATTTGGAAAGTTTCAAAGAATTTTTTTCTTTCATCAAATAAAGATATCTAAAGCATGGAGCTTTTAAAGGATAGGTTTTATATTTGTTTTATTCAAAATCAAATTCATGATATTATTTTTAGTCAAACAATTTGTTTTGTTTATATGATAATCAAAATGTTATAATTTATTTTTATTGTTGTGCTGGATGGGGGTACATTGTGGCATTTACAAAGGCTCTTCAGTGCATCAAGTACATCATCCTTGAATTCACCCCCTCCACTGCTTTCCTTCATCCTCCCTCCCTCATTCCAGGAACAGTTTCAACAAATATCATTTTTATTATATTTTCATGCATGCATGCATTTACATGTATGTGCCCTTTATGTTCCTGTTCATCTTATTTTCTTGATGCACTTGCCAAGTAGTAAGGTTTGAAACACCTGGTCAAGTGATTTAACATTTTCTCTGACACAGTAGGGAATCCAGAATGCTTCTATGGAAGCTGCACTAGAAGAGAAGGTAGCTAGAGCCTCTTGGAATAAAGTTATTTCCTATGTTAAGGGAAATAAACATCACTGAGAAACACTCATCTGAAGTTTTTTTTTAAAAGTGACAGTTGTCAGATAGAAACCTCTGCACTCAGCTAGCACTTGCCTTAGGAACCCTACAGTTGTCAATGCTCTGTTGTACAAGAAGGAGGCTTATCTTAAGTCAGGAACTTTCTATAGGAGGCATTTGCCATTTTTTCAATGGGAATAGTCTTAAATTTCAAACTTGAGGTAAAGGTACTAAAAGAAATGCTTTCTAAGTCATATAAATTAAGGCTTTCAATATATTTCTTCTACTTAGTTTCAGAAAACAAAGTAGTAATCAGAAGCAAATAGAGATGAAAATCATTTAATCAGGAAAACAGGCAGCATTCTGGCCACCACCACTTCTCAAATTTCTACAGTTCTTGTTTAATATATCAATTTTGAAAGTAATAAAAAGTAAAGCACTTATTTGATCATTCAATTGTTGAGAATTGCATCTTGGACATACAATATGTTTACCTCAGCACATTGATTTCTTCTTATTAACATTTTTTTTAAAAACTTCTAGCTTGTATATTTTTATCCTTAGAAATAGACTAATTTAATTTTTGCTAGTTACATTGTGGTTTCTAATAATTAAGTTTTTATTTATTTATCTGGAAGACTTTGGTTGGAGCAGTAGTGGTTCAATCTGATTAGGACATCAGTGTTTCGTAGTTGGTATTTATGGAAGTCAGGCTCCCATCTTTTCATAGTGTATGGGAGAGAGGGAATCTAGTTTCTCGATGGTAATATTTCAAAGGGTTTCCTCCCAAGTGTTGAGAAAAATGCTCTAGGGACTTAAATGAGGCAAGAGGCTTTAAAAAAAGACTTGCATCTCAAAGAGGTGGAAAAAGGACAATATCAAAGTTTTTAAGATAAATGTTCTAAGAGGAAAGTAGGGATCTATCTTTAGAAAAAATTCTGTCTAAGTGCTTGGCCAACTTGAGAGGAACTTCAAGCTTGTCTTGGTAAAAATGATGATTGGCATAAAACTAGACAAAGGCATATGAGATTAAAAAAATGGAAGATACAGGTTATTACAAAAAACTACATATAGAAATATAATCAAGCAAAAGAATTTAGGAGTTTCCCCTTATCTAAGCAAAAGTTCACTGGAAAATGTAATAGAAAATGAGATAACATTCAAATAATAGAAACAGTTATACTCTTATCTGGAAATAAATCTAGTAGAAAGTCCAAGGTGTTCACAGGAAAAAATATTCTAGTAATGCACCTGCAATAACACTTTATAAATGGAAAAGCTTACCATGCTTATGTATAAGGGGACATAATATTATAAAGTAGTTAATTTTCTTCAAATTAATGGAGGTCCACCATGACTAAATTGATTTCATAAACTTTATTGTTTAAATAAATATCAAGATCTAAAAATTTCAAAATTTGATATATTATTTTCTCTAAAATTAAAAAATATTTCTTTCTAAAATGCACGTGAAATTTGTGCTTACTTATAAAAGAGGGAATTAACTTTTATATTTTCTTCATAGAAAATCATGTCCTCAGACACTCTTTATTGAACCATCTAACCTTCTTTTGATTTGAAATGCAAAACATGGCTTTTTATTGTTCAGATAAACTCTTCCATTGCTCTACTTGTTTACTCTTGAGCGAAGATCAGCATTACTTATGATCCACAGTTTTCAAATAAGAGTCAAATCACATAGGATCACCCTTGGCCACATTTCCTTTCCAAATTACATTGATTTTTCTTGACTCTAAATATTTTCATATGAATTAAGGATCATTGTTAATTAGTTTGAAATATTAATTCATTCACATTTGCTCAAAGGTCACCCCACTCAAATCTATATACTTATTTTACTTTCCTTCATGGGCTTGATGGAGTGTGTGTGTGTGTAGAACACTGCATACTATCTAGTACATATCCTATAAGAAAAATTTATATTTCTTACTATATATTAAATATGCACTGTTTTTTTTTCTGCTTTTAGCAAAATATAAGCTGAGAACATGGGTATTATCAACCTTGAATGTCATGTATTTAACACGTACAAAGTTGTTTAGTATGCAGGTAGCTCTAAATAAACTCAGATTAAATTAATGACAGCTGCCTGCATCCACACAACCTCACTCCAAATGCTACTTTCAGGAATAAACATAAACTAACTTTCACAAAGCATTCACCTTATGAATATTATTGATCCAGGAACTGTATGAGTCCTAAGATGGTCTATTCAAACTGAAAGGATGACTTTGTTCCCTTAATAGGCTAAGTGACAATCTCCCACAGATAAGAGAGATAAGATGTGTGACCTCAAATGCTGAGATGCTGTGATGCCTCTGATAGATTCTTCATGACAATGAGGAAAGGTTCCTTAAATTGAGGATTTAAAAGAAGGCAAGGCTTTACTAGTAGGAATGACAAAGAAATTGGCCAGTGACTCAGGGCACAAACTTCTTATTTTGAGCATGTTGCAACTTGTTAAATTATAAATTATTTTTTAACTGAATAAACAAATGAATTTGAACTTGGTGTTACTTGCAGAATCACCAGAATTTCATTTAAGAAGAATTACCTGCATCAGGAATGACTGATTTTCCCTAAGCATGTTGTTTTAATAAATATTTGTATGTGGATGGAAAAATATTTCCAATCCCAGTAATTTTTCTTATATGAAATATGATAAATCAAAATATAGACACCATCATCACAATGGTAAGCCATCATTTTAATTCCTGAAAGATAGCATATGATAATTAAGGCTACAAATTTAAACAAAATTTCCAAGTCAAAATTTCAAATGTGTTACTTGTGAGGACTCTGCTTTTGAGGAAATTATCATAACTCAGTTTTTCTTTTGAAATTTGTGAAACTTCAAAACTAGTTCATTAATAATGATAATATCATAAATAGTATAAGCAACAGGTTATAGGCTATTAGTATTTAGGAAAATATTTATGTAATCTTAAGTAATTTGATAATCTGAAAAAAATGGTTGATAACAAGAATAAACTTAGCAGGAATAAAAAACAAATGAAAAATCTTACATTATTTTGTTTTTCTTACTTTATTATTTTTGATAAAGATTGTCAAAGAACTGCTTTAATGTACCAGCTTAATTTCTAGTAGTTTTTAAAGACTATTTCAATGTTGAACTTGGGTCACATATTTTATAAGTATAATCTAGATGCTCCATAAAATTTTTGCATATCTCACATTTTGAAATAAGAAAACTTTGGCCCTAGAAATGGGTTGTAAGTGGTAAAGAAAACAGGAAGCTTGGTAGTCACTTAAAATAGGATTTTATTTTACTCTTCTTGTTTGTTTGGTTTGATGTGTTTTTCAGACAAGGTCCAGGCTGACCTCAAACTCATGTCCCTCCTGTGTCATTCTCCCCAATATTGGAATTACAGACATGAATCACCATTCCTGGCTTGTGCTTTATTCTTAATATGACAGGAAATCATTATGAACTACAAGGTAGAGGAGTGATACAACCTTTCAGACAATAGTAAGAAATCACCTTGGTCAGAAAACTGAGGAGGAATGGATGTAGGTTACAGAATATTCTTTGAGGTAGATAAGCATGATTTGGATGTGTATGAAATTAGTGTAAAACATTCAAATTCTGGAAAATGTTGGAAAGTAGAAATACTTGTATTTGCTGATGTACTGATTATGAAGAGGTGACAAAGAAAATCTACTTCAAAGATTTTAACCTGAGAATTTGGAAAAAAGAGGATTGACATTTAGGAAATTACATTTTATCCAGGAAGTTAAGTATGAGTATCAAGTGTATGGGAAAAAAAAGAGGTTATAAGTAAGATTTAACATTTCTTTGATGTCCAACTAGAATTGTTCATTAGGAGACCCTGAGATTATGGGAACCATATGAGGAGGGATATAAAACAGAGATTTTAGGGTGTGTATGATCTTTAAGCCTAGGAGTCAGATGAAATTCCATGGAAAGGAGTAAAGAAACTGCTTGAAAAACTATATAATATCTCATTAATTGTAATGCAATTATTTTAGAGAAAGTCCTACATTATTTATTGTTTCATATGCAGGTGGTACAAATGGATATGTGATGGCTGTGGGCTTCCCCAACACTATGAATTTGCCAGACAAGATATTGAGGGAAAATCAGGGAAAAGAAAAAAGAAATTCAAAAAAGCAAGGATTATGAAGGAGAAGTAAGTAAAAAAAAAAAAAAGAAAGTCTTATTTGTTAGAAAGGTATGAAATAATGACTGGTTTTCATAATGCACTATGAAACAAAAATTTTAAAATGGTGGAAATGCAGAAATAATTGGTGAAAAAACTTTGTACAATATGTAGTCACAAATCTGCTACAGTGTGACAATTGCCTTGGATGTTCACACACCCTACCCAATTGCCTCAATATGTTGATGTAGCCTCTGCAAATTTCTGCAAGTACTGATGATACTGAAATAAACCTGAAAACACACACAGAGAAATGTCCTTGACTACAAAAAGACAAAAGATACTGTTTTTAAACTTAGAGTCAGTCAATGACTAATGCATATGTGTACAAAAAAGTAAGGATTTTTTGTCTCAAATATGTCAATTTCTTGGCAGTGTTTATAACTCAAATTCCTCTATGGACCAGACCAAGTCCATGTTTTACCAAGTAAACGAAACTTGACTTTTCCCTTTTTCATTCTGCTTACCCTTATTGCTTCCTGGCTTCTCAAGAACAGCCCTTCCTCAAAACTTCATGAACACTAATTTCTTATCTCAGGCTGTGTTTTCAGGGAAATCCAACAAAGGAATATTCTGCATGCACTTTGAAGGTAAAAGTTACGAGATTGGTTGATGATTTAGTTCTGAGAAGTAAGTAAAATATCAGATCAAGGATGAGTTTGATCTGGGCCTAGACAGAATGTTTTCAAATTCTTCAAATAAGGGTTTATGGATTTAACTTACCACAAGTTGGTACTGAAGAAACCTTCACTCAGGTAGGTTGAGTATTGTTCTTGGTGTGCTAGAACTTACTAATGTTAAGATTTCCACCTGTGCTGAGCTAAGTTGTGACACACGAAGAATGGAACACATTGATCGGTGTACTCCTACTTGAGTTTGAGATAGATGGGCAATAGTAATTATTACAACCAAGGAATCAGGTGACTGTTGCTGATCACCAATAATATTGTACAAAGAGAAAAAGTTAGACTCAAGTGAATTAATGACATATGCAAAGAAAAACGTGTCATCTAAAAGCCCCTCTGGTCAGTTTAATGTTGTCATACATAGTGGCTGAAAGACTGATCATGCTGAACACCATACTGGAGCCTGGCATATGAGTGCTAGAACATCAGTAATGGTTAAAATTTTAGCTTTCTGCATCTGCTTTGCCAAATCTGGTTCCTGAACAGAGAAATAGTGTGTGGTATATCAAAGTAGGTGATGGAGAAATGCGAACATCCAGAATCCCCCCAATCCTGAAGGTCTGGATGAGTAGGTCTTTTGTCTTTATTTGATAAGAATTCACCGACTTCCTTTGTTTGGAGAGTAGGCAGAATCCTCAAAAGAGGCAACATCACATCAGATAATGCCTACCCTTTTAATTATCCAACCCTGTTTTAACTCCTGGCAATGAGATCATTAATTAAGCAGAATATCTAGTATGACTTAACAGGGGAATCAATATCTTTTTTTGAGGGAAGAGTGTACTTAAATAACAAAATAACTGCACCAATTGATTTCATACAAGCGAAAACTTGGAGAATATGCATGGGACTGTATCAATCAAGGGTGCTAAAACACAAATCTACAACAGAATTAGCTTGTCAATGAAAATTATTCTTATGTGTTACATTATCTAAAATAATAGTAAGAGCATGAGGAGACAGATCTAATAGGCTTTAAAAAGTCTTTTAGAGGCTTAAAAAAGTGAGAGCTTCTATTAGTTGAAGCAAAATTGCCAGAAATGTGATGGAAGGGTGTAGAAAAATGGGTTTAAAAGCTTACAGAATTGGTACACAATGATGGATCTACTATATAAGAGCTGAAAGCCACTGCTGACAGTTTTAGCATGAGAACATGGCAGTAATGAGGAGTGTTGTCAGAGTGGAGGAACCAATACCATTGAGAAGTTGTGTGGTGGCTAATCTCTGCGGCTCACAGTTTATAGGAAATCCTGCTATAGGATTTGCATCCCTAATAACAAAGGGTGAGATAGGAAACTTAGATATCAAAGGCCAAAGATAGGCATTTACCACATCAACAAAGTGAGCATGATAACCATAATCAGTAGTCAGTTAAAAATAGCTGTATAACAGTAGCCTTCTCAGGTATGTGTGGTAGTGGCTCATAGAAACTAGATTTTGGGGTTATACAACAGATGAATAGTTGACAATGGGAATGCATAGTAGACCTTAAAAAAAGTAATCTGCAATGTAGGGGTTCAAGGTAATTACTATGGAAAATGGTGATACACCCAGCAGTTTCCAGAATTGAACTGACAATTGGACTTAGAATTTAATAAGTAATGAAGGAATGGAGGAATGAGAACTCCACAGCACATGACAAATGTGTTCAGTAGTACTTTACTTTATTCCTTCCCCAAAGGAAAGGTAGTTATCTACATTGGTATCATGCACTAAGTAAAGTGAACTATCCAATATTTCTATGCTAAGGGTATTAGATATAAAGTCCAGGAAGACTTTACATCTGATATCTGAGGACCAAAGTCTTTGCTTGATTAGATATAGAAGATGGTGATCATATAGAAAATTGAATGCTTTTGTCCTTGTAAATTTCACAGTAAATTCACTGATTTTTTTGTGCATTTATTTTTTTATTATTGTTGTACTGAGGGTACATTGTGATGTTTACAAAAGTTCTTACAATATATCATAGATGGAGTCACCCTCTCCATCACTCCCCTTTATTTCCCCCTTCCCCTATTCCTGAAATGGTTTGAACATGTCTCATTTTTCTATTTTCATACAAAAGTACACTGATTTTTAAACTACTAATATTATTTAAATGTTATAGTTTATGGGGTACAGTGTGAAAATGCATTCATATATATAGCATATAATAAACAAAGTAAAGTAATTAATACTCTATGTCCTTATTGTTATGTTTGGAGCTCTTCTAGCAATTCATAAAATATGTATTAGGTGATTGTGGGTTATACTCACCCCACTACACCATAGGACACCAGCACTTTAACTTCAATCTAACTGCATTTTGATGCCTGTTATCCAACTTCCTTCTATACTGCCTTCCTTATCAGACACTGACAATCACTATCCAATATTCAAATAAACTATTTTAGCTTCAAAATATGAGACAGAATATGTGGTATTTGTATTTCTGTGTTTGATTTGTTTCATTTAATGTCCTCCATTTCTATCCATTTTGCTGCAAATGATAAAATGCATCGAAGTTTTCATTTTATCAATGCAAAAATTATTATGGCTGAAAAATATTCTGATGTGTGTACATATACATATACGTGTGTGTATTCCCCATTTTTTATCTTTTTTTTCTGTTAATGGGAGTATATGGCTGGTTAAAATTTGAACTTTTAACTATTGTGAATATTTGAACTTTTAACATGTTTGTGCAGGTATCTCCATGATATGCTGATTTCAGGTGGATCCCACGGTGGAGCTATTGTTACTGTCTTGACATAATTCCACACTGCTATCTATTATAATAGCTATTGTGATGTGCATTCATACCAAGAGGCAATGAGTTACATTTTATTTTCACAGCCTTATCAGTTTTTAGTTTTCTTTTTGATAATAGCCATTCTAGCTGAGATAAGATGTGGTTTTGCTGTGCATTTCTTTGGTGGCTAATTATATTGAGTATTTTTTTCAACAATTAATCAATCATTTGAATTTCTTCTTGAGAAGTTTCTATCCATACCATTAGCCCATCTTTAACTAAATTATTTGATTTTTTTATTGAGCAGATTTTTGACTTCCTTATGTATTCTGGACATAAATCATTTGTCAAATGAATAGTCTGCAAACAATTTCCACCCTTATCCAGGTTGTCTCTTCATTCTGTTGCTACAAAGAAACTACAGTTTGATAGAAGTCCATTTGTCTATCTGTATTTTGCTTTAGTTGATTATGCTTTGCGATACAACCCAAAATCTCATTGCCTTCAAGGATGAGTCTTCAAGGGTTTCTTCTATGTGTTCTTTCAATAGTTTGATGTGTTAAATTCAGGTTTTTGTGTTTTATTAAATTCATTTGGGGTTGATTTGTACTGGGTAAGAGACAAGAGTCAATCTTCTGCATGTGAATATGCAAAACTAACATGAACCATTTATTAGAGGACTGTTCTTTTTCCCATGTATATTTTTGGTATCTCTATCAATAACTTGCTGGCTATAGATGCATTGTTTTATTTCTGGCATCTCTATTCTGTTCCACATATCAATGCATTCTTTGAATAATGCTATTTTGGTAATTACCACCCTAAATCCTGGAATATGTCTGAAGATCAGATATTGTGAAGTTTTTTGCTTTGTTCATATTCCTCAAGTTTTTGTTGTTTTGGAACTTTTATACTTCCATCCAAATATTGCAATTTTTCCCCAGTACTATAGGAATGACACCAGTGTCTTAATGGATATTGTACTGAATCTTTAAACCAATTTTAGCAATATTAATAGGTAATTTTAGTAATATTAATTCTTCCATTCATAAAGTCTTCAATTTTTGTATGTCCTTTTCAGTTTTTTTCATGATTGTTTTGTATTTATCACCGCAGATGTCTTTCCAATCTTGGTTAAATGTATAATTTATAACCACACCAACCATGTACAAGGATTCTTTATCCCCACATTCTCCTCAGCATTTCTTTTTGTAGGATTTCTTGATTTTTGTCATTCTGACTGGGGTAAGATGAAATCTCAATTTTTATTTCCTTCATTAATAAAGATTTTGAGTATTTTTCTTATATTTATTGTCCATCTGTTCTTCTTTTGAAACCTGTTTGTTCACTTAATTTTCTCATTTGTTATTAGATTTTTTGCTCTTTTAGTGTTTAGTTTTTTTTAACTCATTATGTATTCTGGATATTAATCCCTTATCGGGTGAATATGTGGCAAAAGGCTTTCTCATATTCTGTGGGTCATCTGTTTATTCTGATAATTGTTTCCTTTGATGTGAAAAACTTTTATAATTTGTCCATTCTTCCTCTTATTTCTGGACATAGTGAAGTCTTATTGAAAATTTTCTTATCTCTGTTTATATCTTGTTTTTCTCTGGTTGTTTCAAAATTTCAAGTCTAACATTAAGGTCTTTTAACCATTTTGAAATTGTTTTTGTACAATGTGATACATAGGAATCTAGTTTCAGTCTTTTGCATGTGGGTATACAGTTCTCCAAACACCACTTTTTCAAGCGGTTGTCTTTTCTTCAAGACATGTCTGGCACCTTTGCTGATAATCGTATAGCTCTAGCTGTGTATGACTATTTCTGAGATCTCAGTTCTGTTCTACAGCTCTGCATGTCTGTTTTTGTGCCAGTACCATACTGTTTGTTACTATTGCTCTGCAGCATATTTCCAAGTCAGTTATTATATTATTGCTAGCATCACTCCAGTTTTTTCCTTTTTTGCTTTTCTTTAACTATCATATCTCTAACCTAAGACAGTATTCATCATTTTGCTCACTACTGCTTTGATTATCGAGAGTGTTTTGTTCTTTCAAACACTCGTTTTTAGGATTTATTTGTCTATTTTTTTTAAGCTATAGGAATTTTCATGGGATTGCATTAAATCTGTTCATAACCTGCCTAAGTGATAGGCCCTGAAAGAAGCTTCTAGCTGCTAAGGGTAGTCATCAGTTGACAGTCAAGAAAAAAAAGGAAAATGGGATACTCAGTCTTACAAACACAAGGGACTGAATTCTTCCACCACTCCTAATGAGATGGAAAGACTACTGCTATTACTCCCTGAAATCCTCTAGTTAGAAATTAGCTCTATTCATGCATTGCTTTTCGTCTTTGATACCAAAGCAGAACAGCTCTACATGCCATTTTGTGCCAAGATTTATGAACCATCAAAACTACAAGGTAATAAGTGAATGTTGTTTTAGCTCACAAAATGTGTGGTAATTTATTAAACACCGATGGAAACATAATTGAAAGGCTTACCTTTTTCTCAATAAAAATAAGTCACAGAAAAGTTAAGGGTGATATTTTTCAGTTAAATATTCAAGGTATACTGTCTGAGGTATCTTTAGTATTTAATTTACATGTTTATTCCTCTGGAGTCTTCTAATATTCCCGTTCACATGTTGGGGCCAATATTCTTTTGTGGGAGCATTTTATATGTCATTCCTCTAAATTTTTGGAGACTTCCTGTCTTTTATTTCTGTGCTCAGTCATATTTCTGTATTAAAACATAATAGTCCAAAATATACTTGCTTTAATATGTTTGTTTTACATAACATTATTGATATTTTTATAGTTGGAGAAAATGATATATTTTTTATAAAACAGAGAGAGAAACATTTAAGACATTGCAAGGGCTATTTCATATTTGCTATCTATTTTCTTCTATCTTTTTTTCCACTTGGAACTTGTGATTTACTTTTTATTTAGACTTGTTCAAATAAAAGGAGAATCAAGAATAGTGAAAGGAAGTAACAATAAACTTGAGGTTACACAACTAATGAAGCTCTCAATATGGAAATCAGCCTAGCAAATACAATCCGATTTCAAAAGATCTGCTCTTATTGCTATCACTGTATGGGAGTTAGGGCAAGTTTGACCATAGCAAAAGTTTTGAATATATGCACAATTCACTGACTGCATCAGAAAAACTGATAGAGGGCTTTTATTCAAAACAAACAGATTCAATTGGGTGTTATTGACAACATTCTGTGTAGATAACCCCTCCCCTGAGGAATCCACTCAGGTCTTATGAGGAAGAGATTTTAATTAGTATATTTCAGCTCTTTATATGAATTGTATCTATTTTCATTGTTGTAAAGCAAAGTAGCATAGTTTCTGCAGCATTTTTCTATCACACTGTATTAACTATTGGTCTCTTATTTAATTAATTAAATGCCATTTGTATTTCTCTTGTGCATGTTCTTCTAATATAGAAGTTGTTACTATTTGGCAGTCCATAGAAAAAGAATTTATCACCTTGCACTGTAATACATCACAGTCTTTTGTACTTTCAGATGTTTGTTTTTTTCTCCCATTTCAATTCCTGGAATGTTCATTATATATGTTCTGATAGCATGCTCAATTTTTCTTTCAAGTTTTACTTTGCAATTACAAGTGTTCTAGAGCCAAAGTCCTAAAAAGAAAGGAGCTTTAGATTCAGGAGGAAGCTTGTCTGGAGTTTATTGAAGTAAGAACAAGTTTTACCTTAAAAAATCAAATTTTTATCTTCTTCTTTCATCCTCCTCCCTCCTGCTGATAGCCATATTCAAACAGGACACATTTTACATTTTTGCTATTTAATTTTGATGACTAGGTTTTGCATATGAGAGAGAACATGAGATACTTGTCTTTCTCAATCTGGCTAATATCTCTTAACATGAATATATTCAACTCCATTCATTTTCCTGTAAATGGCATGTTTTCATTCTTTATATTTGAGCAATACTATATTGTGTACATAAAGCACATTTTAAAATAAAATTTTAATAGCATGTACTTGTTATACAGGTAGGGGGGATTCATGTGGCAACTTTGATTAGATTTATTTTGTACATTAGTTACATCTCCCCCATCATCTATCCCACCCCAATTGAAACAATTGTAAGAGCTTTCTTTGTTCTATTTCATAAAGGTACACGAATCCATCAACCATGTACCCTCACCTTAATCTCCTTCATTTTTACCCTCCCAGTAGTACCCCCCATGTTCACTGTACCCATTTTACAGTCTAGTCTATATAAAGCACATTCTTGTTATCCACTCATCAGTTGATGGGTACATTATACCTATGTATGAAAATAAAACAATGAAAACTATTGCAATTGTTTTAAGAAGGGGGCAGTAGTGATAAGGGGAGGAGTAGAGGTGTGAATTTCATCAATGTAGGCATGTATGGAAATATGACCATGACACCCCTTTGTACAACTAATATATGCTAATGAAAAAAGTTCATTATACCCCAAAATATCACATTTTTTGGTAATCTCCTTTACGTTTTTGTCTGTCACTTTTGGTGAAGTTTTGATGAATTTTTCACTGTTTCATTCTGTTTTTTCCTCACTCTGATCTCAATGAGTGAAAGCATTCTTGTGCCTGTTCATTAACCATCCTGGTTTAGTCACTGACCATATTTTGCAAATTTCCTGAAGAAAACAATTAGGTATTCAAATAAAAATTCTTGCCCTTATTTTCCTTTTGTCAGTTATGAGATGATATTTCTCTGTGTAAATATCACCACTGAATAACTGTAGTTATTACAGGTTTAGAGAATAAGATATTTTTAGCGTTAAAGCCCTGTTTATGATAAAATTGCTATAATATCGGGAAGCTCTACTTTGGTCTCATGAAGTTGATACACTCCCTTCTTTTTTAAAGGTTTGCTTTTTCTTCAGCAATTTTTAGAAAAATTACCATCACTCAAATATTCTCATTTCCAAATCTCTGTTTCCATTAAATAAGAATAATTGGCAGAAAGCTCTGCAGAAAAGTACAGCATTGAATTTTGATAATCACTGAAAGTCACCTCGTTCTTATTTCCTTTGTGGATGAGTTTGCCTCATGCAAACTGAGGCAGATGGTTTAAGTGGAACAAAAGGGACTCACTGTGATGCTCTGTGCAGCTCAATGCTGCACTACAGCAGGACTTTCACTCCCTTAGGACCCACGAGGTCAGTACCATTTATAGCTCACTTAGGACTTTCAGTGCTTCTTTGTAAAAGAATATTGATATTTTGCACTTGGACTCTATTAAGTTATTAACTCCAGTTTAGACAAGTCTGAGTTTTAGAAGGCAGCTCTATTAAAATGAATAAACTCAAAATTTGTTGTCTCTTTTTATTAAGGCATTAAGATTTTGAACTCAAGGCCTTGCACTTTCTAGGCAAGTATTCTGTCATTTGAGCAATGATGCCAGCCCTTTTTCTGCATTTTTTTTCAAATAGGGTCTCATGATTATTGCCTGTGCCAGCTTCAGACAGTGACCTTCCTAACTACACCTTCCATGTAGCTGGGAGTATAGTTGTGAAATACCATGCTTGCCTTATATTTGAGATAGGGTCTTACCAACATTTTTCCTAGGTTGGTCTCAAACTGTGATCCTCCTAACTCTGTTTTCCAGGTAGCTAAGATTATAAATGTGAGCTACTATGCTGTGCTTAGAAACTTCCTTAATTTCAAATGGGAATATAGTGATTTTATGATCACAGCCAAGCATAACATGATAAAATAACTCTTCAGTATGTGTATCCATATTTGCCTTTTCTCTAGCTCTACAGAACATGTACACACACAACGGCACTTAAATATTTATGTTTCTGGCCTTGTGTTCATATAGATTTTTAGAGGTTTCTATGATGTTTAACTATTCCTTCCTTTGGTAAAATCAGTTATAATATGTTTGGACTTATATGAAAAATAATATGTGACAAATATTATAAGGCTTCCTTGACTGCCTTGCATAAAATGTTAGTAAGTATTTGTTGAAAATTGGTATCCAGGTATTCTTTGTATTATTCTACTCAGCCTGCTATCAAAAATGTCATAGATTAAACAACATGCATGTATCTTAAACAACATGCATTTTTACAGAATTCTGAGATGAGAAAGTCCAGTAGCAAAAGGTTTTCGCAGGCCAGGTATGGTGGCTGACACCTATAATCTCAGCTGCTAGGGAGGTGGAGATCTGAATAATCACAGTTTCATGTCAGTCTAGACAAAAAGTAAACAACACAATCTCAACCAACCAGCCAGGCGTGGTGGATGATGATATGAGTCTGTAATCTCTGCTATGCAAGAAGCATGAGTAGGAAAGTTATCACAGTAAGATCCTATTGGGAAAGTAAATAAAGCAAAAAGTGTCAGGGGCTCTAGCTCAAATAGTAGGATCTGCTTTGCAAACACAACACCCTGAGAACCACAAAAAAAAAAGTTTTGGCAGATTTTGGTTTCTGGTGAATGTTTTCTTCATTGAATCCTAACAGGGAGAACAGTTCACACACACACACACACACACACACACACACACACACACACACACGCAGCGGGAGAGAGGAGGAAGGGAAAAGGAGGAGGGGTGAGGGTGGATGTGGAGAGGGAGAGAAAGAGAGAGAGAGAGAAGAGAGTTCTCTTCACAATCCTGTGGGATTAGGATCCTACTGATATGATCTAATTTGACATTAGTCATCTTCTAGACGATCTGCATATACAGTCATATGGAGAATTAAATATCTGGCACATGCATCTTGAATCCGGTTCATGGTACTTATTTTTGAATTTCCCATTTCTTCAGCTTTTCTTAGTCTTCCTAGGAAAATAAAATGCATAATTTTGATTTAAATTAATGATCTGCTAAGAACTATACTCTCATTTAGAATGCCCATTTTTATCTGAAAATATTTATATTAATCTTTTTATACATGAATTTTAAACTTATGAATATTTATACTTGTCTCATATTTCTATGATTGACATATGTTTATTCCTAGAATAACTTGTTTAAACTTGAAGGAATGAAAATTGGCTCTGGTAAAGAAATAATTCATATCACATTTTTTCAAACACCTATACTTATGAGCTTGAAAATCTGTCCCCTGAGTTTTCGTGTTTTCTATTTAAAGCTACACATTTTCTTTCTCATTAAATGAGGATTTTCCATCACTTTTATGATTCTTATTCCTAAACTTATTTAAATTTTGTCTATAATGTCCAGATAGTTTTAATAATCCAGTCAATCCAAATTAAATGAAATATTTTAATGTTAGAAAACAAAAGTAATGTAATGAACCAGTTTTATCACTTTCATGGCAAACACAATATTACCTTTTGTTTTCTCAGAAAATCCTTGAAAACACTTTCAATGCTTGAAACTCTTCATAATGACCTACTACATTTCATCATCAGTGTAAATACTTCTGTTTTCAACACCTTCCCTATGTAGCAAACTTCGAGATCCCCTTCTATCCAAACTATCTGAGTTAAAATCTTCTAGCTTTAGAGTAAGAATGTTTTAAATTATTGCAGCCCAAATTGTATACACATTGCTGTGATCTTACTCTTCTAGCTTTAGAGTAAGAATGTTTTAAATTATCGCAGCCCAAATTGTATACACATTGCTGTGATCTGGTCAGAGGAAAAACAAATGTTTCCCTTATTAAATAAGTCCCTAATACAGTGTTTACTTCAAATGAAACAAAGAATTAGGACTTTACGCAAAGTACATGATGGATTTGAAAATCTTTTTAGATGAACCTGACTCCCAAGTCAATAATCATATGAACCATGTTAATGTTCTCCCTAAAACTTAAGCAAAAGATGACACATTATTTCTATAAATCCAATATACCATCATGTTTATACATATAAAAATTTTTGTGACTAAATATTTTGCCAAGTATGTTAAAAGATAGAGCAGGTGTATACATCACTGTTACATAACTGGGTCTGTTGTTGCTGGAGGGTTTCTTTCTGGAGACAGATCTGAAAATCAGTTAGCAGAATGTGATACTGTATCTTAGATACTTAATATGTCCTGGACAGTAAGTGCCCAGGTTCTAAGTACATGAAATGAAAATATTCTCTAACTAATCTTAGCCAAGCATTCCTGGAACTCATTTGTTCGTTATGTGATAAATATAGCATATGGTTTCTTTGAGCATTAAACATTTGGTCCTTGGAATCCTGACTTCAAGCTACACTACAGAGCCATAGTAACAAAAACAACATCATACTGGCATAAAAACAAACATTTAGACTGATAGAATAGAAAAGCAGATCCAGAAATAAGCCAAAGTACATAGCACCATCTGATTCTTGACAAAGTCACCAAAAATAAACATTGGAAAAAAGACAGCATCTTTAACAAATAGTGTTGAGAAAACTGGATATTCACATGGAGAAGATGGAAACTAGGATCCTATCCTCACTTTGTACAAAAATCAAGCCAAAATGTATAAAACATCTTTGCCAGCTATTCATCTGGCAGGAGATTAATATCTAGATATATAAATAATAAAATAATTCAAACCATCCAATCAACAAATTAGCAATGGAATTGAAAATGCACATTTCAAAGCAAAAATTATGAATGACCAATAAAAACATGAAAATAACATTCAGCATTCTTAGTCATTAGGGAAATGTAAATCAAAACTACAGTGAGATTCTACTTAACCCCAGTCAGAATAGCTATAATCAAGAATATAGATAACAGCAAATGCTGCCGAGGATCTAGAGAAAACTAAACTCTTTTCCAGCATTTTTGAGAATGTGAACCACCTGTACACTTTCATATGCCCAAAAGAATCAAAGTCAGCTTACTACAAAGATACATGTATACCCATGCTTATCACAGAGCTATTCATAATAGCCAAATTATAGAATCAGCCTAGAGACCCATCAACAGAAAATTGGTAAAGAAAATTTGTTTCCTATACACTATGTAGTTTTATTCAATCACAAAGAAGAATGCAATATGTCTTTTGCTGCAAAATGGATGGAACTAGACAAAAAAAACAGTCCACAAAAACAAGTATCACACGTTTTCTCTCACTTGTTAAAGCTATGAGAAAACAAAAATACACTAATAAATGAGCAAAACTCAAGGTTATGAAAGTAAAGGCGGGGGGCAACTGGGGAGATGGCTTGGGAAGGGAAGAGAGGGTGAAAGTATTCAAATACATTACATGAATGTATGGAAATACCACAATGAAATCCTTATTTTGTGTAATTAATATACTCTAATAAGAAAGAATTGGTCAAAATGTTAGTCCCTGAAAATAACCCAGAAGATACATTGTTTATGATACATAGGATAGAGACAGATGTATTTTGAGTTTGTGAGAGTGTGTGTTATATATTAAGAGAGAGAGAGAGAGAAAAAGAGAATGGAATAGGACAGATGTGAGCACTTATTAATGGACATGCAAACAAATCAAGTTGAGCAGAAGCAAAAGATATAGATATATTAATATTATGCCCATATATAGCATATGGAATTTATTTTATTTTATTTTATTTTTTATTCTCTCACACCTCCCCACCACCATAGAATTTCTTTTAAATTGCAATGACACATAGCTAAACCGAATTTGTTTGGTGTTTATGCTTGCAAGCTGCAGAGTTCCTCACCTGATTCTTTACTGCAGACACACTTCAGGACAACCTCACTAGTTCAGACAAGTTATTATTTTTTAATTTTTTTATTATTGTTGTACTGGGGTACATTGTGACCTTTATGAAAATGCTTATGACATATCTTAGATAAATTCATTCCATCATTCTCCTTTATCTCCTCTCCCCCCATTCCTGAAATAGTTTCAATATGCCTCATTTCTCCATTTACATACATGTGTGCATAATAATTCCACCATATTAAACCTCCTCTTTCCTTAAAATCCTTCTTCCTCCCACTCGTACATGCCCCCCACCCCAACAGGACAAAACACATCAGACAGTAATTACATTTATGAATTTTTCCTCCATTTCCTGCATTATGTTACTGAACCCTTTTCTCACTATCTTTTTAATTAATTAAATTTAGAAGTACTGTGGTTTGAAGTCAGAGCCTTGCATTTGCTATACTTTATTATTATTCTTTTGATGTTTTTGTTCACCAGAGAGCTCATCTAACACTCCTATGAAATCCCCCA
Source organism: Castor canadensis (assembly GCF_047511655.1). NCBI lineage: Eukaryota > Metazoa > Chordata > Mammalia > Rodentia > Castoridae > Castor > Castor canadensis. The sequence continues at coordinate 155,285,279 of NC_133391.1, read as the reverse complement.
TCTTACCCTCATTAAAGGAATTTTTAAAAAATTAAGTATTAATTAATTTTTGTACCTGGGCAGACTTCAATCCTCTATCCTCTCATCTCTACCACCTAAGTAACATGGAGAGTGGATTTATAGGACTGGCGTGACCCACCATGCCCTGCCCCCTCACCCCCTTTTTTCGATACAGAGTCTGGCTAAGTAGCCCAGGCTGGCCTGGAACTCTCAATCTTTCTGTCTTAGCCTCTGAGGGCTGGGAATACAAGAGTGAACAACATCTGGTACAAGTTGAGATGTTTTTGAGTATGATACAGTACACTTAGGTAATTTGTATAACTATGTATGTTGGTCAGTGAAAATGTTGTATTGTCTCATAAATATTTTCAAATGTGGGTGCCCAGGGGAAAAAAGTGACACGGTTCCCAGAATCTAAGAAATCCCAACAGAGCAAAGCAAAGGAAAAGTCACACAATTTTCAGGTCAACAGCAATAAAAATAATTTGTGAGAGCTGAGTATGGTGGCTCATATTGGTAATACCAACTACTTGGGAGGCAGAGTTAGGAGGATTGTAGTTTGAGGCAAGCCTGGGTAAGAAAAATTTCCAAGACCCTATCTCAGAAACAAGCCAGGTATGGTGCTGTACTGTAATCCCAGCTCTGTGGGAAGTATAAGTAGGAGGATCACAGTCCAAGACTAGCCTGGGCAAAATGTGTGAGACCCTATCTAAAAACTAACAAAAATCAAAAAGGGCTGGATGTGTGGCTAAGTGGTAGAGCACTTGCTTAGCAAGCAAGTCCTGAGTTCAAACAGCAGTACTGCCAAAAAAGTTTGTAACATAGAAGCAGCGCCTAAAATATTTGTTATACTACAACTATTAAGCTACTTATATTTTTTAAAAATTCAATGATCTGACAAATTATGTTTGAATTACATGGCAGTATCTTTTGGAGAATAGTTGCCCTATAGGGGGAAGTTTATGATTAAGGGGAAAGTAAATGTGCACTCAATTTAACTTCCAGGAAGGGAAAAGGGGCTATCTGGTTAGTTCACTGTGATTACTGTGCAAACATGACTGTCCTGGCTATATGCTGTATTGTTGACACCACTTTTAAATCTGTTTATATGGATCATTTCTTACAGTGTCTCCCTCAGGGACACATATATGAGGTGACAGAGAGATTCATAGTGATACTTCAAAAATAATTAGTAACAGTGGTAACATTTAGAGACTTTTAAAATAGCAAATGAACTAAAGTTAGGTTATTCTTCCTAATTTGATATGTTTATGTGTAAAATAATAAAACGTAGTACTTCAAATATATTCTAATGTCTTTAAAATAACTAAAGATTTGCTGTAAGCATTTAAGTGCTGTATGCCCACAACTGTTCATTTATAGAAATATGTTCAAAATTTAAGGGCACACTAAATTTTTCATGGCTTTTCTGCTGTTTTAATGTAGTAGTTAATCTTGAAATGTACCTTGTTGCCACCAAGCAGTAATACACTGCAGAATTTTAAATATACTGGGAAAGGATAAGGTTTTATTTTAGGAAAAAGTAAGATATTCATATGTATATGTAGCCAAAAGTGTGAAAAATACAATCTGCTTCATATTATCTTCTGTTGTTTGAAGGAAATATTCAAATGAAATGATTGCTGCAAGCATCTCCTGCCCTCCCACCAGAGAAAAAGAATAGAAAGAGAACAAGTGTTAACCTTAAACTATTGCCTGAGAAGTGAATTTCATGAAATGGCTATGTGTGAGCTTTCTTTAGATTTTTGTCATAATGCAAAAATGACATGAAGCCTTTTTTATGTTTCTAGCTCCTTATACCATAATGGTGTGTAAATATAATGATAGGCACAGGAAAAATTGTGACTTAAGATAAATTGCAGGAAAATAAGACTGCCAGAATTTATGGTATGTCAATGTTATTTTAAGTGATTCCTTTTGCTGTCCATCTGTTCATTCTTTTTAATGGTGTTTAGTTATAGAAAATCTCACCTTAAGACACTGAGAAAATTGAGGATATATTCTGGAAAGTAATAGTATGAACCATAATACTGGTACTAACATAAAAATAAACTCTTTTACCTAAAATGCACATATATTTTTATCTATTGTTTTATCTGATTGACAGCTTTAATCTCCACTAAATTATCAAGAAATTTTCAGTCAGTGAAACCACATAAATGTGACCCAGGCCTGCCTCTCATTTTACTGATTCTGGCCACAAAAACAATCCTAAAGTGAATAAGTGGTATGAACCAAAGTAAGTGGGTTTTTTTTCCTGGATATTATGTTATTGATGTATGGAAACAGAAGTCACATTTTTCTAGGGTTGCTAGAAAATAGAAACTCATGTATATTCTCAAGATTTATCACTTACTGGGTAAAGTGGGTAACTATTGTCACAAAATGTTTTACAGTGGACAATTTCATTTTCCTAATCAAGTATAGAAATTCTGGAATTAATATGTTAATATTTGACATTCAATAAAGTAAGTCCATTATGAATAAACATTATTTTCATTGATTTTTATTAAAAATAGAGCTTTCAGAAAATTCTTTGCCTGAAAGAAGGTATAATCCTTTAAATATTTTATACTTATTTTTAGAATCAATTTCCAGTAGTTTCTGTTTTAGAGAAACATCAATATTTCTGTTTAGCATTAATACCTGAACATAAGGTACTAGAGTATAGGTAAAGGTGAAAAAAAATTTTAAATCTCCGTGAATCTCTTATCCTGGATGAAAGTTTTCAACAGTTTTATCATATATTGCTATTTCAAAATTTGCATTCAAATAATTTTTCAAATGACCATCTTTCTAAATTACTTTTCACCCTTATGAGCTACATCATACGTCCAATTGAAGAAAAGGGAATTATCATAGCTATGGTATTTTATTCTTAGTTTGATAGAAATTTATTTATGTATATGTTCCTATTTGTTTATTTTCCTGTCTCATCTCCTATACACCAAGAAATGTGTTCATTCTAATTACAATCATGTATTTAATTTACATGATATCAAATGGAATTATAAGCCAGCTAGAAAAAGAATGAAGAAAATCCAGAAACAAAAAGGAGGTAAGAAATGGAGACTTCTAAGGAAAAGTGTTTTAACAGGATACTTGTGATACCAGGTGGAGCATGACTTGCCCTCTTCTTTACTTGAACATTGTGTATACTTAAAATAAAACGTATAATTACCAAAATGGCACCCACATTCTTCTTAACATGGTAAATGTAGGTTAAACCACATTTCTTGGGTTCGCCATTCTTGGTATATTGCTGGTGATGATAGAAACAAAGGACATTCTTGCTCTTTAAGATTGGATAAGATTACTCATATCATTGTCAAGAGGCAGGTTTGAACCTACAACTGATTCACTTTCCTCCCTGAATATTTCTCAACATCTGTTAGGGGAATACATTCAGCTCTGTTATAAAGGACCCAGCTTCTGCAAGACACACAAATCAGCAAGATAAAAGGTTACAAACAAAAAGTTTTCTGACTGTCATCAAGGACGTTAGCTTTGCTGTAGATTTTCAGCTTATTTTTGTTCACCTCATCTTTCAATCATCTTTCACTCCTACCTACCACTCCAACAGACTTCAACTCCACCATCCGATACAAAGACAAGAGCCTTACAGAGAATACTTCACCAGAAGGAACAGACATCTCTGACAATTACGTGAGAGCAGATTATTGTAATAAATCCAAAAGGGTAGATAGAAAGAATCTGAATTTTATGGTATCCTAAATCACATCTCAATTAATACAATGAAACATATGTTAAAGACCATCCCCAGGAGCAAGAAGTAAGAGATGTACATTTATATATTATATATATATGTGTATATATATAAAACATTTCATTTATAATGTATGTATATAATAAAATGTTTCATAATATTTTCATATGCTTACATTTATTTCTTACATATTTGTGTTTATATTCCTATATAAAACCTATGTGAAAGGCAATATTAAACACACTGTTTTGGGGAGCATTATAAGCTATCTGTTGTTGATAAAGTTAACCTGGCTGGCTTTATTTGCACATCTATAAAATCATGGAAATCATCATCATCATTGTCATTCAAAATTTCATTTCTCCCCCCCTTACTATGTGAAGGTATTTCATAGTATTACTGATGAAAAGGAACAGTAATGTTATATATTTTCTTATTCCTTACTTATTGTTGTAAGTAAGAATCACCAAGAATTTAAGAAATTTGAGAGAAATAAGAGAAATATGTGCAGTGTAAAAATTCATTTTTGAGAGTTATTTTAACTATATTGCTCCATTTGTCCCAATTTCATTTTATTATAATAAAATATATTATTTTATTCTTAACGCATAGGGCTTTGGAAACATATGATGACTATTTATAAAATCCTCTGCACTAGCTGTTTCCTCCAGGATCTTGTGTCCAATGCTAACCAATAAGGTTTGTGTTATTCTTACAAATAAAAAGTGACATTAATGCTATTATTACTATAAATTTATAAATTTTTATATAGTGTTTAGCAACAAAATAAAGAGCTGTACATTTTGAATAACTTTAAGAAACAAAATATACTATAATACATATATACATGGAAATATTACAATAATAAACCTTGCATATCTATCATAAATGAACAAAATTATCATTTTTTTTCTCAAAAATGAAGAGCGGGAAGGCAAAACAGGTCCTGTCTGGGGTGTTGGTACCAATGGGAGGGGAAAGAATATGAGGAAAAGGTATAAGAAGGTGAATATGGTGGAAATATTCTGTACACATGTATGTAAATGGAAAAATGAGACCTGTTGAAACTATTCCAGGAATGGGGGTATAAGGATAAAGGAGAATGATGGAGGAGGTGAGCTCAACTATGATATATTATAAAAAATATTATAAATGTCACAGTGTACCTCCAGTACAACAATAATAAATAAAAAAATTAAAAATACATTAAAACACAAAAAGAAGAATATAAAAATTCTCATGCAGAATTCATACATAAATTTCATTTCAATTCTAGATGCAATAAATGTTTCCTACCAAATATATTATCATCAAATGATAATAAGAAGCAAACATATAGGATCACAATTTCTAAACAATTAGCCAAGAAAGTCCTTAAGCAGATATGCACTAATATCATTGACTGATTCTTTTTGAGGTAAAATAATATAATGAAGAAAAGTTACTTTTTAACAAATGGTGCATACAAAAACAACAACAACAATAATAAATCTTGTCACAGACCTTACATATACCACAATAATTAGCTTAAAATGGGTCATTGATCTAAATGTGAAATGCAAAAAATATGAAAGTCCTAGAAGATAAAAAATGAAAATCTGGATGACACTATTGACCTTTGAGATATACCACCAAGGCATATTAAAGAAAGTAAGAATAAGTAAGATAGAAAATGGTAATGAAACAAAACAAAATCTGCTCTTCAAAAGACTATTAAGATAATAAGATGAAATCCATAGCTGGAGAAAATATTTGTAAAAACAATATTTGATAAAGAACTGTTTGTGAAAATATGGAAAGAACTCATATGTTTGAATAAAAAGTAAACAACCCCAGTTAAAAAAATAGCCTGATGAGACACTTCACCAAAGTCAAACCAATGGCAATATGTACAAGAAAAATGTTCAATATCGTCTACCATTAAGGAAACAAAACTAAAGCCACAGCATAAACACATACTTCCTAAACTGACAGAAATGCTGAACAAGGAAAATACCCAATGATGACAAGGATGTCAAACAAAAACAGGGACTCTTATACTTTTCTCATGGGAATACAAATGGTGCAAGTAATTTAGAAGGTGATTTGGCAGTTTCTTGTAAAACTAAATCTATTTTTAAATCATACAATCCAGCAATTGTGCTCGTTGGAATTTACCCAAATCTGTTCTAAATGTGTGTTTCACAAATCTTCTATAAGAATATTTATAGCAGCTTTATAATTGTCAAAAGACAGAAACGAGGATGGTGTTCAGTAGGTGAATGGATAAACATTGGTCATTAAGAAAATGAAGTGTTGCTGAATGCTAAAACATGAATTAAAAAGTCATGAAAGGCTTGGAGGAAACTTTACATGCATATTACTGTGTAAAAGAATTCCATCTGAAATGCTTACATTCTGCATGATTTTAGGTATATGACCCTCTGACCAAAACAAAACTAAGGAAGCCAAAACCAAAAAGATCAGTGGTTTCCAGAGGTTAAGGAGAAAGAAAGGAAAAATAGAGGGTTTTTAGGGCAATGAATCTATAGTCCATGATGTAATAGCAGTTTACATGTTATTCCACATTTGAAAAAGCATGTAGTATGAACTATGCCAACTGTGAACCTTAATGTAAACTATATTCTTTGAATGATGATTTTGTGTGATAATCAACTACAGGTTCATCAGTTGTAACAAAGGTACAATTGTAGTGTAGATAGTGTGAGTACCAGCGATCTATTTAAAAAAAAAAAAAAGTTCAGTAACTTGGCAGCAATGGAAATGTTCCCAGAAGCTAAGCTAAAAGATTGAATAGATATAGAACAATAGAGGAAAGAACAAAATTCTAGTACTTAAAATTACTTTTCATAAAAATGTATACATTTAATATGTACAACCTGATATTTTGATGCACATAATGAATGATTGCTATAGTCAAGCAAGTTGATACATTCATTTTGCAGCTACCATTTTTTAAAGAAAATCCTCAGTTAGAATATTGAAAGAATTTAATTATGCCTAATACTCAATATTAACAAAAATTTTCAATGCTTTTAAATTTTATTTTCAATTTGGATATGTGCTCCATATTTCTCTTGATATGTTCAAAGATTTAAAATTCATCATGATATATTAGAAACAAAATTATATTGAGAAAATAAAATATATGCATTTATATATTAGTACTCTTCAATTTTCACAATTGGGTGATTTTTCTTACATTATCTTATGCTCTGAAATTTGTTTGTAATATGTCAAAATCGATTAATACAGAGGGTTATATTCCTCCATCAATAAAATGTAATTATGTCTGGCCAAAATATATGCATACTCTTTCTAATTTTGTATCTACAAAAATTGTTCTTAGAAAACTATGCATAATAATTTTCATCAAATCTCTAATAATGAAAAATTTAAATATGTAAGCACAACTTGACTGTTTTAACTATATACTATTCTGAAACTATTCCCCTCCAAAGTATGTAGAAAAATATGCAAACAATAATGTTACTTATTTAAATGCATGGAGATAGGAGAAAAAAACATACAGAAACATGAAAGTAATCCCAGGCAATATTAGGAAATGCTTTCATTAGATGGGGTATGAATATTTTCCTTTGTAAATTTTCAGTTTTGTATGTGAGCATAAATTTGCCTAAAGGTGAAATTTATGCAACTTCAGTAGGTGTTTATACAATGCATATGTGAAAAACTAAATTGCATATCTGAATTTTTCAGCAATGTTATTTTTAAAATATCTGTGGATAAATAAGCTTTTAAACTAAGGAGAATTTAAAAATTTTCCAGGATCTCAAAGACTTCTAATTGCAAATTTTTCTGTTAATATGTGAGTTCCACGTACAGCCAAAAAAATAGTACTAAAGCATTTTAATTACTTAGTTCCTATATTTGGCATCAGATTTTTGGTAGAAGACTATCAAAATCAATTTATATATGACTATATATATGCAAAATCTAGAACTCTTGGAATGATGAAATATTTTAGCCAATAAAAAGACAGATTGAAGCATTAAAAATTGGAGGGTACCCTTTGAATATCTGACGTGGTATCAGAGAGGCCGTCTCTTGTAGGCTGGGTAGCACTCCCACCCTGTCCTTGCAAACTATGAATGTGTCACCTTACATAGCAAAAGAGCCCATGCAGATGTTACTAAGAGATAAAAATCAAGAGTTGGGAAATTATCCACAATCATCCAGGTGGAGCTTATCTAAGTACATTGCTTTTTATAAGAGGGGACAGTAAGGATTTGACTTAAGAGATGGTGGTGTGATGAAGTGAAGATAGACATGGAGCTCCAAGTGATGATGAGGCCCCAAGCCAAGGGCTGAGTCAGCCTCCAGGAAGGAGAGCCAACCTCCCGGAGGCCCCAGGTCCAATAAAGCTTGGCCGGCACATTCATTTTAGACTTATATGATTGATTTCAGAGTTCAATCAAAGAATCTGTCAGTAAATTTATGTTATTTTAAGTCATTAGATTTGTGGTATTTAGTTACAGCAGCATTGATAAACTAATATATTTATATTATGCTCATATTAAAAATATTTCTGTGGGTTTAAGTTTTTAAAAGGACCTGTGTTCTTTAAAAGAATAGATTCTCAACACTATAACCTAGAATATTGTGTGTGATGTTTAATTTCTCCATCCCATGTTGCCTGTGTATGTTACTTTAGTTGACACCATTAAAAAGAAACACCAAAATTAATTGATAGAATCCGAAAGGAAGCATTCAAAAGCATTACCACTAAAAAAAGTAATTGACAGTTTTTAGCACATTTTCATTTTATGATGAATTCTGAACCTCACAACATATGGTAATTGGTTTGTCTTAAAATGATTTTTAAAAATGTGCACTTTTCTAAAAAGTGTAACTTCTTGAGCTGTCTGTCGTTTTAAATAGATTCACACTTTTCAAGCATATTTGTTTCCACCTACTGCATCTGATTATGGTGTCTTGCCCCCCCCACCCGGTTCCATTTACATAGTCTGTGGGAGTTCATCCATAGAAAGGAATCTGCTGTTTCCAATTGGTGTTAGGGACAGTGAAGGGTCGTTCATATGTCCTCTTTTCTGTGCCAAACTTGTGCAGTGCTCAGCAGTAAGACCCAGTTTCTATACTGAAACACCCTTTACTGCAACCTTGATTATGACTGACATCATGCAAATTTTCACCTTCTTTTACACAAGCTAAAAATTCAGCTCTTTGTTTAAAGTAAAACTTTCAGAAAACTTTTACACTTTATATGAAGAGAACACGACAGATAAAAACAAAGAACTTCAAATAAAAAATCTTATTAAATAAAGGTTAATTAAACGAATGCTAAATTTATATCAGCTTGTTAGGAATGGTATTTTGAAAGATATGTTTAAAATTATAATCAAACAGAAGGCTTCCAAAGAAGCAAAGACAAACTTGGGTAGAAAACTATTCCTTTTGTGGAAGCATTGGCAGCACACATTAAATGCATATTTTTATCTTCATTTTGGAAAATGCACTGTTGTTTTTCAAAATTCTACTGAGAGTTGCTGAGATATGTTTGCTGAGTAAATATTTTTTTCTATGACTCTTTTTATTTAAAAATAGAAATCATGAAATCACAACATATTCAAAAGTTTGGAAAAGGATTACAAGTTTTATAACAGTTTTCAGTGAATAAGATAAAACTAATTAAAGGTGTTAGCTTAGGTGACTGGGGTAAATATTGAAATAACAATATATGCAGAGATTTATACTACCTGTGAATTATCCTTACAATGTAATGTATTTTTCCATCATTAACTCTTAGAACTTAGAATTTTTTATTAACAAGATATTTTAAAAAAAGAAAGAGAAAAGAAGGTGTTGAGGATGTGTGGTTCATGCCTGTAATCATAGCTACTCCAGAGATGAAGACAATGATTGCAGTATGAGGTCAGCCCTTGGCAGAGTTAGCAGGACACCCTATCCAAAATACAAAATAGTGCAAAAATGTGGAGGCATGGCTGAAGTGGAAGCACTTTGTTTGAGACCCTGATAATTCAACCCCCAGTACCACAAAAAAAGTAAGACAAAATTTTGATATGAAAAATGCTGCATATTTGTTCTATTAAGAACAATTCTTAAGAATGAAGACTTGCCAGACACCAAAATGTAAATCCTTTCATCTACAGATAGTTACTGTTGTATGAGTTGTACATCATTCCAGATATTTCTCTTATAAATATTTTAGCTCAACTTTTATAATGTTACCCAATTCCTATATTTTGTTTCCTTTTTTTTTCTTGAAGCAAGTACTTAAGTAATCTTTTCAGAGATGTGTCCTATGAATTCTTAAATTCTTTGAATTGTTTAGGGCTATTTAAGTAGCATAGGACTGAAACTCAACTAAAGGTAACTGTAAAAATTCAAATATTTATTATATCAAATATTAAGTAGCTCACTGTGAAGGAATTTCTAAGGTTCTATAATTCATTGTCAATGATTTTACCAAAGTCAATGTTGTTTTGTCTTTCTGCCATTCAATCCACAATGCTATTAGCTGTTTTTAATAATAGTATTTAAGTTTATTAGCATTATTAGTATCTAGAATTTTTAAGTATTGTTTTTAGTACGACGACTTTACTGTTAAAAAATATGTACAGCAACTTCAAGGAACATTTTTGACTATGACAACATCCAAAGTCTGCAAAAAGAATCGAGACTGTCCTTTTTAAGAGTAAGAAAATAGTTATAAAATACCCTCAGAGGGCTTCCTTTCATGAGGGATGTCTCAGAATTATGTCATGACATCATACTTCATATAATCATTTGACAAAGTTAATTTTTCTCATGTGATTGGCTTAGATAATTCAACATTGATCACCTGGAGTTCAGAGCTTAGCTTTCCAATATCACAGATATATATGAACAACTGAGAATGATAAGAGTGAGCCACATCGGCCTGGATTACTGGGGCAAGAGTTCTGAGTTGTTAGAGCACTATTAAGTACTTTGAAATCATTGACAATATCAATGTTAAGCCTTTAAGTTAGCTAAGATGTTGAGAGCTGGGGTCATTTGACTCTGTAATTGACATCTGTTAGACCCTTCCCTGTGCTGCCATTGGCTGACTTGAGTGAAAAACTACCAGTCAAAGAACTAGACTACCTTTGTGACAGGCCTGTCATTTTGAGCACTCCATGTACACCTTAAGGAAACTACACGATAATCATAGCTTACTGCCAAAGCACAACTTCAGCCCTTTTTGGCACTATGCCAGCAAACATCTTGCACTGGACTTTTTGCCATTACTAGCTTCAGTGAACTCTAGAAGATACTGCATCCATTTGAAACCAGGCCAAAGGGGGCACTCTTGCCTTGGTGCCCAGTTGAAGGTGTGTGAATGGTGTACAGTGCTTCATTTGTATAAGGAACTGACAAGATTTGTGGAGACAGCCTTGTCATTCCCCATTTCTATCTATATAAGCAGGCTGTTCAGCTCACTTCATAAGTCAACCAGGAGACATGCTTTTGTGCTGCCCCTTGGTGTTACAACATTAGGCCCAGTAAAGCTTCTCTTGAGTGAAATTTTCTTGCCTACTTTTGATTTCTATCATTCATAGAACTGCTAAGATTGTAACATGAAAACAGAATAAGTTGTGATGGCAAAAGCAGCAGCAGGGCAGTGCTGGTGGCTAAGATAGGCCTCACCCGAGCAGCTAGCTGTACTAGAGGAAGTAGCAGCAGAGCAGTGATTGCAAAAGTGATAGCAGAGGCAGGAGTAAATGCCAGTGGTAGAGCCAGAAGCAGCAGCAGAGCGAATACCCCAATGATAACTGTAAGAGGAAACAGAGATAACAGTAACCAGCATGAAAGCAAAAGGGAACAGAAGCAGTGCAGACAATGAAATATGCCAGAAGTAGAGAAAAAGCAAGATGGCAGAAAAGCTGGACTGAAGAAAGTCAGAGGCTGAAAAGTGCCGGAAAGAAACACAGTAGGTCCTAGTTGCTGGAAGAGAGCTATAACTCTCCTTGGCAAGTCCGAAAATCCCTGACATAGGAGGTTTGCTATAGGGCTAAGGGTCCCAACCTCCAGGGCCAATACAAGACCTTTAACACTAGAGGGCTCCATCTGCAGCTGCTTGCTGCTGCTCACCAAGAATCACAAAAAACAGCCAAGGACCTGGGATCACTGAAGTGCTTCTCCTCACCTATGTGAGATTCCTGTTTGGGTAGAGCAGGACCCCAGTCTGCTGATTTACAACAAAGTCAAAGGGTATTTTTACATTTTGGAAAAAGGCACTTGGTAAAGACAACAGTTAGTATATGTCATATTCTTAAATGATATTTTATTTAAACCTTTTCCTCAGAATTCAGATGTTTTATTCTATTGTCCTTTTTGGTGCATGGCTCCTATAAAGAGAATGCTGTTGATATAATTATCTGGTCACTGCCAGTTATTTGCCTTTTCTGTATTTACTTTAGAAGACTTTTCTTTACGTATAGTATTTTGCAGTTGTACCATAGGTTGAGGATGTGCTATTTTTCCATGCTATGTGTTGCTTCTGTGGGGTTTTTAAATCTGTAGACTCATTACTTTCCTCTGTTTTGCATCATGTCTGCAATTTTCCTCAGAAATTTTCTCACCTTCATAGATTGTTATTCTACATGGTTTGACATGTCATGATTAATTGTAGGTGTTTTTAAATTCCTCTTTCACACATTGCACTTCATTATTGATCTTTATTTAATTCTCATATACTTTCTCAGAACTATCATTTAATTCAAAAATATGTCTCTCAGTAATGCCTGATCCATCCTTTGACTATTTATTCAGTGCTAGACATATTTTCATTTTTGATATTTCTAAGTGACCTTCATTCCTATTTGTTTTATTTTCCATGGAAAGCATCCTCTTCCAAATAGTCTTGTGTATTTCACACATAATTAACTTTTAAATATTTTCCAGTTGTTCTATTATTTGCTTCTCTTTCTTAGATATGAAACATACTTCTGGACCTCATTGAGTGTCTGACACTCAATGAATTTTTTATATATATCTGACCATGGTGGCCATTAGGCTCTTAGTTGAATAAACCCCAAGCAGGCTTTTCCCTGAGTCTAAAACTCCAGGTGTTTTTTTAGAGTTTTTGCTCTAGATATTTGTAATTGTAAATTGCTTCTTTGCCCCAAAGAGATATAATCTGATAAAAGGCCTCTTGCCAGTTTTATGAGCCAGGGGTATCTTTATCTAGAACCTGAAAGTCATACCTTTGAAATAAAATAATTATGAAAAACAGATTCCTGTCTCTCAATATCTTTAAGAGGGTAAATTAACAATTTATTTGGGTTTTCCTGTAAATTTGCATTCCTAAAAATTATCTTCTTTTAGGACCATAAAAGGAACATTACTTTTCTTTATCAGTTTTACATTTATTTACATGTGAATACATTGATTGGGCCACCTCACTCCCCCCACTCCCACCCCACACTTCCAGGCAGAATCTGTTATGCCTTCTTGTTCTCTGATTTTGTTGAAGAAAAAACATAAGAGATAATAAGAAAGACATAGCATTTTTGCAAGTTTGAGATAAAGATAGTTATACAGAGAGATTCCTAGCATTGCTTCCATGTACTTGTGTATTACAGCCCACATTGGATGATCTCTACCAGACCTCTTCACTACTTCCTAGTCCCCTTCCCAAAGTGGCCTCTGCCAGTTTAAGATTACTATATTCGTTCCTCTAGTGAGCACATCAACCACATTCAAGTTTTAGGTTTCCTTCCCTTTCTCTATTCCTCCTGTGAACATTCTCACATTAGCGTGGGACCTATGTCCAATAATATTACTGCTTTTATTTTAGGTCTATAATCCACATGTGATGAAGAACATGTGATTTTTGGCCTGCTGAGCCTGACTAACTTTGCTTAAGATGATGTTCTCCAATTCCATCCATTTACTTAGGAATGACAAAATTTCATTCTTCTTTGTGGCTGAATAAAATTCCACTGTGTTTAAATACCACATTTTCTTAATCCATTTGTTGGTAGTGGGGCATCTTGGCTGTTTCCATAGCTTGGTTATTGTGAACAGTGCTGCAATAAACATGGCTGTGCAGGTTCCTTTGTAGTAACCTGAGTCACATTCCTTTGGGTACATCCTTAGGAGTAGTACTGATGAATCATTTGGCAGATCTATGTGAGTTTTTTAAGAAGACTCCATATTGTTTACCAAAGTGGTTGTACTAGCTTACATTCCCACCAGCAGTGTATGAGGGTTCTTTTTTCTCTGCATCCTCACTGACATTTGTGGGTAGTGTTCTTGATCATAGGTATTTTAACAGAAATGAGGCAGAATCTTAGTGTAGTTTTGATTTGCGTTTCCTTTATGGCCAGAGATGGTGAGCATTTTTTGGAAGTATTTTTTTGCCATTTGGACTTCTTACTTTGAAAAATTTCTGTTTAATTTAGTTGCCCACTTCTTTATCAGTTCATTGATTCTTCAGGGAGCTTATTTTTTTGAGCTCCCTGTATATTCTGGTTATCAGTCCTTTGTCTGATGACTAGCTACCAAATATTTTCTCCCAATCTGTGGATAGCCTCTTCAATTTAGAAACCATTTCTTTTGTGGTTCAGAAGATTCTTAATTTCATGTAGTTCCATTTGTCCATCCTTTCTTTTAGTTGCTGACCAGCTTGAGTTCTATTGAGCAAGTTCCTCCTATACTTTTGCTTCCAGAGTATTCCCTGCTCTTTCCTCTATCAATTGCAAGATTTCAGGTCTGATATTAAGGTCCTTAATCCACTTTGAGTTAACACTAGTACAGAGTGATAGGCATAGATCTAGTTTAAGTTTTCGGCAAGCAGATAACCACTTTTCCCAGCAACATTTGTTGACAAGGCTGTCAACAAAGTTTTTGCAACTTTGTCCAAAATAAGGTGTGTGTAGCTGAGTGGATTCGTATCTGGGTCCTCTGTTCTGTTCCACTGGACTTCATATCTATTTTTTTGCCAGTACCATGCTGTTTTTATTGCTATGACCCTGTGGTATAGTTTGATGTCAGGTATTGTTATAACTCCAGCATTGCTCATTTTGTTCGGTTTTGCCTTGGCTATTCATGGTCTTTTGTGTTTCCAAATGAACTTTAGGTTAGCTTTTTCAGTCTCTGTGATTAATATCATTGCAATTTTGATGTGAATTGCCTTGAACATGTTGATTGCCAATCCATGCAATGGGAGGTCATTCCACCTCTTTCAATGGTTTGTAGTTCTCCTCATAGAGGTAATTTACATCATTTGTTAAGTTTACTCCTAGGTGTTTGATTTTCTTTTTGAGTCTATTGTAAAGGGAATTGTTTTCTTATATTCTTTCTCAATTTGTCTATTGTCGGTGTACAGAAAGGCTAATGATATTTGTAAGTAGATTTTTGTATCCTGCTACATTGCTTAAGTTATTTATGGTGTCTAGAAGTTTTTGGGTAGAGTTTTTTGGGACTTTGAGTTAAAGGATCCTGTCATCTGCAAATAGGGATACTTTGACTATTTCATTACCTGTTTGTATTCCTTTTATTTCTTCTTCTTGCCTTATTGCTCTGACTAGGAATTCCAGGACTATGTTGAATAGGAGTGGGGAGAGTGGACATCCTTGTCTCATTCCTGACTTTAGGGGAAATGGTTTCAGTTTTTCCCCATTAAGTCTACTAACTAGCACAAGACCATTATGGCCTCACCCAGGCTCCTAAAACATTTCTAGTTCTTTCTTTCAGAGAAGTTGAGCTCCCAGAATTCTGGTGTCTCCCCTATTGCAATAGCACCAAATTAATTTTTTCTTTCCTGTTAAACTTTGATCGAATTTTGTTTAAAGCCTCCCATTTTGTGTGAAATCTTTTTTTCTATAATTGTAATATTTCCACTCTTTTTCTGGGAATTGGTTTTGTCCTTAGTTCAAGTGCTACAAAGCACTATATACTTTTTTGCTAGTTATTCTGGTTATGGTTCTATTTAAGAATTTTGTTCAAATGGATGTAATTTGTTGGCTTGAAATTATGAATATTACAATTTTGAATTCTCTTTGATATGAGTAACTTTTTATCCTCCCCCCAGCCTTAAACAAGCTGCTTCTTTTTGGACACATTTAATAGTTCATAACAACACCTGTCACTAAATTACTACATATCATCAGCTAGTATTATAATTATGAAATCTGGCCAATGTGTACATGAATATTAAATTTATTTCACATTTAAGATCTCTCTCTCTCTCTTTCCTTCTTTCTATCTCTATTTCTTCCTCTCTCTTTTCTTTTCTTTTTCTCAGGAAAAAGAAGAGTTTATGCTTCATTCAATATTTTGACAAGACTAGGTAATTCTACTAGATGTCTATTAGCTATCAATCACTCTCTTCTTTTTATTCCTGTACCAGATTGTATAGGATGTGTCTAATTAGAAGTATTTTATTTACATTGCATGTAGATTCTCATGCTCATAGGACAGAATTCTGACAATGTATATTTGTGATAGAAATTTCTGTGTAAAGTAAACATTATAAAAGAAAGGCTAAATATTATAAAGCAATGTGTCCCTTGGTTCATTTAGTCTTTTTCTCTTCCTTCCTGGAATTCCTGATTCATGGGTAAAGAGCAACTATCCTGCTACAAAGATGGTAAAGTTACCTAATATTAGAGAAAGCACATGGATCATCAACAGCTTTCTCTATTGAAACACTGTAAAGTCCCAGAAAGCACAATTTCCCTAATGAACATGTGTAGCTTTCCTGAGAAGCAAGCCCATGAAATGTTAAATAAAATAGAGCATGGAAATCCTCTGAAACAAATGGAAAAGGAGTGCATGACTTATTAACTTCTTTCACTTATAGGAGTATGTAGCCTTCCCAGTTTTTAACAGCAGAATTTGTTGTTTGTCAAGGGTTGGTGATTGCTATAGGGTTCACATTCTTTCTTATCAGAATGCAAGTTTATGTTCTTCGTATAAATAGTATGTGAATTGTTATTATCCAAAGAACTAGAGTGAAACATACGTTATTTGCCTAGCTAATAGTTTTATTCCTTCCCTAATAAAACGAACCTAACTTTTTAAAGGTGATCATGTGCCCAGCTACAACCATTCTCAATGCTTATTCCTTTTATTTAGGGGTGTTCAGATTGCATAGTTCTTTTCAATGAGCTGCCTCTACATTTGCTAGATTTTAATCAGGGAAGCTCAATGGGTTTTAAAGAATAAAAATATATCCATAAAAAATAGAACACATACAATGTGGGGAAACCTATGCAATTCAATATTGAGATATAACCACAGAAATGTCTCTAATCAACTTCGGTGTAGATGAATAATTTAGAACTCACAGAAAGCCAGGTACAACCAGCTACTCCAAACTGATTGTGAAAGGAGATAGTGTTGATGACTAGGGAAAGTTACTGTTCAAGGAACCCAAAAATATATCCTATGGGTGAGATTAGGTTCAAAATTAATATACAGGGATGAAGATTAATCAGAAGTGATGGTAATTTAAAGGTGCAGGTGTTGAAGAGAAAAAGTATAGGTAAACTAAAATCTACCTCGCCTCTAATTTCCTCCCTTATTCTCTAATCTACTATGACCTAAATGTAATAGCTACTTGTAGATATTTTTCCTGAAGCTAATCTTAAATTGGAAAGACAGAAAAAGTAAATTCAGTTTATATTTAAAGTGAGTGACCATTAGAAAACCATGAGAGAATCCTCCATCCAAGAAAAACAAATCTGTTTTAAAATAGGAGACTGTCCTTTACTCTATTTACCATAAATTCTTTCAAGCTCACTCTCATGTCTAAAAGTCTTTTGTTTCTGTACCGGGATTGAACCCAGGACCTCACACATGATAGACAAGTGTTATACCACTTGAACCACACCCTCAGTACCATGCCTAGAAATAAGAAGGAACAGACTTGGACTGGTTAAATAGGAATATCAAGATGTTTTGTATTGAGAAGAGCATAGGTTAGTAAAGTGTGTCTGTGTGGATGTTTGCAGAGAGGATTGACTAACTGGGGAAGACCCACCTTGAATGAGGATGCCATTATTCCATTGGGTGGTGATCTAGATGGAATAAAGGAAGTAAAAGAAGATAGTCTCCTAGTGCAGACCTTCACTCTATCTGCTTCTTGACCACTAAAATGTGTGTTGCTCTGTTTAACCATGCTCTCCTTGCCATTATGGGCTGAAACCCTGAAAAACAACAACAAAAAATAATTCCTCAGTTTTAGTTGTTTTGTTCAGGTGTTTTGCCACAGTGATGAGATGTCTCAGTAAAACACCATAGAGTTGTAGGGAAGTACCTTGCATCCTTAAGATGAGGGTGGCATGGAAAAAGAAGAAGACAGTGGTAGTGTGTGTGACCTTGAAGATTTTTCTGAATGACTGCGTTAGTGCCTAATTTTTTATACATAGAGGAAGAATAATGAGCTACATTATGCTAGCAACTCCCAAGTATCTACTACTTGTATTTTAGCCTCATATTTCTCAGAAATCTCAAACTCTTTCAGCCCAAATTCGTTAAGTGAATCAGCATATATTTGGATGTCAATAAATTTGTTTCATTTTTTTGTCCCAGAGTAGAGTGAGTCTTTTCAATATGCACTTTTAGATCTTCCTTACCTTCAAAGTTATTTCTTTTATTATCTTCAAATAATGTCTCTGTTGAATTTTTTAAACATTCTTTAAGCATTTTCTACTTCAAACAATTAAAATATTCTTTTATATACCTATATCCATTATAATCACTATTTTTACGTTAATCTATTTGCCTCTCCTGGTATTTTCACTGTGCTTTTCTCAAGTTTTTCTTATATGCAAAATTTCACTCATTAGTTTTACTTGTAATTTTAATATATTTGATAGTATTAAAACTAACTGCTTGGACACTCATTCTTCTTTTTGGGCTCTTCAATATATGCTTTTATTAAAGTATATTATTATGATATTTCATTATTAAAAGAAAATTTCTAAAAGCTTGAGCAAGAATGTTTCTAACAGTTTTATTGATAGAAACTAATATGATATCATAGAAATAATCTATGGCAATATGAATTATAGGACCACTTTCCCATGGGAGTTGGAACTGAAAATATAAGCACATGAAGAAATTTTCTGGAGTGATGGGAATATTTCATATCCTCAATAGTGTGGAAGTTACAAGGGGCCACAATTTTCTCTGAATTTATCAATCTATATATTCTTCGTATCTGCATATTTCACTGTGTGGATTTTAAAATCAATAAAAAGGTTTTATAAAAAATAGTAATAAGGCTGTAATTATCAGAACAACCTGAATTGGCAAGATATTTGGCTCACAGTTATTTGGGATGCTGCTCAAGTTTTACAAAATCTTAAAATATGCCATAATGTGTGAAGAACATAAACCATTAGTTTCCATTAAGATTTTCTGCGAAGAATGTCTGTTTTCACCCCCCATAGGCCATTTTCCTTGGTTAATGCTCTATTCTCCTTTATGCTTGCCGAGTGGGCGTTCTCAGGTAAACTGTGGTCCATAGTTGTCAGTGGTTGTTCTGGAACTGACACACAAAGGACATATCTGAGGAATAGAATATCATCTTACTCATATCCATGAGTCAACTTATAGAACAGGAAGAATGGAGGGCAAATAAATACATTAAACCATAAATCATTAATGGTCACCATGTAAAAAAATGATAAAATAGAATTTCAATTTACAGGATGAATAAGTAGGAAAAAAGAGAGCTATGTGGGCATAGCAATAACATTGCTTAGAATATGTTCTCTTTGATTCAAGTATCACATTTTGGGAAATTGCTCTTCACAAATGAAAGAAATTAAGAAACCTACTGAACAGCTTTTTATGAAGCTATTGCTAGTGACTGACAAATTCCATGAAAAACCCCAAATTTATCACTGCTACCCAAATCTTTAACTTTTGCTTTTAGTGTTTTCCTTTTTCATCATCAGCTTCAAAACTCTGGTGCCCTTTTATTCTTTTATTATTGAAGCTGCTCTGGGAGTCTATTTTTGAAGTAAGGTCTAAACAGCAGCATACATATTTTGTGGAAAGTGTAGGTATTGAAGACACAATTCTGCATTCCTGGCCAAGATCATCTTTAAAAACTAGGTTAAAGACTTTGGAGTAAATGACAATCAGCATGTAGTAACTCTATAAAGCTATTTCCCACCTTTTACACTGAGTTAAAAGAAGCTCTTTATTTGCTATGGATTAAAGGCATTCTGTAGAATGAATTTTTTAAAGGAGGAAAAGTACTTTAAGAAGAGCACAATGTTAACATTTGAGCTCTAGAAGCTACAGAAGGTATCTATAATAATTGAGTACAATTCTTATATACAAATATACATTTTCATTTCCTCAGAGATCAAAAAATCAAGTGATTACGTAGTTTTAGTCATGAGAGAAAACTAAGACCATTAGATCTTGATATGTTAATGAAATTCCATTTAGTTATTGTTATTTGAAAAGGTGAAAAATATTTAGTCACCAATATAAATCCTGGATTTAGTATTAATAGAGAGAGGATTCCTCTCAAAATATTGTTTATAACATCTTATATAGTCAATGGATTTTATAAAAATATATTTTCCCATATTGAGAAGTAATTGGATAATAAATGATAGCTTGACTTAATAACTTCTGATATTTGCTTAACCAATCATAGAAAGAATACTGTGCACAATTTTGAGGACTGATCTTTTTTCACATTTAATAGTACTTGCTAAATGTTTCTCATTATCATTGTATACTATTAAGTATTGAAGGAGATATTTCAGAATATCTATAAATTGACTGTAATTTATTTTGAAGAGATGATAATTATAATGGAAATTTGCTACTCATTTATTACAATCCAAATATGTTTATAGGTGGATGTGTTCGGTTACAGCATATTACTTCATGTCAATGATAAGTAACAAATTTCTTCATATTTTGTTAATACACTTTATTTAGATTGACAAGTTTACTTACAACTCATATTTGTCATGTGAAAACTTCATGTATGAGTTCAAATTATTTTAATTTGTATAGAAAATTAGCATGTTAACTAAGACGTCTTGTGAAATGCATTTAGATAGAAAACTGAAAAGTTCATACTGAAATCAAATATCTAGCATTTTTTTTTTTCCTAAAGGAGCAAAATACCCCTGGTGAACTCACTTTGAAATCTTGCTTTGTGCTGACAGTCAAACTATAACTATATTTCATAAACCATAGCACTCCCAAGTTACGGAAAATAAATTGATTTTCTGGAAATATGCGACACACAGGTTCTCAAAATGAGTCTTGAACAGTCTGTCCCTAAAGTAGTTATTTCCATTTACACCCCTGACCTGCCAGTATCTTCAGTGCTACTGTAGTTTCTCATGTATTTCAAAAGCTGCAGATCTGTTTCCATCCCTCTTAATCTAATATAAACTGCACATGCTTCTATCAGTAAAGACCCTCATTTTTATCCTTCTTCAATTTCATGACACCAGTGGCTCTATATTTCATAGTGAAGGGAACAGAATGAAATTACACATCTCTCAGATTTCAGCAATATCTGCTTTATGTGATTCCAGACCTCCATACAAAGAAGAGGTCATTCTCAATATTTTACAAAATGTTTCTATCTGGGAATTCTATTATAAACTTCATAATGGTTCTAATTGGGTGTGGTAAGTATTTTATTTGGGTAAGAGCAAAACAATTTAAATCATTGAGGACTAACATGGCAACTTTCATTATAAATATAGACAGATAATAAATATGTTCTTCAAAATCATTGAATATCTTGTCTATAGAGCAGAAAAAAATTGAAGCAACAGAGTAAGCAATGTTTTTGGATCACTCATAAAAACATCATCAGCTAGGCTAAAATTGGAAGCAAAATAGGAAAAGCAATAAGACTAGAAAAATTGATTCCCTGGTCTTCAAAAAACTTGGCAATGACAAAAAGTGTCATTTTATTTAAAAATAGAAGTCTCCCCCCAAAATAACTTCACCAAAATTCTTTAAAAAAGTAACAGGATACAAAATCAATTTGCAAAACTCAGTAGCCTTTTTATATACCAAAAATAAGAAAGAATATGGGAAAATAATTCCATCTACAATGGCCTCAAGAAAAATAACTAGGAGTAAACTTAACAAAGGATGTGAAAGATTTCTATAAGGAAAATTATAAACCATTGAAGAAAGATACTGAATAACACTATAGAAGATGGAAAATCTCCCATGGTTATGGATTGCTAGAATCAATATAGTGAAAATGACTTAATTACCAAAAGCAATCTACATGTTCAATACAATTTGCATCAAAATTTCATTGACATTCATCACACAGATTGAAAAATCAACTTTAAAGTTCATCTGGAAGCACAAGCAAAGACAAGGCGATACCGCATAAAAAACCGTAACACTAGGGGTATCACAATAGGTCACTAGGAGTGACCTCAAACTATACTACAGAGCCATAGCAATGAAAACAGCATGGTACTGGCCCCCAAACAGATATGAAGACCAGCAGAACAGAATAGAAGACCCAGATAAGAATCCACCAACAACAGATGTTGGCAAGGATATGGGGAAAAAAGAACCCTTGTACACTGCTGGTGGAAATGCAAGGTAGTAAAACTGCTCTGGAAAAAACTATGGAGGCTTCTTAAAACTCTAAAGATAGATCTGGCATATGATCCAGCAATCCCACTCCTAGGGATAAACCCAAAGGAATGCGACTCAGTTTACTCCATAGGCACCTGCACACCCATGTTTATTGAAGCACTATTCACATTAGCCAAGTTATGGAAACAGTCACCATGTCCCACTACTGAGAAATGGATTAAGAAAATGTGGTAGTTATACAGAATGGAATTTTACTCAGCCATGAAAAAGAATGAAATCTTGACATTTACAAGTAAATGGATGGAACTGGAGAACATCAACTTAAGTGGAGTTAGCGAGGCTCAGAAGGCCAAAAATTTATGTTCTCCCTCATACGTGGTCTTTAGACCTAAAACAAATGCAGTAATATTATTGGACATGAGTCACATGCTAAGGGGAGAACACATATATGAGGAATAAGGAAAGGTAGGAAACCCAAAACTTGACAGTGTTTGATGTGTCCACTGTAGAGGAGTTAATATAGTAACCTTAAAAAGATGGCAGCCACTATAGGAAGATAACTGGGAAGTAGAGAAGAAGTCTGATAGAGCTGAATCAATTCAGGTTGTAATATACTTGTGCATGGAAACAATGCTAGGAATCTCTCTGTATAGCTATCCTTATGTTGAACTAGCAAAAACATTATGTCTTTCTTATTATTGCTCATGTCTTCTCTTCAACAAAATTGGAGAAGAGGGCAGAACAGGGTCTGCTTGGAAGCATGGGTGGTGGGGGAGAGAAGGAGCGGGCGGGGGTAGGGATGGGGGACAGGGGGAAAAATAGCTGAAACAATGTATGCACATATGAATAAATAAATAAATAAAAAGAATCCATGCAGCTACAGCCACCTGATTTTTGTCAAGGGGCCAAAAACATACAAAGGATTAAAGAGAGCCTCTTCAAAAAATGTTATGGGGAAAATGGGATATCTGCATAAAGAAAACTGAAACTAGATCCACATCTGTCACCTTGTACAAGTCTCAATACAACATGGATTAAGGACCTTAATATAAGACCTGAAACCTTGAAGCTAGTGCAGGAAAGAGCAGAGAATGCACTGGAATTAATAGGCATAGGCAATGATTCCTTCAATACACCTCAAAATGCTCAGTAACTAAGAGAAAGAATTGACATATAGCAGTACATAAAATTAAAAAGCTTCTTCACAACAAAAGAAATGGCTGGCAAATTAAAGAGGGTGCCCACAGAATGGGAGAAAATCTTTGCCAGCTATACATCTGAGAAGGGATTGATAACCAGAATATACAGGGAACCCAAAAAACTAAACTCCCCACAAAAATCAATGACCCAATGAAGAAATGGGCAAATAAAATGAACAGAGCTTTTTAAAAGAAGTCCAAATGGCTAAAGAACACATGAAGAAATGCTCAACAACCCTGGCCATAAAGAAAATGCAAGTAAAAAAATGCATGGATTTCACCTTACTCCTGTTAGAATGGTTACCATCAAGAACACAAACAACAAATGTTGGCAAGAATGTGCGTTGAAAGGAAACCACATACACTGCTTGTAGGAATGTAAATTAGTACACCATTGCAGAAAATAGTATGGAGGCTCCTCATAAACTGAAAATAGAATTGCAATTTGATTCAGCAATTTCACTCCTAAGGGCTATACGTAAAGAAATGTAAGTCAGTTTACAAGAAAGGCAACTGCACATCCATGTTTATTGTAGCATTATACACAATAGTTAACCTGTAGAAACAATCATGATGCCCCACTACTGATGAATGGATCCATCAAATGTGGTGTTTATATGCAATGGAGTTTATTTAACCACAAGGTAGAATGAAATTTTGTCATTTGCAGGTAAATGCATGGAACTGGAGAGCATCATCTTAAGTGATGTTAGCCAGGTTAAGAAGGCCAAAAGCTGCATGTTTTCTCTCATAAGTGGAATATAGACCTAACACAAATATAGCAATACTATGAAAAACATGTCACGCTACAAGGAGGTCACATATGAGAGCAGGAGGGTAAAAGAAGAAACTTAAGAAGGTGAATGTGGTTGATGTCCTCTATATACAAGAATGAATATAGAATTTTTAAACTGGTTGAAACCACCATAAGTAGAATGATGACAAATAGAGGAGATGAATCAAATCTGGCTATAGTACATATAAACATGAAAGTGGTACAAGAATACTCCCTTTGTAGCTATCTTAGGGCTGACATTTTTTTCTTCTTCTTTTCTTATACAAAACTGGAGAATAGGAGGGTGGAACAGGTCTTGCATGGGGTGGGGTGGTACCAGTGGGAGGGGGGAGGAGGTGGCAAAATGGTGAAGGAGGGTGAATATGGTGCTAATATGGTGTACACATGTATGGAAATGGAAAAATGTTCTTTGTTAAAACTATTCCAGGAATGGGGGTAAAGGGAGATGAAGGAGAATGGTGGAGAGGATGAATTCAAGTGTGATATATTTGAAATATTTAAGAAAATTTGTAAATTCCACAATGTATCCTCACCAAGCACAACAATGAAAAACAAAAACTAGAGGAGGAAATATTTAAAAAGAGCTACTTTAAAATAAAAATGTATTATACCTGCACAAAATAAAATAGATGTCTTATTATGTTTAAAGATTATATATGTATATACATTTTGAATAAAATTTTTTTCACTTCTTCTTTCTTTTTTTGTGGTACTGGGGTTTGAAATAAGGTGTTGTCAGAGTTTAAAGAAACTAAGACAAAAGAGACCAGAAGGAAAACATGAAAGAATTGCTGAGAGAAAACACTTTATTGCAAAAAAGTTACATTAGTTGGGAAATAAATTTGTGGTAAAGAAAAAATGATCTAACTGCAGTCTTCATGAATTATGAGAGAATGGGGTGCCAGTTAAAAGAGATAGGGGGTATCAAATTCTCACTGTGCAAAGGTATTACACAATCGCTTTGGGCTGTGTTGATATCCAAGTCATTTCCATTCATTGCACTGGATATGGTAGAATTGGTTCAAATGTTCCAGTCTGTTGATCTGAGACATTGTAATATATTAACTATCTGTCATAGAACTGCCAGGCACTAGAAAAAAAATCAGTCCTACAGATGGTTGTTAGGGCCAAGATCCAGTCATGTTGTGAAAGCAGAGCTCTGAATATGGATTTTGACTAGAAGAGGATTTGCATGTGGTATAATCTATAGGGTCAACCATGGGTAGATTCCATGTCTGAAACTGTGTAATTGACTGGAATGGTGGGTCAGAATAGATGTAAACAATTTGAAATGATGGAGAATGAAGCCTGCAGGGAACCTATAGAAGGATCTGAATAAAGGCAGATTAGATGCCAAAAAGAAGAATTAAGCCTCCTGAAAACTAGGGATGTGTGACCATGTACCAGGAGTGAGTCCAGAAGCATAAACCAAAACAAGATCAAGAAGGAAGAACTGTCACTTAGAGAACACAAGTAGAAAAAAGGAAGCCAGAAAGCAATGAGATTTGAACTAATAACCTGTAAAGTTAGCATGATGAAGTACCCAAAGATGTTCCATAAAATATTTGGGGAGACTTGATACACTTCTCTATTTATATACTTTCACTCAAAGTACTTGTGCCTATTTTCCTGTATTTATGGCAAAGGTTAATCTGTAGAGTACCAGTAGTAATTTCTAGTTGAAATGATCAGATTTAGAGTTCTCATTCACTACAATTTGTTCAGAAAAATCAGTAAGACTGATCTTGCACACTAATGTCATCCGATTCCTCATGGGGAAGTTATTGAGAATATCAGCAAATTACACTACAAACAGAAACAGAAAAGACCATTTTGAAATCTGTGCATCATGTCAGTACTGTCCTACCTTGAAATAAACTAGCAATGGTCTTGATGGTAAAGGCTGGTTAGTTGTAATACAAGTGATACATACTTGTTTCATTGAGTTAGAAATTTGTAGACTATGAAAAAATAAGACTTTTGAAAAGCCAGGCATGGTGGTAAACAGCTATAATACCAGTACTTGGGAAGCTAAGGCAGGAAGATTGCAAGTTCGATGCCAGGCTGGGTCACATAGCTGTCTGAAGTACAAAGCAGTATCTGTCTCAGAAAACCAAAACCAAACAAGCAAATGGAAGCTTTTAGAAAGCAGACTTCCCTCTCTCAATAGAAGTGAGACAACTCTGCCTTTGTATGGTTAATCACTCAGGTTGTATGGTTAATCACTATGGTTAATACTCAGGTTATTGAATCCTCTTTCATCCTCTACCAAATTCTCCTCTCTGTCTTGGCAGCCAGCTGAAATCCCTTGGCCTGAACAATCTTTTTCATAGTATTGCATTTAGTCACACCTGAGCGAAGCTTCTTTTGTAGGATGGAATTCTGTACCTTAACATTGAAGTAGAAAAAAGTGTCTAATCAATAAAGTGTACACTTGAAGATATAGGAACAGGTAATAACTTTCTGAATGAACTAAAAGCCATTGGATTTTGCCCTTTAGATGGATGAATTGAATCATGTAAATTATAACTCAATAAAGCTATTTTAAGTAATAATAATAATAATATAAATTGAAGTGACTACACAAAATTAACAAGTGCCTGGTTTTAAATCCAGGTATATCATTGCTTCTTATATGACTCAGCTAGTGATTTAACATCTCTTTTCTTTTGTTTTCTTACTGGTAAAATAGGCATAATAACACCTACCTAAGTGGGTTTAGTTAAAATTAGAATTTTTCATGTACATAATGCTTTAAAAAAGTATATAACACATACTATGCTAGTAATAAATAGTAAACAGTAGTTGCTGCTGAAGTAATGAGCACCTTAGTAGTAGGGTTATTAAACTGAGCAAATAGAGGATATTCAGTTAAATATTTTATTTTTGAGGTAAAAAAGAATTTAAGATATTAATTTTTAAGGAGAACATTGTCATATTTCACATGCATTTATAATGATTCCTCTAACCAAATTAATCTATCTCTTCATGTATCTAACTTCAGATAAACAAGCAATGATTTTCTGGTGTAAACATATTCCAAATCTTGATACATGTTTATAACAGCTGTGACACAAACTTGTAATTTTTATGCTAACATATTTTACTAAGAAATTACTTACTGGTTACCTGAAATTCAATTTTTTCAAGCATATCCTGTTTTATCTAGTAGCTAGGTAGCAGTAAAGTACATTTAGTCTGATTTCTTAATTTTGGTGCTTTCAGAAATCAGAAAAACCCACAGAGTGAGTTACTTGGTTTTTTTATAGTGTAAGATATTACACTATAATTTCTAGAAAAGTAACAGTAACTTTAAGGAAAGATAAACATTCATACTTATAACAATTAGTCAGAAAACAAAATTATCTTTATGATAGTATTGTTCCTAAGGTAGGGTCAATTTTTGGATGATACTTTTAAAAATGATTTAGTCCATGGTGAAGTTTATTCAATATGAACTAATTTTTGGTTCATATTTTTCATGTACATGATTATTATATTTAAAAAGGTGCTTATTGTATAAAATAGGTGAATATTTGTATAAACATTTAAAAGGAGAAAAGCCACTATTCTCTGATCTCTAAGACACTGAGATACAGAAGTATAACAAAAATATTGAGCTTGTAACAATATGAAAATTTTGATCAATAGAAAAGAAGTCAGAGCCTTAGCAAGAACAGGGAAGACAGAAAAGAAAATCTCTTACACAAATAAAATCTATCTAAAGATTCATAGCAATAGGTATCTAGTCAGGTTATTTGGGCTATTAAGAAATCTTGGTTATCACTGTCTTTTATAAACCAGAAAATAAAAATGTAGATGACATAATCATAGCTCAATAAAAGTCTATATTATATATAATAAATATATATGTTGAATATCATATATGTGATATTCAACAGAAAGCTTTCTGAGCTTAATGAGGACAAAATTCAATATTTTTATAATGAAAAGGCTAATGCAAAATGAATCATTTATATATATTGTTTTCATTTCTATATGATATTACAGTTATGTAACATTTCCATGTAATATTTTATTTTAATAAATAATATCTAAAATATAATTATGTGTGTCTCCACATAATTATCAAATATACAATATAATCATATTCCATATAGTCATACAACTTATGAAGGTTAAATCAACATTATGTACATATAATGCACAGTTACTGAGAATATAATAGTGTAAGAAACATTAGAAAAAATTAAATTTCCCTAGACCAAAGTGTTTTTAAACACATGACATAAACAGAGGATGATGAAATATGTTTAAAAGATAAAAATGCTAATTCTTTTACCTGGACAGTCAAAGAGTAAAATCCATTTAAAATTTGCTCTGGGCATATAAACATTTCATATATATGAATTTTAAAATAAACTTTTCAAAATTTTTGAATAATCATGGTGCTATTCTGATTACATTAAGTTGAAATTACCCATAAATATTGAATATTAGTAATGATGCAATAATATTTTCTGAACCAAGAGTTATAACCTATCACTTATTCTGATGTTCTTGTGTGATCATTTTTTGGTATATACCTAAATAACTTGACTATTTTGTAGTAATATTTTAGGGCACTTGTTAGTTTTGTATACTCATTTTAATTTGTACTATTATTATTTAAAACAGCTTTATCGAGCTATAATTTACTTATGATACAATTCATCCATTTAAAGTACACAATCCAATAGATTAAGTTCATTCAGAAAGTTATTATCTATTCCTATATCTTCAAGTGTTTTCCCTGTTTTTTTCTAGTAGTTTCAGGCATTATATAAGATCTTTGATCCACTTTTCATTTACTTTTGTACAAGGTGAGATGTAGGTGTTCAATTTTAGCCTTCTGCATATGACTATCCAGTTTTCTCAATATCATTGTGGAATAAACTATTTTTTCTCCAAGGTAAGTTTTTGGTGACTTTTCCAAAATTCAGATTACTATAACTGTATGGGATTATGCCTGAATTTTTTATTCCATTCTATTGGTTTAGGTGTGTGTTTGTGCTATAGTTGTTTTGAAACTATGACTGTAGTATAATTCAAAATTCAGTATTTTGATATCCTCAGATTTGCTCTTTTTGCTATTATAATTTTAGCTTATTTGGAGTCTTTCATTTATCAATATGAATTTTAGGATTTTTTTTTCTATTTCTGTGAAAAATAAGATTTAAATTTTTTTGAGGATTGAATTTGTAGGTTGTTTTATATCTTATATATGGCAAATATAATAAATTGTTATAATTATCATTTACTAATTTTGTGTTTCTATCTTTATGTTAAATATATAAATGATTTATATGTAATGGCCATATTAATAAGGTATTCTGAATTTCACCGTTTACTTACTTTTACCAGTGAGTTTTATACTTTCAGACTTATTTATTTATTTTGTGTTATTCATTAGCATTCTTCATTTGGAGGTTGCAAACTCCCTTTTAGAAGCTGCAAAACACTTCTGGGGATGATTAAATCCCTCAGCTTTTGTTAATCTGAATCAGTCTCTATCTCTTATTTTTCTAAGATGGCTTTTCTGGGTGCAGTTTCTGGTCGGCTGTTTTATCTCTAGCACTTCCAATACACCATTCCAAACTCTCTTTGGTTATAAAGTTCCTCCTGAGAAGTCTGCTTTTAGGCACATTAGGGTTCCATTCTCTGTGACTTACTTAATTTCTCAATCTGTGTCAGGATCCTCTCCCTGATCTCTGATAGTTTGAATATGGTAGGCTGTAGGTTAGTAATATTTTGGATTAAATCAGATTGGAGATCTTTCAACTTCCACTTGCAGGATATTTATATTCTCCAGGTTTACAAAATGTTCTGTTATTGTTTAATTCTATTTCTGCCTTTTTATCTTTCTCTGCTCCCACTTAAATACCAACGTACTCACCCATTTGTCTTTTGATATGCTTTTATTTATTAGCTGTAATGGTTGTACAGGGGATACATTGTGATATTTACATATGTGCTTACACTATATCTTAAACTTAACCCTTCTATCATTCTCCCTCTTACCCCAATCCCCTTCTCAGAACAATTTCAATAAGTTTCATTCTTCCATCTTCATATATGAATACAAAATACATCCACCACATTCATCCTCATTCACCCTTTCCTAATGCCCACCCACCATCTACTGGTACCCACTACTCCAAAAGACTTATTTTTACCCTCCTGTCCTTCAATATTTTTAAGTGTATATGTATGTTGATATATACTTCAGGCTTGCATATATCATGCTTTAAAGCCATAATTCTGAATTTTTTTAATGTTTTCTTCACATTTGTGGAATGTCCTTAAATCAGTTACTATGGTTTTTTTGTCAGAAAATTCGTACATCTCCATCTCCTTACAATCAGCCACTGGCACCTTGATTGCTCTTGATCTTTGTCTTCTTGCATCAATGTCAGTGCATTGAAGAAATACATATTTATTCTATACTTTTCAGTTTGGCTCTATCCAGGGACTAATAGTAAGTGTATCCAGAAATCTGGGTTTCTATCATGGTCATCCTTCTCATATCCCTGCAGTTGCAATGCCAGGGTTTCCCATGACAGGGGCAACTGTTCGTTGCAGACTGTTCAGCGAGCTGGATTTTCTTTGTTGCTGAAGCTTGTGGTATGCCTGTCTGGATTTCAAGCCCCTAGAAACAAAGTTCTGTTTGTCACTGTGAATTATTCTGAACACAGAATAATGTAGCCAGCCAGTGGTAATATAAGCCATACTTGAGACTATCTCACTATTGCTGCAGATTTTCTTCTAGTGTATCATTGGTCTACAGACTCTCCCCATGATTACTGGCCTGTTGCAGGGACCATACAGAGAAGAAGGTAGGTCTGTATGTTGATGGGATTTTCCTGTGTCAGCCCTTAAATGAGATTTCAAGGAACAGTACTCTGATTGTGCCTTTCTCTTTTTCCCAGGTGGCTGTCGATAGTATGCTTCCTAGGGTTGATGGAGGAGTGAAATGTGTAATTAAAAGCTGCCTTTCCTACCCTTGTCAATGTATCTTTTATTATTATTATTCTATAACATGATGCTGTATTCTCTTACCTGAGTTCCTTCACTCAAATGTAGGCATTTTCATGCACAGTTAGTTGTATAAGTGGATGCTTCTGCTAGGAGACAACAGCTGGATTCTGATCCTATCATCTTGGCCAGTCCTCCCCCTTGTTTTTCTTAATGTGACTTCTTCCTTGTTTTTCTTAGATTTTCTTGTTTTTCAGGTACATGTAGAAAAAGCACAATTTGAATTGATATTTCAAATATCCATTTGATTGCACTTTTCTGTTTTAAATAGTATTTAACATTTTTATTTTATTTTCAATTTTAATATGGTATTTTGTTATTTATTATTAATATTGATCTATTTTTTCATACCACAGTGAAAATCTATGTGTTATGTCTTTTAATAGAAAAGGCTGTATCTATTTCATTAGAAAATTAAGTGGCAAACACTAATTTTAGTTTTATTTTTAAGGATAGAATTAATGTCATATATTTGAGAGCTCTGCAAAATCTTAGCTTATTTTCAAAGTCTCTACAGAATTTTCAAATCCACTTCAAATCCAAAAGTATTTAAATAGACTCCCCAAAGTAATTCCAAGGTGCCTTGAGCATGTATTATAAAGGAATCTACAGAATTTTATGAATAACTATAATATTTTCAAAAGGAAAATGTATGCTACTTTTATTAAGTTACATGAATATCCTGCAGGACAATAGCAGATAGTACAATCTACCATTAGTCTCTTCAAGGATCATTTATATAGTGTATTTATCTTTGATACAGTATGTTCTCATAGACAATTGCCATAAAATCATAGCCTTCAAATGCCCTTCTTTTGCTTAGACATCACTGAATTATATAACTATCTATACACACAAAGTGGAACAGAATATCCTTATTTCTTATTCACATTTCTTTCTACTCAATCATGTTTACATCCAAAAGAGTCAGAATGCAGTTTCTTTTCAGGCATAGGAAAAAAGCCATGTCCTAGAATGATTTTCAAATACTTGCTCTTGGTGTCAGAACAGGTGAAGTTTTTGGAATAGTTTTACACTCTCCTGCATCACTTATTTTATGTAATTTCTTTTCAGAATCTAAAGGCATACAGGAAAATTACTCCTATCTACTGGACTATGCACTCCATTGGTATTGATTTTTTGGCTTATAACTCTGAAAATCATTTCTACACTAGAAGAAAAAACTGGCACAAACTTTGAAAGGGCATAAGGTAAAGGGCCTGTCCAAGTGTATTTCCATTTTCACAGAGGTAGGAATTCTCTATGAATGTAGTCTTAGTTATCACAGGTTGCTATAACAAAATATACTATGTGCATGAAACTAGGGACACTTATTTTTAATATGTGGAGGATACGAATGACAAGATGAAAATGTCAGCAAATTTAGTTCCTAGAGAAGGCTCTCTTTCTGGTTTGCAGATGTGCATGTTACTTATCTTTGTACTCTTACATGGAGGAAGAGGAAGAAGGAGGGAAAGAAGGAGAGAGACAGAGATGGAGGGAGAGATTTAGATGGACTTTCTTTTCTCATAAAGACACTTATCTGGACTCTCAATTTGTTGATCCTACCCTCAAGATCTCATCTAAACCTAATTTCCTCTTAAAAGACATTGAACCTCATCAAAGACTACTGTAATAGCTGGAAAACACCTCCAATTACATCACATTGGAGATTTGGGGTTCAGCATGCAAATTTTGGGGGAAATAGAATTAAATCCACAGCAAATTTTTTTTAATTTTCAAAATGTAAAATATATTTCAAATTCTTTTTTAATATTAAAATGTTTTTACATGATAAATAAAACCAAAATTATACACATTAATGGGGTATGATGTGATATTTTGATACATATATATGTTATATAATGTGTAAAAGTGGTTAAACATATCTGTCAACTCAAATATCTACCTTTCATATATGGTAGAATATGAAACATGGAGAATTATTATTGTCCATGTTCACCGTTCAATGCAGGATTTCTTGCTCCAACCTAACTATAATTTAGTAACCAATGGTGAACTGTTCCCCACCCTTTCCTCTGCACAAGTCTTTGGCTGAGGCAGCGAGGACCCAGATGCCTCCTTCAAAGTCAGTGGCCTAATGTCAGGTAATGCAGGTTTCTCCCTGGCTGTGAGTATAATCACCATCAATGGACTAGATCCAGTTCTGTGGCCAACAGTGTCACAATCTACATGCTGCCAATGTCAGCAGTGGCATTTTTCCACTATAGTTTTCATAAAAATGTTGTCATGTAAACATTTCTCTTGTCACCTTTTACAAAATCTTACCCTTTTTCTTTCTGCTGCATTTGGTCAACTAAAAATAAATTTAAAAAACTGATTCAACTCTCGTTTGTCTACTTGGAAGCTGAAAAGTAATGTCCAACATAAATCTCTACCAATGAGAAAAACTGACAAGAAACAAATTTCTGATGTTAGCTAAAACCTCAAATCCAGCCCACTTAAACCCAAGCAACTCTCTGAACTCACAAAATCCTTATGTGAAAACTTGGATAGTCTAGTCCATGGTAATATAACTGCTCATTGTTGATATCAATCATCTTCTAATTTTTAGGTAATTTTGGTTGAAATAGCTTATATAACCAAACAGATGACAAAGCTAGTAAGTAGCAAACCAAGACTGAAAATCTAAGTCTTAAGTAAATGGAGAGTACCAATTTCAATTTTATTTTCAAACATAGAATATAAAAATTTAAATTTTCATAGGTACTTTTCCCAATGTATTACATTTCCTTTTAGGCATGATCACTCATGTTCTCAGTCTAAAGAAATAGGATATACCATGCCAAGTTTGCTTTTCCTGTGTCCAGTAGCAGTTGTCACCTACCCCTGTGGTGAGGAGTTATTACTTTGATGACACAGAACCTAAATCATCCATTAAGTTACTGCACACTGCTTTCCAGGTCCATAACAGTATTTGTAAAGACAATGATATTTGACCACCATCCTGTCCTGCTTATTCTCTGATTTGTTTTGTGTGCTATCTGGTTTCTGGATTACATTTGTAAATCAATCACAAATTGATTCTATTGTTCTCTTCTTTTTTTCCCCTAGGTTCTCTTTTATTGTATTGATTAGAGAATTTTCAATCAATAAGAATGTTTTGAAGTACCAAAAATAACTCATTGTAGTTAGTGTGGTTACAAATATTATAAGAGAATCATAAGGGAGGAAAATCCTCTTCTTTCAATTCAGTCAAAAAGTAGATGAAACCAGAACTAAAAAGTAATACTGTGGAGGATTATGGAAGAAATGCAAATCAATATCACAGAGAAAGGTAAAACTTTCATTTATTTTCTGCATATTCCTTATGACAATATAGCAACATGTAATCATTTGAGATCAGACTTAATTTACTTTCACTTGGTCCATTTTCAGAGCCAAGAATAATCTACATCTTTAAATTTATCTCAGCTTGTGTCTATGTGCATGATTTTCAACTTATAAAATCCTGACTTAACTGATTATAAATTTATTAATTCTTATTTATATCCTATATTAATACTAAATTAGTAAGTATATCATTTACTGTGACTGATTATAAACTTATATGCACACAGAGTAGCATTGTGTTTATTATTATAAATATCCATTTAGAAAATGGGTCACAAAGATTTTCAATAAATTATTCAATATCACACAGCAGATGAGACTAAATTGAAAACTTAAGTGTTATTATCTGAAACCTGCTATAAACATAAGACTTCCTACAATGTCAAAAACATTACATTTCCACATGACTGAAGAATACTGGATTCTTAATCTTGGGTATATACACAGAATAGAGTAGTATTGTCATAAAAAGGAAGACATTTTCATTTGCAGAAAAATGATGGCAGTTAGAATTATCATGCTAAGTGAAATAAGTCAGACTCAGGAAGACAAATATTACATGGTTTATCATATGAATAATCTAGATTAATAAGAGAAAGAGAAAAAAGGAAGGAAGAAAAGAAGGAAGGAAGGAAAGAATGAAGAAAGGGAGAGAGAGAGAGAAAGAAAGAAGGAAAGAAAGAAAGAAAGAAGGAAAGAAAGAAAGAAAGAGAAAGAAAGAAAGAAAAAGAAAGAAAGAAAGAAAGAAAAAGAAAGAGAAAGGAAAAGGAAGGGAGGAAAAGAAACACAAAAGCATCAGGGGGACTATGGGATAAAGGATTAGCAGGAGGATGGAGGGAGACAAGACTGGATGATAGGTCACTTCGACATGATTGGAGTACATAGCATGCAAATAAATAATCAATATTCAAATGAATTTCAAAATAATTTTTGATAAAGAAATAAAATACAAAATAATATTAACAAATGCCAAAATACCTCTTTCTGTAACTTTCATTTGATGTATTAATAAAAATTATTTTCACACAGATATATGAAGATACTGGACTTTAAAAGTTTAACAAGGCATCTTTAGAAATAGTTTTCACTGTCTCATCATTAGATGTCAAGATATAAACAAACACACCAGAATGAAACCTGGCACTCCAGTTCAGATCAGAGATACTTAGTAAACCAGAAGTTAGCAAAACCATAATAAAATTGATTCACTTAACAAACATTAACTGAATGAATACAACTCCTGGAAGGTTAAGACATTTTCAGGGAAAAAAGCTTAATATCTGCAGTGATTGCAAATTAGTTGATGTAATGTGAAAGCAAAGCTGGCACTTATTTGCAGTATTGGGAAGGAAAAAAATGTTTTACAAAGGGATCATCTCAATTACAAGTGAGTTTTCCAAAGATTAATACCCTGGGGATATTGAAGAATAAACCCAGTAAAATGATTATTAAGCATACAAACCATGACTGCTGATTTTAGTTGTAATACAGAATGCTTCCAGAGAATTTTAATGAAGACTGCAAGAACCTCATGGAACAATGTATCAGTTTGCATAACAAGAAGAAAACTCTGAGAGAAGTACATGTGAGTGCTCATGAAAGCAATCTGTACTTACTTCCTAATCTTTAAAATAAACTTATTATTTCAAACATTATCATGTAACATATTGTTTATTTTAGATGACTTAGAGCAGCATGTTGATCTATATATTTTATTTATAATTAAGTTAATAATAATAAAATATTAAGATAACCAGAATACTTTATAATGAAGTGTCAAAAACTCTGTTTTGAATCAAAACATTTTAAAGCAAATTCAAATAATACAAATGTAGTGTGATGTAAACCCAATAAAATTTGATTGTTGTCTAATTTATACTAGAGAATTATACTTAATAATTTTATTAGGGTATATCCTTAATTTTTCTTTTTTAGTGGTCATGGGGTTTGAACCACTCCACCAGTCCGTTTTTGTAATTTTTTTTTTTTTGAGATAGGGTCTCGTGAATTATTTGCTTGGCTGACTTTGAACCTCAAGCCTCCCGATCTCTGCCTCCTAAGTAGCTAGGATTACAGATGTCAGCCACCAGTGCCCAGCTCCTTTAATTTTTAATGATGTGTCTGTATTCAGTTCCAGGATTCAATTACATTGAAAAGACTTAAGACATTGATCAAGCAGTATTTATTATTTAACTACTTAAATATTTTGTTAAAAAACTTTCAAGTATTGTTAAAATTGTTGTACATTTTTATGAAAATATTATTTTTTACATTTTAGCATATGTAGAAATAAGCAAAATCCAGAGAATTTATCATAAAATATAAGATTAAATTCTAAAAATATTTCTAATATAAAAATGTTATTTTTATTAAACATGAGTAGATTAAAATTCATTAGATAGTATATACATGAATCCTATATATGCTAATTCTTAGTCTCATGAGTGTTAATATCCATAATATAAAATACATCTAAGTTATGGAAATATCTCTTAAACACAGATACAGTGTTCTCTCTTTACACATTTCTTTGTAGCAGGTGCTGAAAATTCCCCAGCCGTATTTCCTCATTTGTAGTACTTCAGGGCATGCCACACTTACTTGTGACTGCAAACATCTGGTGTCTTTGCCAGAAGTTTTTTCCAAATTCAGAAGCTAGTTTTGCCACCCAAAGTTCAATAGGAAGTGCCCGTAAACTACTGTTCCCAGGCAGCATCCTTCAGCTAATGACTAATAATAGTGATTGTGAAAATACTCCACTGTCTCTTGAGACAGTAAGTAACTCTTAGATGTATACTCTGAACTGACTTCCAAAATTTTCTCAACAAGGTTAACCCCAACCACCCCAAATGTTTTCATATTGCGCCTTTTATAAGCCATGTTTTTCATGACTTTTCTCCTCTAGTTCCTATTCTGAAAGCATTTTTTCTTTCACCATCCTAACAGACACAGTTGATGCAAATCTTTGTCTTAGAGAATTCTTCTGGGGAATCCAAACTTAGACACACATTCCACCTGTATTCTGACTTGAAATGTCACTATTATCTGTGATAGCACCTAGACATTTTGAAGGAATGCAGTGGTGAGGCTATAATTATTCCTGAGCTTTCATCTTAAATCACACAGAAATGGGACATTAACAATATGGATAAATATCTTAAGTGTTTGAACTCCAATAACTCCTAGACCCAAGTTCAATTTTTTTACCATATTGTCAGTAAAAAAATTCTAATTTTCTTTTCTCTAAGTAGTTTATTTTAGGATCCACACTTATCAGCACACTTATTTCAAATAATTGCAAAGTACAATGGATTTGCACCCTGAGTATATTAGTACCTGAGATGGATAAAAGGTAGGCACTCATTTTTGTGTCACTTTTTTCTGTTAGAGATGGAGTATATTCACCACCCTATTTAATATGAGCAAAGTATTTCATTCCTTAAATAATTGAGTGCAGCAGAAGTAACTTTCCACAAGTTTGCAGACCATTTTTTCTCTGTGAGCCCAGACAACATGCAGCAAGAAAGCAGAAGCAACCTGTGGAGAGACTCATGGAGCAGTGTGTCATGGACAGTTGGGAGGGTGAGCCCAGCAAACAGTGGCCAATCATATAGGGTAGTCAGCTTGAGGGCCCAGTAGAATTGCCCTGCTGACTGTGCATGGAACAGAGACAGGTGCCCAACAGAGCTGACTCCATGGCCCACAAAGAAGTAAAACGTCTATTTTAAGCAATTAAGTTATAAAGTAGGCTTCCATGCAGAAATAGATAGCTATAAATACAGAATTCATGCCTTGAAGGAAATGCTCTATTTTCAAATATACTTTGGAGAGCAAATGACACGTAAACTAGTTCCTTAGAGATTGTGACAATGTTTACACATATGAAAACTAAATCGGTATAATTTACCAATTTAAAATGATCAGAAATCTCCTAATTCAGATCTTGAAGAAGGAAAACTAAATTTTATGATGTATAAATGGTACTGACTTGATGAATCTATTTAACCACTTTTCCCTGTCTATGGAACTCCATATAATAGCAATTATATAATTTAAATGTATCATGCCAGTTATACTTTTACAGTATTGTGGTAATGTTCAATGGCATACCATTAAATATGCATGATTTCACATTAGAGGCAATAACAATTTTACATAAATATTTGACAACTTAAGACATATGTAGCCCATAGACAAAAATGACTTACAAATTGTAGCACTCTGTACCTTAAATGATATTTAAAATTGCACAGACAAGATGTATTTAAACAATAGAACTATGAGGTAAATATTTCACACAGCTGTATTTATGTACCATAAATATAATGAAATATATTTCATTATGAATATAAATGAAATGAGGTGAATTTCTCTCCAACATTTAAAAAAATATGGTTATACATGAGAAATAATTACACCAATCAGATCAAGGTCGCTTTGGAAAAATATTATTTTAAAATTAATAATGACTGGCACACCTTATTCACCTATGTCATAGTTTGTATTTTTCTTAAAATGTATCAAACCTTTAAGCCAATTTTGTGAACTGGACATTAATCTGAGTGAGAAAATTAATTCCAACATTATAATTTTCTCAAAATCTCATGAGTTAGTGAAATTTTTTATCTGAAATTTCTCTGAACATAATATTGAATGCCTTGTATGTTTTATATCTTTTCCTTTATGTATGTTGCAATCATTTTCATAAATACTGTTTAGCTTGGTTTTTAATTCTTCTTTCTTTACATAGGAACTTTGATGTCTGTCAGGCCAATTTTTAATATGGATTTTCTACATAAGCTTAGAAAAGATGGAAATTATAGCATAGAATACAAGTATTATTATGAATTAAGGCATTACATACACAATCAATCCTTTTGTATTTTGCTTTGATGATGGAGACAATTACTTTCAATCACCGAGCATGCGTCTTTCTTGTCACTTGCTCTTATTTTCCCTCATCTCTCTGTCTCATATGCTGTTTCCTATGTTTCTCAAGCTGTGTCCTCTGTCTGGAGTACTGTCCTACCTTCTCTGATATCAATTACTTATGTCACCACAACATAGAGTTCATTCCTGGAGTCATTCTTTCCTGATTTTCCAGTTGAGGCTACATTCTGCCATGAGAACCTGATAACAGTGCTTTCTCTATTGTGAAACGGAATGACTCTATCTGGTACATTCCACTGTATCCTGACTTATTTTAGGCCAAGGTAAATAGAAAGTCAGTATCAAGATTTTAATAACATTGATCTCAATAAAAATATCAACTATAAAACTTTTCCTCTAATGAGTTTCTTATATTTCAACATTAAAATATTTATACAATACACAAACAAATTTGGAAATAATTTTAAGTGACTTTAAAATAAATATAATAATAACTATTAGAGGTAAGAGACCAAAGTTCCAGGTATATAGTAAGCACTAATATTGTTTCAATGTGAGAAAAGATTTCAGTTTCATTCTCCCTCTCTTGAACACAATCACTTTATAATAAAAGCAACATTTGTCTTTCAAGTAAAATTTAATCAAATAAATTTTACATTTGCAAACAAAGTTTCCACATGTCCACCTACTGAGAGTATAAAATTGGTTTACATTCATTATCATCGTAATTCTTAATTGCGCTGCCACTTGTCCTGATGTAAGATTGCAAAATCTTCAGTTTCCACTCACACACACCAGTACATGGTTATCTAGTTAGTATGTAGTGACCCGTACACTTCATGTGTGTTCCTGATGAAGTCTTGTTTGAGTCAACCTGGCATAGTAAATATAAGTCTGTAACTGTAACTCTCGGGGGGCGAAGGTAGAAAGATTGTGAATTCGAGGCCTTCCTGGGTTATACAGGGAGATGCACTTCAAAAACCAAACCATGCCAGCAACAGTATTATTGTGTGCTGGTATAGGACAACTTTATGTTATATTTTTGACAACTTGAATCATCCACACAAATGTCCACTTTGATCGTGATTAATGTGGGGATGCACTATCTCGAAAACAAGCTAGGTATGGATTACACACATTTAATCTCAGCTATTTGTGAGGCAGGGGTAGGAGTACCACCGTTCAAGGCCAGCCAAGGTAAAGTTAGCTTAGGACCCTAGCTGAAAAACTCACTGAAAGCAAAACGACAGCGAGCAGGGCTTCAAGTGATAGGGTGTGTTTGCCTTGCAAGCTGGGGGCTCTGAGATCAATCCCCAGTACTTCCCTCCTCCCAAAAAAAGAGTGTAGGGTACTAATTCCAAAAAGTCTTAGATTGTGCATTACAGAAATTCATTAAGTCCTCAAGGCATTCTGGGGAGTTTCAAGCTCTGTACAATAAAAATGTTCAAGGAATGTCTGTCTTCTCAAGTTTGGATCAAAATATTATCTGGGCCAGAGAGTTCATTCTTGTTTTCTAATGCCTTGTATTTACTAGGGGAATTAGGTGACAAAATTACTTCAGGGGCTCATCACCAGTCCTTTTGGATGGACCAGGAGATCAACACAGAACTCAAAATTATTCTCATAGTTTATTTTATCTCAAACATATATACCCATATAATAACTTGCTTTCTCATTTTTCTCTTTACTGAATATTGAAATTTAAATAAAAATAATGCATGTAATTATGAGGACTAGAATATTTTTAAAGTATTTAAATTTCAATCTAAAGTAAAAATCTGATACATTCCATTGTTATAAGTATATACAAATCAAATGTACCGGTATCATTGTTCCCCAAATGGACCCCATACTGGGTTTTAGTAATTTATGTCTATATAGTGGACATCTTTCTTGTTCTATTTATAGATTTAATAAATATTCATTATGGACAACTAGGGTTATGGAAAGTGTAATCAAAAATTAAATCATTCATAATAAACATCTTCTAAGGGTCAAGAAAATCCATAATCACTTCTCTGAATAGACATGAGTATTATTTAAATTTGGTTATATTTAAGTATCAAAATAAATACAGATGTTACTTATGAAACATCAACTTGAGTCATGTGAGAAAGAAAAAAGAAACAGCTTACAATAGTTTCACATAGCAGTGTATGTGGGGAGGAACTGAAAGCTATGAACAATGTGATGTAAGGTTTTAAAATATTGGGTGGATGCTATGGCTAATATCAGATGTTTCCAGGTCAGTATGAGCAAAAAAATTTATTGAGATACCATCTCAACAACTAATCCAGTCGTGGTGAGGCATATCTGCAGTACCAACTACAGGGAGTAGGATAGCAGCATTGTGATCAAAAGCTGGCCCAGGACAAAAACAGACCTTATCTGGAAAAATGACTGAAGCAAAACAGGACTGGGGATGAGGCTCACCTGCCTAGCAAGTGAGAGGCTTGAGTTTAAAGCTCAATACTGTAAAGCAACAAAAACAAAAAACCAAACAGACCAGAAAACTTCTAAAATATATTCCTTGATTCATGACATGGAAACCTTTTAATGTACTTATACAGAAGAAAAAATGCACTAAATTATTTTATAAAATGGTGTTATTTTTTGTGACAGTACCCCAAGCTTATGTTTTAGGAATTGTCAGAATGCATTAATAATGTATTATCGTATGACAATATTCTTTGTGATTCTACATAACTGAGTGACCAAAGTGAGATTCCTGACTCAACCTGAGTTGAATTTAGTTTCACCTATATATCATGCTCATATTCCAAACATGTTATTTACTAAGACAATATCAAACCACAAACTTGTGCTAAGTTGTCAAATTAGCCCTGACAATAGAGATAAACTCCATGATACAACATTCTTCCAGCTTAATACTCAAGTCTTAGTGCAATATTTAGTGAGACAATCATTCATTTAAAAATAATG
Organism: Castor canadensis; assembly: GCF_047511655.1. NCBI lineage: Eukaryota > Metazoa > Chordata > Mammalia > Rodentia > Castoridae > Castor > Castor canadensis. The sequence goes on along the minus strand of NC_133391.1, from coordinate 155,242,720 downwards.
AACCATCAATTGGAAACAGAAGTCACTTTTACTGGATTACAATTTAAATAAGATCTTAACCATAGAATATAATATTTTAAACAAACTGTATCATACTTTATTAAAGTTAGTGCTTTTTTTGAACACTTAAGACAGAGAATCGAATGTGTATGTTTTGAAAACCTGCTACAATCTTCTTTAGCTTGACCTTTAAAGCTTATTGTACTATGCCAGATTGTTTCTGTTGATACTTACTGCTACCTACCCAATACTTTAGTTTCTAAATAAATTTGAGAAGTTTAATAAATTTTAAATGAATATGGTTTATACAAGAACCAAAATATTGTCCATCAATGAATTTGTACTATTTATAAACTCTAATTCTGGTTAGTGATTGTCCCAAGTAGCAAAAAACAAGCAAGAAAGGAGAAATCAATGATTTTCTGTCTTAAATAAATCTTGGGTCTCACCAATGTGTATCTAAGTGATTTATAGAATTTTAAGCTGTACTTCTGGTGTTGCTTGAAAGGTCACTAAGCAAAATTCTTCACTCTGTATGTGAAAACATTGTGGTCTGGGAAAGTAAGGCAAGTGGTGTTGTATCAGACAGATATTAGTGTCTAAGTTTTCAGTACCTAATTTATCTCAGAATAAATAACCAGCAAGTATAGAACCAAAGTCATACCTCTGTCTTCAAAATTCAAGTTTATTGTTACACATGTATATATATACATACACATTATCCAAGAGATAAAGAATAACACACTAAGGAAACCTCTACACCATAAAGGCTATGTAAAGAAAAAGGTGAGAGAGAAAGTAGATACCAGTTCCTAGATTAAACCCAAAAAGTTGCTCTCATGTCCTTCCAGGTATTCAGAGCCACAAAGTGAGCCCTTTGTCCCAGTCACTCAAGCTTCCCAGATAATGCCAGGTAACCCATGGTACAGAGCAAGCACACAGCTGACTGGCATTCAGTCCATCTCACTGGCATGAGGTTGTTTACATGTGTCCAAAGACTTGTTCAACTTTGCCAGCTCAGTTTTACTTAAACTGCTTTGTCTGTTGAGGAACCAACTTTCAATTACTGGGAAGAAAGAACCTGAGTGCATCCATTAAAACCTCTGTATTTTATCAAATTGTGCAACCATGAGATGATACCATAAGTATTTTTAGTTTTAGTTTTAGATTATGTAATAATGAAGATATATTTGGTGAAATATAAATATTTACTTAGATAGGAGTTGAATGCATCAAATAAAGAAGCAATACCATTGAAAAATAGTAAGATGATAGTTGAGCAATTTGAAAGTAAGAGAAAGAAATACTATATAAAATTTGGAATGAGAAAAGTTTCAAAATCAAAATTGTGGAACTATTTTTTGAAACGTGGTGGTATATTTTTAAATGTGAGATAACTAAATTGAGATTTAAAGAAACAAAATATTAAATTTTGAAGAAACAATTCACTCAAAGAACAAAATGAATTTGATATAAAAAATATTTTCTAACTTTTACAACAAAAAAACCATGAGAAAAGGATACCCACATAAACAATTTTCTTAAACAAATATATCAGCAAGAAAGAAAAATATACCAGAGATTAAGTGAAAAACAGATCGTTAAATACTTAGACAATGTATTTTAATTTGGCTATAAAATATTATTCATAGTTTTGGTAGTAATATAAAATGAACAGAGAATAAAATACTATAGAATTAAAATACTGGTGAAATATGTTATTAGGCTATTAAGTATATTTAAGGTTCAAAGCCAGTTTTTATTTATTTATCTTTCTTTTCTCCTTTTATTTTTTTTTACATTTATTTACATGTGTATACATTGTTTGTGCCACCTCCCCATCCCCAAACATAAGAGATAGAAAGACAGAGCGTTTTGGTAGTTTGGAGTAAGATAGCTATACAGAGAAATTCCCAGAATTGCTTCCATGCACTTGTGTGTTGCAGCCCACATTGGTACATTTCTACCAGACCTCTTCAATACTTCCTGGTCCCCTTCCCACAGTGGCCTCTGCCAATTTAAAATTATTTTATTCTCTCCTCAACAGTGAGCACATCAACCCCATTCAAGTTCTAGGTTTCCTTTCCTTTCCCTATTTCTCCTGTGTGTGTTCTCCTCTTAGTGTGTGACCCATGTCCAATAATATTATTGCATTAGTTTTGGGTCTATAATCATATGAGGGAGAACATGCGATTTTTGGTCTTCTAAGCCTGGCTAACTTTGCTTAATATGGTGTTCTCTAGTTGCATCTATTTCCTTGCAAATGGCAAAATTTCATTCTTATTTGTGACTGACTAAAATTCCATTGTGTAAATATTACATTCTTGATCCACTCATTGGTTGTGGTGTATCTTGCCTGTTTTGATAGCTTGGCTATTGTAAATAGTGCTGCAATAAAGATGGGTGTGCAGATGCTTTTGTAATAACCTGAGTTGCATTCCTTTGGGTAGATCCCTAGGAGTGGCTTTGATGGATCATATAGCAGATCTATGTTTAGTTTTTTTTTTATTTTAATTTTAATTTTTTTATTATTCATATGTGCATACAATGCTTGGGTCATTTCCCCTCCCTGCCCCCACCCCCTCCCTTACCACCCACTCGGCCCCCTCCCTTTCCCCTCCACCCCATCAATACCTGGCAGAAACTATTTTTGCCCTTACCTCTAATTTTGTTGAAGAGAGAGTATAAGCAATAATAGGAAGGAACAAGGGTTTTTGCTAGTTGAGATAAGGATAGCTATACAGGGAGTTGACTCACATTAATTTCCTGTGCATTTGTGTTATCTTCTAGGTTAATTATTCTTGATCTAACCTTTTCTCTAGTTCCTGGTCCCCTTCTCCTATTGGCCTCAGTTGCTTTTAAGGTATCTTAGGAGACTCCTTATTGTTTTCCAGCATGGTTGTACTAGTTTACATTCCCACCACTAGTGTATGAGTGTTCCTTTTCCCTATATCCTCACCAGCATTAGTTGATGGTGGTGTGCTTGATGATAGACATTCTAACAGGGGTGAGGTGGAATGTTAGAGTGATTTTGATTTGCATTTTTTCAAAGGCAGTTTTAATTCATGGAACTAGGAGTAAGTATAATTAAGTGGATCAATATGAGCATACAGAAATACGCTGGATGGCTTCAGTTGAGTGACTGGACACAAGCCTCACTTCATAAATACTGGGATAAAAGATGGCATCATATAGAACTGTAGAACTTTAGCCTCCATATTGTTCAAATTAGGGCTTGTTAAAATAATTATTCTCATCTTCTCTTTGTTCATCCACAAAAACTGGAGAAACAGAAGATGAATAAAGGAAAAAATATAAGTGGGTTGAATAATATTGGTGTAACCATTTTAATAATTCTAGTCCAACTAGTGACATCCTAAAGCAATCACACATATATTCTCAATTTACTCCACTCATAGATAATGAAACTAAAGCATCATGAAACAAAAGCAGGGTAGCCACTAGAGACCAAAACAAAGTGTGAGTCTCCAAATATGCAAAAATGCAAATATTTTACCAGCATCTGCTTTCCATTGTTTGTTGAGCACTGGATTGTAACCTGTGTTCTCTGCAGATATGGCTCTAAGCCTTTGACCCCCATTTCAAACAGAGCGTGTCTATGTTTTTCTCATTATGTAGTTCCATACTGCTATTCCTAGTAAAATTAATTTAAAAAAAGGAGTTCAAAACAAAATACTTGCAATAGCATTTTAGAAATCAATATTCTGTCCTCAAAAACGTCCAGCTGCATTAACTATATCCACTATACAAACTAAATATCCTATTGATATGTACATATATATACTTTTATATATAAATAAAATTTCAGAATATTCTAAATAATAATTGAATAAGAAAAGAAAATTTTCATTATTTTATCTTTTTTACATGTACTTACATGTGTATACATTGTTTAGGTCACCTCCCCCCCATCAGCCCCTTCTAGGCACATCCTGTTTTGCTCTCTTATTCTCTGATTTTTTGAAGAGAAAACATAAAAGATAAGAAAGCCAGAGTGTTTTGCTAGTTTGAGATAAAGACAACTATACTGAAAAATTCCTAGCATATATACAATGCACATGTGTACTACAACCCACATTGGTTCATCTCTACCAGACCTCTTAACTACTTCCTAGTCCCCTTCCAATAACAGCACCATGCACATCAACCACATTCAGCTTTTAGATTTCCTTCCCTTTCCCTATTCCTCCAGTGCTTGTTCTCTCCTTTGTGTGTGACCCATGTCCAATAATATTACTGCATTTGTTTTAAGTCTATAATCCACATATGAGTAAAAACATGCGATATCTGGCCTTTTCTGAGCCTGGCTAACTTTGCTTAAGGTAATTTTCTCCAGCTCTATCCATTTATTTAGGAATGATAAAATTTTATTCTTCTTTGTATGAATTAAATTCCTTTGTGTATAAACCACATTTTCTTAATCCATTCATTGGTAATGGGGCATCTTGGCTATTGTGAATGGTGCTGCAATAAACATGGGTGTGTATGTGCCTTTAGAATAATCTGAGTTGAATTCCTTTGGGTATATCCCTAGGAGTGGTATTGCTGGATCAGATGGCAGATCTACATTTAGTATTTTAAGGAGCCTCCATATTGTTTTTCGAAATGGTAGTACTAGTTTGCATTCCCAGCAGTCTATGAAGCTGCCTTTTCCTGCATCCTCACAAACATTTGTTGTTTGTGGAGTTCTTGATGATTGTTATTCTAACACATGTGAGGTGGAATCTTAGTGTGGTTTTGATTTGTACTTCCTTTATGGCCAGGGTTGATGGCATTTTTTCATGAGCTTTTTGGTCATTTGGACTTCATCCTTTGAAAAAGTTTTGTTTACTTCAGTTGTCCACTTCTTTATTGGTTTATTGATTTTGGGGGGATTTAGCTTTTTGAGCTCCCTGGATATTATGCTTATGAGTCTTTTGTCTGATGTATAGCCAGCAAATATTTTTCCCTCCCTGTGGGTGGTCTCTTCAATTTAAAGACCTTTTTTTTTTTTTGTGCCAAAGATTTTGTCCATCCTTTCTCTTAGTTGCTGGGCTGCTGGAATTCTACTAAGGAAATCCTTGCCTATACCTGTTACTTCCACTGTATTCCCTGCACTTTCCTGTACTAACTGTAAGGTTTCAGATCAGATATCAAGGTTCTTAATTCACTTTGAGTTGATACTAGTACAGGGTGACAGGCAGGGAAAGAGTTTCAGTTTTCTGGAGGTTAATAACCATTTTTCCTAGGAACATTTGTTGAAGCGGCTGTCTATTCATCATCATATGTTTTTGGCATCTTTGTCAAAACTAAGATCCTCTATTCTGTTCCACTGGTCTTCATATCTATTTTTGTGTCAGTACCATGCTGTTTTTATTGCTATGGCTCTGTAGTATAGTTTGAAGTTGAGTATTGTGTTACTTCCAGTGTTGCTCTTTTTGCTCGGTATTGCCTTGGCTATTCCTGGTCATTTGTGTTTCCAAAGGAACTTTAGGATAGATTTGTCAATCTCTGTGATGAATGTCATTGGGATTTTGATGAGAATTGTGTTGAACATGTAGATTGCTTTTGGCAGTATAGCCATTTTTACCATGTTGATTCTACCAATCCATGTGCATGTGAGATCTTTCCACCTTCTGTAGTCTTCTTTGATGTCTTTCTTTAATGATTTGTAGTTCTCCTTGTAGAGTCATTTACATCATTTGCTAAGTTTATTCCTAGGTATTTGATTTTTTTTGAGGCTAATGTAAATGGAATTGTTTTCCTATATTCCTTCTCAATGTGTTCATTGTTGGTGTATAGAAAGGCTACTGACTTTTGTAAGTTGATTTTGTATCCTGCTACATTGCTGAAACTGTTAATGTTGTTTATGAGTTTTAGGGGAAAGTTTGTTGGGTCTTTAAGGTACAGGAAGATATCTTCTGCAAATAGGGGTACTTTGAGTATTTCTTTACCTATTTGTATTCCTTTTATTTCTTCTTCTTGACTTATTGGTCTGGCTAGGAATTCCAGGACTATGTTGAATAGGAGTAGAGAAGAATAGACATCCTTTTTTCATTTCTGACTTTAGATGAAATTGTTTTAGTTTTTCCCCATTAAGTGTGATGTTGATTAAAGATTTGTCATATATAGCCTTTACAGTGTTGAGGTACATTTCTTCTATTCCTAGTTTTTTTAGAGCTTTTATCATGAAATGATGTTGAATGTTATCAAAAGCTTTTTCTGAATCTATTGAGATGATCAAATCTTTTTTGTCTTTGCTTCTGTTTATGGGCTATATTGCATTTATTTATTTGCCTACATGGAACCATCTTGCATCACTATATTGAAACTGACTTGGTGTGGTGAATGATCCTTCCGAGAGGTTTTTGGATTCAGGTTGCCGTTATTTCATTGAGATTTTTTGTACTGATGTTCATTAAGGAAATTGTCATGTAGTTCTTCTTGGATGTGTCCTTGTCCAGTTTTGGGATGACTGTAATACTGGCATCATAGAAAGAGGTAGGCAGTGTTCCTTCCCTTTCTATTTCACAGAAAAGTTTAAGGAGTGGTACTATTCGTTCTTCTGTAAAGGTCTGATATAAATCAGCAGAGAATCCGTCTGGTCCTGGTCTTTCCATTTTTGGAAGACTGTTGCTGTTTTAATTTCATTACACATTATAGATCAGTTTAAGTGGTTAATATCCTCTTGGTTCAGTTTTGGGTGGTCATAATTATGTAGAAATTTGTCCATTTCTTCAAAATTTTCCAATTTATTAGAATGTAGGTTCTCAAAGTAATCGTTGATGATTCCCTGGGTTTCCTTGTAATCTCCCCTTTTTTGTTTCTGCTTTTGCTAATTTGGGTTTTTTCCCTCCTCATTTTAGTCAGATTTTCCAAGGGCTTGTCAATGTTGTTATTTTTTCAAAGAACCAGCTTTTTGTTTTGTTGACTCTTTGTATTTTTTTTTTTTTGGTCTATATTTCATTAATTTCAGCCCTTATTTTATTATTGCCCTCCTTCTGTTTGTTTGAGGTTTGCTTGTTCTTGTTTTTCTAGGAGTTTGAGATGTAGCATTAGATCATTGATTTGAGATCTTTCTGTCCTTTTAATATATGTACTCAGGGCTATGAATTTACCTCTTAGGACTGCCTTTGCTTTGTCCCATAGGTTCTGGTAGGTTCTTCTATGACCCAGTGATCCTTGAACAGTGTGCTATTCATCCTTCAATTATTTGCATATTTTCTGATGTTGTTTATGTTGTTGAGTTCTATTTTTAGTGCATAGTGATCATATTGAATGCTATTTTCTTATATTTGCTGAGGTTTGCTTTGTGTCAAAAGATATGATCAATCTTGGAGAACGTTCCATGCTGCTGAGGGGAATGGATATTGTGCTTTTATTGGAGGAAATATTCTGTAGACATCAGTTAGGTCAATTTGATCTATGGTATCATTTAGGTCTAGGATTTCTTTGTTAATTTTTTGGTTGAGTGACCCATCTATTGATGATAAAGGGATATTAACGTTTCCTATAACAATTATGTTGGAGTCTATATGTGCTTTTAAGTCCCATAGTGTATATTTGATGAAATTGGGTGCACTGACATTGGGTGTATATAGGTTTATAATTATTATTCCCTTTTGATGCATTGCCCCTTTTATTATTATGAAATGTTCTTCTTTATCTTGTTTAATCAATGTAAGTTTGAAGTCTACTTTGTCTAATATAAGCATTGCTACTCCTGCCTGTTTCTGGGGCCCATTGGGTTTGTAAATTTTCTTCCAGCATCTCATCCTAAGCCATTGTTTATTTCTGTCAATAGGTATGTCTCTTGTAAACAACAGATTATCAGATCTTCCTTTTTAATCCAGTTTGGTTAATGGTGTCTTTTGATGGGGCAATTGAGTCCATTCACATTCAGTGTTAATACTGATAGATTTGTTGTGATTCTTGTCATTTAGTTATTTTTGTTGTTTAAGGATTTGATTGTGTGCAGCAAAATCAATGCTACTCACTGATTACTTGTCATTAATTCTCCTGTGGTTTGATACTTCCCGTCCTCTTTTGGTTTTGTTTGCTTTTATCTTCTATGTGCAGAATTCCTTGTAGAATCTTCTGTAGCGGTGACTTGCTAGTCATATAGCATTTTAGTTTCTATTTATCATGGAAGATTTTTATTGCTCTGCCAATTTTGAATGATAGTTTTTCTGGGTAGAGTATCCTTGCGCTGAAATTATTTTCATTCTGTGCCTGAAATACTCCATGGTCTTTTTGCTTTGAAGGTTTCTGTTGAGAAATCTGCTGTTATTTTGATGGGTTTACATTTATATGTTGTTTGTTGTTTATCTCTTACAGCCTTCAATATTCTTTTGCTGTTCTCTGTGCTTATTGTTTTAATAATTTGCTATGGAGAGGTTCTGTTTCGGTCAAGTTTGCTTGGTGTTCTAGAGGCTTCTGGTACCTGAATGGGCAAAACTTTCTCAAGATTTGGGAAATTTTCTGTTATTATTTTATTAACTATATTACACATCCTTTTGGCTTGCAACTCTTCTCCTTTTTCAGTGACCATGATTCCTAGATTTGATTTCTTGATGGAGTTGCAGAATTCTTGCATATTCCTTTTACAGCTCTTAAGTTGTTTGACTAAAATTTTTTTCTGTTTTTTTTTCTTTAATTTCTATTTTATCTTCCATCCCTGGGATTCTGTCTGCCACTTTTTCTAGTCTGCTGGAGTGGCCTTCCATTGTGTTTTTTGTTTGACTAAAGTGATTTTTATTTCCAGGATATCTGTTTGATTTTTTTTATCTGAAGTTTTTCCATATCTTTGTTCAACTCCTCTTTTATATTTTACATTGTAATCTTTAATTCAAATGTCTCTCTTTTTATAGTTTCTTTTGTTTCACTTTGTTGTTTGTTGAAGTCCTCTCTTAGTTCATTTGTTTGGTTCTGTGTCTTCTCATATTCTTTATTTTTGTTGTCTTGAAATTTCTTGAATTTATCTTGTATAGTATGGATAATCATGTCTAGTATCTTCTCCATTTATTTCTCAGTGATTTCTTCCAAGATTTTTACTTTGACGGTTTTTTTGTGGTTGTTGCTGGGCTCCTTAGTGACATTTATCATTGTTTTCTTGGGTTCATGAACAGGATAACCATTTTCTTCATTTCCCACTGAATACTTTATTGAGTTATTTTTTTGAGGAGAGTGGTTTCCATCCCTTTTTCTTCCAATTGCTCCACTTGGTGCTGTGCAACTATGTTCTTGATAGGCTATTTAGTGATTTTAATTGCCTTTTTTTCCCCTTGATTTAATTTTTGTGTAGTGACTGATTTGGTTGTTAGCTAGGTTGATGTGCTTTTTCTGTCTCTGGACAGGATGTGTAATTTAGCAATAACATTTACAGATTCAATGCCATACCAGTTGTTTACATATTATATAGGAAACCCTTTGTTGATAATATCTATAAACAGTGGAAGTTATGGGGGGTAATTGTTATTAGGCTAGATACAGAAATTGGGGAATTGGTAAAGGTGGTACTAAAGGGGGGGTGAGAAAAGTGGTGGGTTGGTTGGTGTATGGGGGAAGCAGAAAGGGGGCTACTGGGTTTTGTGGCCCTTGTGAATGTTTGGGTGTATTTCCATTGTTGTACTGGAGGGTGCTTATTCCAGGGATTGTAGGGGATAGGGTTGGTACAGTAAGCTAGTCAGCAGGTGGTGAGTGTGTAGAAGGGAGGGGGAGTGTGGTGACCAGTTGGGTGGGGATAGAAGGGTGAGGTGAAGATGGGTTAGAGAGTGGATGAGTAGGGGCAGGAACAGTATTTGGGAGGGAAAAGAATGGACTGTAGTACAGGAAATGGAGGGAAACTAAGGTGGTAAGAATAGGGATAAAAAAATAGTGATGGCAAGGTTAATAATACAGAAAAAAACCCCTACAAAAACAACAAAAAAAACATCATGCACAAGAACAACAAAGAATTTAGTCTTTTTGTAAAAGTTCTGGAGTTATTCCATAGGCATCTAATCCTGGTATTGGAGTACAAGCAGGAGCTCTCATGTGGTCTTACCAGGAGACTGGCTTGTGAGTAGTATTTGATTCCTTCTGTCCACAGTGTTACTTGCAACTGAGATGTGATGTAAGTCTGCCAGTTCTTGTAGGGTGGTCAGTACTATTTTTGTTTTCATCAGGTGGCAGCTGCTTTGCCCTTTAGCTGCAACTCTGTTTGGTCAGCTCCTTGCCCAGCAAGTGGTACAAGTCATTTGTGATTGCTGCCTTTGCCTCATGAGGTCAGGTCCAGGATCCACCACTGTCCCACTTTGGTAGGTTGGTCTGTCGCCCCCCACCTTTGCTCTCAGCCTTTGTGCTTTAGTGACCTCTGCTTTGTGCTAGTTCACCTCATCTGAAATGTTGACATGTTGCCCCACAACCTCTCTCAGTCTTTTTTGCTTCACCTGCTTTCATTCACTGAGAGTTCAGCACTGAGATTTCTGCTCCTTGACCCACCCCACTCTCTGAGGCAGGTTTAGAATTTCACCCCACCTCCGCTGTAGGTGTTAGATTACAGTTCACTGTTTATGCTATTCAGTTTTGTTGGGGGGACGGTCAGTTTGCCCAGGGGTTGACTGGATTATGTTCCCAGGTGTGTGATGCTCACCTATTCATTCTGCAGAGTCACACAAGCAGCTTTGGAGCTGGCTGGCCAATAGAAATGGGGCCACTTTTCTCAGTGTGGCATGGCAAAAGTAGACGTTCCATAGTCTATGGGTCCAGGATGTCATAGAGTTTGATTCTGACCAATGCTCTGTCTTCTGCTTGTTGGGACAAAAAAAAAAAAAAGAAATGACAGGGAGGCTTTTTTCCTAGGGCTGGACACACCTTGCTGTCTGTGCCTTGTGGGATTCTTGTGACTGTTAGGTGTAATTAAAGGCTGATTTAAGGGCCAATCTTTGAATTTTATGTGCACGTAATGTGATGGCAGTTATTATTTTGTCAAGGAGCAATCAGAATTATCCAAGTGTAGCTCAAAATTTTCAAGGTGGTTTCTGGAGTCACAGAGCTTGGGATTTCTGATTCCCTACCCTATCCGCCATCTTGGATATCCCAAAATTTCTCATTTAAAGAACTGCTTTTGTCTTTGTGGATTTATGCATTAATTCAGTGTAAACAAATTTTATATAAATATGAATTTATGCCATTTCAGCAAAAATTCAAAATTACTTTGAAGGTATTTAATAAATGTCTCTTAGCAATTATCAAATTACAACTGAAGATGGTATAACTTTCCTTATGAATTTAGAGTATGTGAGCCTTTCCTGTTAAATGAATAAAGGTACATTGTATTTTGTTGCTTTCCCTTCCATGATAAACTTCAATTAAGTTTAATTACATATACCATACTAAGAAAACAATATTTTTTATTCTAAAAAAGAATGTGACATCAAATTCAAAACTATACAAACAAAAAGTTTGATTTTGAATATATTGAAATTCAAAGAACTATGAGGAATTCCTCAATCCATACTGTGGTAAAGTATTCTAATTCATCTTTCACTCATTTATTTTTTTCTGATTGTTGCCTTTCATCTATTATTACTGGTGTAGTCATTAAAATAGTACTATGTTCTAGAATTTTATTATATCCTGAAGGCTTGTGGATGAAATATTTCCCCTTCTCTAAGAGTTTTGTAGTCCACTCTGAAAAAAAAAGTTAGCAAAATACCATAATGTAATGTTATGATGATTAAAATGTACAGCTTTATAAGTTGCCAAAAGGAAATAATAGGAAATAAACTCACAATATATAAAACTTCAACCAAGTCATGGAATGAATGAGTCATTTAACCTAAAATCACAGGAAAGAAATGAAAATTAGCATAAATAAGGAAAAGTGAAAAAATTATTGCACATTCATTAAATGACTATCATTTTTCATATGTTTGGAAGTGAAAGGGAATGAAAGTAACAGAAGGTGACAGAGAGAAAAAAATAAGGAAATAGGAATAAAGAAAGAAAGAAAGAAAGAAAGAAAGAAAGAAAAAAAGAAAGAAAGAAAGAAAGAAAGAAAGAAAGAAAGAAAGAAAAGGCAGAAGAAAAAGAAAAGTAGAGAGAAACTAGAAAATAAAGCAGCAAAATGCCCTCAGGTTATTAGCACATCATGTACAAAGGTAAGAAATTTGACCTTCATCATGTAGACTACTGAAGTAATTGGAAACAAATGTAGATAATTAAATGAGTGATCTGACACATATATATGAATAGCAGTACAGACAGTAATTCCAAGGTAAAGTTAAGAATTATTGCCAAGTTCAGTAAAGATATGATTTGTTGATTAATCAGAAAAAAATGACAGAGGGAGCATGTAAAGATGGAGGTAAGTATGGTAAGCATTTAGGAAATACATTTGGAAAGTCTGTCTCTGCTTGAGTAAAATAAGTCAATAAGAAGAATTCATTAGGTCCGTGTTTCTAATCTGGGCAAGATATGAAGTACATATTGTGCCTTAAACTCTCATTTGGTGAAAGCCAGAGTGAAATGATTACTAAGTTAAGTTTGGATATGGTTAAATGTTTACTTCCTATGTGATTATATATACATAAGTGAAATAATATTTGATATTGGAATTTAAGGAACAATTTTTGGCAAGTGATACAGGTTCCATAGTCATGAATTAATAAAACACAGTTAAAATTTTATGTCTATAATTTTAGAGTTCAAAATTATCTTTCAAGAAATGGACTGGGAATTTTCTAGTAAAATAAACATAAATATTTTCTAAAAGAACTAGGTAAATGGAAGTCCTGCTAAAAGTCCTGCTTTATGAAGTAAGGAGCACTCAAAACCCCACTTAATTTTATACAAATCTACTGTCCAATAAGTTATAATTATCTTTTTTATAATTTAGCATAATATGGTCTATATGACTAACCTCTATTTTTGTAAATATTTTGTACAACCATTTGTTTCTGCATGTTCAATGGTTCTTCTAAGATACTGCAGCACAGATGAACAGTTGTGGTAAAGATGAAACGGCCTATGAATTTAACTGTTCTTACATTCTAAATGGCTAAAAAACACACGAATAAATGCTCACCATCCTTGGCTGTAAAGAAAATGGAATTCAAAACTATATTAATATTCTACCTCACTCCTGTTAGAATGGTTGTCACCAAGAACACAAAAAATAAATGTTGGTGGGGATGTGGGGAAAATGGAACCCTCGACACTATTGGTGGGAATGTAAATTAGTACATCCCCTATGCAAAACAATATTGAAGCTCTCAAAAAACTAAAAATAGATATGCCATATTATCCAGCAATTCTACTTCTAGGGATGTAAGTCAGGTTACAACAAATGCACCTGCACAACCATGTTTATTGCAGCACTATTCACAACAGCTAACCTATTTTAAGAAATATTTTGTCAAACCCTAATCTATTGTGTTTGACAACTTTCAGATAATTGTGATTTTAGTTAAGTGTGGAGAACTATTCATTAAATCTCATATATCATAATTTGTAAGGCTTAGTATTATTTCATATGCTATTATGAAAGATAAAAAGCTGAAATTAAAGAAATCATTTAATGATATCTCATTGATTGTAAGATATTTCAATAGTGGATATGTTTAGTAAGAAAAAGTATTTCCTAGAATCAGTAAAATGTTCTAAATCAAATAGTAACATATGACAAATAAATGGTTACCATGAAAAACATACTAGCATGTTAGGAAAAATGTTTTCTACCATGAAATGGAATGAAATAAATTTACATTGTTTTCTCTCCAATTTTTTAAGTTTCTCTAACATGACTTGTTTTACACACCAAGACAGCAAGTTTTTGAATCTATATCTAGTGACCTTAAAGGCTAATGAATCTGTTATTTTCCAAGTTTCTCCAAGGTGAACAATAAATACTTAAGTTGAGATTATTTTCTTTTCCAGCTTTACATAACAAAGAGAAAACATGTATTATATATTAAGAAAATATACACAACTTAAGAAATCATTCTGGACTGGGTGTGGCTCAAGAGGTAGAATATTTGCCTACCAATTATGAGACCCTGAGTTCAATCCCAAGAGCCACAAAAAGAAAAATCTTAAAAATCATTTTTATCCCAAAATGACAAAAGAATTTTACTCAGGAATTTTCAAGTAATTTTAATATTTCCTGATATTCAGGATATACATAATACAGTATAAATGTAGGTACATTTCCACACATTAAAATAAATTTTATAAATGGTCTTGTTCAGATTGGACAAGCAACTTTTATATGATTTACTCAAAATGCATTAGCTTTTTTGTCGCAGAGGACTGTGGTTATAGTGACATCTTCTAAATGCTTCCATTGACTGTGTTCATAAATTTTCAGTGTCTACACCTTAAAAGTAACTTTAATCTCACCTTTCATTGAGCATCAGCACAGGTAAGGAAATGTAGCTGATCTTTGGCAATTGAACCAAGAGATCCTGACTTATGTTTCTACAATCCAAGAGAGTTCACATTTCCAACACAGTGCTTTCTTCCATGAGGAAAAAACTTGTATGATTTGCTGTAGGCAAGTATCTTAATGTAACAGCACAGCCATAAGATTTGATACAAGAAATTCTAGATAATCAATTTTTAAATACATTATTTTGAAAAGCAGTGTTTAAAATTTATAATTTGATTACAATATATCAAAAATAAAGGATGTAGATTAAGACCATCTGGCAAAAAACTTGTGTGAACCAAATAGTTTTCTATAGAAATATTATCTTATGGGAAAAAATAAACCAAGTTTAAGAATAGTATTATCCATATCACTTTTTAAAAGATGGCTTTAGAAGTTTTATAATGGGATACATCTGCAATAGTATAAAATTTGTGGATATTTAAGATATGGTTATTTTTAACAATCATATTTTATCAAATTTAGTCACTTTTCTCTAAGTATAGAAATTCAGAGGTAAGATATTCATTTGACCCAAGTGTTCAAGAAAGTTTCCAACACATAGATTGCTCTGAAAAGTCATCAGATTCATGAATTACTTGAGAACTTCAAAACATACATCAGGTTATTAGAATTTAAACCATGTAATAATTTCTTTTTAAAACAAACTTATTCAAGATAGTGGGTGTGATGATGTAAAGGGATATTTCTGAGAAAAGCTGAAGTGAGCTGTAAAAACGGCTTCTATAGTTCCCAAAGTGAATATTATCCAGATTTATTTTCATGCTATCATTGTGATAAAAAACTCCATGAGAATAAAATATTATGGTTTATTTCAAATTGTTTAAAAAATGGAGTCAGCAGTAATACATTTTTTGACTCTTTGCCTTAATTTTTTATAAAAATGATCCACTAAAACATCAGAATCAAGATTTATATCTGCATTGTTACTGTTGGGTCTTCAGAGAACCTTTTACATTGCACTGTGACTCATAAATCTTTAGGTGACCAGGTTCTCACCTAAAATGTATATGTGTATATATATATATATATATACAACACATGTGTATTGTATATATAGATAGGCATATATATATATAATGTTTTCTATCTTCTCTCAGAAAATAAAACTGGCAAATTTTACCCATTTTTTATCTTTCCCATTTTTCTCATGAAGATGCTGTACCATACAAAGATGAACATTTTTTACTAAGTCAATGAAAACTACACTTCAAATAGGAATATTTAACAACTTTAAATATTATAGAATATATTTTAATTCATTTGTAAATGCTATTCTTCCTAGTTATTATCATGAACAGTATTTAAAAAGAACATTTACACTAAAATCATAACTTTCCCTAGATGTTCAAAAATCTGTGTTAAAGTAAATTTTCTTACTATACTTTGAATCTTCAGGTTTTGTTATTCATTGAGGAAGTTACATAAAATAAAACATAATGAGATGGATCCCCCAAATACTTTTATTATGAATATGTAACAAAATAGAGCTGTTAACTCATTGAGAAAATTTGATATTGTCTCTCCTGGATTTGCAATCAAATCCCTGTAATTTGTTGAAATTTCCTAACTTTACAAGTTGTGAAAAGTAATACTTCACAGGAATGTAGGCTTGAAAAGTCTAACTGATCACATGATAAAAGTGAGAGCACACAAGGGAGGGGTGAGGATAGGTAAGACACCTAAAAAATTAGCTAGCATTTCTTGCCCTTAACGCAGAGAAACTAAAGCAGATACCTTAAAAGCAACTGAGGCCAATAGGAAAAGAGGACCAGGAACTAGAGAAAAGGTTAAATCAAGAAGAATTAACCTGGAAGGCAACAAACACACACAGGAAATTAATGTGAGTCAACTCCCTATATAGCTATCCTTATCTCAACTAGCAAAAACCCTTGTTCCTTCCTATTATTGCTTATACACTCTCTACAACAAAATTAGAAATAAGGGCAAAATAGTTTCTGCTGGGTATTGAGGGGAGTGGAGGGGGAAAGGGAGGGGGCGGAGTGGGTGGTAAGGGAGGGTGTGGGGTCAGAGGGGAGAAATGACCTAAGCATTGTATGCACATATGAATAATAAAACAATAAAAAAAGTCTAACTACTTCCTAGGATACTAAAATCATTGATATTCAGTTTCTAGCTAGTACATATCAAAAAGAATTTGTTGCTGTGCCTTCCCATTATGTAGAGGCATCAGCCTTAATTTTGGTATCCACATTTGAAAAAATAAAAGAGAAAACCTGAAGGTTTTTAGTAGATGAAGATAGAGATCTGCTTATCTGTCACAATCCTCATGTACTCTTCAAACTTAGAAAGTTCATTGCTGTTCATTAGAAATATGCTATATGAATTGAATCCAAGACATGTACAAAGTGGGAAAATTATGTTACACTGAACCCCAAGGAAAATGACACTTAAATGTTGTAGCATGAATGCTCTTGAACATTCTTATACATAATCACACAAGCACAAAGCAATTGCAGTAATTGAAATCACAGATTCCAAAATATCATGTCACAGCAGTTAAACTGTCAATGAAAGTGAGGCATTTTCCTTTGAAATCTGCATTTTAATATTACGTGGGCTGGGTTGTAGCTCTGTAGTAAAGTCCTTGCCTAGCAGGTGTAAGGCTCTGGGTTCAATCTCCAGCACCATAAGAAAAAAAGTGAAAATAAAAAGTAATAGAAATTGAAAATTGTCTAGTAAAACTTTAACATTTTTAATACAAATTAAATAATAATAAAGTTCACATATATAAAATGGGAAACAATGTAAGTATTTATAGCTTTTGACTACAAGTGATCTGGTTGTATCATAAGAAATCTTTCTTAGAAGAATACTTTGGCTCTGTAAAAATAGAAAAAAAATTATCAAGATAGAAATGTGGTATTTATATATAATGGAATTTTATTCAGCCTTAATGAAGAATGAAATTTTGTTGTTTGCAGGTAAATGGATGGAACTGGAGAACATCATCTTAAGTGAAGTTAGCCAAGCTCAGAAAAGCAAAGGCTGCATGTTCTCTCTCATAAATGGAATATTGACCTAATACAAATACAAGCAATATTACAAAAAAAAGGTCATACTGAAGGGAAGTCACATACTAGAGAGGGAGGGTGAAAGGAGGTAATTAAGAATATGGTTGATGTATTTCATATAAAAGAATGAATATAGAATTTTTAAAGCTGTTGAAATCACCATAAGAAGGAGACTAAGATAGAAAGGAGAAAAATAGAGAAGATGAAACAATTTGGATTATAGTATATATTTACATGGAAGTGACACAATGAAACACCCTATATAGCTACCTTAAATAAACAAAAATGCATTTTTTCATTAAAAACAGAAAACAGGAAGGCAAAACAGGGCCTCTCTGGAGGGGCGGATATCCATGGGAGCAAAAACAATCTATGGAAAGGGGGTAGGAGTGTGAATGTGGTGAAAATATTATGTACACATGTATGTAAATGGAAAAATGAGACCTGTTGAAACTATTCCAGGAATTAGGGGAGGAGGATGAAGGAGAATGATGCAAGAGGAATTCAACTATGATATATTATAAGAAATTTTGTAAATATCACAATGTACCCCCAGCATAATAATAATATGAATAAATTATTAAAATATATTAAAATGGAAACACACAAAAAAGATAGGGAATCTATGTAGAAACCTTGCTTTTGCTTGATAGGTTATAAAGTTTCATTGATTTTATTTCTTATAAGCCTTAAAAGAAATACAATTACTATGCACACTTCTCTTATTAACACACTAGGAACATTAATGTTTCCTTTTATGATGAAAGTGCAGAAAAAAATTCAAGAGTACACTCCTTTTAAATTCTATGCACTAATCATGCAGTGGTGTGAGAGAAATCACAGAATTTGCTCTTCGTTAAAAGTATCCTCCACTATGCACATTTAAGTTCAGAGACTCCTGGCCAACTAGTAGCAAAATTTAGTTTATGTTAATAATATTTCATTCTTTACTTTCGGATTTTACATATCATATGTTATGTTTTATTATAGGTCATTATTTGATTTAACTGTTTTTCCAAAAGTTTTGTGGTTTCTATTTAATTAAATTTAATTTATCAATTTTACCTTTTGGTAGTTGTCCTTTACTGGATAAAGGAAGTCTGCTTCTAGTCCTAGAGTATAAGA
This sequence comes from Castor canadensis, assembly GCF_047511655.1. Taxonomy (NCBI): domain Eukaryota; kingdom Metazoa; phylum Chordata; class Mammalia; order Rodentia; family Castoridae; genus Castor; species Castor canadensis. The sequence continues at coordinate 155,224,129 of NC_133391.1, read as the reverse complement.
TTTGTAGCATTCAGTTTTTAGTCATGAACTAGTTGTGAATTCATTGAAAGCATTTCCTGCATGTGTTTAGGTAGTAATCATTTTTCTTCTTATTCTGTGTAAGTTGTGAATTATTTTTGAGAGATTTTGTTTATTGTTAAATCATAATGACATTTCAGAAATAAAATTTTGGTGATTGGTAGCATTTTTGGTAGGTTTGAGATTGCAATCATTTCTGTGTAGGATTCATGAGGCTGCCCGAAGCCTTGCTAAGCCTCTCAGTTCCCTAGTACAGAGCAGTGGTAATGGCTATAAATACTTACTTAGTGCCCTTGTACTTTACCCTCCACCATAATCTGGAAGGGTGGCTCTTTCATTTTGATTCTCTAGTGTCTTCTAGAAATTTGTATGCATTTCCTTTTATAAAATTCTATAACATATTGAGGAAATTTCAGGACACAATAAAAGAAGGGAAAATAAATAATTTTAAATTGAATACAGAATGTCTATTTAATTAAAGAGTTAAAGTTAGTTTAATTTTTACTTGTTTTTCTCTTAGGAAGACTAATTAATTTAAAATCAATTTAATAATTTTTAAAGATAAACACAGTATCTTTATGTAATAGCTTTGCATTTAACAAATCACTACATGAGCTGTTTTTTATTACTACACTGATGAAAATGCTATTAAAAATTTGAAAAGACATTAATTTGTTATCAAAAAATTGCTTATTCATACACAATAAATAGTAAGTTAAAAAATCACTTCATCAAAGTTTGTTCATCCTTGCACCTTTCTTTGGGCCTCTCTCAGCTCTGAAAGCTCTATTCCTTGGTACTTTTCTATCTCAATATACTCTTCCACTTTCCTTCAGGAAAAAAAAAAAGTTTTGTGTCCATACATATATTCCTTGATTAATTTATCATTCATTGAAAATTTTCCTTATAAGTCTTCTGTATTATATGGGCTTATTTGCTTTACTTCTTCACTTCATATTTTGCTTTTCTTCTTGATACTGGTGTTTATACTAAGGACTTCATGCTTGCTAGCTACGTCCTCAGGCCTTTTTGCTTTTAGTCATTTTCCAAACAGGGTCTCAAATTTTTCCAGGGCCAGCCCGGATGGTGATCCTTTTACCTATGCCTACTGTGAATCTAGGATATCAGGCACATGCCATCATGCCCAGCTTAATTGTTGAGATAGGGTCTCATGTACTGTTCCCTGGTATGGGCCTCAAATCACAGTTCTCCTGATCTCCACCTACTAAGTAGCCAGGATCATAGGCCTGACACCCACACCTTTCCTTTCTACTTTTTAAAAATCTTGTGCTTTAGAAAGATACTGTTTTGTTGCTAGGAATTTAGAATTGCTGTATTATGCAAGCAAAGCTTCTTTAATATATAATGACTGCATTTATAGCATTTATTTATTATAAATTTAATTTGATAGATTAAATGTAACTGCATACACTTTCTTTTGGCTTTCGTCTGTTATGTGTTGCTTTTAAATCTTTTCACTTTAACTGTATGTTTTAGCTTTTTTTCCCTCCTAATTTTGACCTTTATATCCATTTTGAGATGTTTGGTTCGTTCTTCTAACTTGAAAGACTACTTTATTTCAATTTACTGTGAATTTTCATGTGCCTGGAATTATTTATGTAAATAATTTAAACACTTTGATTTGTTCCATTCTTTTCTTTTAATGTGTTTTGTTTTTTGTTTCTTTTTTAATTCTCTGCCTTTCTCATTTCAGTTTTAGTCTTTACTGTGTTGGTTGATGTTGACATTTCAACTATGCTGGATTAAAAGACATCACAGAGATTAAAAGAGTGTATCTCTGGATGTGGCTCTGAAAGTATTTCCAGAAACCATTAGAACACGAAGGCTCTGACCTAATCAGAGGTTTAATCCACTTATCTATTCAAAATTTGAATAAACTAATGGGAATTGGTCAAATTGTGGAGGGTGGTGTACATTTCAGGGAAGGAGACTGCTGAGGGCATATCTTTTAGGGGTGTATCTTGTTCCCTAACCTGTTATTCATCCTTGAGGTGCATGAGCTGTGGTTCATTATGCACTTTCTCGGGCAAAATGTTCCTTCTTACAACAGACGCCCGAGTCATGGGTACAGCAACTGAGGACGTAAACCTCTAAAATACTAAATCAAATAAACCTTTCCTCCTTAAATTGTTTTTCTCAACTATTTGTCACAGCCACCAAAAGTCTGACTAATGCATTTACCTATCTGATTGTGAGATGTTGGGGCATGCCATAAAATCCTATTTATGAAATAAAATCCATAATAATTATCTTAAACCCTAGGTAGAATTGTCCTTCTTTAGTGAAATATAAAACTTTTAGAATGTTGAAATTCTGACTTCATTGAATAATTATTTATTTCTATCCATATGAATATGCTTTATGTAGAAATTAAAGTGTGAATGATGCTTTTTAAAAGCATTAGCACCCAAAATAATCATCAGCTACCAGATACTTAAGAGTTTAACTATTAGTTGGGTTGGGCAATTATGTATGTCAAAACTACTACTAGTTGGAATTTTCAAAGCAGGTTTCAACATATACACATTTCAACAACATAGAAACTTAGATGGTCACTAGTTTCTTATACATACATTTATACATATATACATGAGGAATAAATAAAGCTATTTTTGTAAGTGATATGACTAGGTATGTGAAAATCTAAAAGAGGTAAACAAACTATTTGAACTAATAAATGATTAAAATAGGGTTGCATGATACAGTACTAATTTACAAAACCAATTACTTTTTTAATATAATAGCAATAATAAAATGAAACTTGAAATTAAACATGCAACTTTTATTAGCATCCTTAAAATGAATGATTTAGTTATTAATCTAACCTAATACATACATATATATATGAGATCTGCTGAGAAAACTCAATAAATACTTACCAAAAATTTTATATAGTTAAAGAAATAGAGACAATCCACATTTTAGAAATAGATGTCAGTTCTTCACAACTTGATGGAAAGTTTCAATTTAATTCTATTCAAAAGCATAGCAAGTTATGATGTGAATATTGAAAAACTAATTCTAGTTTACACAGAGAGGCAGAAAACCCAAAATAGATAATAGACTGTAATTTTTTCTTGAGATAGTATCATCTTATGTTGCCAAAGCTGGATTCAAACTCATCAATTCCTGCCTCAGTCTACCAGGTAGGTGGGACTACAGGCATATGCCCCACAGCTAGCTTTTAGCCAATTCAATATTAAAGGTATAAGAAAGTTATAAAACTCAAGTCAGTGAGATGTTGTGAAAGAACTGACAAATAGATTTAAAAGAAATAATTTAAAAAGACCAGTAATAGGACCACATGAATATAGTCAGCTGGTCTTTGGCAAAGGAGCAAAGGCAATCAAAAAAGAAAATAATTTTTTATTACTATAAACTTTTTATATAGGATACATTCATTGGACAGGGGACATTCATGGTGACAATTCTGATTAAGCTTATATTGTACATTGGTTAAATCACCCCCACCCTCTCTCCCACTCAATTCCTTCCATGCCCCACTTAAAGCAATTGCAAGAGGTTTCTTTGTTTTCTTTCATGTAAGTGTATGAAGTCCATCAACCACATACCCTCACCTTAATCTTCATTCCCTCTCCCCCTCTCAGTATTGACCCCCTGGACACACACTGTACTGATTTTACAGTCCTGTCTTTTGTTACTAATATTTAAATTGATGTTCAAAGAGGTTTCTCAATGTATCTCTGCTGTGAGTATACTTTCCCTTGTTCTGGTCAACTGCTTTCTTTACTCTCCCTTACCCCTTTACCTCCCACCCTCCATTTTTCAACGGCTTTCAATACCCATCCTTATATCCTCTACCTTCACAGATACTGTGTTTCATATTCTCTTTACTTTTCCCTATATCCCTACCTCCATAGAGTAGTTCCTTTATTACAAACATGTTCTTTATGTGATTTTGTATATGATCATGCTTGTTTTTGTGTATACATTTATCATTTTGATCTGTCTTCCACATATCAAAGGAAAACAAAAAGTGGTAGAAAAACTGGATAGTGAATGAAATAAATCTACTAAACACAGAGCTTATGATTTTCAGTATAACCAACTCAAAATGAAATTCATAAAAATAAATTGCAAAATTACAAAATTGTACTGTTTAAAAGCAGTAACAGGACATACCTTTGAGGGTGACAATAATTTTCAGATAATAACAAAGCATGGATTATTAAAGAAACAATTGAGAAGTTCATATTATTATTTTTAAAAATGCAGTATAAAAAACAATATCCAGATAATGAGAAGATGGCATGTCAGGAAGAAAGCATCTGCAAATACATATTCAAAAGAAATGTTATTAAATAACAAACACTTAAATTTCAATAAAAAATTAAAATAGTGAAAGTGAATTAAATAACTTAAATGTTAGGTTATTCAGAATTTTTGTCACTGTAACATATACATAAGAGAAACAATTTGTTCATTATTTATTTACTTTTTAATATTGTTGGGTGGGGGTACATTGTGGCATTTGTAAAAGTCCTTATAATATATTAAATATATCATACTTGAATTCACCCCCTCCACCATTCTCCTTTATCCTCCCTCCCCACATGACTGGAATAGTTTCACCAGGTGTCATTTTTCCATTTACATACACGTGTACATGGTGTTTGCACTACATTCACTCTACATACACGTGTACACGGTGTTTGCACTACATTCACTCTACATACACGTGTACACGGTGTTTGCACTACATTCACTCTACATACACGTGTACACGGTGTTTGCACTACATTCACTCTACATACACGTGTACACGGTGTTTGCACTACATTCACTCTACATACACGTGTACACGGTGTCTGCACTACATTCACCCTCTCGTGCCCTTTCCCCGCCACCTCACCCCTTCCACTGGTACCAAGTCCACTCCTGATAGGCAGGATGTGTTCCACCCTCATGATCTCCAATTATGTAAATGAAAATAATGACACTTTTTTTGTTTAAGATAGCTACACAGGCTGTTTTCTTGTGACATTTCCAAGTATATATGTATTACAACCTGAATTGGGTCATCAGTATTTTGTGTCTTTCACACTTAGTTCCATTTTTACAGTGGCTTCAACAGGTTTAAAAATTCTATTTTCATTCTTCTATAGAGAGTACATCAACCATATTCACCTTAACTTCTTTCTTTTAACCTCCTCCACTTGTATGTTACCTGCCTTAGCTTGATCTGTTCTTCATAATATTGCTGTATTTGTTTTAGGTTTATATTCCTAAATATATTCTCATATATTCCATATATGAGAGAAAATATGCTGCTGTTGACCTTTTGAACCTTGCAAACTTTCTTTAGGATTATGTTCTCCAGTTCCATTCATTTACCTGATAATGACAAAATTTCATTTTTCTTTATGACTGAATAAAATTCTATTGTATGTAAATATCACATTTTCTTAATCCAATCATCAGTAGTGGGGCATCTCAGCTATTTCCATACCTTAGCTATTGTGAAAAGTGCTGCAATAAACATGGGTGTGTAGATGCTTTTACCATAATCTGACTCACGTTCCTTTGGTTATATCCCTAGAAGTGGGATTGGTGGATCATATGGCATTTCTATTTTTAGGTTTTTGAGAAGCCTCCATACTGTTTTGTATAATGGTTTTGCTTACATCCCTACCAGCAGTGTACTGAGGGTTCTTTTTCCTCACATCATTGCCAATATTTGTTGTTGTTTGTGTTCTTGATTGTAGCCATTCTAACAAGAGTAGGGTGGAATCTTAATGTAGTTTTATTGCATTTCCTTTAAGGCCAAGGAATGGAGAATTTCTTCATGTGGTATTTAGCCATTTGGACTTCTTCCATTGAAAAGGCTCTGTTCAGCTCATTCTCATTCACCCATTTCTTCATTGGGTCATTGATTTTTAGGGAGTTTAGTTTTTGATCTCTCTTTATATTCTGGTTATTAATCCCTTATCAGATGTACAGCTGGCAAAGATTTTCTCCCACTCTGTGTGCAGCCTCTTTAATTTAGAGACCATTTTTTTTATTGTTCAGAAGCTTTTTCCCTTTATTACTGTGCTGTGTGGGGGTACATTGTAACATTTGCAAAATTTCTTAAAATATATCAAATATATCACACTTGAATTCATACCCTCTACCTCTCCTCTTTATCCCTTGCCCCTGAATCATAGAATAGTTACAACAGATATCATTATGGCATTTACATGCAGGCATGTGTACACATTTTTTGCACTGTATTCACCATTCTGTCCACTTTGTCTGCCACATCCCCCTCTCCCACTGGTGCCAACCCTCCCCCCTGTGTAGGACCTGTGTAACCCTTCTGTTCCACATTTTTGCAGAAGAGAAAAAAGATAAAGAGAAACATGACATTTTTGTTTGTTTGAGATAATTTCATATAGTCCCATTTGTCAAATCTTTCTCTTAGTTGTTGAGCCATTTGAATTCTATTCAGGAAGTCATTGGCTAAGCCCATTAATTCCAATTTATTCCCTGCTCTTTCCTGCCTTAGCTTCAAAATTTTAGATCTTATATAAAGGTGCTTAATCTACTTTGTGTTGATACTTTTCCAGGGTTAAAGAAATGGACCTAGCTTCAGTTTTGTGCATATAGATACCCAGTTTTTCCAGAAACATTTAGTGAAAAAGCTGTCATTTCCATTGTGTATTTTTGGCATATTTGTCAAAACTCAGGTGAGCATAACTATGTGGATTCCTATCTGAGTCTTCTATTGCATTGCAATTGTCTTTTGTGCCAGTACCTTGCTGTTTCATTGCTATGGTTTTGTGGTATAGTTTGATGTTCAGTATTGTGATACCTCCAGCATTGCTCTTTTTGCTCATATTGCCTTGGCTATTTGTGTTTTTTTGTGTTTTCAAATGAACTTTAAGGCTGATTTTTTCAATCGCTGTGATGAATGTCATTGGGATTTTTATGGGAGTAGCACTGAACATAGTGATTGCTTTCATAATGTAGCCACTTTCATTATGCCGATTCTGCCAATCCTTGAGCAGGGGAGATCTTTCCATCTTCTGTAGTCTTCTTTGATTTCTTTCTTCAATGATTTATGATTTTCTTTGTTGAGGTCTTTCATATCTTTTGTTAAGCTTATTTCTAGGTGTTTTATATTTTTTGAGGCTGTTGTAAATGGAATTATTTTCCTATATTCTTTCTCACTCTGTTTGTTGTTATTGTATGAAAAAATTAATGCTTTTGGGAAATTGAGTTTGTATCCTGCTACTTTGATGATGCTCTTTTTGGTGAATAGGAGGTTTTTTTGTGGGGTTTTTGGGTCTTTTAGGTATAAGATCATGTCATCTGGGCTGGGATGTAGCTCGGTGGAACAGCGCTTGCCTAGCATGCGTGAGGCCCTGGGTTTGATCCCAGCACCAAAAAAGAAAAGACAAAAAAACCAAAACAAAACAAAAAAAAACCTCTCCCCAAAGATCATGTCATCTGCAAGTAAGGATAGTCTGACAACTTCCTTTCCAATTTGTATTCCTTTCATTTTTTCTTCCTGTCTTATTGTTCTAGCTAGGAATTCCAAAACCACATTGAATAAGAGTAGAGAGAGCAGACACTAGAGAAATTGACCAATATTGAGAGAAACAATTTAAAGATAGAAAAATTTACATCAGGTCATGGTTTCAGAGGTTCCAGTCCATGGATGGTTGACTAACTATATAGCTTTCTGTCTGAGGCAAGCAGAATCATCATGGCTAGAAGCACCTGGTGAAGCAGAATTGCTTATTTCATAGAAGCTTGGAAAGAGAGAGAGAGAGAGAGAGAGAGAGAGAATTAGAATGAGAGAAAGAAAGGAAGGGAATGGGGACAAGGCCAAGACATATCAATCAAGGACACACTCAGTTACCAACTTTTTCAGCTAACTTTTACCTCCCAATAATGCCATAGAACTAGGAATCCATCAAGGAATTTAACACATGAGGTAGGTAGTGGCCTCATGGTCCAATTGCCTCTCAATGATTGGATTCACAAGCTTGGCCCAAGACTTCAGCACATGAATCTTTCGGGGGTAGTACTTCATATTCAAACCATAACAATAGTCATTTCACTGAACATAATTCAGTTTATGGGTGGAAAAAAACCCACCATATCCTCTATCACTAGAGAAGTACAAAGTAAAACAACAATGAGATATCACTATACATTTATTAGAATAGCTACAATTTAGAAAATTGACAATTACTGAAGACAAGGATCAAAGCAATAAAAACCCCCACTCATTGCTGGTCAGATTGAAAAATAAAACAGTAATATAGAATGACAAGTTGGCAGTTTCTAATAAAACTAAGCATATTCTTACATTATGATTCTATTATTTATTTAAATAAAGAAGTTGAAAAGTAATGTCCCTCCAATCTTGAGCACAAAAATTCATATCAGCTTTATTCATAATGATAAAAAATGATAAACAACCAGATGTATTTCTGTAGGTAAATGGATTTTGGTACATCCAGACAATGGAATATTGTTCAGTTCCAAAAATAGATGAGTTATAAAATCATGAAAAGACCTGAAAGAAATTTTAGTGTGTATTATTAAATAAAAGAAGATAATCTTAAAAGGCATTTGCTATATTATTTCAACTATATGAAGTTCTGGAAAATGTAAAAATATGGTTAAAGTAAAATGATTGAAACTTTTCAGTAATTGAGAGAAGTGGGAGATGACTAGGTGAAGCCAAAGAATACTTAAGGCAGTGAACATACTCTTCATGATTCTATAATTATGGTGTATATCATTATAATTTGTTCAGATCCATGCAGTGTAAAACACCATGAGTAAACCATGCTGTAAAATATGGACATTAGGTGATTATGATTTGTCAATCTTGAAGAAATGGAAAACTTATTAGACAGTTATGACCAACCAAAACCAAACCAAGAGGATGAATATAACTTAAACAAATTTTTTAGTAGAAATGAAAATAAGGCAGTAATAGACTCTCCCAAGAAAGAAAAGTCCAGGACTGGACAGATTAGATTTACTTCGCAATTCTACCAAAACTTTACTGCTCCTCAAACCATTCCATAAAATAAAAAAAGAAGGGACACTATCAAACTTATTCTAAGAAACCAATTTTGCCAAAGTCAGAAAAGAACACAACAGAAAACAAAACTAAAGACGAATTTTCTCAATGGACATAGATGTAAAAATTGTTAATAAGTTGCTTGAATTCTGAATTAAGCAATGTGTTAAAATTATACATCATAATCAAATTAGTTTCATTCTAGGGATACAAGGATGATTTAACATATGCAAAACAATAAATGTAAGATAGCATATAAATAGAATCAGGGAGAAAACTATATGATCATCTCAACAGATACAGAAAAGACCTTTGACAATATTCAACATCCACCATGATAAAGCACTGAAGAAACAAACAATAGAAAGAATATATTGCAACATAATAAAGGCTACCTATGACTAATTGATAGTCAATATTTTTCTTAAATGGAAAAAATCTGAAATATTTCCACTAAAATTGGGAATGAGAGAAGGATAACCACTCTTTCCATTCCTATTCAGTAACTATTAGCCAGAGAAATAAATCAAGAAGATTTATTTCTCAAATAAGAAAGAAATAAAAGAGGTACAAATAGAAAAGGAAGAAATTTAATAATCCCTATAAGACAATAAATGACTAACAAGGAAGCTTTTAGACATAGTAAACACTTTCAGGAAAGTATTAGGATACAAAATGAATGTGCAAGTATCAGTAGCTTTTGTATACACCAACAATGAACATGCTGATGAATAAATCTGAAAAAAAATGGTCCTATTCACAATTGCCTGAAAGAAAGGAAAAAATGAAATATCTAGGAATAAATCTAAAAAAGAAAGTAAAAGACCTCTGCAATGAAAACTGTAAAACAAAAAGAAATTGAGGAAGACTTTAGGTAATGGAAAGAACTCCCATGTTAATGGATTGTCAGCATTAACATGAAATGGCTATACAACAAACAGCAAAGTACAGATTCAATGCAATATTCATCAAAATTCCAACTTCATTTTTCACAGAAATAGAAAAGTAAGTCCTAAAAAATTACAACAAAGAAAAATAACAGACACAGAGACCAATGGACCAATGGGGTAAAATAGAAGACATAGAAACAAGACCATACATCTATAATCATCTGAGCCAAAAACATATATTGGAGAAAAAACAACCTCTTCAACACATAATATTTGAAAAACATGCACAAATTAAAACTAGGCCTGTGTCTCATCTTAGCAGAAATCATCTCAAATAGATCAAAGATCTTAATTTAGTATCTGAAACTCTGGCACTAGTAAAGGAAAACAAGGGGAAAATCCCTTCCAGATATAGGCAACAGAAAACTATTTCCCAAATAGGACTGCAATAGATCAGAATATAAGCTGAAGAATTGACAAATAAGATTACATCAAATTAGAAATCTTTTTCTTGTCAAAAGAAACAGTTATCAGAGCAATTAGAGAGCCTACAAAATGGGAGAAAATATTTGCAAGCTATTCATTTGATGTGATTAATATCCAGAATATATAAGAGCTTAAGAAAGTAAACAGCAACTGAATAAATAACCCAATTAACAAATGAGTATATAAAGCTTTTAGATAATAAACACAAGAAGAAATCTTCAACATTGAGCCATAAAAGATATGCAAATCAAAACAATACTAAGATTCCACCTCACCTTAGTCAGAATGGCTATGATCAAGAAAGCAAACAACAAATGCTGGAAAAGATACAGGGAAAAATGTATCTTATACACTGTTTGTGGGAATGTAAATTAGGCAGCTGTTATAGGAATCAGTATGGTCATTCCTCACAAAACCAATGAATTACCAGGCCATCCAGACACACCACTCCTGGGTATATACCCAAAGGAATGTATGTCAACATAACACAGAGATATGTGTACATCCGTGTTTATTGTGGCCCAATTCACATAGCCAAGTGATGGAATCAGCTTAGGTGCCCATCTACAGAAGAATGGATAAAATCATAATACATTGTGTTTATGTATGGCAATTTCATAATCAAGCACATTACTATGTAAAATAAATTAATAAAAACCACGTGATTTTTAGTATTCCTGATTTGAGGAGGTTAAGAATGTTCTCTCTTTTTATATCACTTCAGAAATTTAAAACTTTACAAAAAAACCTGATTGAAATTTTATGAAAGTAATTACAAGTACTCATGTTTTCTCTGTCCTTATAACCTCGGTTTATAATTTGAGTTTGCCAGAACTCTTACCATAACCCATAAATTGATACCTGCAATTATAAAAGTATAGAACTTAATAGATATTAATTTATGATGAAATAAAATAATAATTTGTAGGACAATGAGGAAACAACAGTAACTGTCCTTAGCTTTGGTGTTTTTATATTACTATATTTAATACTAGGAAACGTTAGAGTTTTCTCCTATCTTTATTATCCTATACTATGAAACACTTAACAGTTAGTTGTAAGTGTAAGCTTCTCTAAAACTGCAGTTTAATATTTGTATGGTATATTCTAGGTAGTATTTAAGCAGAAAGATTTGTAATCCCTCTTTCAGAAAACATCAGTGTATCTTTTTAAAATAAACAACAGTGTATCTCAAAAATAATTTTGAGACGTTATAGAAACCTCACATTTAAAAACTCCAGAATTGTAATCCCTACCCTCTACAATAGGGTGAATAACATATTCTGCAAGCCCAAATCCTACAGTTGATTTTATAAAATGTGTTTAAATCATTAACTAGGTAGACATTGATTCATTCCAATATGTGGTTAGCTGTCAACATAGCCACCATCCAATTATTGTGAATTACTTATTTGTATCTTATGTCATTGGATACTGGCTTAATACATAGAATATTTTATAAAGTTTAAGAGAGAAAAATATTAATTTATACATCTACTATTGCCACCCTAATCTATAAATTTACCATGTATACATAAATATTTATAGTATATCCTTTCTGTTTTAACATTATTGACTTAAATTGATAATTTCAGTTAAGACTTTTAAAACATATTGTTTCTCTACTTCTTATCCCATAACTTTCTTTAGCTAAAAATTATAACTCTTAATATTCCTGGCAAGCTCTTAGCACATATAAGCTCATTGACTCTCAGTCATTCATCTATGATAAGCAACTGGAGATATTCATCCATTAACTCTCTGATATAATCCCCCCAGTATAAATTTAATGGTAGAGATACTGTGATTTCTCAGTTTTACTACATTGTTGTCTGATTTTCATTTCTTTGAGCTCCTTCTATCTGTGTTCCTACCAACAGATGAAAACTTATGGGGGCCACATTTCTTCAAAGGCACTAGACAATATCACTCCCACTGAACACTCTGAACATACAATACATGTACCTTTCAAGCTAGTTTCCTCTCCACAGATTATTACTTTCATATTTCTGTATATATTTCCAGACTCTATTGAAGGTATTGGCATATATATAGAAATTAAATATACAGTATTATTGAGGATAATAATAATTAAATATACAGTATTATTGAGGGTAATATTGAGGATTTCATTTTTCATAATAATAAGTTATTCTATGATTTGTTAAATAAATGTGCTCTAAAATTTTTTCAGAATATTAAATAATACATATTTTAAAAGACTAATGTAGAAGATACCATAGAAAATTGATTTAGTGAGTCCTTGCTAATTTATCAATATATTATTTTTAATTAAAAAATCATTTATTGATTGACATTTCTTACTGGGGAATGATAAGCATACAATTCATATACACAAATGTATTCTAAATATTTTCAGTATTAAACACATATAATATAAAATTTATTTTTAATAAATAAAATAGTGATTACCTGTTTATTTTTCTTCTAATTTACTCCAATTTTTCCCAACCTGGCTTATTGAAAAATATTATTTTAACACAGAGTTATTAAACCACCTTCCTCAGATACCACTATTTATTTCTGTGTCTGATTTTTAATTTTCACATCCTTTGTGTTTTATCTGTTTTTGTGCTAATTTTAAAGTTTTATTTTTACACCTTTCAATAGAACTTAGTTTCTGAAATGCATGATTGCAGTAAAATGCTTTCCTTTTCTACGACTATTAACAATATGTTTTAATTTTGCATCATTGATTAATCAAGGGTAAAGATTCATCAGCACACAAAAGGGACATGAAATAGCACTCGTGGATAAAATGTCTAGACAAAGGGTCAGAGAAGTGATCTGCTTTCCTTATCACTCATCAGATCACTGGGTGGATATTATGGATCCAGGACGATTGGTCTTTGTAATCCTAATAATTTAGGGGTTACAAAGTTGAGAGTTTTAAATTACCTGCACTGCAGGAAATAACCTTGATTAACAACTCAGTGCATTCTTCCAGCATTAATGTTGGGATGAGTATCCTCAGTCTCTTCCATGGCCTGGTACAAGTCAGATTTTTTTGGCCTTCAGTCCTGATATGCAATTTCACTATTCTATCAAGAATTTTTAAGTACTCTGCTCAATAGTATCAGATTTTTCTGTGCAATTTTAATTTCTCAATTGATTGTCCTCTATGCGGGGTCACCAAACACTCAGACACGCCAGACAGTTTGCAAACAGTCAACTTAAGAAAAGTTAACACTGGTCATTCATATTTAATTATCTTTATATTAATTTAGACTCAGGTGGCAAAACTCCATTAAAAAGAAGCCCTGTTGGGATTTCAAAATATTTCACTGACTGAATTTGAGAATGGAACTGGAAGTGCAAGACTGTTATTCAAGTAGAATATTAAATAATAAATATTGATAACTCAATTCTAGACTGCCTTTTATGTCTCATTTTTAAATAGAAATAAAAAAAGAGAAATTACTAAATTTTACTTTCATTTAAATAGAAGAAAATAGGGAAAATAACATGGAAAAGGTAAAAAAATTATAAATTGAACAGTTGTATTACCCAAAAATCATATGCTGGAGTCCAATATGATTGTATTTGGAGATGAAACTTTGGGATGGTGTTATAGTTAGATTAGATCATGTGTGTGAATCCTCCTGATGTGATATGTAGCACTGATAAGAAGAAAGGAAGAAGAAAAGTGATTTATGTGTCTGTAGCCCTCACTATGAGGCAAATCAGTTGGCATGTTGATTGCAGATTTAGACTCTAGAACTGTGAGAAATTTGTCATTTGTTTTATGTAAAACATGAAAAGTATAGCATCAACAACATAAAATGCAGGGGATATGGAAAAGTGTAGAGAGCTTATATATGATTTGAAGATAGATTGTACCCAGCTTAAAATAGACCATAAGTTTAAATCATGCTTTACATAAGCCTTATGGTGACCAACATAAGAGCACAAGACCAAAGAAATCAGTGCAACAACAAGAAGAACTCTGTGTGTCCACAAAAGGTAGCAAGAAAGGAATTAAACAATATTTGTACAAAAATAAACAGCTCACAACAAAGGACAGAAGGATAGAAAGAAAAGATCAAAGAAAGTAGAAGTAATCCTGAAATAGTGGAAAAATTGCTATAAAAATAAAAAGTGCCTGACTTGTGGATGGAATGATAGAAATTACTAAATTGGATTACAATAAAAATTATACTTTAAGACAGGGATGTTGCTATAACTGTCTTATCTTTTGTCACTACAAAAGCAATTTAGTCATTTGAATTTCTTCTCTTGAGAAAGATCTTCAAATGGCCAAAAAACACATGAAAAAATGCTCACCATCTCTAGCCATAAAGAAAATGCAAATCAAAACCACACTAAGATTCCACCTCACCCCACTAAAATAGCCATCATCAAAAACACCACCAACAACATGTGGGGAAAAAGGAACCCTGGTCCACTGCTGGTGGGAATGCAAGCTGGTGCAACCACTCTGAAAAAAAAATTTGGGGGCTTCTTAAAAATCTAAACATAGATCTGCCATATGATCCAGCAATCTCACTCCTGGGGATATAACCAAAGGAATATAAGACAGGTTACTCTGGAGGCACCTGCACACCCACGCTTATTACAGTGCTATTCACAATAGCCAAGTTATGGAAGCAACCAGGAGGCCCCACTATTGATGAATGGATCAAGAAAATGTAGTACACAATGGAATTGTATTCCTCCATGAAGAAGAATGAAATCTTATCATTTGTAGGTAAATGGATGGAACTGGAGAACATCACTCTGAGCAAGGTTAAGCAGCCTCAGAAGACCAAAAATCGTATGTTCTCCCTCATATGCGGACTTTAGATCTAGGGCAAGTGCAGCAATGTGGTTGGACTTGGATCACATGACAAGGGGAGAGCATATAAGGGAGATATAAGAATAGGTAGAAAACCCAAAACATGAAAGCATTTGATGTCCTCACTCCAGAGGAACGAATACAGAAACTTTAAAGTGCCAGAGGTTACCATGAGAAGGGGATCAGGAACCAGTGTAAAGACAAGTTAGAGATGAATCAACTTGGGTTGTAACACATTTGTACATGAAGCAATGCTAGGAATCTTTCTGTATAGCTATCCTTAACTAGCAAAAACGTTTGTCTTCCTTATTATGCTTATGTCTTTTCTTCAACCAAATTAGTGATAAGGGCAGAACAGGATCTGCCTGGAAGTGAGGGGGGCCGCGTGGAGAAATGACCCCAACAATATGCACATGTGAATAAATGAATAATTTTTTTAAATGCAATTTAGCACCAAAGACAGGAAATACACCAAAGACACACCAAGAAAAGGCAAACTGTTTTACCCTACAGTTTCATCCAAATACCAGTTTTACTGTTCCAGGAATCAGGGGAGAGGTGATGAAAGAGAACAAGGAATGGGGTGAATTCAAGCATGATATATTGGATACATTTTAAGAACCTTTGTAAGTGACACAATGTTCCCTCACCCATCACAACAAAAACAATAATAATAAAAGAAATAACCATTGGTAAAAGGTTGTTTTATAAGAAATAAAGATCACAAACAACATACAAGATTATTGTTATAATTCATTAGAAAATTATGAATACTAAGTGTATGTACTTAACTTAGTCTATTATATATACAAAATAAAAAAGTAACAGTATCATGTAAGATTTAACAACTCCCCATTTAGCTATTTTAAACAAACAAAAATGTCATTTGTTTCTTTTACAAAATCAGGGAACAAGAAGGCATCACAGTTTCTTCAAGGGGTGGAGGTGGGGAAAGTGTGTGGAAGGGGAATATGGTGCAAATACGTGTACACATATATGTAAATGGAAAAGTGAGCCCTGTTGGAAGTACTACAGGAATGAAGAGAAGGATAAAGAAGAATGATGGAGGGGATGAATTCATGTGTGATATATTTGATATATTGTAAGAAATTTTGTAAATGCCACAATGTACCCACACCCAGCACAACAATTCAAAAACAAAGAATTAACAACTTTCTCCTTTGCTCACCAGCATACACCATCTTTTGTCATTTGGAATGAAAGAACAGTTCATAGTGATTTTGGTATACATTTAGACGTGAAGTATTTTTTACACTTGTTTGCATTCTATATGTCTTCTGAGAAATGTTTACTTAGATTTGTTTTCCAAAAAGGCTTGAATTTTGCTGCATATTAAAAATATAATAAGGATACATGGTTATCAAGTTGCACTTGCTGTTTATATATTTATGTTATGGTATAACACTTGCGTTTCCATTTTACTCTCAATTACATATATATAAATATATATATATTTATATTATTAATACTGACAATATTGCACTACTTACAAAGTGAAGAAATGAGAAATTTATTAGTCAACTATTATTAATTGGATATAATTACTTAGATATCTATTTAATATATTTAGGTATTTAAACATATTTATACATCTTAAGAGCAAAAATGAGAAAGAGAAGATAATGTATCAAACAAGGAATGCCTACTTGAAATTTACATGTTAATTTTGAATTGCACTTACTGGTATATCTGTATTGACAACAAGTGATTACTATTGATGGAAATAAGCTACTGTGTGCTCATGAATTCAATTTAGTAATTAAAAACAATGGAAGAGACAACGATAATATAGTAAGATGCAGATACAATTAGTACAATTAAGTTTTTTGTAAGAAAAGATTAAAAGATTGTGAAGAGGTAATGCACAGCAAGGTAAAATACATAGTGAAGATAAGCATTGGTCTATGTCTTTATTATCCAGAGAGTATTCATACGCACATGTCTGTGCATGTATATATGAGAGCACATGTACATGTGTGTAAATATATGTATGTGTATATATGTTTATGTATATATGTTTATGTATATTTATATATATATGTAATTGATAACATATTGATTACATGCTGTGCAACTCAAGAGGAATATTTTCATTTTTCATATTTACCTTCTGTACTGAGAATTGTGCATGATTTTGGAAATACTTGGAACAGCTAATGTTAATGTGACAAAAACAATATTGTCCAAATGACAAAACATGGTATATGTTACATATATATATGAGTCTACATATAATTTTTCACTGAACTCAAGTGAATACCACTTAGGGTTTTAAACCTTTGATTATGTATTGTCGTGGTGTGGAGCTTGTGACAAAACTGTCAAAGCATATTAAGAGAGGCCTGCTCAACACATAAATCTTGATTGTATCAGCATTGTTTTTGGACTTGCATTTATGTATGACCAGGATGTTGAACATTTCTTCATGTATTTATTGGTCATTTGTGCTTTCTCTTTTGAGAACTGACTCCTCAACTCCTGCCCATTTATTAATTAGATTATTTCTTATTTTGGTGTTTAAGGTTTTGACATCTTCATTTAGGAAAGTAAACTGTTCCTTCATTTCCCAGCTGTCATGTCTAAATGGTCACCTTGTCATGCTCTAGGAGCTCTCTCGTCTTTTTGGCCCATACACATATGAAAGATAAAGTGGCAGTTGATATAGAAATATGGGGCAAAGTCATTAAGAAGGCTCAACTCCATTTCAAGTTTGGTCTTAGGCCTTCACTGCTTCCAAGTCTAGGCTTTTCCTAAGTAGGAGGCTTGCCTGATTCAGCACTCTGTTGGAAGGAGGGGTGCCAAATAGTCTTTCTAGTTATGGGTTACAATTTCAACTTCTCTTTATCAGCAATATCTGTGATTTTGGTCTATCAATAGATGTGTCCTTATTTTATTGCTCAATTCCTACAAAATCCTAGTGGAGAAGAGGAAAATATTATGGAGTACTGCTGGAAATCACATAAATTTTAGAACCTTCAGGCACTGTACTTTCCACAGAGATAATACAGGATGAAAGCATAGTGGTGTCAGAGGAAAAGAAAAAATACTGAGAAATCATTGACTACAGGCCACCATGGATGAACATTCCAAACTGAGTGAAGAAATAGAGGCAGTAACGAGACCCCTGCAGTACTACTTGTTTCAGCACCCAACACTCAATTTCAGGGAAAAATTCTGAATCTTTCAGGCATTTCATGGATTACTAAAAATCCATTTGATGCTTTTAAACTTCCAGCAGCTGAATTCCTATGTGCTACAAGATATTGGAGAGTTTTTCCCTTTAAATGATTAGTGCCTGGTTTAAATAGGGAGTACAAATCTACTGTTCAATATTCCATTCTGCATTCAGAACTAAAGAAGGACCTGTGAAAGAACTCCCCTTTGATATACTCTTGTCCATAAAGTTAAGACTCATTTCCTTGCCCATGAAATGACATTTCAATATTTATTATTTGTTTTATTTCAACTTTGGAATTTTATATATTGTACTTACAATATTAAAGGAGGAGTAAAACTTTCAATTATTAATTTATTAATCACTTAACATATTTGAACTTTAAAAGTCAAGAGAATATATATTTGAGATTTCAGAGTATGGATCTGAAAATCATCTTATGAATTATTTTTTAAGTAGGGGCTAAAAATAATTCAAAATGTAAAATAGAACACAGATGAATTTTCAATCTTGGATACAGAATGTTTTTGAGTATGAGTCTCAAATCTGCCCCCAAATAATCTTCTTTTTTTTTATTCATATGTGCATAAAATGCTTGGGTCATTTCTCCCCCCTGCCCCCACCCCCTCCCTTACCACCCACTCCACACCCTTCCTCTCCCCCACACCCCCTCAATACCCAGCAGAAACTATTTTGCCCTTACCTCTAATTTTGTTGAAGAGAGAGTATAAGCAAAAATAGGAAGGAACAAGGGTTTTTGCTAGTTCAGATAAGGATAGCTATACAGGGAGTTGACTCACATTAATTTCCTGTGCATGTGTGTTACCTTCTAGGTTAATTCTTCTTGATCTAACCTTTTCTCTAGTTCCTGGTCCCCTTCTCCTATAGGCCTCAGTTGCTTTTAAGGTATCTGCTTTAGTTTCTCTGCGTTGAGGGCAACAAATGCTAGCTAATTTTTTAGGTGTCTTATCTATCCTCATATCTCTCTTGTGTGCTCTTGCTTTTATCTTGTGATCAAAGTTCAATTACCTTGTTGTGTTTGCCCTTGATCTAATGTCCGCATATGAGGGAGAACATACGATTTTTGGTCTTTTGGGCCAGGCTAACCTCACTCAGAATGATGTTCTCCAATTCCATCCATTTACCAGTGAATGATAACATTTCGTTCTTCTTCATGGCTGCATAAAATTCCATTGTGTATAGATACCACATTTTCTTGATCCATTCATCAGTAGTGGGGAATCTTGGCTGTTTCCGTAACTTGGCTATTGTGGATAGTGCTGCAATAAACATGCCCCCATATAATATTTCCAAGGAAAATCTTCTGTGCTAATATTCGGCACTATACTCAGAGACTAAGTAGTAGGACTTGAAAAAAATGTCTTCTGTTACTTAGGATTGGATTGTCTGTATAATTTGCTTATCAATTCCTTAATTGATCACAAATATTTAAAAAAAAACTTGCCTAGTGCCTTAAGAGGACAAACTATTCCTGCACTTTTATAGAAACAGACTTTTCTAAACACGTTTTTTCCATTCAAGCTTCAATAAACTTTTCTTTCCAAACTTTGGATATTCTCATTTTCTCAATATTCCTCAGAATACATTTGTGGTTATGATCCTATTAACCTTCTTTTGGATCACTTCTGTTTGTGACTCTTGGGTTCCCTTAATCTAATCCATTTTGTACTAGGACCTCTTCCCTGTTGCCTAAGACAAATGTTTATAGCATCAGGCTATTCATTAAATCAGGTTATAAAATAGTGATTCATATGTAGAAATCAAAATAAAGGAGATAAAGTGCATAACAAAAGATAAATGGTAACACAATGAGCAATATGTTGAAAATTCTAGAATTTAAAAAATGATTTTAATTAATTAGAAAATCTCCTCACATGATTTTTTTATCTGACAACATTACTTTTTTGATTTTGTGCATGTGTGTGTGTATGTGCATATATGTTTGTAGAAACCTTAGGAATTATTCTTGGAGGTGTGAATACAGTTGAATTGTGTTTCAGCAAAGGTCTGTGTGGTAAAGTTTGATCCCAAGGGTGGCACTGTCAAGACTTTAAGAAGTGGAACTCAGTGGGAGATATTGGTCTCTGGGGAAATGAAGTAGTTCTTATGTATAAGAAAAGTTTTGGTAGCACTTTGGGTTCTTGCAAGAAAACTGTTATAAAAGACCAAGCCCATGTACTCCTGTCCTCTCTCTCTATTCCTAGTTTAAGATATAATCACTGACTTGTTACCACAAACACACAGGCAATTGCTATTCACACTGTGAAGTGATGAAGCCAAGAAATACTCCAGACTTAGAGCTGCTACTGTTCCCTTTGGACACTATTCTTTCCAAATTGTGAGAAAAGTCTATCACTTTTTCTTCCTAAGAAGTCTGTGTTAGTTAATTCATTAAAGGAGGAAAATCTATTAAATACAGGGGGGATACAGCTATGATCAAGATATGACACCATAGACACAAGGTAATTGCAAACTTAAACACATAAATGTACACTAAAATAATGTTCATATGACTATTAGCACTGAAAAGAGAGAAGAGAATGTCTGTCTTTGAGAGAAGAGCTGGATGTGTGCAACAATGCAAAGTTCTGTGTGACAAGATCCTCCAGAAGAGAAGGAAGTAATTTCCAAGATTCTGTGATTAAAGAAGTGTGCTACATTCAAGAATCTGCAAATAGGCTAGTGATGCTGAGTAATATGAAGTGAAGAGAGAGTGATATGAAATTTAATTAGATAAATAAATAACACATCCAGTAATATAGGTTCAAATATAAAGTGGTGGGCATCTTAGAATCACAATAGCTTAAACTGAAGAAAACTGTTTTTTCTTTATTAAACTTTGTCCAGGTAGCCCAGCATCTGGCCAAGTGTTTCATACTTCAGGGTCTCTGTCCTCTCTCTGGCATCTCCAATATATACATAATGTCAATTAAATGTGATCACATTTGTATTCTAGCTGTCAAAATGGAGGAACATTATCTTTATTTCTGGGAGCCCAATGACCAGCTAAGCATCTATGATTGGCAGGTAGCCAATCTTTGTCAAATTCTTCCCCTTTGATGATAGATATCTGCATTTACTTTTCTTTTCAAACATATAGCCCTCCTGCATTATCTTCCAACAGAGACAGCTGGACAAGTCCATTCAATGAAAGAATCCACTGCAAATCAAACACCTTTGGGTAGTTTGCAATATGTTCCAAAGATCTGCTTGAAGCATCCCATTGCCATGTGACTTCAACTTAAAAATGTAAAATAGCTACTGCTATTACTACTAGATCATTCTGAAAATAAGAGATATTCTTTACTAATCCATCACAATGCAGGCAGGCATATGCTAAGCCCTTAACCTTTGTGATGGCACGTTCTTTCCTTCATTCAGAGAGCTGTAGTATTAAAGACAAGAAATTAAGGCACAAAGTAATGAAATAACTTTCTTAGGATCTCACATAACTAGTGTAGACTCATCATTTAAAACAAGGTATTAAGACATCATTTTTTCTTTTCTCATTATCACACTTCTCCATAAGTAGCCTTTACTATATTGATGAGAATATAAATTCTTCTAACACAAAAATACCTACAAAGTTTTCTGCTAAACTGTACATTCCTACACAAAGCAAAAAGTCTTATTAATCTGTATATATACCTTATTTACAATATACCTAAATATACTACCTTGTTAATTTGTGCTTAGTGAAGGAATTGATTATTAAATTTGATGCATAAAGAAATATAAGATGTTTGAAACTAAAAAGTACATTAAAACCAATTCATGCATACTTTTTCTTTACAAATTTTTTCTTATAATTTTCCTAAATACTCAGCATCCCATATGTATAAACTATGGTAGATGCAAGAGGAATCCTAAAAACATAGTACTTAGAGAATGGAATGGGTGGAGAATGCAGAAACTTAGTCATTACTGTCCATAGCAATTATGAAATGTAAGTCCTAGAACTTAAGTTCCTGGGCTAGACAGCAGCAAGGAAGACTGCCTTGGGATACACCTTCATAGACATAGTGTTTTATTCTGAATTTCCAGTCTTTTTTATATTATGACTTCTTCATTTTGTGCTGTTCACCTCTGATAATGCTAACTACATCTTGGAGGAATCAGAACTAGCATTTATACCTTATTGCAAAAAATCACCATAGATTTACTAGCTTAAAACAACATACTTTTTATAACTCATAGTTTCATGGTTAGAAATACAGGCTGGCTCAGCTGAATATTTCATCTCAAGTTTCTCAAGACCAATATAATGGTGTTGGTGTTGGCTTGCTGGACTCTCATAAAGAAAACCTGGGAGAAATACGCTTCCAAGCTGCTTAAAGTTTTTGTAGGATCTAATAAAGATGTTTATTGCTTGCTAACACTACTGTTATTTGATCTGCCAGGCCATCTGAAGATAAAAAAAATAATTTTCATGGAAAACAGCATCTTTATCACCATATCTGCAAGTAGATTTTTCAACTTTCAAAAGGACAACCTTATAGTTACTTATAATAATAGCACATTAGGTAATATGTAGGTTTGTGTTTTCCTCTCCCTCTCCCAGGTAAATTTGAGCAAGGAAATTTGATATCAGGTGCCAAGATGTTCGGTCCTTATTTCTCTTTGCTCTTCTCTGTATAGTTTAGCCCCATAGCTTAACATATTAGTTTCTATCTTCCAGAAAGCAGGATATTGGAAGGAAAAAGTAAATCACAGCAAAGCAAGTAGTATTTCTCTCTCTTCAGAAAGCTTTGTAGAAGTTTTGAGAGCATAGTGATTCTTACAAAACATTGGCCAAAATACAGCCATAAGTTCAAAAATATAACAAGAACCGTCACAAAATCTTTAGAAGTAGAAAAGTGGAGGGGAGTTATAAGGAGTTAACAAATCTCTCTGACTTTCATTTTGTAAAGTGATTCAATAGCTAAATTTAACCACAAAAATGTGTTTTACTACATAAATTATAAGTTCAATTAAAACCCTCTAAAAATTTATAAGTGTATGTGCATATATGTTTGTGCAGGTAAAGAATGGTAATCTCCCTAATTGTTCCTAGAACACATTTTGTGTTCTAATTTGTTTCTTAACTAAATCTTTACTAAATTGCTAGAAATTTACATGTAGTTGATCAAATTAAAAAAGATTTTCCGATTGTACTTTATAGTTTCTTCTAATGATAACATTTTGGAATACTACTCCACAGCATCACAAACGAAATATTAGAATTGACACATACAACCACAGCTGATTATATTATATACTTGATAGATTTTCAGCTGAAGTTCATATGATATTCACATCACTTTATTGTATTTTCCATCCACTTGTCCTTTCTGTATGTGATGCATTTATTATAGTCTACTTTTCTCCTTAGCTGTTCCACCTCAGTAGGTTTGCTTTCTCTTGAGTTCTCCAAAGATATTCTCTTTAGCCCTTTAATCTATTTACCATATGTTATAGCTATTTTACTTTCATGTAGGGTAACTCTGGCATCTGTATTCATGGTCAATTTTTAGTTCCTTATTTTCTTAGTCAATATTTGTCTTTTTATGATCCTTAATATTTGTAATATTTTTACAATTTGTATTTTTTGATTGAGTGACAGCTGTCCTATGTGAAAAATTGTAAGACCTAATGTTCTTTTCTTTGGAAGACAGTTTGCTTCAGCTTCAGAAGGTAACTCTGCTGACAGTACTAGAATAATTAAAAAGCTGCATTTCAGTCCCTTGGCCTATGCCTCTTGTTCTTCTTACTACAAGGATACCTGATTTTGACATTTCATTTTTTATACCTCAACACAATTTTTGTCAGGTAGAATATATAAGTTTAAATGAAGATCCCTTTGGCATGTTGGCTTCTCAGCTATAAAATTTTATATTGCCACATGCCTTATGTGGAAAAGTTAGGCCAAATGCTGACCTTTCTTCCTGAGTCTGTCTTTCCCCTGGGTTTTGCCACACAACTTGTCTCACTGCTGTGGTAAGTCTATGATGGCTCAAACATTTTTTTATTTTGCTTCTGGATTGGAGGCCTGATTTTCAATCTGTATTAGTGGGAGATATGGATGAGAATATACTCCCTTTTATTTATGTGGGTAATCTCCCATTACCACAATTGAGAATCCAACAATAAACTTTAGAAGACCAAGATAAATGCTAGTGTTACACTGAAGGAAATCATGACACTGTTAAGGAATAGTAAAATACGCATCCCCTCCCCACGAGACTATTGTAATTCATAGATTGAAATGGAATTTTTCAGAAGAAGAGACTTGCTGGTCTTCAAATACAACAAGGAAAAGCAGGAATTTATTGCTAAGGAATATGGTGATGTCAAAAAGTTAAGAAGAAGAAACATCAGAACCTAGAGGATTTTCTGGCCAAACCAGTGTAACAGGATGCTTACTGAAGGCAGCAGTTATCACCAAGGGGATGGCAGGAAATGAGGAACCTACTCAGATCACCAAAGACTATTAGAATTCAGGGGAGAAGGAGTCCAGGTTAACCAAGTTAGCAGGATTCTTGCTAAAGTTGGGCAATATAAGGATAGACAAGGAAATTCAAAAGTGGAAGACAGATTTGGAAGAAGAGTCTGAGAAGTTTGTCTAAAGTTTTCTCAATGACATATTCTCTGTAATAAATTCTCTGTTTTAGTGTTTAATTTAATTGAAATATTCAGGATGCAGCTCTATATATGAAATATAAATAAAGTTTTACTATATAGAAGTAAAACGTATAATAACTTACCCCTCAAGGTTTTACCCACACTTAATGCATCATGATGTGTTTGTTATAGTATTAAAAATGTAGAAGTAATAGCATTATAAATAAGGCAAAGATTAATATAAAACTGTATATTGCTTAATTCACCAAGTCTGAATATACGTGTAGTGATTATTCCGCACAATCAACTAAAGCTCTATTTACAAAATCCTTTATACTACATTGTGGAGGTAGGGATTTTAATATAAATTTTGTCATCATACTCCACACCAACATTGATGTCTATATCCCAACACAATCCTGGGGTGGTGAATTTGATGGACTTTACTAAAGAAATTAGATTATGTTGAGGCTGGCAGAGTAGATCATGTGGAAGAGTACATACCTAGTGATAGAACAATAATGTCACCATTTTGTGAATCAGCCAAAATGGC
This sequence comes from Castor canadensis, assembly GCF_047511655.1. NCBI lineage: Eukaryota > Metazoa > Chordata > Mammalia > Rodentia > Castoridae > Castor > Castor canadensis. The sequence continues at coordinate 155,198,482 of NC_133391.1, read as the reverse complement.
AGCCCCGCCCTTAAACAAATTCAGGCGCTCTAAGACAGCCCCACCCCTACCAGAGACTACTGGGCATGCGCTAACTTCCTTACCCTCCCCCTCTATAAAAGCCACTGCTTGCCCAGGCTCGGGGCTGCGCCATCTTTTCCCTGGCCAGCCTGGCAGTTTGGGCCTGCCATTAAACTTTGCTCTATGGACGTGAGTTTCCTCATGAGCTTTCTTTGAGAGTGGTGTTTTTCCTAACACCTAGCAAATGTGAGTTCAAACCACAGTACTGCCACACCCCACTTCCCAAAAAACAAACAAACAAAAAAACAAAACTGAAATTAGATTATGTTGTATGGCACAGTTGATCTTATGAAAAGGAGATTATCTTGGTGGGTTAGGTCTACTCACATGAATTTATTTAAAACACCAGAATCCTTTAAAATTGGAAGTGAAAAGCACAAGAAGTATTTAGCATGCTGTAGAAAACTTGAAGATGGAGAGGATTTAATGCCATGTGAGCAGTTTCCAGGAGTAACTGTCAGAAAAATAACAGGAGATTAAATGGTAGTGCACCAGGTGCTATATTCTACAAGCATACTGAATGAGCATTGTAGCAGATGTCTCCCTTGGATTCTGGTTGAGAAATTGGCATTAGTTTCAGCCTTGTGATACCTTGAGCTCAGAATCCAGACACAGTAAGCTAAACTTTTGAGCTATAGAACTGTGAACAAATAAGTTGAGACATCTTAAGATATTAAATGTACAATAATTTGTTAGACTGCAGTAAAAAATTAAGCCAATCATCATCAAAATTCCAAATAGGATTCTATTGTACATTGGCTACATCACCCCCACAATCTCTAACACTTTTAAATTGTATCTGGTCACAGTCCTTAAATAATGTAAATTAATATATTTCATTTACCTACTGATGAAGCATTGAAGAATATTTTAACAATATTGGATATATTTAACTCAATTACTTGTTGAATTAGTCTTATTTAAATAATGTTTATTTAAAATAATAACTCCCACACTATCACTGTCATCTTTGGCAGGGTAGAATCCAATAATTTTGTGGAAATATTACATTCCATGACTTTTGTCATAATAAGGTAAAAATAGACTTAGATAGCTCATGTACCAGGGTATTAGAAAAACTTAGCTATCTTTACATAATCTAATTTCAGTTTTGTTTTTTTGTTTGTTTGTTTTTTGGGAAGTGGGGTGTGGCAGTACTGTGGTTTGAACTCACATTTGCTAGGTGTTAGGAAAAACACCGCTTTAAGAGAACTAGAGATCATTACTTCCACCGTTCTGCACAAAATTTCATTATATGCCATTAAAAGCAGATTAATACATTTGTAAATAGATACTGAGTGTTTCAAACTTAATTTAGGTAGAAACATTTTTCTTTCAGTTGGTTAATGTGTGATCATTTACAGTTAGGTTTGTACAACTTGGTTTGACATATGAAATATTTTTAATAGAGCATTTTAACTTTGTTTACTATGAATATCTGTTCTCTATACCTGTCTTCTTCACTAGGGATACTCTAGAAGGAAACATAAATATATTAACATAGTCCTGGAGTTTAGAGTTTAACTTCCTAACCAATTCTTAAAATAGTACAGGTCTGATGATAAGCAATCAAGGGATATCTAATGGACAAAATGTGGCAAATGCAAAGACTTTTGAAAGTATCCATAAGTATCATGGATCCATTAGCACTTGAACAAAGAACAATTTAAAAATTGACATTTTGGATGAATTAGGAATTTTTAAAAAGTGTGTGGGCTGAGGGTGTAGCTCAGGTGGTAGAGTGCTTTCTTATTATGTGCAAGGTCCTAGGTCTAATTCTTAGTAACAGAAAGAAAATGGGTGGAGAAATTGCCCTTCTCTGAGTGATGGTCTACTTTATCTGTAAGATTTTGTGGTGTTTCACTGTATACATTTTCACTCTCTACTATGTCTAATTAAAGTAAGCTTTATAAATTTTGAATATGTCTTAGGAAATATTAATATAGCTATATTTTTAATAACACCACACTGTGTAAACACCATGATGAAATAGTAGTTTTTCCTAATAGCTTTTTAATGTGTCAAAAAGCTATGTAATGGTTAGTTGTATAGATTGTGGCACAGTTAGGAAATTTTTGTTCATACTTACAATGAAATACTTGAACTTAGTCCAAAGCAATCACAAAGTAATGTAATGGGACACAAGAGCCAATCTAGTTTCTTGTTATTATAGAAGAGAGCAATGTAGCAATACTACCCAGCAAAGTAGGCAGGTCTTAGAGGTTAGATGACTGAAAAGAGAAGTGTCAAGATGAGTAACCAGTGTAACTCATGACTTTCTGGACACCGAGAGAGTAGCAGATTGATTTTTCTGGAGGCAAAAGGCACTCTTAAATTTGGAGTTGAAAGGCAAGTGTCTGAACTTGGACAAAGAAATATTGCCAGACAAGATATTCTTTAAACATCAACTTGTCTGTTCATTGGAACAAGTGATCGATCACAATCGGAACAATTTCATGTGGTGATTAAAATGACTTAGGGAAGTTACCTAAATGATTAATTAAGTCAGATTTCTTATCTACAATATGGAGAAATACTAACTGTATTTCAAGAGACAAGAGAATAAGATATATATTTTCAAATATTCTTGTTACTTAAGGCCAATTTTGACTGAAAGTATATAAAGCAACCCTTATTATAAGCATTAAATGCTTGGTTGAATAATGAACAGTCCAGGCATTCCCAAATGGGACAAATTGTTTTTAGATATTCATCTGGCTACAGACACACACACTCACATACAGAAAAGCACACATACACACTCATATATATTTATATATTTAATTATTTTATATAATCATAAACCAAATAGAAATTTTTAACATACATATCTTTAAAATCCTGGTTTAAGCTAGTTTCTACTGTGGGCAGAAACATAAAATTTCTAACAAAGTTATAAATTTCTGAGATAACATTTTTGGTAATTTTTAACATTTGGATAATTACAATGCTTATGAAATTTACCAAAATTAGGTAATGATGAGATATTTACTTATTCATTATTTGATTTTCTTGTTTATCTGTTTACTTTCTTTTAGTCTTGAATGACTAAAATAAAATAAATAGATTTAGTATTCTCATAACTTGAGATTTCAGAAATATTGGTCAGTATTCTTATATTAAATTACAAGAAACAACAATGACCAATAAAATTAATTTTGTGATTATGTTCATCATCTCACTGAGTGATAAATTAATCAATGTAGGTATTGGGATATATAGATATGCCTTCTCTAGACTTTATTGGAGTCTTTTATGGATTAGAAAAGAAGCAACTAACTTAACATTAATGCTGAGCAACAAAATCACCAAAATGTCTATCTTTGTGCACTTGGCAATGAAGGATGCACATCCATTATCTCAAGTGTATAATTTTAAAAAGAAACTAACACATATAACTAATCAAAATATTTAACAACCAGTATGTATTGATAAGTGAACATTCAGAAAGGTTGTATCTACAAACAGTGGGATAGTTGTTAGATGTTTTTTGTGGTGCTAGAGTTTGAACTCAGGACCTCACACTAACCACTTGAGCCTCTCTGCTATACCTTTGTTGTGTTGGATATTTTCAAGATAGGGGTTTGCAAACTATTAGCCGAGGCTGGCTTTGAACAGCAATTCTCTTGATCTCTATTTTCTGAGTAGCCAGGATTACAGGCATGAGCCATCAGTGCCTGGCGAGACATTTTGATTAAATATCACACAAATATCAAGCAATATCATTCACATGAGTATGAGAAAACAAATCACCATAGTTTCATCAAGATATGTTATCCTAGTCCTAGTCAGAGTATATCCATTTCATATGGTAAATTCGGGAACCAAAGGATAAAGAGCAATTAAAAGATTACTAAATGGATTAAAAATTCTATATTCATTCTCGTATAGAGAGTACATCAGCCATATTCACCTTCTTAACTTCTTTTACCCTCCCCTTCTTGAATGTGACCTTAATGCATATAAATATGGAAGTGCCACAGGGAAACTCCCTGTGTAGCTATTTTGAAACCAAAAATATTGTTTTCTTCTTCTTCTTTTTTTATATAAAATCAGAAAATAGGAGGGTGGAACAGGTCCTGTCTGGCAGGGTTGGGGGGGTGGTACCAGTGGGAGGAAGGAGTAAGTGGGGAAATGGTGAAAGAGGGTGAATATGATACAAATACTGTGTACACATGTATGTGAATAGAAAAATGAAACCTGTTGAAACTATTCCAGGAATGGGGGGAGGGGTATGAAGGAGAATAGTGGAGTGGGTGCATTCAAGTATGATATATTTGAAATATTGTAAGAATTGTTGTACATGCCACAATGTTTTCCTACCCAGCACAATTAAAAATTAAAACAACCAGGATATATATATATATATATAAATATATATATATATATATTTATACATATGTATATACATATTTCACAAAAATGAACACCAAATGTGGGTATTCTGTTTAATGCCTTTATTATATTACTTACAATATTGCCAATTTTCAGTGGGTCTCAGAGCAAAGAAGTCACCGTATCAGGTTAAAGCTGTGGTGCAAGCTGTCCTTTGTGATTCATTACATCAAATGGTAATATATATATATATATATATATATATATATATGTAATATATATATATGTATATATATACATATATAATATGTGTATGTAAATATTCACTACTAAAATGACATCACTGCCATGCAGTATTAGGCAAAAATCTGAAGTGTCCTGTTGGGACAATAATAGGTTCAATAATTACATAGAAAATGTTATTACAAAGTATACATCATATCATAATGCCAGTACGAACTTGATATTGTGATCAACTGATTTCCTTGATCAAATCATTTGACTGATCAGAGATTTTTTTCTCATAAATTATCTATTGATCATTCTCGTCAATTGGCTTGTGTAGTTGATATCTGCCATTTCCCTCTCCCAATCAACTTTATTATTGGTGCTGTTCTTTCTCTGTACTGTAGTTTGATGCCAATACATTTATTGTGTGTTGAATTATTTCTCTCCAAAAAGATACACAGAAAAGTGTAATCCCCAGGAACTACAAATGTGACTTTATTTTGAAATGGTGTTCTCCTTAATATAATCAATTTACTGTGAGATCATGCCTCAGATAAGACTGATCCCTAAATCAAATGATTATTATCCTTATGAGGAAAGATAGATTTGGAAACACAGAGACACAATAGAATCCCAGGGAAAGAAATCATATGATGATGGAGGCAATGAGTGGAGGTGTTGAGCTATAAATTAAAGGACACCATGGATTTTTAACAACATTAGAAGTTAAGAGAAGCATGGGACAGATTTTCCCCAGAATATCAAATAAGGACCAATTCTGATGATAATTTGATTTTAGACATTTTAACTCCAAAATTGTGGGAATAAATGCCTGTTATTTTATGTCATCTAGTTGTGGTAATTTAATATGAATATCTTGAGAAATTAATCTAACATACAAGTTTTAGAAACAATCCTTGGATTTCTTTTGCTGAGAAAATAAGGTACCTTTGAGGAAAGATCTATCCCTGAGGTTCCTGAGGATCAACATATCTCCTAACAATTTTTTCAAAAGTTTTCACTAGAGGGACTTTACCTATTTATTAGGGGACTTCACACTGGGAAGTAATATAAATAATAAAAGAATTTAGATTTTAAGTAATATAAACTGAGGATATAATATACTTACTTTGAGCTTTTGCTGATCTTCAGAAATCCAAAATGCCAGTTAGAATAGTTATAGATGAAGTCTTAATCCATATCCTATCAGTGGATCTGCTGTGAATCCTGACATATCCCATAATTATTTCCTTTATCCATAATAACCTGTCAAAACATGAAATAGGTGACATGAATAATACTCACATTGGTGCACTAATATGAAGAGTGATATTACAGTTAAAATTCCTGAGTGTAGGTCAGACTTGGGGGTCATACATACAATCTCAGCTGCAGGGAAGGGAGAAATAAGAGGATTGTGTTTGGAGCCTGGACTGGATAAACGCGTAAGACATTATCTGAAAAACAAACTAAAAACAAAAAGACTGGAGATATGGCTAAAGTGGTCATAACTTGTCTATCATGAAGTCTTGAGTTCAATCCCTAGTACTACCAAAACTTAAAATTTTTTCCTGAAACTGTCAACATCCTAGAAAGAGAGACTAGCTGTATTGCATTATGGGATGAACAGTGAACATCGCTGTTACCATCAAAGGTTTGGCACATACACAGTTGCTATTTATGAATTTATCTTCATTTAAGTCTTTTAACCAGTGCTTAATTGAGATAAGTCACTGACAATTACCTTGGTAGTATTATGTCTCTCTTTGGTGGTATTATTATAGATACTGTTCTGGGCACCATGTCTTTATTGAAACCATGCAAGCCCTGGGCAGTCCTGTGAAGCCACTTTAACTAACTTCTATCAGTAATGAAACAATAATGTATGTAAGGCTAAGATTATTCTTTGTGTTTTGCCTCAGGGCTATGTGAAATTTCTCTGTTTGTTATCACACTGGTAAAAAGCGAAGTCCATGCCTAATGCAGATGACTACAAAGGATTGATGGGTTTCCTGTTAGGTAAGATAACCGACATACCATCACATTGAAACAAAAGGCTAAAGTTTGCTTTACCTCCTTGGATTTCAGAAAAAAATGTACTCTAAATGTGGGTATTCTGCTTAATGCCTTTATCACATAACTCATAATCCTGACAATTTTGAGTGGGTCTCAGAGCAAAGAAGTCTCTGTATCAGGTTCAAGCTGTGGTACAAGCTGTCCTTCTTTGTGATTCATCACATGAAATGGTATTGAAGAGTCTGTGGCACTGATAAATTCTGAATGGAGATTTTGGTGAGCCCCATTTGGAAAAACATAGCACAGAGCAGTAGGATTTTGGAGAAATGCCAGATTTTTGCTTGATAATGAGCCCTAATGTAATCTAAATTCCTGACCAGAGGATATCAAGTAACTATGAAAATGACTATGAATCTGACCATTCCTTATAAATAGTGTATAAAATATACAGTAACCTATAAAATCACACACACAGTAGCACTCAAATTTACACACACACCACATGCCATGCATATATATGCATGTGTGTGTATACGTGTGTGTATCTATATATACACACATTATATATATATACACATGTATATATAGCCTCTGATTCTGCCAGTGTACTTCCTGAGAACATAAGTAGTGTGGAGGAAGAGGAAATATACCAGACCTGACATGTAGATATACTCAGGTATCAATCTTTTGCAGTAACCAATAAGAAAAACACGAAAAAATTAATGTGGCAAAGAGATCTGAAGAGATAAATTATGTTGGTGGTGATTTCTTTATGGATACATTATGTACAGGTCTATGTGTCCAATGAAAATGTTTACCAGGGAATAACTGCTGTGTAGGTGGACTACTCATTGAGCTTTATATAACAATAATTCACTGCTAATTATAAAACCTGTGATCATTACAGGACAATGGTATAAACTTTTCTTCACTCAGTTACCATGGGATATCTAGATAGCTACCAAATGGTTAGATGATTAAATCCTTTATGTCTCAGAACGGATAACAATTTTTTTCTCAAAGAATAGTATATATTCTGAGTATAGTTTGCTTTAACTGACATAGCGCTTCCACAAACACTTCTTGTTACAGACTTGCAATATATTTTATGTAGTACCATGTGGCCCTACTCACTATTATTTTGGCTCAGTAGATAAATTTTTAGATAGGCAGAACTTCCTCTTATGACCAAGATGGAACAGAGCCTAGATTTATCTTCCATCCTGAAATAAGTAGGCAAAATACATGAAATAGTAGATTAGTGGTTGCCTGATGAGTATTAAGTAGGAAGGGGCATAAGCAAGAGATTACAATTGGGTGAGCTATTACGATTTGAATGTGAAATGTTCCCATAGTCACATGAGCTAAATATATGATTTCTACCTGGTGGTGCTCTTTTGGGAAGTTCTGGAAATTTCAGAGGTAGGACCTAGCTTTAGGAAGTAGATCACTGAAGGTGGATAATTAGGGGTATCTTGTACCTTAGTACATCCTGTCAGTCTCTCTGTTTCCTGTTCACAAGGCAGTGAAGAAGCTTTTCTGCCACTTGCTCCTACTGCCATGATGACCTGCCCAAATGCATGGGACCAAAAACCATAGACTGACCTCTCTAAGACCAGGAGTCAAATAAATCATACCTCTTTTTAAATTGTTTGTTGAGGTATTTTAGTCATAGCAGTGACTAACACAAGAATCAAGTGACCAAAGAATGAATCAATGTATCTTCCATGAAAAGCAGAGAGTCATAGGAAATGGAATTGAGATGATCACATTTGCCTTTTAACTAACAGGGTAATTGATTTTAATTATGAGAGAAAAATTAGTTGCTGCCACCTAATGGGGACAAGGACTTGTAACTCATTTGCAACTCAGTTGATTCAGTGAGATTCCTCTTAGCTTTTCCTTGTAATGTAGTATCTATAGTATTGATCAAAAAACCACTTGCTGTCAAGACCACCGAGGACTCAGATCCTGCAAGACGTTCATCTATCTACAGATTTATCTATCTATAATTTATTTATAAATATTTATGAATATAAATTTACAATATAATATAAATTATATATAGCAATATCAATATATATAACAAATATATACAAATTTAACTATACATAAAATTTTCCTTGTCAAGAACCCAGAATCCAGTCCAGGTGTTTGGCAGAAAGTTAAGGAGAACATGGAGTAGAAGTCTGTAGAAAGCAGCTATAATTTCCAACTTAGGCATTAAGGGCAGTTACAGAGGTGGTTATAGTCATGACTTCTGTGTGATAACTGATGATTCCCCATGACTCCATATATATTACCTGAAAATAAATTACATGAAAATATTTGGAACTGGCTAGTATTTAAGGTTTCAAAATAAATGAAATATAATAAATTGATGGGACTTCACTTGTCTCTTGTGTTCCAAATCATGAAATCTCTACCTTATGATTGTGATGTTTTGACTTAAAAATTGAAAATAGCTCTTTGAACTATTTACATGGAGGTTAAATAAATTTACATGTTTAGTTTTTAATTTTGCAATAACAGTCAGTGTGTACCTGTTATGAACAAGTTAGCAACACAAGTCAAGTCAATAGAAAATAACACTCATTTAAATGATGGTTTTAGGATTGAACATTTTTCTTATTTGAGGCAGGGTCTCACTTTGTAGCACAGACTGGCCTTGAGCTCTCAATTCTTCTGCCTCAGTCTCCAAAGGAGTGCTGGGATTAAAGAGATGTACCGCAATATACGAGTTGGGTTTGAATTTTTGATTGATTTTCTTTCTTATGTATGTATTACATCTGTGTGTGAAAATTTCTGATTAAGTATTTTTGTTCAGTTATTTACTTGAATTATTCTGTTACTTGAATCACTAATAGTAAAGTAGATTCAATCTATATGTATGTTTTGTATTACTTTTTGATAGATTTCTTTGCATAGTTGTTTAGACATTGTTGTAGAAACAATTATAAGTGAAATATGTAGAACATATTTCCATTATTTTTGCAATTAATTTCTCTTTTCATAATTTATTTAAAACGTTAAAAGGCTGAAGTGGTTCAGCAGTAGAGTACTTGTCTGTCATGCACAAGAACCTGGGTTTGATCCCCAGAACATATACAAAATGTTAAGTACATTACATGAGCACAGACATCAATAATCTCTGTCAATCAATGCTTTTATTAACCCTCCTTTTCCCATTCTACTAAGAGACATGGAGGATAACTGGTTTTCTTTCATTGGTAGTTTGAGCATGTATTTGTTCCATAGAGACTGTGAGGGATGATTAGCAAAGGAAGCTTTGTGCTGCCAGTCCTCATCATGGCATAAGTGATCATGTCTACCTTTATATGTAAAGGGTAGAAAGACTAATCCTGCTTTGGTGTACCGAAGCCTTCCTGTTCTGTTTTTAAATGATAAGTGGCCTTGAACAATGAAAGGAATGTAAATCTTCTTACACATTCTTCATAAATAAGAAATAATATTTAATTGGAACTAGCTATATGAAAATGGAGCTCCTGGTTTGGAGAGAGTTAGATGTGATTTATCATATTGGTGAGTCAGTAAATTTTTTGCCAGATCTGAAAACCATGTCCATTACTGCCAGCATACTCAAAATCACAAAATAGCCTTTCTGTTTGTTTTTTTTTCCAAAATTGAATAAGTCTGTTCAGACTGACACTATTAAAGAGTACTCATGGAACATTTACTAAGTAAATTAAAATTACAAACACTTGAAAGTGTTTTTCATATTTTTTCTGTAGCTTATAAACTTTTGTTAGCAATCAGCAGCTCACTTTTGGGAAATATAATGCTCTTTAGATAAAGGTTTTCTTTCCTTTTTTTTTTGCCTATTGGAGAAATTCATTGAAGTTCAGTGTTTTTATCTTGATTTAGAAAGTGACCTCATTCTTGTGAGAAAATACAAAGGGATCTCCTAAAGTATTGCCTTCTTGCATTTGGCATTTCAGAAAAACTGCTCAATAGTACCAGTTGTCAGGAGTTGTGATTGGGACCTGCATTGAGTAAACAAATATACCTGAAAGAGATTAGAAATGGTCACCCCTTTCCTTATTATCACTTTGCTTTATGAATGCTTTCTTTGGCAACTGTTGCCCTAGATTGGATTTGATAGATCCTTAAATAAAATGTTTTCAGCAGGCATAAGGCATATCACATTGGCAAATACATAGATAAAAGCATTTAGAAATAAAATAAATGGGAAAATATTAAAAATATTTTAGTTATTCTCCATCAAAAGCATTCAAACATGAAAAGAAATATCTGTAAAAAAGAATGGCTACAACTCTAAGATTCTTTTGTAAAATACACATAATTCCAAGAGATGATGAAACACAATTTAATATGAATTGAACATTTGTTTTCCAACAATTTTAGTAACAATCATATGTAATGTGTGCATTCCAAGTAATCTTAATTTCACATATATAATTGTATATGAATATTTATTGAGAAATCTGATTCTTTTTGGTAAGTTTTAGAAAGCACATTATAGAATTTCTTGTCTTATTTTCTAAGAAGCAAAAGAAAATGAAATTAACTCAGACTGTTTTAATGAAAACTTCATGTTTTCACTTTTGTCAGCTTAATTGAAATAAATTTAGAATTTTAAGCAAAGTCATAAAACCAATGTAGTATGAAAGTTCTTAACTATTGAAGCTAATGGGTAAGGCAATTTTAGTGCACTGTTCATCCAGGTCACAGTGATTATGCTAAAATCATTAATATGAACACTCATTGGTGGTTGTCTCAAAATTAGAAAATGAAAAACAAGCATTCTTCCAGGATGTTATTAACGTTTCAGATAAAAAATGAATAAAACATAAAATGCTTGTAACAGTGAAGTGAAATGATTAACGTGGCATTTATCACCATTTATATATCATGAAATGTAGTGGATCTGGCCACATACACTTTTTATGCCTTGAATTTATCTATTAACACAGAATTTGTTGAAACGCTTTCTAAACTATACTTTTCATTTTCATGCAAATATTATTTTTATAAAGCTATTAAAACTCCAAGAGCAGTTATTACTAACAATTTAATGAAAGAAACCACGAACATATTGATGGTTTTTATGATGATGGTTCTTCAGGTTTTCTCATTAACAATAACTTTATTTCTCATGGTGATTGCACACTGGATTATGAAATGCTTGCAGAGACAATGTAAAAATGCTCTGTCGTCCTTATTATGCTTATGTCTTCTCCAACAAAATTAGAGACAAGGGCAGAACAGGTTCTGCCTGGAAGCGGGGGAAGGGCGGGTGTGGGGAGCAGGGGGGAGAAATGGCTCAAACAATGTATGCACATGTGAATAAATGGAAAAACAACTATCAGTGGAATGTGTTTCTTCAAATATACCCAAAATTAAATCACATGATAACCAATATATGCTTTGCAAAATACTAGCAAGAGTTTAGAACAGTTTTTGGTAATGAAATAGAGATGTCTACTAGAGTTCAGAGTTTATTTTTCATACCTAGTCTTATGAAAAGAATGAATTATGGCATATGTAAAAAATCAATAATATACTACAGTGTTGGATTATCCTGGTTGAATTTACAAAGTAAAAAGAAAAAAATGTGATAGCACAATTTCTCTATGTTGTGACCTACCACCACCACCACAATTTATGTTTATTATTATATTGTGGCCTGTGTTCTTCTTCAAAATGATCATTCTAGAATAATTTTGTGATAAAATAATACACAGAAAAATAATTTTAAATAACTACATTTTGACTGAAAATAAAAGCAGGCACATGAGATGATATTATTTCAACATCTTTGCATTTTTTTTTCCAATGGAGTCTCCTGTTAGGTGTATATGTTATTATTATTACTATTATTATTATCACTCTTTTGGAAATACTGAGGTTTGAATTCAGAGCTTCTCACCTGGTAAGCAGGTGCTCTACTGCTTGAACCACACCTCCACAACTTGCTGCTCTGGTTATTTTTGAGATATCATTTTGCTTTTTGACCAAGCCAGACTGGATTACCATTCTCCTATTATAGGCTTCCTGCTGTCTCTGGGATAACAGGTATGCACCACAAGACCCAGCCTTTTCCATTGAGTTGGGGTTTTATAAATGTTTTGCCAAGCTGGCCCAGCTATTGGTTGAGATGGGGTATTGCAAACCCTTCCTCACTGGCCTTGAACTTCAGTCTCCACCATGTTAGCCTCTCAAGTAGCTAGGAGTACAAGCATGTTCTATCAGAGCCCAATAGTATTAGATGAATACAATCACAGTATGTTTAGAAAAAAATTTTTAAAAATCATTTCTTTATAACTCATCTCTGTGTTTTGAAATGACAAAATATTTTACCTAAGAACTCAATATGATGTGATTTGATAAACCATGTAATCCCCCCCAAAATAGAAATTTTAAACAGGATTCAAAATAAGTAACTCTCAATTTGCATGGTAACCATGAGTTGGTCATTTCTTAAAGATAACACAAACTAAAAACATAAAAGATGTATTGTAATATTTAAATAGTCTTCTAATCAATACAATATTAGATTTTTAATATCTAATGTATGTAATGTAGTATATATAGAAATTTGAAACTATATCAGTGAAATCAATCAGGTCAATGTTTGCTTTATGCCATATGCTTAAGACACAGGATGTAAATATGAAAAGATTTAACTCACATGAATCCAAATCCTGAATTCAGTTTAGGTAGTTCCCATCATCTGACTTTTCTTGTAGTTTTGGAATAGTTCTGGAACTTCATGAGCAGACTGGTGAATCTGAAAGATATGGATTTAATTACATAGCCTTTGTACTCTTCCTTGTCATAAACATTAATTTTCAAGTTTAGGATAAAACACAATGATAAAATTATTGATTGGAAGACAATTTGTAATTAAAAACCATTTGCTTATTGATTAACTTGAGATCATGTGTGCAGCACTATACTGCTGATTTTAGTAAAGCGTTCTAAAATTAAATTTCTAAAGCTTTGAGATGTTTAAGCACTTTAGTAGGATAGCATAGTTTGTAAAAATGGTAGAATTTGTATTGAAACCACTTATTTTACAAACCAACATTGTTGCTATTATGCTTTCTTTCAAACAAAGGTAAGTTAGTCCTCTGAAACTTTTTTTAATTCCATAATGTTGTTGTAAGTTCATGTAAATCCTCTTCATAGAATTTGTTATTAGTGTATGATTTCTTGGGAAACATTTGGATTTTACAACTTACTTATATTTGCATTATACACCAATGCATTATAGACATATTAAGTTTAAGACAATTTTTACATTCATTGTGTTAAAAATGAAAACCTTTATAATTTCTGTAAATACATTTAAAATATTTTCAGGATCATTTTATTGCCTTAAACAAAATATTATGACTCCTATTTATAGCTACATATTTGATATCTAAATTCTTTGTAGACTATAAATCGAGGATTATGGCATAATACATAATACATGTATAGTTATACATTGGTCACACACCAAGAGATTTTCAGTTTTATTAATATTTTACAAGTAACATCTCATTACCATCTAATAGTTTAGATTTTTATCCAAAAATGTAAAACTCAGTTCTGAATATTATTTAACTTGAAATAGACTGTGTGATGAATGGTTTCAGCAAAAATCTTTTTTTTAAGTCTCAATAAATCAAGTTATAGAGGTATTACGATGGCTAACACTCCATTATTTTCTATAGTTCAAGTAATCCCTCTATCAGGTTTGTAAAAGCCAAGATGTGTTCCTTCTTTAATCAAAATCCTCCTCATCAAACAGAGAATCTTGCACCTGCTTTTTTTCCTCTCATCTGCTGGGACAAGCATCATTACTGCTAAGAGCTTCATCAGTCATTCTTCATTTTTCTTAATAATAATGCAGGCTAGGGATTGCAACAATGACATTCACTGAGTATCCTCTGATAATGTAATGAACAAAAGGTGGCTGCTGTCACTTGGCTGCTGTATCAGGAATTGTGTTTATTCTATCTGACAACTAAAATGACTTCTAATTTCTGGAAACAATTTCTTTCTGGTTTATTCTTATCACTAAGGGCTTTGCTTCACTTTAAAAGGGAAAACTCATGTTTTGATCTATTTGCAGGTTTATCCTGAAATGTAAAGTAAAGTTTTCTTGGTTTTTTTTTGTTACACTTTAAAAATGCTCTTCCCCACACCATCCGAATACGTGGATTTTCAAAGGAATACAATAAGCAACATTTTGTTAGCCCCTGCAGTGTCATAACTGGCGGATTTCCCATGCTTATTCTGTTAAAGTCCACAGACTTTCAGCCTGTTATCAAATAAAATAACTGTGATAGTATAATCTCATATAAATTTTTATATTTATTTCATTTTTTAATTATACTGGCTTCTGCAAACCAGCTTACAGAAAAGATCCAGGAAAAGTTTTACTAAGTACCATTTAAAACCTGTATTCTGGAAAATGATGGAGGGAGTGAATTCAAGTATGATATATTTTAAGAACTTTAACAAATGCCACAATGTACCCTCAGCAAAATAATAATAAAAAAACTATATTCTTTGATTTCAAGTCCTTCTCTCCCTCCTTCTCCTCCACCCTCTCCACACACACTCACACACATGCACACAGCAGACCTGGAAAACCACAAAATTCTCTTATTTTCCACAAAGTATGGCAATCTAACAGATCTTGGTTTTAAAAATATTGCTGTGAAACATGAGACTAAACTTAATTAACCATCTAAATACCACTCCATAGCCTACCCTGATACTAAAGTTACTGTGCAAGAAACAAATAAGTCATATTTAAAAGAATGAAGGGAAAAGCACAGCAAATAGATTATCGCCACCCCAAAAAGGCATAGAATGTGGTCATTTATACATATGATTTGCATTTTTATTTAGCTTTTGTCTTGTTATATGTAAAGTAGGTATCTTTGAGATAGCATATTATTCAGTTATTTTTCATATTTGGTTTAACAATTATAGTTGATTAAGTTATTTATTCTATTTATATTTAAGGCAACTATTAATGTGATTAGATTTATCTACCATCTTGCTATTTTACATTTGTGCTGTATTTTGTTCCTCATTATTATTTTCCTTATATCCTTTCCATAAAATATTTTCTGTTCTATTCAGCTCGATTTCATCTACTGCTTAGCCCAGCTTGTTTTTTTTTAAAAATTGTTTTGCCCATAGGTACTCTATGCTTATTTGGACAATTTCTCAATTTATCAAAGATTATTTTAAGTCAATACTGTTACAACTTACATTTTAAAATTCACCCCTCAGTTTTGAGATTTTCTAACTCCCACTTTACACTCGAAAAGCTTACTTTACCCAACACATTTTCTAGTTTCCATATCACCTGATCTGCTTTCCTTTCATATTGATAATGATTATAACTGAAAACCAATACATTCCACTTACGTTTTATAATCTAAGATTTGTGAGATATCTTATACTTCCAGGAATTTTATATACCACATTATGTACTAGCATTGTTGCTGACTTGTCCAAAACATCTTTTTCCATCTTTATTTATATCATTTTTTCCAGAAAATGTAACCAAAATGCCTGTGAAACACAATTTAGGGAAGAAAGACAGATTTGAGCTCATGGTTTCAGAGCCATGGTTGCCTTGCTCTCTAGTCTTGGGAAGAATATAAAGGAAGCAAAAGCCTATGTAGAATTTGTTCACCTCATGGTTGACAGGAGAAGAGTGTGAGGATGGTACCAGGGACAAGGTATAATCTTCAATATCACACGCCCAGTGACCTATGTCTGCTAGTGTCTGCTAAATAAGCCCCAGCTTCTAAAGTTTCCAGAACTCTAAAAATAGCTGGATCAGTGGGGGATTAATAGCAGTTCTACACATAAGCATGAGGAAGACATTTCATATCCCAAAATAATACATGTGTATTATCATTTCTTATGAAATTAGAGATTTTTTACAAAAATTTACACAAATATTTTTCTACCCATTTTTTTACTTTTTACCTCATCTAAGATTCTAATTATACACACACTAAAATTCTTGATAATGTTTTATAAATTCTTGAGTGTTCATTTTTCTTCATATTTAAATATTTCTGAGATTGAAACATTTTTATTAATCTCTTCAAGTTCTTTAACTTTTCAATTTTCTGTCTAACTCTGTCATCTTCCATCTGATTTTAAGACAATTCAGTTAAATTTCAGTTTCATTGAAAACAATTTTATAATCTTGAATTTCAATTGTTTTTAACAGAGTTTAAATTTACTAGCTGAAATTCTTTTGTTTTTGTTTAGTAAACTCTTCATTGTCATCAACTTATAATTGTACTTTAGAATTTTTCTTTTCTACCTGTAGTATGTTACCATGTATTATGGGTTGTGTTTCTCATATTTGGGATATATTTCTTGCTTAGTTTCATGTTTAATAATTATTTCATAATAAATTTTACTTCAAAATAGTTTCATATCTTTGAGCACTTTAGAAGACAGTAGAAAGTTCCCCATACTCATATTGCATATCTTTAATTATTAACATCTTATATTAGTATGGTAAAATTTCATAATTGATAAGCCAATGCAGATCCATTGTTGTTTTCTGAAGCCAACCACTATGGCATTCATCTTTCCTTAACTTTAACCCAATGCTCTTTTCTTGTTCTAGAATTCCATTCTATTCTGTAGTCATTTGTCCTTAGGCTTTTCTTGACTATAACAATTACAATTAGATTTTTTTTATTGTTTAATGGTTATTACGTATGTGTTTCATAAATAACAGTGTTACTATGTTCCTCTGAGAATACTGGCTCCTGCATCAACAGGGAGCTGAAGTTGTGACTGTTATCCTTGAGTTTATTAAGCTAAGTTGTGTTCGGCACTATTGAGGATCTGTGGATAGCTCAAGTATCCCTGGCTTCACTTCCAATCTAGACTTCTCTGAGGTTGTGGTAGTGGCAGACTACTCGGCTTCTCCAGAAATTAAAAAGCAGACACTGGAATTGTGGACATTAAAACAACTAATTTGTTATGAAGGAATGTGGGAAGAGGGATGCCTGAGGATTGATCTGTATGCATTCCAAGAAGGTCTAATTCTACTAGAAATTTACCAGAGGACAGTTGTTATGAAGTTAAGAGGGAAAAAAAAGGTAACTGAGAAGAATGAAGAATTGATAGTGTATCTGGAGCAGAATGGAGAGACAGTTAACACTTGATGAACATGTTAAGCCTGGAAATAAGATACCTATAAAGCTCATATGTGAAAAAATTAGACTAGGGTTTGAACGTGCAAAGCTGATACTGTAGCACTTGAGTCATGTCTCCAGTCCTCATGGCTTCTTTATGATTCATTTATTCACATGTGCATACATTGCTTGGGTCATTGTACCCCCCGCCCCCTCCACCACCATCTCCCCCCTTCCTCCCTCAGTTCCAGGGAGGTCTTGTTCTGCCCTTATAACTAATTTTGTTGAAGAAAAGACTCAAACATAATAAGGAAGACAAAACGTTTTTGCTAGTTGAGTTAGGGGTAGCTATACAGAAATATTCCTAGCATTTCTTTTGTGTACACGTATGGATCCTTTTGAAATCTAACTTGCTGCATCAAGTAAAAGCATTCTGCCCAGGGAGAGGATATAAGTGAGTATGGTGCTAAGATTTCCTCCCTTAAGTATCACAATTTTGTGAAGTATTGTACAATGCTAAAGACACTAAGGCAGACATATTCCTGGGGGTTTCACACTTCTTTGATATGTAGTGTTTACTTGAAAGTTTTTACATCTAATTTTAAGATTATTACAGGAAAGTGACTCAAAAATCAGTTATTCTTTCCTAGGTGATTGTAGCAGACCTCTGCTCGATATTCACCTTGTGATCAAGGTGAGTATTTGTGATTTAAGTAAAGTCATAAAATAACAATACAAGTTCAGATTTAGTCAGAAGACAGGCGGGGTATTCTTCAAATATAAATCTATAGATATTTTAATAATAAGCTGTAATGAAATATGTAGGAAATACATAAAATATGTCTAAAGACTGAATCGAGCCTATTCCAACATTCAGATGTCAAAATCATGTAGAAGAACCAAATAAGCACAATGAGGTAGGAATTATTGCTTTTTATGTTTTAAAATACCCTATAAAATGAGGACATGAGCTATATTCTGCTAAAAAGACTCCAACTGTGAAACATAACTTTTGAGTCTCTCATCATGCATTGTGTAATTGCTGATTTCTGCTGCTATGCTTTGACACCCGTCTGTACATTCACCCCAGAGCCACACTTGGCACAGTTCGCTCTGAGCCAATGTTTAAAAGCGTCATGTATACTAAGACATTGCACACTTTTTGATAGATGACATTTACCTGAAGATTTCCCATCAGCCTGTTGATTATTTGTTAGAATTATAGTACAACTCCAATCATATGGGCCTCTTTCCCTTTCTTTCTTTCTTCCTATTGTCTGTCTTTCTGTTGGCTCAATTGAGCATCATGGTTTTATGATTTTTTGGCTCTTTTCATATTTTCCATCACAGTCAGATAACCTCAAAAAAAAAAGGTTGCTCCTACTCACCTTGTCTTCAACACCACTGAATTTGTAAAATCTTTATAGAGATAGCAAAAGACAATTTTTTTGTAGGACTGATGAGATAAGCACTCAAAGAAGACTTTCAATTTAGAGCATTCGCTGAAATTATAGTAGACATATCTATACAGTTTGTTAAGAATGGAAGACAAAGTTATATTAGAAGATGTACCAAACCACATTAGGAACATAGTTAATGTGGGAGGCAGGACTTGTGAATCTAGAAATTCATGACAGACTGAAATTTTGGTGTTTTCATGGTAAGTGGGCCACTGTTATTTCATCAGGAAAAGATGGCAAAATGGCAAACTTTAATGTGCTTATATAGAGAGATTTTTGTTTTGTTTTGTTTTTGGAGATGCAGGAGATTGAACCCAGAGCCTCAAGCACAATAGGTAAGCCCTCTATTGTCTGCTGCATTCTCAGACTGGGAACATGATTTAAATACTACAAATTAAATATTTCACAGTAATATCAAGCATATTGACATATTTCTCAGTCTTGTTAAGTAATAGGAAAACAAGATCACAAGATAATCTCAAAGGAATCAAAAGCAATTTTACTCTTCAGAATAATGTTTGGTAGAATTTTAAGTATTTACCTATAAAATACAAGTAACTATAAACTAACACGTGAGTTATAGTTTCTATTTGAGCTCAGAAATTTGAAATGAAATTGATATAATCTAACTTAAATTCCATCTGTAACCTGTGAAACAGTTGCTCAGAAATCACATTTAAGGGTGTGGTGGGGGCTGAGTTGATTTTCACTTCTATCATGTATGTGAAACAAAATACCCACATGCAGTACATGTTCTCTCCTGGTCCTTACATTTTCTGAATATTACAGCTTGAATTGTGTCCCTTGAATTCATATGATGAAGTCTCAATGTCTCAGAACACGATATTTAGGGGAAAAACTATACAGTTAAAATGAAGGACATTGAGGTTAACCCTAATCAAGTAGACTAGATTGTTTATGAAAAAGGAACAATTAGGAGACCTAAAACTCACAAGAGAAACATCTTGTAAGCATCAAGGGAGAAATCAAGGTGATGCATTTACAAAACAAGGAATATCAAAAATTAACATATCACCACAAGCTAGGAACAAAATGTGAAGTGGCATCTTCTTCGCAGCCTTCAGAAAGAATCAACCCCACTGATACCTCACTCTCAGACTTGTGACCTC
This sequence comes from Castor canadensis, assembly GCF_047511655.1. NCBI lineage: Eukaryota > Metazoa > Chordata > Mammalia > Rodentia > Castoridae > Castor > Castor canadensis. The sequence continues at coordinate 155,178,091 of NC_133391.1, read as the reverse complement.
CAAAACAGTGAAACCATACATGTCTTGTTAAACATACCCAAATTGTGATAATCTGCTGTCAGCCCTGGAAAGTTAGATGCTTTACGTATTTGGTAACATCTTTGGTTTTGAGTCTATCTCAGAAAGAGTTGTCGACCTGTTCATTGTTCACATGCAGCTCTGAGCAATGTTCATGTGGCGATTTTTTAGGGCGTGAACGTTGATGTATTTGTAGCATACGTGTGATAGTCAAGTTGGCACACATTTTTATTTCAGGCAACTAAACTCAGAATTTAGAAAAGTATGGGCAACAAACGAGTGGCCAAGACCCCACTCTCCTGATACGAAAATTCTGTAGTGTACAATACCAAAAAGCCTGAGAACTCTCCAGTCAGATCTTTATTAAAGTAATCTGTGTTGGTAAACGAGGACTTCATTTAATTTATAAAATCATTAGCTTGATTTATGATTTGAAATATGCAGATATAATGGCTTGGATTTGGCCATATTAGAGTCAGGCCAGTGAAGAATAATTTAGTTAATTCTCTTTACTGCCATCAAATTAGCAGATAAGCAAATATTCCTAAGATATTCTCTTTATTCTTTAGGTGTATGCTTATGTTGTTTACTTTAATAAATGTATAATATTTCTAACATTAGGAAAATAGAAACTGATACTGTCTAGTGGAAAAAAATCCCACTATGCTTTATGACATAAAATTGTACAAGCTGACTAGATCAGCTTCATATAGTCAAACATTTATTTATCTTGCAAAACATCTATATTTTTGTAATGAAAGTAACCTAAATTTTCTACTTGATTTTTACTGTTTTAAGAATCATCTGAGCAGTGGATGTAATCAATGGTAAAACACTTGTCTATTATGTACAAAGCCCTGATCTCCAACCCCAGCATGGAAACAAAACAAATAATTCAGTGTTAATTTACTCAAAGGTTGAAAGAGTTCTAGTGAAGCTGAATATTTTCTTTTATTGCATTAGTTGGTCTGTCTTTTCTGGGACCATTAAAAAATTTAATATTATTTAAATATATGACAGCAGAAATTTTAACATTTGCTTTTTTAGTTGATATGTCTCAGCATTTATTAGAATATTTTTAAGTCCATTAAGAATATTATTTATACCACTGATATTATTTTTTATTTCTTGTAATATATTATTATTTTTACTATCACATTGACATTTTAAATCTTCATTTATTTAATTTAACCTGGTATATTTAAAAGTTGTATATACAAATAAGTCACACATTTATTCATATACTTGTAGATACATACAGGTTTCATACATGCTTTTATAAATATACATGCCACATATATATATATATATAGATAGATAGATAGATGATGATATGTTTATGCAGTTATGAAACAAGAAATTCAATGATGAAAATACATTATATACCATTATATCGTACAACAGGAAACAGATTCTAAATGTTTATATTAAATGCTTATTTAACACAAAAAAATCTGTTAGCGCAAACATATTCTGGATGAAGTATTTCTCTTAAAACTCACTAACATACAGATAAATTGACTATACTGTTCTTTAAGCACTTGCAGAGGTGAGATTAATCTGATCTTTCATACTATCCACCCTTCCATGAAAGTGATCACAAATCCAATATTGAATATGTCACTTCTTGAAAGATGTGCTTAAATACTGACTCATAAAATCAGTACATGTTGAAATCAGTCAATAAGATACAAGATGAGGAAGAGAACAAGTGATAAAGTGCAATTTTTTTTCAAGTAAGAGATGAAATTTCAGTACTTTATTAATCATCCATGTAAGTTTTCTTAAACAGTTTTTCATGGCATGATTTTCAAAAGTATATTCTACGTCTTTGATTATTTTTCAAATATTTTGTGTTTATCATGTTTACAAAATGAGAAATGAATCTATAAAATTATGGTAAGAATATATATTGTTATTTCACATTTGTAAAATTTAAGCAAATGTTTTCTGCATTCCACTTCTAAGAAACATAGGCAGTTTTTCATAATCGTTTTTATTCTCAAAATGAAAAATCAACTCCTGTTTAGATAACTCTTATTTACATTGGAAATAAGGCTGTCATAGAAACTATTATCCCTTCATTCATGTTTGTATAGGTTTATATGAAAACTTTGAATATTTCCTCCTTTAAAGTATTTTTCCCCAATTCTAAGATATCCAGAGAGATTATATTTGATGGAATTTTTATTTTATTTATTTTTTTGGCAGTGCTGGGGTTTAAACTCGGGGCCTCATGTTTGCTAGGCAGGCATTCTACCACTTGAGCTACACCTTCATATCAGTTAGATAATTAAGAATTATTTATTTACATTTATATTTTCCTTCCTTATCTATATTTGATCTGTAAAGTTAATCATATATATATATACACACTCACACACATACTACACTTAAAATTATATCTGAAAGTATTGGTAATTTTAGTTCTGTCTTAAAGGACTTTGTTCTATTCACTGGCTTTTAGATCAGTAATTTATGTTACTTCCAGCACATTGCATTCTAACACCACCTGGGAAGTAAAATTTTCTGGAGGATTGGCTTTCATTTCTTTTTAAATGTCTGATTGATGAAATTAAGCATGTAAACATTTAAAAAGCTGAATTAAGAGATTCCTGGATAGAATAAACATCCTTTTATTGTCTCCCATTAGATTTATTGCAAGATGAAGCATAAAATCTAAAATAAACAGTTATACCTCATAGAATTTTGTCTTAAAATATGACCACATTACAAGAATTGATATACATACTAATTATCTAAATTTAGAACTTGAAAAAAACTCCAGAGTGCATTTATTTATGCAAATCAAGCACATTGTTTTGCTTTGAAGGAAACTGAGATAGTGCTAAGGGATATATAATGACAATTTTATTAGTATCTACTTTTTTGGACTGTAAACCAGTACTGTTTCTCACAAAATACATCCTTTAACTTTTATATAGTTCTTACTTTTCTGCCTCAAACTACACGGTGGTTGATCTGTATAACAAAGGCTATTTGAGAAATCATAAGAGTCTTGGTTTTAATTGTTTGAGATAAATAAATCGATACTTTAAGACAGAAAAAATAAATTGTTTTAGACTTTAAAAGTATTTGAAAGAAGTAAAAGATAGCAGATGCATCTCACTAAAATATGCTAATAAAAGCAATTATATCTCTTTGTTCTCATGATCACGTCCAGATTCATTTTTGTACCTGCGAAATTTAAAACAATATGATGATAAACGTGTGTAGAACTTTATTAAATTTTAAAAACTATGAGATCTGGGGTTTAAATCTCTGTAAAAGAAACTAGGCAATTGGTTTATAAAAGAAGTGACAACATTTTATTATTAAGATTTTTTTCAAATTAATAAGAAAAGAAGACTTTGTTGTTTTTAATTGTTTCAGAATTTTGATGCATATTCAAAACAGATCTGTGAATACATTTTGTCAATAATGGAGGAAAAAATTACTTTACAAATGACAGAGTTCAAAGTCACCAAGAAAAACTTGAAAGATAAATGCATATTGAAGTAACTGACAGTCTGTTTATTCAGCAATGCAAGGCAATTGTAAAGCTTTAGGGACTATTTTCCTTAAAATACTTGGGACTGGCTATTATTTTTAAAAGTATTAGCGTCTTTTAAGATGGATACGATTTCTCAGGCTTCGTATTTACTTCCTCTTCTATATGGGAAAACAGACAACTATAGATGACATTTCTTATGTAACTTTGAACCAAAATTCATTGACGTGAATTACGTTCTAACAATTCAGTGCACTCACATAATCAGTTTGATAGAAGATGCCTCCTCACATGGGCAGACAGGATCCTATAGCATGTTCCACACACATAAGTGTAAATAGGTCCATAAAGATACTGTGGTCTGATTTAGGAATGTGCTTTTATTCTATGTTATCTTTTTATTTATTTAATTGTATATTTTAATTAATATTCCATTTGATAAGCCTTATAGTTTATAATACGCTTTGATGGGCTTGACATTTTGATGGAAGTTTGTTTTGTGCTTGAGTCTGTTGCACCGTGGAACCAGTGGATGGATAATCTGAAGAATGAAATCCAGATCAATAATGCATAGTTGTGATATCCATACCACCCACTGTCCTATCAGGTCACTGACATGGAAGTGTGTCTTTTATGGTAAGAAAGGCCTGATGGAGTCTTAAAATAGCACACTTGTTGGGAATATTCAGGTACAAGTTTCATTTGCATTATCTAATGCTACATAAAAAATGATCACCATGTTTTTATTATGTGTCCTAATTTAGCAAGTCAGAACTCAAACTATGACTTTACAGAGTGAATATTTAGGTCAATGAAGCATTGATGGTGGATGCATCAGATGCCTTGCCTAGATTGCAGGGTCCTAAATGAGTTACGTATAATCCTGGAGAAGCATGGATGACTACAAATCTAGGCTTCTCTGACCTCTCACCTGCTTCCTGTAATCTCAGAAACTCTCTGCACAGTCTCTACAAGTCAGTTGAGCTTCTCAAATAAGTATTCAGAACTACTAGAGTTCATATTGGAAAAGACTATCTGTCTTTCAGATAAGAACCAGAACTGACTTAGTGTCACTTCAACCACATTGCACATGTTACAGCATCTACATGTCAATCCTCTTAGAAATGTATCAAAAAATGCAGCCATTTTTGACTTGCTACATTCATATATTCTTAAGTCATCAAAGTAATCAATGGTCAAAGGAGTTATTTCATTATCCTAGACTACTAAAGAAAGAATATGGAAAAGGGGTATATTTAGAAAGAATGTATTCCATTTAATCTCTGATAACTTGTTTCCATGCATTTTGCTGAGGTTGAAAACAATATGGTTTCTCCAGATTTCTAATAATTATTCTTAATATGGTATGACTTTCTTCTTCTATTTGTTTTGAGTTTATGTATTTCTTTATATTTAAAGTAGGTTTCTTGCGCAGGAAAGCAATGCAAGTCAACTCCCTGTATAGCTATCCTTATCTCAACTAGAAAAACCCTTGGTCCTTCCTATTATTGCTTATACTCTCTCTTCAACAAAAGTAGAGATAAGGGCAAGATAGTTTCTGCCTTATAGCTTGGGGGTAGTGGGTGAGAGAGAGGGGGTGGAAGGGTAAGGGGGGGAAGGGGGAGAAATGGCCCAAACATTTTATGTATATATGAATAAAAGAAAAAAAAATAAAGTAAGTTTCTTGATCCCATATATTTAGATCCTATTTTAATGGATTTGAAAATATCTTTTGTTTATTTAGACCATTCACATTGAAAAGTGATCATTGCTTTTCTTTAATCACTATCTACTTTTTGAGTTGTTTTGTTTTTGTTTTCTTCTTTTGTCTTTCTCTTTCTGCCTTTTATAGTTTTAGTTGACTGTTTTATGATTCATTTTACCCTCTCTTAGCATATCACTTTTATTTTTATTTCCAAATTCCACTACAGTTTGAAATATACATTTATAAATAATGAAAGTCCACAAAAAATAATACTAAGCTGTTTTCTGAGTAGTGCACGCATTTAAAAAAAATTACTCTAATTCCCTCTCCCATATTTAGAATTAATGTTGATATTTATTTTACTTATAAATAACCATACATAGCATATATATATGCATCATAATAAAATACATTGTTAGTGTCATTATTTTGAATAAATTATTATGTGTTTGGTCAACTAATAAGAGACATTTTATTTTTATCATTACTTTACCTTTACTTAGGTATTTTACCTTCATTTATCTGGTTTTCTTCATTTCCTTTAAATAGATTCAAGTTTCTAATTTATATTTTTTCCTTCTTTCTGAATTACTTTTTAACAATTCTTGCAAATTTGGTATACAAGCAACAAACACTCTTGCTTTTGGTTATGTAAGACAGTCTTCATTGTTGCTTTATTTGAAGGATAATTTTTCAGAGTACAGTATTCTAAGGTGGTGTGCTTTTTTCCTTTCCTTACCTTTCACATTTTCAGCATTTCACTTCACTCTTTTCTTGTTTATATTTTTCCTGAAAAATCAAGTGTAATTGTGGTTTTTTTCTCCTCTTCCAGTAAGATGCTTTATCTTCTGCTTCTTTGAAGATTTATTTTATCCTTGATTTTCTATGGTTTGAATGCAATGTGCCTTGATAGAGGATTTTTTTTAATCATAATTAGTATCTTCCAAGCTTCATGGATTTGTTGTCTCATATGGTTCTGACAAATTATCAACCAGTTTTTCTTCTATTCCCTTCTGTGTTTATTCTCTTTATGAAAATCCCATTATGCATGTATTTCTCATTTTTCATTTTTCCACAGTTCTTTGATGTTCTCTTCTATTTTATTTCAAGCTTTCTTCTTTGATTTCAGTTTTGCTAGTCTCTATACTCATTATATTTGTAGTGATTCTTTCTTTAACCATATCAAACTAACTAAAGAATTCAGCAAATATCTTCTTCATTTGTACAGTGTTTTTGATTTCTAGGATTTCTTTTTGATGTTATCTTGGGATTACTAACTTTTTATTTATATTGCTCACTGTTCTTGCATGCTGTGTATTTCATACATTAAAATATTTAGTGCCTTACTCACAGTTGTTTTAAATTCAGATCTGATATTGTCAATATCCCTGCCCTATCTCTGTCTGGTTGTGATGCATGCTCTGTTCTTGAAACTTTGTTGGATTTTTTTGATTGCCTTTTTTTTTTTTTTTGGTGGTATTAGGGTAAATCAGGGCCTCAAGCTTGGTAGGATAGTGTCCAACAACTTGACCCATGCCCTTAGGCCTTTTAGAGGTTTTAATATTCTTTTTAACATTTTCTTGGTGGCTACACATGGTGTACTTTATTAAAAAACAAAAAAAAAAAACAAATCAGATCTTTGGCAATGTGTAAAGATGTTCTATTACAAAATTAGGAATTTATCAGTTAATTTTCATGACAGGCTGATAACCCAACTAACTACATGTAAATGTTTCTTTTTATATTTCCATTGGCTTAGTTTGATAACCTCAAATTTTTTTACCCATATACTTCTATTAATAAAATATAAATTGTAACATTACCTCACAATATCACTATATTTTTAAAACTATAGGTATGGCAGCACACTATCATTGATATTCGCATAAGAATAGACATGAAAATATGGGAAAGTGTGTGTTTGTGAATATATATGCACACTTGAACAGATTTGTAAGTTGTAATGTATAATTCCTACACAACAGTTACAATGGATTGTCTTATAAGCATCCTGCGATATATGTTTTCAATATTGAGGCCATGATCGAGATAAATATTGTGAAAGAATCAAGCAAATCGTCAATGTTCTATATATACCCTCTGTCTTTTAAAAAGGTAAATATCATGGTATAAAATGTTAGATAAGCTGTGATTCTATCACCTGTCACTACCATATAGGTCATTAAAATCCCAGAAACAAGTGTATTAAAAGAATTTATAATGGGAAAACTCAGGAAGCAGTGTTTTATACAATTTGTACTCCACTGGGAAAGACCTCAGAAATCTAATCTCTATAGAGAATTTACATTTCTCAGCAAGATAATAAATTTCCCAAGTTTCTACAAGTTAACTTTGTCATTACTTTTTCTGGATTATGATGTTACCCCAGGAGGGAGGATTGCTTCAGGGAAGATTTCAAGATTGAAACACACTTTACAATACACCAAAAAATTTACCTTAAAGAAAATCCTATGTGTGTGTATAAAAAGCACATGAATAAAATCACAGTAGAAGCAATTTTTTACACTTAAACATCAACTGAACAATTCAAGACACTTGCAGTGCTTTCTTCAAGTTGCCTTCTTTTCTTTATAATATGCCATTTGTGGTGGAAATTATTCTTGAGATTGGGACACACTTTGTACAAATGTGTATAATATTTTTAATTATTACATTTGTGACTCTGATGGTATGCCAGCTGAAATCTACAGTTTTCTTAGATGAAAATGAGTATATTGGGACAGGTAACCATGAAAATTGATAATAATGTGAGATTGCAAAACATTAAACAAAGCTCTTGTTGTTAAAACACAAAATGTTAGGTTGCAGATGCTGGCTTAGAAATGAATTAAAACCAAGTTTTCTGAAAAAAAAAACTTGAATAGCAGGTGAAATATATTGGCAATTTCAAATGGTCTACTTTTGGTCGTCAGGAAGTTCTCTGTCAATATGCTCATGCATATTATTTCAAAACCCGTAGCAATACATTGAGTTGACTGATCAAGTTTGTCTTTATTCCAACATAAGCTGAATTTTGCCAATGATTCCTCTTATATAAGTACATATTTCAAGAATCATTATGATAACTCCCATCCTTTCTTGGTCTAATACCACCTTGGATTTTAATCTATTATAACTTTCATTATCCTTTTCCCTGAAAAAACCAGTAAATTAAGGGGCAGGGGCATGTTTGTACTGTGGTTGCTGTTTTGGTCTTTTTGGTGCTAGTACACGGTATGTAACACATAGCATCGCTTATTTTTCTATCCAGACATTTTTATAAATGTAAATATACATATACATATAAATATATAAACATCTAAGTGTTTAGAACATTATGAACACATCTTCTAAGAAACACACTAAAACTAAATTTGTATCTAATTTTCAGTGTCAAATAAACACTGAAAAATGACAAAAATATGCTCTCTATACATTAGAACAAGGCAGAAAAATAATTCCAAGTAATATTAGACAAAGCTTTGCCATGCTGGCAGTGAAGGAAAGATGAATTGTGAAGAGATAGGGAATTCATGCAGTCATTAAATATAAATACCATCTAGGCCTTTCATCAATCCATAATGATTCTATTTTCTCCATTTGAAAAAGTGATTGTGCTTTAAAATAGTTACTCTGTATGTGATTGATATGAAGGTTTCTCATAATAGTTTCATATAAATTTAAAAAATAATAAAAGCATATTTCACTGGAGAAGTCAGCATAGAGAAGCTTTCAACACTAATAAGACATTTCCAGAGGCACAGCTGGAAGCACAATTCCCTGACAGGTTTTTTTTGGAATGGACCTCCCTCAGCAGTCTGATATCTTAGATCAATGATTGTTGTAACTAGAAAAAGAAGAGACACCAAACACTGGCCGCCAATTATACCATTCATTGCCTGTCAAGAGGCACGATTGGAGTAAGGGTGAAAGTAAATGTTATGCTTTTTTTTTTTTTGTACTTTTCTTACTTATAGTTACATACACTATCAATTAAAAATTTTCAAACAAAGAATACTATGAAAGACATTGTTTCAGTTAAAATTATTAACAAAAAGTTGGACCTTTTTTCTTTTTTTTTGCCTCCTTTTATTTTTGCAACATGTATAGTTTTCAAATATTTGCAAATCATAAGGAAATATTTTAGGCTAATGAAGTAGAGTCACAAAACCAATTTAAATAGAAACTAATAATTTCATGGAGGCAAAACTTATCACCAAAATAATAACAGATAAACATTTACATTTGTTTTGATGGTTTTTAAGGCTGATATACAACAAAGAGTACGTGCTTTCTCACTATTAGAGAAGAAATAATATTCATGGTGAGAATGCTAAGAGAGTTATCTAAACAATGTCATATCCGAGAAATGCTAGAGACATATCAAACGCATTTACTATTGTGCAGAAAATATATACTATAAACTTATATACCTCATTGTTTACTGCAGTTGAAAATTGGTTTTAACATTGATTTTAGCTACTTGAGAAAATGTTGAACTTTGGGGGAATGACCAGACAAAATAGCAATATAAAATATATTCTAATATTTTGTTATATTTTTCACTTTAATTAGCATATCAAGAAATGGCTAGAATGTCACTGAGAGTGGAAGATAATAATTAAATATTTTAATAATAGTTATTTTAATAATTGTAAATTTCTTTAACAGGATTTTCTTTGAAAAGCAATTATGCCTGAACATTTTAAAATGTTACATTGCCATCTTGGAATGAAACAGAGAGCATTATTGCAAATAAAAAATTACTTATCTTTCATATAAAACAAGATGTAAAGAAAATATTAAACATGAATTAACAAAAGAAACTAGTATGCAAGATAATTAACAAAAACTAGTATGGTTTTTAAAAGTGAAAATATTTTCAAAATATAACTTGTCTTACATATCTACTCTATTTGAAATAATCTATCACCTAGTACTTTACCAAATAATCTTACCTCTGACTGTTAATCACAATAAAAAAAATCATTGAAAAAAGATGAAGTACCCTGATAAGTCTTGCTGACTTACTGTAACTTAAAATCTCTAGCCAATTTCCTGTATAGAGCAATGGCTAAGTGTATATACAACAAGGACATATATTTAAGCTATTTTAAGTTTTAATGATGTAAAAATATGTCAGATAAAACAAGACAGATAATTCATCAAAGAACCATATCTCTTATATCATAAAAGAAGCTTACTGGATTAAAATAAGTATCCCAAAGGTGCTCTGATAATTAACATGGTTTGGTTTGAGAACAGGAGGGCAGAACAGGTGCTGCCTGAGGGTAGATGGTATCAATGGGAGGAGGAGAAGATGTGGGGAAAATGTGTGAGAGGGTGAATATAGTGCAAATACTGTGCACACATGTATGCAAATGGAAAAATGATATTTATTGAAACTATCCCAGGAATGGGGAGAGGGGGGATAAAGAATAATGGCAAAAGGGTGTAAATCAAGTATGGTACATTTCACATATTGTAAGAACTTTTGAAAAATGCCAAAATGTACCTATATCAAGCACAGCAATAAAAAATTTTACATGATTTTGGGGGTGGTTATTTAACAGATTACATTTTTCTTAATGTTTTTTAGCTATACTTTTGTAATAATCACAAATTTTCTATAGAAGTTTAATACGTAAAAAGATATAATCCCAAGATTAAAATCATTTAGCTATAAACTGTCAACATGGATTAAATATGACTTCTAACTTTAGATATTAATTTAATTGTTAATTTTGGTATGCAATATAATGTTTAAAAAGTTATATATTTTAACTATACAATATTTCGCTTTGCAATGGATATGATTAATGATTTGGAAGAAATTTATTTTTATTATGTGAACATTATCATGTGATGTCTATATTGAGTGAAACAAATGATATATAATGTCATAGCTAAATTTAGTACAGGTAAAAGTAAGAAAGAAAGAAAATTTAATATAAGAGAATTTGATTTGTATATACCATTCATCATACTGTCACACTTAGAACAAAAGTTTTATAATAATCTTTCTTCTGTTTTAAAATTTTCCTTACACCTGTGGGTATGTTTTATGTGTTTCCTAGCAGAAAAAGACACTGAAAATAATTTCCTTTCAAAGTTTTAAAGCAATGTTTTAGTGGCATGAAATGGTGTCTTCCTTCCATGTATTTTGGAAACAAAGGGTTTTTGTTTTGTTTGTTATCTATGGGCTCCTGTTTTCAGCAATATGAGAAATAATTCCAATGAAACCTTAAACCAAAGATATTTGTTCAACTTACAGTCTACATTTCCAACATCTTTCTATTTGGCCTTTTTCATCACTATGTCTTTACTCTTTTAAGAAACACATAGACATCTGATATGTTAGCTTTCCTTTACTGTGTAACAATTACCACAGACTTAAATACTCAAAACAAAATCATACAACTCATAATGGAAAGTAAATTATAGGTTTGTTGTTTCACCGTTCTATAGGTCAAAAGTCTTAGCTGGCTTGACTGGGTTCTTGATTTAAAATATGTCAATGCTGACATCAAATAACAGATAACAATCTAGGTAGGGCTTGTCTCTAGAGACTATGGGAATGAAACAACCCCTACATTCATCTCACTTGTAGGCAGAATTCAGTTGCCTGCAGTTGGACTGAGGTCACTGTTCCTTCCTGCCTACCAGCTAGAGAATGAAACTATCCCCAAGGCCACCATATTCCCTATTTTAGGACCCGTCCATCTTCCAAACAGCTGTAGTGTCTTCAACTCTTCAAATGCTTCAAATCTCTTTTACTCCCATGAAGTATAGAAAACCCTTTGATTTTCAGTTGTTCATATGGTTAGATTGGGTCCATGTGGTTAATTTTTCTTTAGATTAACTCAAAATCAACTGATTATTAGCCTGAATTACACATGCCAAACCTTTTGCCATGTAGTGAGACATAATCCCTGAGTCACAGGTCATCATATAAAGAGCCATAAGGATTTGGATGGGAAAACTAAGGAGTGGGATTTTATAATTCTTTATCTCATATTTAAAGTTAGAAATAATTTTAACATTTAAATCCCAATACTCAATATGACTCAGGAACAATAGTAAGAAAATGGGCTCTTTGGGAACATCAAAAGAAGAGTTTCATGGACATTACATTCTCTAATATGGTGGAAATAATCACCTAGAAGTTCTTAGCCCTGTTAGGAGAAGACAGAATGACTTAATATACGAATGTTTGCATCAGGGAATGGAAAAAAATGATTATATTCTGGAAAGGGAGAAATATTTGATGTCATACCATTGGCAACAGTAAAAGGTAGAAGACAAGGAAGCAAGTCAGGCAGTACAAACACAAACCAGTAAAGCAGACCATCTGCTGGGCACATAGGCTAAGGGAAATGAGCTTAATCAAAGGCTGTGGACGTAAGGCAGTGGTAGTGCTCTTGCCTAGCATGTACTGGTTCTGGATGTGATTCCCCAGCACTGAAAATAAACAACAACAATAAAAACCCACTGATGATTCAACAAGTAGAGGGTTTTGAGAAAACTCTTTGTCTCACCAGTACTGGGGTTATCATCAAATATAATGGAGTGATAAAAAGGGACAGATGAACCAGGAAGAAACAATGAAAGACTCTGTATCTCCCAAAGGGATTTAACAATGAATTTGAAAATGAGTGCAGTCTCAACCATACCACTTGATCTGACTAAGCACACTGAAATAAAATATTTACTTAGATTAATTGGGGAATTAAAAGTAAATCTGAGTTTTCAGAAAATAATGAAAATTTACCATGTTTCCATATGTAAATCTTACAGTATAAATTTGACTCAGTTTCATTCAAGAGACATGGTGAACACAAGAGAAAAAAATCATTTTTGTCAACCCATATATTCAGTAGACTGAGAGCTTTCCCAACACTCACTCTTCTTTTATCCACCTACTGCATTTTTGTCCTCTGAATTTGGAGGTAATAAAAATGTCCAGAGAAGTACTACTCAATATATGCATGCAAACATCCTTTACATTTATGTATGTGTATATGTCTATGTGTGTGTGATTTACAATTTCTAAGGAATGGGGAACAGATATAAAAGTAGTCCTTGATTATTTGTTAACTGGTCAGTTTGAATATCATGAAATTGTAATTCCATTTACCTGTAGAATAATAGAAAAGATGGTGAGGTCAGTTACTGACTTCGCTTTAAAAATAGGACTGATCTGTGGAGGAAAATGCCCTTGCAACTTTCACTACTTCAGAACTACAAGAAAATGGAAATATTACAGTTAATTTATCTTGCCTTCTAGGAAGAAAGTTATCTGCAGGATCAGTTATTTATCTCTTATTTATCCTCAAAATCTCTGTGAAAGAGCATGCATAAACTCATTCATATTGTGCCATCCTTTTCAAAAGTCCTGCAATACACAGAGACCAAGAGAGGAAAACTTTATTTCAATATATCAAACATCTCACTATTGATGACTATATTTTTCTAAACTTTTTTATTCTACACGCCTCTTCTTTTTTTAAAAATCATGCTTCACCTTTCTTATTCCATTGGTTTTATTATATTATTATAACAGGAACACCTTTCAGAGTAAGGCTTTTGTAACGCCGATGCCCATACTCCTATCTGTAGATATTCCCCAGTTGTTCTCTGACCTTGACAAATCACTGAACTTTAAAAGTCTCACTCACTGACAAAATAAAAGATATAACAGATTAAAATATTATCATAAAAGTTTCTATTAATATTATTATATTAATAATTATATATAATAAATAATATAATTATAATATATATTTATATTTATATTATATTTATATAATATATAAATTATTATATTATATTATATATAATAATATTATATTATTATATACCTTGAATCAAATATTAGAATGATTTAAAAATGTACATGTTCAAGGATATGGAAACCAAAGATAAAGTGAAAGTCTCTGGTTGAAAATACAATCCCTAATAGGGATAGATGGAGAAGTATCTACAGGAAATTTTAATAACATGGAAATTTACCAGAGGAGGATTTTCTATCCCAAGTTGGTTTTCCAATTCAGAATTCACTAGGGACATGATTCAGTTTAGGACTAAATCCTGAAAGGAAAATAAAATGGGACATTAAAAATAATAATAATGAAAAGCAAATCTCTTAAATGTCAAAAATATGCAAGCAGTGGAAACCTGACACAGCAAAGTCTTAAGAAAATTGCTCTGTCAACCTACTAAGAGCACTGTGAGGAGAAATGGGAAGTGAAAAGAGAGCATGGAAGGATAAATCATGGCAGACCTTATATATCACATTATGTAGCCTGTATTATTTCAAAGGTGATGTGGAACTTCACAGAAGGCTTTTAGAGAGGGGATTGATATAGTCTATTGATAATGTTCATTTTGCAAATATAATGGAACAATATAAGATGCACAGTGACTAAACTTACTTCTGGGCTCTTGAAGTAGATTTCCTCTGTTCAAATCGTAACTGCACGATACAGGCCACATGTGCTTGGGTAACCACATATTTCTGGGCCACAGTTTCTTCATCCCTAACATAGGATTATTATGTGAATTACATTGACAGCCGATGACAGTTGCTTGTTTTTTTTTTTTTTAAAGATATACAAAAAAATTCTCTTTTGGAAAATATTAGGGTTTTATGAGATAATTAATTGTACTGGTAGACAGCAATACTTAGCCAATAATTGAATATATGAAAACAATTTAGGACTTCCCTATAGCTTTGAGTCACACTTTATTGAAGTTCTTTGGTAATAATACTTTTTGTGATTTTTCTGGTAAAAAGGATGAACAAAGGGGTATTTAGGTTAATTTGGAACTAAATTGTGTTTTACTGAGGAAAAATATATAAATCAGTCTGTTACTTCTAACATGACTTACTACTACAAAAAAGCAAGGTGATGCTTTGGTTAAACAACACTGAAGGTCATGGAGTAGAGAAATAGAGTAGCACTGTTAGGAAAGGGAATGTGGGTCCTGCAGAAGGTCCTGTTAATGAATGCATTTTGCTAACACAGATAACATATTGAAATCACGGAATAAGTACTCATTGGCTGGTATATTTTTGCCAGTCCTAAAGTTTGAACCCAGGACCTTATATATTGCTATGCAGGCACTCTACTTCTTAGCCAGCTCCCCAGCCTTTTTGGTGGACTTCTGTTATTTTTTAGGTAGGGTCACGTATTTTTGCCTGGGGGCCTCACCTCAGACTGAGATCTTCCTTTCTGTGGTTTCCTGTGTATATGGGATCACATACATGTACTCCAAAACCCAGCTAATAAATTGAGATGGAGGTCTCAATTTTTTTCCTGGGCTGGCCTTAAACTGTGATCATCCTACTCTCCATCTTCTGAAAAGCTGGGATTACAGGCATGAATCACCATACCCAGTCTGTTTGCTCAGTTTTTAAATATAATCATTACATGAAATGAACAACCTTCAAATCTCAACAATTTAAATTAAAAAAAAATTCTTGCCCACATATCTGTGGGTCAGCCATGGCTGTTCTAGCTTCCTTAGGCTTGTTTCCAAGCTCAATTTGGGGTTTAGGTCTGTTCCATATGCACATTCTGAAGTCAATGGTTACACTTTTCTCCTGGTGTAATGGAGAAATACAAGAGGAAAACGAAGGTTGAAATATTTAAAATTTCTAGTGTCATCATATTACTTGAGAAAATAACTTAAGTGGCAAAGTCACATATGAAGTTGGTAGGGAAATATGCTCCAGTCATTTCAGTAAAAGTCCTTTGAAAAAACTTATAATGACTTACATGCATGTATATCTTTAAAGAAAACAATAAAGAGTTGGCTAGGATAATCTTAGATTATACTTGCTCTTAATTTCAGGTGGACAGGTAACTAGGAAGTAAGTAAACATGTAAACATGTATGTTGCAGACTAATTCTTAAAAATCCAATTACAAGATTTAATGCTTGCTTTGCCATGAATTCTCATGAATTCTTCTAGCAATCATGAGCTATTTGGAGCCAAATGTAAATTAAGTCCACATGAATTGATGATTCCTCTTGGCAGTCTGTATTGAGTGAAAGCAGACATTTCAGGAGCTCTAGTACCTGAGAGGAGATGGTACAACAGAAGATCATGTATATTGAAACGGACAGAGCAAAACATGGTGAAGATGATGGAGCTCAACAAGATGAAAGTAAGATGAAGTCTGAAAAATGTTAATCAGATGTGACAGTTCTGAGTTCATTAGTGACCCCAGCAGTGAAATTAATAAAACTTATTTATTGCTTTATACTTTCTGATTATAAATAAATAATAAAATGCAGAGGTTTAACCAGATTGAGATAATTAAAAATTGATTGTGCAAATTAATTTTCTAGACATCCCAGAATGACTGGAGTGCATTTCATAATATAATTTCACCTCTTTCTTCATGTATGATGATGGACAGAAAAAACAATAGTTTTATTTTTTCAAAAAAATTACTAAATCACACATCAATAGTTTCAATAAAATGTTCAGTGATTTCTTACTCCACAAAGAAATGGCATGAAGACCAATTGTAATCACTGTCCTCATAGTTATATAAATAAAAATAAAATTAAACAACCCACTTCTAATACAAAGGTTTTTATATTTCACTCCAAGTATAATTGTTTTCCAGACAAAATTTCAGTATTTTTGTTTTGTATAACTTTAGAAACATCTGACATAATTGAAAGCATATGATATGTATGAATAACCCATAAATAATATGTTCTTGTTTTCTTCTTTGCTTAGGTTTATTTATAATATTAGTCACTTTTATATAAAACCTGTAACTTACCACTTTAACGTTGTTTCTGTAATTTCTGTCTTCTCATCTATTTTGTCTCCACAGTGACATTTTAGGGATATAATTTCATAGCTAAAATTTGATGGAAATTGATGTACAATTTACAGTTGATTCAAAATCTCAAAAGTATGGAATTACATAAATGATAAATAATTGTGTATTTGTACATATCTGAAATTTTTTATAGTCATATCACTTTTAGTGAAAATCAAGGAAAATCGAGATAATTTTTCATTAACAATTTTGAAATATAAATATAAATCTTATTAATAAAGTATTAGTTTTAAACATAAAGCCAATGCATGAAATGATTTAAGGAAGAGCTATCTATTATGAGAAATAAATGTGTGTGTATTTGATCTTTAAATCTTTAGCAGGCACATTTAATTTAGTTTTCCCCAAAATACTCCCAAATTATCATTGCTTCTATTTTCACTACAATCTATGTGGAAGCATAATGCACACAGGTAAAACATTTAAACTCCCATGCTAGGCAAATGTATTTCTATATTTTATCTCACTTCTAAACAAGCTAAGTTTGTGTTTTATGGATTCGTATCAGCAAAATGAAGATAAGCATTTTCTCTGTTGAATCTCCTCATTCATTGACTCCCATATGCCTAGGTCTACTTTTTCTTTTCTTTTTCTATTTCAACTAGAATTTGTCTTGATTTACCCTTTTGGTAAAATTAGTTTTCAGAACTAACTGTTCTCTTTATCTGCTGACATCCTTATCATCAAAGGTGTTTTGACCACGTGTTATTCACTGAAAGGTATACATAAATGCTGTTTCAGTAACTGCATTTGCTTTACTAAATACTTTAAAACATATTATCATAAATAACCATTTTAAGAATTAGACTAGGTTTAATTGTATCAATCTGTTTTAAGGTCAGAAAACTATAGACTACAATACAAAATAGAATAGTAGAATGATGTTCAATGTTATGACAACTAATCAATAACCAGAAAACAACATCACAGCTTCTCAAGCAAATTGCATCTGTCCAACTTTCCAAGGGTTTCCATAATGAATTACTATAAATGGAGTGACTTAAACATAATTGATTAATCCACAGTTTTAATAACCAGAAGTCAAAAAAGCCACATCTGTTCGATGGTTCTTTTGCCTCATATCTGGTGATCCTAAGTGTTTCTCCAATGTAGGCCTATTGAACTAACATCTACCTCTACCACTTCAGAACCTACTCTGTGTGTCCTCTCTTTTCATCTCTCCTCCCTTCCCCTCCTCCCCCTTTCCCTACCATCTCTTCCACTCTCCCCTCCTGCTCTCTTTTCCTCTTGTAAGGACACTTGCCATTGGACTTATGGTCTACTTGTATAATTCCAGAATTATTTCCTCTTGAGATGTTTAATTTAGGACACCAAATAAGGTGTCCAAATATATTCACAGAAAATGTATTTGCTTGAAATTTTGGCTCCTTTTTATTGCAACTTATTATAGAGACTATGAGTTTGATAAGGTACTCATTTCAAATGTTTGTGATTAAAAGTAGACTTATGTTTATAGATAGTAAAACAAAGCATGGTTTATTTATGGTTATTGTACCTCATCAATTTATTGAATTTTTCATTGTAACATATGCATATAGTTATTAATGGTGATATCTGATAAATAAACATAAAGGAATGTAGAATACAACATTGGTACTGAGAAATAGTTTGTATTTCACAAATTTTATTTAATGAAACAACTTTAAGTGTGTAGATTGGACCAAGTCTAATTCCACAGAAATGAGAATGTATAGCTATAAGAGAACTTTAAAAATCATGAACCTGAGGCAAATGGAAATTAAATAACTGGATTAAGTCAGCTCTGTGGCAAGAAACAGAGTAATTTGACTTCCAATTTTATTTATATTACATCATTTTATTGGAGGGAATGTCAACTTGTTCTTCTGTTTAATGAGTTTTTATTATATTTTACTTACAAACAAATCTTTTAACAATAACTAATTTCAACCTGGGCTCCATTTACTTTTCACTACCAAGGAAAATTTTTCAGGGGCTTTTTTTAAGCTTGGATTCTTGAAACTTGAGAATGATTTAGGCAAGTGATCAATGGGATACTAACTTTGGAGCAAATGGAAAGTACAGGAACTGGAGAACATTATTTTAAGTGAAGTTATTTTGGCTCAGAAGGCCAAAAATCGTATATTCTCCTTCCTTTGTGGTTTATAGACCTAAAACAAATGCAGCAATATTATTGGACATGGGTCACACAGTAAGGGAAGAATGTGCATGGGAGGAATAGGGAAAGGGAAGGAAACCTAAAACTTGAATGTGACTGATGTGCCCACTGTAGGCGAGCAAATCTTAAACTGACAGAGGCCACTATGAGAAGGTGACCAAGAAGTAGTGAAGAGGTCTGGTAGAGATTAAACAATGTGGGTTCTAATACACATGTGCATGGAAGCAACACTAGGAATCTCTCTGTATAGCTATCTTTATCTCAAACTAGCAAAAATACTATGTCTTTCTTATTGTCTTTTATGTTTTCACTACTTGGAAATGAAGGGGTGACATGGAGGGTAGGGCAGAAAGGGGAAGAGGGTGGAGGGCAGAGCGATAGGTGGCCCAAACAATGTATATACATATAAATAAATGTAAAAACAATACAAAATTTAAAAAATAAAAATCATGCTATCAGAACATGATTTTCAGAAGATATTCATCTCCATGATTCTTTTGGTAAGATGTTTAAATTACCCTAAGTGTTATTAAGTTGCAGAAGTTTTAAAATACTCAAATAGCAAGATAATAATCCAAAATATTCTCATTGACATAATTAGCTGCCTCAGCCATTATTATTACTGCTGTAATTAATTATTTGAATTTCAGAAGTGTACTTTTTATCTTGCTCCTGTTGTAACTGTCTAAAACCCTCAGTCACTGGACATTTTTAGTTAAAACAGCACATTTATCTCTACTTGCTTTATTGAAATGTGGAGAAAAAGTGAGGCAAATTTTCTTAATTTGAATTATCCTCTGAAATTCTGATTATGAAATATTTCTATATTTTTGAGTGAACATCTTTACACATTTTCACTAAACAAATATTTTATTTTAACCAAACTTAAGATAGTTATTGATTATCTAAGAAATGGTTTATGAGTAAGAAGTTTCCTTAATTACCTAAAAATTTAGAGACATAATCTGTTAACAAAAATGATCTTTTTATGAGTCTATACCAAAGAAGATATCATAGAAATAAGCATTTTGAAATTTGAGAAACTGTATGCCTTTATTAGAGTTAAAATGTGATAACTGCTCTTTTATCAAATAATTCATAATCTAATTAAATGTACAATGTGAATGCATCTGGCTTTCCTTGAAACTTTTTCATTCTTCTATAAATAAAATTGCTGTAAATAGAAATGTTAAGATTAATGTACTTTCGTAATGATAATTGGTAAGGATTCAATCCTCTCATACTTAATAACTGAAAATCTGCAAAAATAATGTCTGATACTTACCAATTGTGAATTGACATGATTAAATATATGATTTATATTAAAAAGAATTTTTATAAAATCAACAAAATGATACAAGAATTTGGAAAATCACAATTTCCATTTTCTCAAATATTTGAAAAACTAATTTTAACATTTTGGATACCATATACTTTGTTGATGACACACATTTGGAAAATTCTGTGCATACATACAATTATTTGTTTTGAAATATTGTGAAATCACTTAAAAATTTCCTCGAAGACATACATTACAATAAAATTTGTTTATCAAAAATTGATTGCATTTAGGGTGTATTTTAATTCCTCTGAATAAATCAAACTTATGAAATACATTTGTAAATAAGGTAATTCTATTCAAATTTTGCATAATTGCCTATCTTAGAGACAACACACCAACAAAAAGCCTTACTGAAGTTTTTTTTGTGTTGAAAAGCATTATTTTCCATGCATATTGTCATAAAAATAAAACAGCTATGTTTTTATTATTGGATACAAAGGAATACAACAAGTTATTGTGAAAATATCTTCTTTATATGTGTAGTGATTTATATTGCATTGAGAGGAAAAATGAGAAAATGATAATTCTCATGTGTAGTTATTTATTGTTGTTTGACTTTATTCTGCAATGCTGAGACTTAAATTTAGGGTCTTGAACATGCTAGACAATCTATTACTGAGCTACTACCCAGACATTCCCATTTCTAATTTGGTTAGGATTTCTCTAATCAGCTTGGGCAAGTACCTATATCCTAACATTCATGTTTTCTTAGTCTAGTACTTTGGGGATGGTAGGGCATGGGGAAAAATTGTAGGATGCATTTAAAAATTTACTTTTCCCATGGAAAACAGAAATAGGAAAAAAGTAGTTTTGCACTGTTTTTCCAAAGTTCTCTCAACAATTGGCTTCAAAACTCAGCTTAGGTTCTAGAACATGTGTCTTGTGACTTACGCAAATAATGCTGCTACCAAAATCATGAGGATAATCACTTAATTTTAGCACGGATGTCTTATAGATTTCAAGGCTCAAATAAAGTGTGAATTCTTGCTCAAGAAATCTCAAAATATGTCCAGAAGTATATTCATCAAATAAATATACAGTATTTCATATTCATTATGGTTTCTATCATTTGCATATAGTTTTTTCTTAGTTCTTTTGAAATAAGACAAGACTCTTTAAGACAGTGAAATGTGATAAATCTTACATTCAACTGTACTCAAAGTAGTGAAGTTTAATTTCAAATTTATCTAATCAAATAAAACAATATAGGGGATCCTCAAAACATTAAAAATAAAAATACTGTAAGATCCAGTAATTATTCTACTACACTTTCACCTAAAATTATGGAATCAAAGAAGTATATTCACTTCCATGTTTATTGGGGCATTATTCACAGTACCAAGATATAGAAACAGTTCAAATCTCCATTAGTAGAAGAATCAGCAAGGAAAATGTGGTTTATACATACAATGAAATATTATTCAGGTATTAAAAAGAAGAAAAGTCTTAATGTTTGTAATAACATGTATGAAATTTGAAGATGTCACAGTAGGACAAATAATGGGTGATTTCATAGAGAATCTAAAATAGTCAAAAGTACAGGAGTAGACAATAGACTGAAGATGACAAAGCAGTGAAGGAGAAGGATATTGGGATTTGTTTCATAGACATTATATTGCAATTATACAAGATAAGCAATTTCCAAAAATTACCCCTAGAAAATGGCATTGTTACACATTTTATTTATTGACCCTTAGAATCAATTTATATCTGTTGTTTCAGAGTAAGATTTATATCCTAAGTTCTCCCAATGGAAAAGCTATCACTCTCATTTGTTCAAAAGGCTAGCCGTTTCAAGTTGAATTGCACTGCGCCTGTGTCATATATTAATTCATCAGAAATATTTCCACTTTGTTTCTATTCCATGAATTTTTATACAAATGCCATAATGAATTTATTCCCATAGCCTTAGACCAAGTATAGATATCAAAGATGTAATTTCTTATTTGTTCACTTCAAATAAGAATTAGCTACTCTAGATTCTTTTATGTTTCACAAACATTTTAGAATTAGCTTTTGGTTTCTGAAAATGTGCAAGTGAAAATTTTAGTCAGGATTTGACTTGGATAATACTAAATCTGTAGATAAATTTTGCAGAACAGAAATCATAATATTCGATCTACCAAAACATCAACATGGGATATTTCTTCATTTTAGTCATGACCACTTAAATTTCTCTAAATAATAATTTGTATTGCTTTAAAGCAGATGCCTTGAAAATTATGTATAAATACAATTTGTAATGTGTATTACTTTTTTTTTTGAAGCACAAAAAACCATGAATAGCCAAGGCAATGCTGAGCAAAAACAGCAATGCTGGGGTATCACAATACTCTACTTCTAAGTATACTAAAGACCCATAGCAATAATAACAGCATGGTACTGCTACAAAAACAGATACGAAGACTAGTGGAACAGAATGGAAGACTTAGTTATGAATACACACAGCTATGCCCATTTAACTTATGACAAAGGCAATAAAAACATGTGATAGAAAAAAGAGAACTTCTTCAACAAATGTTGCTGGGAAAACTGGATATCCACCTACATAAAACTAAAACCAGATACATGTTTATCCCCCCACATCAGTATCAACTCAAAGTGGATAAAAGACCTTAATTTAAGACCGGAAACATTGAAGGTAGTACAAGAATTAGCAGGGAATACATTGGAAGCAAAAGCTATAAGCAATGACTTCCTCAGTAGAACTCAAGCAGCTCACAACTAAGAGAATGGATTGACAAATGGAATTACATGAAATTAAAAAGCTTCCACACAATGAAAGAAATGGTCTCTAAGTTGAAGAGGCCATCCACAAAATGGGAGAAAATCTTTGACAGCTATACATCTGACAAGGAGTTGATAACCAGAATGTACAGGGAGCTCAAAAAAACTAAACACCTGAAAAACCAATGACTCAATAAAGAAATGGGCACATGAACTGAACAGACCATTTCAAGGAAGAAATCCAAATGGCTAAAAAAAAAAATGAAAAAATGCTCACAATCCATGGACATAAAGGAAATGCAGATCAAAACCATATTAAGATTCCACCTTAGTCCTGTAGAATAGCTACCATCACGAATAAAGATCACAACAAATGTACATGAGGATGAGGGGAAAAATGAGCAACCTCATA
Organism: Castor canadensis; assembly: GCF_047511655.1. Taxonomy (NCBI): domain Eukaryota; kingdom Metazoa; phylum Chordata; class Mammalia; order Rodentia; family Castoridae; genus Castor; species Castor canadensis. The sequence continues at coordinate 155,154,352 of NC_133391.1, read as the reverse complement.
TAAATGCTGATGGGAATGTAAGCTAGCCAACCACTATGGAAAACTGTATGGAGTTCCCTTAAAATAGTAAAAATAGATCTGCCATACAATCTAGCAATACCCCTCCTAGGGATATACCTGGAGGATTGTGAGTCAGGTTACAATAAACATGTACACCCATGTTTATTGCAGCACTATTCAAAATAGCTAAGCCATGGGAACAACCAAGAGGCCCCGCTACTGATGAATGGATTAAGAAAATGTGGTATTTATATATAATGAAATTTTACTCAGCCACAAAAAGAATGAAATTTTGTCATTTGTGGATAAATGGATGGATCTGAGACCATTAACTTTTATGAAGTTACTCAGGCTCAGAAAGCCAAAAACTGCATGTTCTCTCTCATTTGTGAAATACAGACCTAATACAAATGTAGCAATATTATGAAACACTGGTCACACTAAGAGTAAGTCAAGCATGAGAGGAATAGGGAAATTTGCATAGGGTTGATATACCCACTATCCAAGAATGAATATAGAAATCTTAAGCTGACTGAAACTAGCATAAGAAAGGGACTAAGGTAGAATAAAGACTATTATAGGAGATAAACCAACTGGGATTATAATACATATATACATGCAATTATCACAAGGAAACTCCATGTGTAGCTACCTTTATCTCAAGCTAAAATGTCATGTTTTTCATTTTATCCTTTCTCTTTTATCTCCTACTAAATCAGAGAACTGGAGGCCAGAACAAGTCCTACCCAGGGGGAGGCCTTGCACCAGTGGGAGGAGGAGGTATTGGCAAAACGGAGTAGGAGGCTGAATATAGTGCAATAAAATGTGTTCACATGTATGTAAATACAAAACTGATACCAGGAATCAGAAGAGGGGAGATGAAAGAGACTGGTTGAGGAGGTTAATTAATGTATGATATGTTTGATACGTTGTAAGAATCTGTGTAAATGCCACAATGTACCCCCACGTATCACAACAATAGAGGAAAAAAATGGCATAACAATTGTACATACTTATGGGGTACAATGGGATATCTCATTATGCAGTATTTAATTGTTAGATCACTATAATTGGTATATTTATCACCTTAAACAAGTTATTGATTTTATTTTATAGAAAAATGTCAGATATCTCATAGATTAGTTAATGTAAGCTCTAAACCCCAAGTCACTTCTGCTTACAGTAGACTTTTCTGTTCTTTTTTTCACTGTTCTTAATGTTTCTCATCTTTTTCTTTCCTTTTTTGGGGTTCAAATCCAGGACCTGTAAATGATCTTCAGAGACTATACAAGTGACATCAATTTCCACCTAGAATATCATATTAGGATCCAAAATTAGGACATTCCAAACAAAACAAGATACAATAATCAGGACATTTCAAACAAAACACCTAAATGAGTTACCTCAACAGAGGAGAATATTAAACAGAAAAAAAAAACAAAGTAACCACCAGCAACATCAACCATTCATGAAATTCATTCCACATCTCAGTAGATAGGTATTGCCAAGTACCAAGAAGAGTGTCATACCCCAGGGACCCAGGTGTATATGCTCATTTACTGATTATATAGTGGTGTGTGCTGGGCACTGGTAATTTTATATATTAAATATTTCTGGGAATGTTTGCTCAGTTCAGGCCTACAATACCTTCTACTGCACTGACACCTTCCATTAAATCATCTCACTTCATTTACTCATGCATCCTTCTATCAACCCTCTAACATCTAGACTCAACTATCTTCACTGCAAATGTCTACATGAACCACTTCTAAAAACAAATTTCCAAGCATTTACAATTATGGATAAACATTCATAAAGTGCCTTCATCCCAATAAAGATTAATTGTATAAAAATCAGTTAAATGATACTCCCCTCCATTCTAAGAGCAAAAGCAGGAGACAAATGAAGAAATAATGCCCAGTTTGCAATGGTACAGTTGCAGTAGAAACATCAATAAATTACTAAGTTAACCCCAAATATATTTTTTCATGGTCTGCAGAAATTACCCAGAAACTACTGATTTTACACACTAAGTTTAGACCTGTATCTAAGTAAAGTTGGTTTGCTTACTAGTAAATACCTGTAATCTCTTATGGTATTTTAATTGGAATATTTTGTACAAAAAGAAAATCTTAAATTGTTTTTTGGCAAACTAAATGCACATAATTTAATTCTTTCATTATTTAATTAGTGCTATCATTAAAATATTCAGTGGGAATGTGAACAACTAAAATCCTTTTGTTTTCCTGATCAAAGGAAGAAATCATTCAGAATCACAGTATAAATAACATGAGTTATACATTTTTCATGCATAATCTTTAGCAGGCTGAGAAATTTCTTTAACCCATGAGCTTCTAGCCATTTTTTGTAATAAATGCATGTTGATTCTTGTCAAATACTTTTCCTGGGACTCTTTAGGTTATTATATAGATTTTGGATGTTTTGCTCATTTCTGCAATTAATTAGGTGAATTGATTTTGGATTGTTGAATTGATCTTGCATTGTTAGACTATATCCCACTTGGCCTGATGCATTGTCATTCTGACACACTGCAAGATCTGATTTGAAAATTTTAAGGCAATCAATATCTAGAGTGGTGATTTTTTCCACAAAATTTCTGCAATATTTTAAATCAAATTTTGGTATTACTAGTGTGATAACATCATAAAATTACTTGGGAACCATATGTTCTCCACTCTATTTCTGAAAGTTCATATGTTATGTAATTATACATATAAATACATATGTGTGTATACATAGTACATATGTATATAAATATATTTACAATTTGTTGATGAAAAAATGTAAAGTGAACTTTCAAGGGAAACTTTTTATTACAGGTTCACTTTTCTTTAACACGTAAATGATAAAACAATCTTTTTAACTTTATTAATATTGTGCTTAACATAAACCAAAATGTTTGTATCAAAAATATTTTGGGATCAGTTGTAGATGACTGTGGATGATGGCATTTACAAAGTATTTGCTCACATAACCTATGATGTTAAGTTTATTGATAAAAAAGAACTTTTTAATCATTTTAATGATGTCAACTTTTATTCTGATGTTCCCTATTGGTTCAGTAGTACCCTCTCACTCATGGCTGTGTTTTCTATAATGAAAACCCACAGTCAATGAAAGTCTGAAATAATTTTATAAAAAATTGTTATAATAAAGAATTCACATATTTTAAATTGCCACTCTGAGTTGCTTTCTGAAATCTTACATGATCTGATTCCATCCCCCTGTAATGTGTATCATGCCTTTCTCCAACATACCTACAGTGTGCATGCTATACTCCTGTTAGTCACATAGTAGCCATCTAGGTGAACTCATCTAATGAACTCTTGAGATAAAACTGTGATTTTTGTCCAAGAGTCCTTACACAGTAACCTAACTCCATGTCAAAATGCCTACGCCATTGCTTTCAGTTCATCTCATGACATAGCCATTGAAACATCTCATATGAGTAATAGAGTACCACACAAAATTTTGACCAACCACAAATAAATAACTTTCATAACAATATATTATCATTATTTTACTATTAATTATTATAATTAATCTCTTACTATGTCTAATTTATAAATTAAACTTTATCATAAGTTTGTACATATAGGAAATTCTTTTACTATATTAATCTTGGGTTGATTTTTATAAATCTTTTAAAAGAATCAATAATCAGATTTTGTAACTTTCTATTGTATATTTTGCAACTTCTTTTCTTTTTTGAATATTATTTCAATAGTGTATATTAATTGTGCAAATTGGGGTTTCATTGTGGTATTTCTGAAGCATACACATAATGTACTTTAATCATATATAGTCCTCTAGAGTTTACCTTCTTATAGACCTTGTAACCATGAGTTAAATAGGAAGCTTTTGTTTATTTTCCAAATATTTTGGTGTTTTCTAAATGTTTTCTTGATATTTATCTATATTTTAATGTCGGTGAATTGGAGAACATACTCTGTATGAATTCAATCTTTGTGGTGTATATCAAAGATTAAGGTCTATCTTTGTGTCTCATTGATCTTTGGAAAAATTATCATGAACCCTTTGGTCAAATAGTTTTAATAATATACCAAATCATAAATATATATAAGTCAAATACATATATTTGCTCTAATATATGCCATATCTAAATATAGCATATTTTGTTGCATCCACTACTCGAAGTGAAGCCTATATTCTTGCTCACAACAATATTGGTAGATCTTATCAGTTATTTTGTAATTTGGGTTATATGAATTTTGAAGCTCTCTTTTTAGTTACATAAATATTGTTGATTTTATGAATTCCATATGAAATACTCATCTTTACTTATACAAAGATGAAGACTGTTTTTGCTAAAATCTACTTTCCAATAATACAGATTTTTTTGGTTACTTTTGCATAGCACATAATTTGCTACATTATCCTTTTTGCCTATTTGTCTCTAAATTTTAACTATATCATTGGGAAGAGGCTATATGTAGTTGAATTCTCTCTGTTTATCCAGGCTGAATGATTTTCTTAAATAACTTAAATAGTAATCTCACAACAGTTGTAAGTTTTGACATGATATAGTCTTAGATCACCAGATACAGTTAAATTAGAGTAGTCATTATACTTTAGGAATCATTATTTTTGTAATAAATTAAGCATCTCTCTCAGCTGTAAAATGTAGGCTATTTAAGGTCTTGTTCTGAAAGAATTTTGCCAATAAAAATATTGAATGAAAATACATTTATTTGTGTGATTAAATTTCACATGTCTCTTTTTAATTAATTTGAACTATATTTTATTGGATGAGTTATTTTCATCTATAATATTCATTCATTATGTTATTTTTTTGCTAATATTGCCTACTAAGAAACCAAACTGCAACCCTTTCTCACACTAGAGAACCATTTCCAAAATGCACCAAGTTCTTAAATATGGAAAGTTTTATTTTTGTCTTGAAATCTTCAATTTGTTACACTGGTTGATCATTTTGTTTCAAGGAAAATACTACAGTGTTTTCATTTATTTGCTACTGTAGTGTGTATTATTGTTTGTTCCTTTGGAAATATAAACTTAATAATTAATTTACTTTTAAGTGTTTATATATTTTATCATTACTTGTGTTTCATTAGATATCCTAGTGAAATTTTTATTGATGACAAAGAACAAACTTATTGTGATATTGTTATAAAAACCCAAAATAAATTTCATATGTAGGTCCTTTTTATATTTATTTGAAAAATCGTACAAAATACTAAAAAGATGTGTGCAAAAGTAATGCTTAGACGAAAATTTGGTGGTTGATTTAATTCTTTCACTTATTCAAGAAACTTACCAAATCCAGATGGGAAAGGAAATGCAACTCTATGCCAGATCAAACAAATAAAAATTTAGCAGCCAAATTGAATAATTGGTTTTTACTTCAGTTCCACCAGCTGTCTGGAATATGATAGCTTCAACCACCTGCTTCATTATAATCACTGCGATTCAAATCTTGTACCAATATGTTGATGAAAATGGGAGTTTATAAGATTATTTCCTTAGATTATTTTCCACATATCTCAGAGCATTTCCTATTTACGTGCTCAGGTAGGAAATATACAGGATTAAAATATAAAATATGTGCAAATATCATTAATTCATTATTATTTGAGAATAGCACACTTTTTTATTCTCTGACAAGGACTATGCATTAGACAAGAACATTTTTATTTGAACATTTTTCTTTTAAAGTCATTAGAAGTATATTTTAATGGATGTGATATTTCAACTTTAACATTCATTCATTATATCATTTTTTGAAATGCATAAGATTTTTATGAAAAGCATAAGATGTTGCAATCAGATAACTTGACAGATAATACCCATATTCATTTCTGTGATTCTCTTTCTAGGTCATCTTACATATCTTAACTCAAATTAATTATAAACACCACATTTCAGAGGTATAAATTTGTTTGTGTTTATTCAGCTATAAAGAAGAATGAAATTTTGTCATCTGCAGGTAGATGGATGGAACTGGAAAATAGCATCGTAAGTGAAATTAGCCAGACTCAGAAGGCCAAAAGTCACATGTTCTCCCTCATATGTGGAATGTATACCCAACACAAACACAAGCAATATTATGAAAGAAAGTTTACACTAAGGAGACATCCTATACGAGACAAGGAGGGTAAAAGAAGGAAGTTAAGAAGCCAAACATGGCTGATGAATTTCCTATGCAAGAATTAATATAGAATTTTGGAAATTCTTGAAATCACCATGAGAAGGGGACTAAAATAGAAAGAAGAAAAACAGAAGGATGAAACAATTCGGGTTATAATATATATTTACATGGAAATGTCACAATGAAACACCATGTAAAGCTATAGGGGTTATATATTATAAAATATAAATTCATGCTATACTACATATCTTTATAGAAGTACATATATTTCAACATACAAATAATGTCATTTTTTTACAAAAATAGAGAACAGGAAGGCAAAATAGGTCTTGTCTGGGGGTGGCTGGACACTAGTGAGAGGGACAGGATGTAAGGATAGAGTTTGGAGTGTGAATAAGGTGGAAATATATGGTACACATGTATGTAAATGGAAAATTGGACTGTTAAACTATTCCAGACATGAGGGGAGAGGGGATAAGAGAATGACGGAGGCTTGAATTCAAGTTGGATACACTGTAAGAACTTATGTAAATGTCACAATGTACCCCCAGTACAATAATAAAAAAAGAAATTTTTGAAAGTTTTAAAATTCAGACTTACAGGAAATGGAATAAATAATGAAGTTTTAGACTTTAAATGTTTGTATGATGAAATATATGTAGTTATATAAATATATGTAGTACAGCATATATTTATATTTTATAATATATAATGCCTACAAAATTTTCTTTGTATCTATGTTCATTAAAGAAATTGGCTTGTAATTCTTTTTTTTTATTATGTGCTTGTCACGTTTGGGGATGAGTATAATATTGGCTTCATAGCATGGCTTTGGCAGTGTTGCTTCCCTTTCTATTCTGTGGAAAAGTTTAAGGAGTATTGATATTAGTTCTTTAAAGGTCTAGTAGAATTCAGTGGAGATTTCATCAAGTCCTGGACTTTTCTTTTTTTGGGAAACTTATTGCTGTTTCATTTTCCTGGCATGTTATATATCTGTTTATGTAATTAATATCCTCTTGGTTAAATCTTGACTTGTCATATGTATCTTGAAAATTGTCCCTATCTTCTAGATTTTCCAATTTATTTGAACATAGGTTTTCAAAGTAGTCCCTGATGATTCCATGGATTTCCTTGGTGTTTGTCTTTGTTTCCCCTTATTCATTTCTGATTTTATTAATTTGGATCTTATATATGCACTCATGGCTATACACTTTCACCTCAGAACTGCCTTTGCTGTGCCCCAGAGTTTCTGATAGGTGTGTTTTCATTTTCATTTAAATCCAGGAGCTTTTTGATTCCCTCCATTATTTTTTCTATGATCCACCAATTATTGACCAATGTTTGGTTCAGCCTCTAGTTGTCTGAGCATTTTCTGCTGCTTCTTTTGTTGTTGAATTCTGGTTTTATTATGTTGTGTTCAGAGCATATGGAGGGGATTATTTAACTTTTTCTGTATTTGTTAAGACTTCCTTTGTGCCCTAGGATATAGTCTATTTTGGAGAAAGTTCCAGGGGCTGCTGATAGGAATGTATATTATGCTGTTGCATGATGGAATACCCTACAGACATCTCTCAGGTCCATTAGATCAATGGTATCATTCAATTTTGGAATTTCTTTTTTGATTGTCAAGATGACAATCTATTGGTAACAGAGGAGTATTAAAGTCTCCCACTATCACTGTGTTGGGGTCTATCTGTAATTTTAAGTCCATTAGTTTATGTTTAATGCAGTTGGGTGCACAAACATTGGGTGCATATGAGTCAATAACTGTATTGTACTCTTGGTGTATTGCTCCTTTTCTTAGTATGAAGTGCCCTTCTTTCTCCCTTCTGATTAATTTAGGTTTGAAGTCCTCTTTATTTTGCCACTCCTGCCTGTTTTCAGGGCCTTTATCTTGGCAAATCTTCCACACTTTTATCCTAAGAAAGTTTTTGTTTCTGTCAATAAGATAGGTTTCTTATAAACTATAGATTGTTGAGTCTTCCTTTTAAATCCAGTTTGTCGATGTTGTCATCTGATGGGGGAATATTCAGTGTTAATATAAAGAAGTATATGTTGATTCTTGCCATTTAGTTGTTTTGTTGTTTAATGATTTGTGTTTGTGTAGCCTATTCTAAACTACTTTTGAAGTACTTGTCTGTTCTCTTCTTGAGGTCTAATATTTTCTGTCCTTTGTGGTTATGTTTGTTTTTGTTTTCTGTTGGTAGGGTTCCTTTCAGAATCTTCTGCAGTGGTCTTTTAGTGGCCATATGTTGTTTGGGTTTCTGTTTTTCATGGAAAACTTTTACTTCTCTATCAATTTTGAATGATAGTTTTATTGGATAGTATAAGCTATGACTGAAATTGTTTTTTTTTAGTGCTCAAAATACCTCACTCCATGCCCTTCTTGCTTTCAAGGTTTCTGTTGAGAAATATGCTGTTATTTTCATGGGTTTACCTTTATATGTTATTCAATTTTTTGCTTTTGCAGCCTTCAATATTCTTTTCTTGTTCTCTGTGCTAGCTTTTTTAATGAAATGCCGTAGAGATATTGCATTTTTTGTCTGCTTAGTATTCTGGAGGCTTCCTGGAGATGACTGAATGGGTATTTCTTTTTTTGAGATTTGGGAAACTTTCTGCTATTATTTTGTTGAATATATTACATATCCCTTTTTCTTCCACCTCTTCTTCTTCTTCAATGCCCATGATCCACAGGTTTGATCTCTTAATAGAATCACTGAGGTCTTGGCATTCCTTTCATAGCTTTTGAGTCTTTAGTCTAAGCATTTTTTTGTTTTTTCTTTAATATTTATTTTGTCATTGAGCCCTGAAATTCTGTTGCCCACTTGCTCTAGTCTGCTGGAGTGTCTTTCAACTTTGTTGTGTATTTGATTTAAGGAACTTTTTATTTCCAGTTCTGTTTGATTCTTGGTCCTGAGGGTTTTCATATCTTTGTTAAAATCTTATTTCATATCTTTTGCTGTTATTTATTTCAGGTAACTCTTTTTTTTATTATATCCTTAGTTTCAATTTGGAGTTTGTTGAAGTCCTCTGAGTTCATTTATTTCTTTCTGGGTCTTCTCAAGTTTTTTATTCATGTTGTCTTGATAGTCTTTGAGTTGTTTTTGTATGTTCTCTTTAAACTTCTCTTGAAGTTCCTCCATTAGTATTTCTATGTGCTTCTTTTTGAGATCCTCTTTGAGAATCTCTTCACATTCCTAATTGAGCTCATTAGACATACTTATCATCACTCTACTGTGGTCAGCTGCTGGGTGTTCATTTCCTTCATTTTCCACTTAGTCCTCTATTGAATTGTAAGTCTTTTGTGGGGTTGAGTTCCCCTGTCTTGTTCTTCTCCCATGTTTCTATTTTGTGCCGTGTTCCTATGTTATTAACTATTTGGGAATTTTAATCACCTGTTATCTTTCCCTTGACTTAATTACTGTGCTGTCACTGGCTTAATCATTAGCTAGGTTGATGTGCTATTTTGTTCCTTGAACTGGATGTATAAATCAATAATAACAAATTCACCAATTCAATGACAAATCAGTTATTTACATAATATATGTAGAACCCATTGGTAATATTTTTCTATAAGCTTATAGAAATTGGGGGAATTACAGTTGTTTGGATAGAGATAGATCCTTAGGTGATTAAAAAGATGGTGCTAGCAGAAGTGACAGAAAGTGGATGGGGTGAGGGGAGAAGGAGTGTGAGGTATGGGGGCTGTAAGATAATATGTCCTTAATGTGTGTTAAGATATAATTCACTCATTGTGGGGGTAGGGAGCTATTTCAGGGATTCCTCAGGAATTGGTATAGGAAGAATGGGATAACATGTAAAGTTAGGATAATTAACTATTCAGCAAGTGGTGAGTGTTGAAGCGGTCAGGGCAGTGGGAAGAAAGGGAGGCAGAGGAGAGGAAAGTAAAGAGAAAAGAAGAGGGAGAAGAAGAAAAAAGAGGAGAAAAATCAGGGTAGAGAAATGAAAGTGGAGCAAGAGAGGGCTAAGCAAATTGATGTTTGAACAAAATGGAAGAGGGAGGTAGGTAACAATAAAGTAGAAGAAAAAATGAAAAAATAAAAATTTTATATAAATATTTACATAAATATCAGGTCAGTGATGTTCTGGACTCTTTCCTCTGATTTGAAATTCAGGAGCTGATGCTTTTTGCAAGGGCTTTAACCATGACACTGGCCCTTCTTATGTTTTATTTTATGCTGGACTGAGTGGCAATGGATGTTGGGCCTCCCAATTAGACAGCCTTGGTAGGGGAACTCGGTTCAGGGTGTTTGAGCTCAGGCTCCTTGATGGGATGGGCCTTATGGTGTGGGTGGGTTCTCAGAAGTGATCCTGTAAGGATCTGGTATAGGAGCAGTCACCAGCCCCTTCTGCCCACAGGGTAGGAACATGAGCTAGAATTGAGCTTTTCTTTTTGAAGCTGTCGGTTTCAGCTTGTTCCCAGTTTCTCCAAGAGAGTCCAATGTGCAGTTTTCACCAGAGTGCTGCTGAATTACCCCACCCATGCACAGGCTAATTCAGCTGTGTTCTGTCCCTCCCTTTACAGGCAGACAGGTAATGTTCCCTCTATGTATTTGGCCATGAGTTTTGTCCAGAGGGGGAGTGCAACCAGTCCCCTAGATGGTCTAGACTATGTAGTTCTGTCTTAAACAGATGATGTGTCACCCTCAGCTGGTGGTTTTGCAGCCCCACTTAGGTGGAAGCATGTCAGCTCCAGAACAGACAAGGCACATGGCAGTCAGAGGTACTGTGTCCATGCATATTATGGTGGTTACAGGTCATCCTAGATGCTTGCAGATATCTTTATGCATTTCTCTGCATAGTGTTTTTCTTGGAGGAGTTGGAGAGTCACCCAGGTGGAAATAGATCATTCAGGGCAGCACAGGCACACAGAAGTCAGAGGTTCTGTGTCTGTGAATATTATGGTAGATTCAGGTCTTCACAGGTACTTGCATATTTCTTTCTGCACTTCTCTGTGGTGAACTGATGGTTAGGTTTCTCAGTGTCTGGCTGTTACGCACTTTAAAAAAACTACTTTAAGGGTTGGTCATTGAATATTAAGTGCCCCTATATATTGGTGATATCTTAGTAGGCTAAAAAAGTAGGGTTACCTGATCCTTGCTACTGCAAAAATATGGAGTATTTGTCTGAAATCACACAGGTCAAGGTCCCAGTGTCCATCAACTATCCACCACCTTGATCTCTCCTTTCTGTATGTTTAACATTTGCATTCATGGCTATAAACTTTCCCCTAAAGACTGCCTTTTCTGTGTCCCACAGGTTCTGATAGGTTGTGCTTTCATTCTCATTCAATTCCAGGAAATTTTTGATTTCCTCCCTTATTTCTAAGATGATGCACTGATTATGAATCAATGTTTTGTTCAGTATCCAGGTGTTTCAGTAGTTTTTGCTGTTTTCTTTTTTTGTCGTTGACTTCTAGTCTTATTATATTGTTGTTTGAAAGTATGCAGGGGGTTATTTCAATTTTATTTGCTATGACTTGCTTTGTGACCTAAAACATGGTCTATATTGGAAAAAGTTCCATGGGTTGCTGAGAAGGATGTATATTGTACTGTTGCAGGATGGAGTACTCTGTAGACATCTTCTATCCTTTCACCTAAGACAATATTTGTTTCTGTCTATAAAGTGGGTTTCTTGTAGACAACAAATTGTCTAAACTTTCATCTTGATCCTGTTTGCCAATTGATGTTTTCAGTTGGGGAATTTGAGTCCATTAATATTCAGTTTTAATATTGAGAGTTATGTAGTGATTTCTGCCATATAGTTGTTTTTTTTTTTAAAGGTTTGTGTGTGTGTACAACTAATTCTATGCTACTCTCTGATTACTTGACTGATCTTCTCTTGAGGTTTTATAATTTCCAGGCTTTCATGACCATGTTTGTTTTCCTCTTCTTTGTGTAGGATTCCTTTCAGAATGTTATGTACTGGTATTTTAGTTTCTGTTTATCATGGAAGATTTTCATTCCTCTTTAAAATTTGAATGATAGCTTTACTGGGTAGAGTATATTAAGACTGAAATTGTTTTTTTTCAGTGCACAAAATACCTCCCTCCATGCCTTTCTCACTTTTAAAGTTTCTGTTGAGAAATCTGCTGTTATTTTGATGTATTTACCTTTACATGTTATTTGATTTTTCTCTCTTATAGATTTCAATATTCTTTCATTGTTCTCTTATGCTAGGTGAAGCTCTATTTCAGTCATGTCTGTTTGATGTCCTGGATGCTTCCTGTACCTGAATGGGAATCTCTTTTCAAGATTTGGGAATTTTGTTTTCTTTTCTTTCCTTCTTTTTCTTTCTTTTTTTTTTTTTTGATCACATATTCACTGTTTTCCACCTGTTCTCCTTTTTCAATGCCCATGATTCACAGGTTTGGTGTTTTGATAAATTGCAGAATTCTTGCATGTTCCTATCACAGCTGTTGAATCTTTTGTCTAAGGAGTCTCCTATTTTTTCTTTATTATCTGTTTTGTCTTGGAGCCTTGAAATTCTGTCTTCCACTTATTTGAGTATGCTGGAGTGGCTTTCAAATCTGTTTTTTATTTTACTTAGGGAAAATTTTATTTCCAGAGTTTCTTTTCTAATGTTTTTTCTGAGAATTTCCATATTTGTGTTAAACTCCTCTTTAATATCTTGTACTGTCTCCTTTATTTGTTTTATACTCCCCTTAGTTTTGTTTTGGGGTTTGCTGGAATCTTCTTTGAGTTCATTTAATTCTTTCTGTGTTTTCTTGGGATTTTTTTATCTATACTCTCTTTGGATTCCTTGAGTGTTTTTGTATGCACTCTTAACCTCCTTTTTGAACTCATTGAACATTCTTGACATTATTCTTCTGACACAGTAACTGTGAACTCATCCCCTTTTCTTTCCATCAAATCCTCTATTATGTTATTTTTAGTTTTTTGGGTCATATTCCTCTGGCCTTCTTTTTCTCTCCATGTTTTTACTTGTGCTTTGCTTATGTGTTGTTGTTTAGCTAGTCCTGGGTTTTAATCACCTTTTATCTTTCCCTTGACTATTTTTATGCTCTGAATAGCAAAGTTTTTAGTTTATTTGTTGTAATATTTCAGTTCCCTGAACTGGGGGGTATAACTTAGCAATAACAAATTCATAGATTCAATACCAAACTATTTACATAATATACAGAATCCCCCTTGGTGATATTATCTATAAATAGTGGGTTTTGGGGAGATAACAGTTGTTTACACAGAAATAAATAGTTAGGTATTTAAAAGATGACCCTAGAAGAGAGGGCAGTGAGTGGGGTTGTGTGAGGGGCAGAAGTATGAGGTGCAGGGGCTTCAAAGAAATAGGACCTACTGTGTGTAAAGGTGTAGTTTAGTTGTTAGGGAGGAGAGTTCCAATTGTTGGGAACTGCAGAGGGATAAGAAGGATGTGGTAATGTCTAAAGTTGGTGTAATAGACTATTCAGTGAATTGTGAGTGTGGAGGAGGTAGGGATAGTAGGGAGAAAAGGAATGGGAGGAGACGAACATTAGGAGAAGAAAGGAAGAGAGAAAAGAAGAAAAGTGAATAAAAGGGGGAGGTGAGAAAGGAAAGTGGAATAAGAGAGGGCTAAGCAAATTTATAGTTGGACAGAATGGAAGAAGGAGCTAGATAATGACAAATTTAAAAAAGATAATTTAAAAACTAACTAAATCAAAATAGAATATAAGAGATACTTTGGTATTCTTATGTATGCATTCAATATATATATTGGACTATATATGTATTGTCCAAATTCCTTCCTTGTTATGGAGAGGAATGGATTCCCTATCAGTTCAATGATTGCTCTAGGTCTTTCCTGTGGTTTCTCATCTAGGTGCTGATACTTTTGTCAGGGTCTTTCTCTGTGTCTCTGTTCCTTCTTAAGGTTGGCATGCTGGGCTCTGTGGTAGTGGATGTTGCCTTCCCTATCAGACAGCTTTGGGGAGACCCTCTTACGGTGTTAGAGCCCAGGCTTTTCTTAGTAGGATGGACTATCTGGTGTGGGTGAGTTCTCTGAAGTGGTTCTGTGAGGATTTGTTATGTAAGCAGTTGCCAGCCCCTACTGCCTGCGGGGCAAACCTGGGAACTAGAATTGACCTTTTTGGTCAACTGCTTTTCTTTTGGAAGTCTGTGAGTTTCAGCTCATTTACTGTTTCTCAAAGGTGGTGGAATGTTTTGCCTTTACCAGATTGTGGCTGGGAATACTCTACTCCCACACAGGCTAGGTCAGCTTAGCATTCTGCCCCAACCCTACCAGGTGGAAGCTAAATGTTTCCTCCATTTATGGCCACCAGTTTTGTCCAGGTGTTCATTCTGATTCATGAGCATTTGCGTTCTTCATGATATGGACATTTGCTGATGGTAGCAGTTCTGGTAATGAGATAGAATAATTATTTCATAACCAGACTAATTTCAACTTATCTCAGATGGAAACCTTATTCTTTACATGTCACAATGAATTAGGAAATTATTTACAGCAATGTGCCAATAAGACAGAGGCTTAACTTAATTAACTATCAAATTTATTGTGCAATTAGAAATGTTCTGAACTAGGAATGAAATATGATTATTGAGTTCTAATATTGATTATTCTTGGAAAGTCAATGAATTGTACTAATAGAGCTATAAGAAATGGCAATATATTCTTGTTTCAGAACCCTCTCTCTCTTTCCATTATTCCATCTATTTTGCTGTCTCTTTCTCCCTCTCTTCCCTCCTCCCAAATCAATTCCATAGTATAGATATTATCTGTGTGTACCTGTGTACATTAAAAATGTGTTTATATTTCTATTGGTCATGTTTTATATCTCTAGAACTTTTTTCTGGAGGAAGTGTTTTCTGTGTTGCAGGTGAAAGTATTATAATAAGATTAGTGGGTTTTTTCTTTCTCTCTGAGGGAAATGTGTTTTGTTCTAAATCTGTTTTGTGCTGCTATGAAAGATTTATAGTGTATCAAACTTTATTGATTCACATTTCTGGGGAATGGAAAGTCAAAAACTGAGGGTTCACATTTGGTAAGCTCCTTTAGCTACATCATTCAAAAGGAGAAGGCAGAAAAGGGCTGAGAGCTAGAGGAAAGGGGTATGGAATTGTTCTTTTCTAATAAAATTATTTCCTAGATAGTGATCTTAACTCATTCATGAATGTAGAGTCCTCATGGCCTAATCATCTTCTAATGTTTTCATGTCCTAACTCTGGTTGGATTGGGATTAGTTTCTAATGCAGAGACTTTGATGATCATTTAAACAGGAGACCAATTGTTGAAAGAATTCAAATGTTTTTTAACCCTAAATAGGGGTAGAATTTAAGTCAGTCTGATTTGGTTTAAATTTGCTTCCAGAGAGAAAATATAGGAATTGGTGAAATTATGGCAATTCACATTTTATTGGAACATTAAAAGAATGTCTTTAAATGGTTTATTTTTTAAAGCAGGTAAAGAAAACTCACTTTAAGACTCAGTAGTTTTGGCATGAAATTAATTTAAGGAAGTAGTAATTCAATGTTCAACTACTTAATTGAGAACAGAAAGAAATATTATTTATATAATCTTTTTAATGGTAGCTTCTTGATTGACTTCAAAGTTGTGACCAATGATACAAACTAGGTCATTTATGTGTTCAATATCCTATAATTATTTCCTTCTTATTTGTCTCTACTTTTTCTTTATGCCTGATAATATTTTGGCTCTATAAGATGTCCTACAATTATGGATTGTTTCTGATAATTATTATGCAAATTCCCTAAGATTAATTTAAATATATCTGGAGGATATTTTATTATATAGTAACTTTTTACTTAGGTTGTTTCTATTATGGTCTGATGGTCTTGTAACTTTGGGACAGCCCAAGCTTTGCACATTGTTGCAAGAAGATGGAAACCCTGTGCTAAGTACAACAAAACATGTAAATCATATGATGTATAATCAGAATTCTTAGTATTTTCTTTTTCATACTGAAAGTAAATGCTTCATTTAACTTTATACTTTACTTCTTGTTCTAATTTTAGGATGCAATGTGAAGACAGTTTATCACTCTTCTTTGAACATGTAACATAAATAATTACTGTTGCTCAAACTTGCAGGAAATTTAGGAATAAAAATTTCATTATAGGGCTATAAAAACAACTTTATTTTAAAAGATACATATTTATTGATTATTGCTGTAATTTAATAAAATAATATTTAAATACAATACTTCAATTTAAGCCACATAATAATATAGGGAAAGTAAGTTGAATTTAAAATATGAAGTATTAGTCCATGTCTTTTTCTTTTGTTTTGGTGAATGGATGAAACACCAATAAAATAGCATTTATGAACTCAGCGTTGTTCTACTATAGACGAGTCAAATACTTATTGACTACACAGATATTTATAGTCAATTGAGTAGTGTCTTCATCAATTCAAGTCCATTGAGAATAGATGAAGTAGATTTTATCTAAGAATAGTGTTTTTGCATGAGAAATCATCGCCTCATGGTGGATTCTTATCAGATTAGCATGGACCCTAAATCTAATCCTGGTTTGTGTAGACAAAGAGAAGACACAGAGACAGAGAGGTCAACATTTTAAGTGAAGAGACAGGCAAAGACGCAGAAAGGGAGCCACTGGCCAATAAATGCCAAGCTTCACTGACTACCACTAGAAACTGGAAGAGAAGCATGGGAAAGAACTCAGCCTTTTGGACAATTTTTTTTCATACTTCTTGCCTCTTCAATTATGAGGTAACAGTGTCTGATATTTAACAGTGCCACAGTTTGTATGTTTATTACAGTAATCTGACAAAACTGATACAACATGACTATAACAATTATGTCCCTTTAACAAAGAAGCAAGTACCCTCATATTACTTTGAATTTAAACAATTAAAGATAGCATATCTTAAATATTAATATGTTAAAATAAAGCAGGAGAAATTCTAAGAATGGAAAACTAAGGTTTGAGCTTTATCTTGAGGGATGATTAGAATGTTTAAGAAGGTAATAAGGCTGAGCACAGTGGCTCTCGCCTGTAAGATTAGCAACTACGGAAGTGGAGTGAGATCAGTAGAATCACAGTTAGAGCCCAACCAGTGCAAAAAGTTAAGGAGACCCTATCTGAATCAGTAAATTGTGTATGGTAGTAAGTGCCCAATGGGACATATATATTAGAAGTTTGCAGTCTTGACTGATCCTGGCTTAAACACAAGAGCCTATTCTAAAAGAACTAAAGCAAAAAGAGCAAGGGGCATGGCTTAAGTGATTGAGCCCATATGTAGCAAGCTGATGCTCTGAATGAAAATTCTATTACTGACAAAATAGTTAATAAAAAGTTTTAAATTTGGTACTATAATGAGTCATGACATAAATTATAGATGTGATTGACATAGCCTTAAAAAAACAAATACCTAGGAGTAAACTTAATGAAAAACATAAATGACCTCTTCAAGGAGAACTATAAACCACTGAAGAAAGAGATTGAGGAAGACTACAGAAGATGGAAAGATCTCCCGTGTTCATGGATTGGCAGAATCAACATAGTAAAAATGGATATACTACCAAAGGCGATCTACATGTTCAATGCAATTCCAATGAAAATGACATTCATCACAGAGATTGAAAAATCTACCCTAAAGTTCATTTGAAAACACAAAAGACTGTGAATAGCTAAAGCAATACTCAGCAAAAAGAGCAATGCTGCAGATATCACAATACCTGACTTCAAACTATACTACAGAGTCATAGGAATAAAAACAGCATGGTACTGGCATTAAAAACAGATATGAGGACCAGTGGAACAGAATAGAGGAACCGGATATGAATCCATATAGGTATGCCCACATTTTTTTTTGATAAAGAAGTCAAAAACATATGATGGAAATTAGACAGCCTCTTCAACAAATGTTGCTGGGAAAAGTGGTTGTCTGCCTGCAGAAAACTGAAACTTGATCCAAGCCTGTCACCCTGTACTACTATCAACTCAAAGTGGATTAAGGACCTTAATATCAGACCCCAAACCTTACAGTTAGTACACAAAAGAGTGTGATATACCCTGGAAACAATCGGTATAAGCAAAGACTTCCTCAGTAGAACTCCAGCAACCTTGTGACTAAGAGAAAGGATGGACAAATGAAACTACATGAATTTAAAAAGCTTCTGCACAAAAAATAAATGGTTTTTAAATTGAAGAGACTACCTACAGAGTAGGAGAAAATCTTTGCTAGTTATATATCAGACAAGGGACAGATAACCAGAATATTCAAGGAGCTCAAAAAACTAAAATCCCCCAAAATCAATGAACCAATAAAGAAGTGGGCAACTGAACTAAACAGAACTTTTTCAAAGGAAGAAATCCAAATGCCCAAAAAGCACTTGAAAAATTGCTCATGGAATTTGACTGAAGTTATTACAAAAACACCTGTATACCATCTTTATTCCAGCCTTATTTACAATAGCCAAGCTATGGAAACCATAGCCAAGTTATAGCCAAGATGCCCACAACTCACAAGTGGATTAAGAAAATGTGGTATTTAGACACAATGGAATTTAACTCAGCCATAAAGAAAAATGAAATTTTGTCCTTCACAAGTCAAGGAATGGAACTGGAGAATATAATCTTAAGCAAACTTAGCAAGGCTCAAAAGTCCAAAAATTGCATGTTCTTCATATGCAGATTATGGACCCAAAACAAATGCAGTAATATTATTAGACATGGATCACACACTAAGTGGAGAACACACATGAGAGAAATAGGGAAAGGAAAGGAAACCTAAAACTTGATTGTGGTTGATGTGCTCCCTGTTGAGGAAAAAATAAAGTAATCTTTAATTGGCATAGGCCACTATGGGAATGGGACCTGGAAGTAGCAAAGACATCTGGTAGGAATCCGTGGATGGAAGCAGCACTAGGAATCTCTCTGTATACCTACCTTTATCTCAAACTAGCAAAATACTATGTCTTTCTTATTATCTCTTATGTTTTCTGTTCAACAAAATTGGAGAAGAGGGCAGAACAGGTTCTGCCTGGAAGCAGGTGTGGGGGGAGGTGGGAGTGAGGGGGAGGAGGAGGGAGGACATGGCACAGTGTATACACATGTAAGTGTAAAAATGATAAAAAGGAGAAAAGAAAAAAATGTGATTGACATTTACATGTTTTGCTTACACTTTTATCATCTGGGATACTGTGAAGGGAAATGAAAACCTCCAAGAAAAAAATGAAACTATTGTTTTTAAAAAATTATTTTCTCCGCTTTCTTTCAACCATTTTAATGTGTTTAAAATCCCAATTCAGTTTTTGTAACTAAAAAAAATGACAACTCTCTAATTGTAATAATCCCTGATTCTTTCAATTCAAATTCAGCTGTTCTTGCTGTTAATACTTCAGTTCTTCTCTGCTTCTCTGCTATTTCTGCAATATAGTATATTTGGTGTGTTTGCAGACATATTATGGTTCTGCTACTTGACTTCAAATTTGCTGGAGTGATCTCACTGTGTTTTCTAATTTTAACCTGAAATAGCATAAAATGCCTTACACAAAATTGGTACCTATTAAGTATTTGCTAAAGTAAAATATTGTCTCAACGTATATGCATATTTATTCACTGGAAATTTCGTACCTAAATATGCAGCTTCAAGTAACACCATGTACTGGACTTTTATCAGCTTAAAGGAGATCTGGTATGAAAGTAGTCTTGAAGTTGAATGTTAGAAAAACAATGCAAGGATACACATCAGTGAGATTATTTCACAAAATTTGTAGCAGTTCCTCTCCAATATCTGGTTATGATGGATTCTGTAGAACGATTAGAGTTTAATTATAGCTAGCTTTCATAAAGTGGGCAAATAAATTCTACTCTAATTGTTTTAAATTTTTTACTAAGATTATATATTCATTGACCATTCGCAAATATTTCTATGACAATTCAGCTAGATAAAAAGCAAAAAACAAAGACAGAAAAGTAAAAGCAAGCAAGTAAATATAATAAAGTTTAGCATATACTAGTAAAGTGCTTATTGCTGTAATTTATGTCTTTTATTCTACAATTCTTTGGAAATCTTTTTATTTTGCATTGATAAATTAAATGTGGCAAAATGCCAGAATAATATGTGATTTTATCAAGTAGGAATTTTTATCCTGTTTGAGAAATGAGTTCTGCAATCTACACAATAAGCAACTAAATAAAAAACAGTTAATAGAAGGCTTTCATTAAGTTTTGTGATTTTTATTTAATCTTCATTGTCTTTAAAATACGAGGTATTTATGTTTAAAAGACTTTGTTCTTCTTACATTATAATTAAGAAGAAGCAGTACTTTTTAATGCTTGCAACTATTATTACCAACACTATAATTAGCTGTTTATTTGATTAATTGAATTCTTCATTTCATAATAAACTTTTTGGGAAAAATAAAAATTTGATTTGAAAAAGTAAAGTTATTTCTGTTTCTTGATATATGATTTTTACAAAGTTTCTTGCACAAAAATATTTTTAACTTAGGCATGTTGAAGGAAAGAAATAAAAAACATGGTAACTGTTTTTGTTTATTTATGATCTTAAGTTTTGGATGGTATTACACCTGTTTTACTACTCTGTGCTAAGAAAAGGCAATTAAAGAGAATTTCATTAAATATGTGAATTAATGCATCTGTTTCTAAAATATTTCAGTCATTGTAAACCAAGTGTTTATTAAAATGCCAAATTTCAATTTTGTATTTAATTAACTTTGCACATGGCTGTATATATTTCTGTAGGTTATCAAGTAAATGTTTTCAATGATATCTTCCAAAGAGCAAATGTTTTAGTGTTTATAACCAATGAATAGAATTATGGAATTTTGTATGTTTTTCAACAACCTAGATTATGTATGATTTCCAATTACAATATAATTGAAGAGACAAAAGATAATTGTTATTATATCCACTGTGGAAAGATGGTATTGAGTACACTGAATACAAAAGACCTTTGCATATTAGTATTCATTTAATGTTTACTATACCTCATTCTTTAATATTTACATACTGTACATATTCCTTTTTTTAACCGTGGTATCATATGTTATTATTTTAAATGCAATGCTACATAAGTTTGTACCACAACCTAAATACTGTAACATATTTTGTGTACACATCAGCATTTGTAAGTAAATTGTTTGGTAAATTCTATTCTTTGAAATAGAATTAGGACAATTGGCACAATTTGATCTATTAAAGTCATGAACAATGTTAACTGAAATCTAGATTTGATATAATTTAGGTGTTTGTTTTGATAATAGTATAAGTATGATTCAAGAAGTTGATCTTAAATTGATTTTAAATGAAAATGCACACATAATATTTCCAAGAAAAAATAAATACATGTGTTCATAAAATGAAAAGTAATCTGAAGAAAAGCAAGCTATTTTTGAATATATTTTTGGAATGTTACATGTTAATTATACTTCTAAATTAAAAACACAGCAACACACTTATAAATGGGAACTATGCAGTATGACTGCTCCTCACTGTTACGTGTGCACAATCTGGGAATGATAGTCTCACATTATTAGTTTGCAACTTCTGAGGTAAAAATAAATGTATACTAACAAAACTTTCAGTCATACTAATTTCCATTGGTCTAACACATTGTCTCAAGGATTATGACTTTAGTGAATGTCTAGGATAGCATTACAAGATCAAAGAGGTGATTTATCCAAGAACTAGAAGTCCAGCCTTATGTATTTATTTCAAGAAATATTTATTTGTTACTTTCACTAGACCCAATAACTAATAGTTACATATACATGAGTATTTATTTATGCATAGATTGATTGGTTGAAAATATCCATGAATTTCATAGCTAGCTTGCATTTTCATGAGGATCATATTTTAGTGATCTTCTTGAAATTATCTAACTCTTATATAAATGTCATATATATGTATACATGTACATATGTGTGTGTATATGAAACTACTAAAACTCTTATCATGTTCAGAAGTATTAGGATTATGGGTTAAATAACTGTGCTGCATTAGGTTTTTGAAAAACTTTAATTTTTTAAAAAGTAATATCGCATTATGTATGTTATATTTATCCATATGTAGAAAAAGAAACAGTCAATTGAGACTCTTCTTTGTTTAGTTAATGTGGATACTTATTGATTACAAAATTTGAGTAAAAGTATTAATTTTTCCCATCAGAATCTGTACCAATTTATTGGTATTAAATGAAGGACTTTATGTTAACAACGAGTTTGTTTTGTATAACCGCTATAGCTCTCATCACTACCCCTACTACATCACACCAATTACCTCTTTCTATCTGTACCACCCCTAAAATCTGGGAACCATTAATAACTATTTTTTGTTCACCATCTCTAAAACTTTAATATATAAGTGAATCCATACAGTGACCATTTACAAATGATTCCTTTCATCTACTTCTATGTCCTTGACGGTTATTCAGCGTTTACCACGTACTGTTTCTTTCTTCATACTGCTGACTGGTAATTCACAGTATGGATTAACTATAGGTAAAACTGAGAGTTTTCCTTTATTCATTGGTACAGATTATTAATCCTCTTTACTAAATATTACAGTTTCCATAACTATTCATTCTTCTTTCAAGAAAATAATCTTCAAACACGATTTTTAATATATGAAGAAAACACATAGTAATGAAGGTATACCTCTTATGTCTATTTTGGGAAAATACTGGATTGATATCCTTAGCTAATCATCTCTGCAGCTATTGCCAAATTTAGAGTGAGGCCACACTTCCTATGAGTTGCTCAAATCAACTGACTCAAGATTGAAGCGTTAAACAAGACAAGTCTGTTCATTTAAAATATGTGCCAGCTTCTAAAACTGACTTTGGCATGAAGAGTCCTCATTAGTTTTGGTATAACTTTTTAAAACATAGATTGTATTTGGAAATATTTCTTTCTTCTAAATCCTTTCACAATGTTTAGACTAGCATGGTTGTCTTTCCACTGAAGACCAGCACTAAAACAAAAATTCATATTTTCATTTAAAAAAAACATATTGAACATATATGTTGATAGTAGCTGAAGAGTTTGATGTTAAAAATTAACCATTTACTTAAGTAACATTTTAACAAAGAAACTCTGAAGTGAGTTAAGTTTAAGGAATTTAAAAATACATGAAGAACATATGAAATATTTATGTCTGATTCAACCTGTGCAACAGTGTGCAGTGTGCTTTACATATGGGATAGAGAGCATAGTGTGCTTATTCATGCTTTTCTAAAATAACAGCAATAATAATTTCTTTTCATCCAGCTAATTATAAGAGAAAATAATTCTTACTTATCTTTTGCAAAACATATTTCTTTGATTTCTTTACTTATTAACAAATTTCAGGCAATATTATTTATATAGGTATAGAGAAAATGTTAGGTTTGCAATGGGACAAAAATCAAACTTAGGCATAGACTGTCAACATGGAAATATCTAGTATGAAATATTTGCTTTAATCACAAAAAAAAATACAAAATAAATACAAAATTACAACATAAATTAGAGGGACTTGGTACCGTGGGCAGATGAACAGGAAAAAATGGCAGACAGTCATGACTGAACATTTGCACTGTTGTCTAAGAGCACTATTAGTTTCCCACTGCTGCTGTGCTATAAGAAATGAACACTGACATGGTGGATACATTGGCCTTTCTCAGCTTCTAATGGCCACCTATACGCCTTGGTTTTTAGCCTGTTTCTCCACTTTCCAGGGGAATTATTTCATTGTCTGTTTCCACCATCACACTACTGTGTTTTCTCTGACCTGATTCCTCTTATGAGGGCCTCTATGAAGGAAAAATAATACAAATAAAATTCCTCCATATAGATCCTTAATGTAGTAAACTGCAATGTGCCCTTTGCTTTACAAAGTGACCTTCAAAGGATCTGGAGATTGGCACACGGGAGCCACGGCACATAGTCACATTATTAGACTAACAGAGCACAAATGAAAGAGACTTCTATTCTGCAAAGTCAAATTCTATTCTGCAAAGTTAAATTTTAGACTGGGAAAGCCATAATCACAGAGGTGTTTTAGATAGTGCTTCGAAACGACAACAATAAAAATTAGCCAGAAACAAAACTTTTACATTCTTTTTTTGCTATACTTGTACTTCACTGAGGGAAATTCACTGAGAGTACAGATATTGCCAAATACGTGTTAATTCAAATTTTGCCCTTCAGCAGCTTTCCCTGGTGACATTTCACCACCCAAATGAGTCTTCAGCTTAAGAATTCACAGAGATGACTCCCTGTATTGTTCTTCCCATGTGCCTCACTATAGTTCTGAGGAGTTGATTTCTTCTGAAGTCTTTACAATCAAGTCTTTCTTTGCCTATTAATCCCTCGCATGTCATTTTATATGCTTGGCTGACTGCCAAATATTGAAGGTGGCTTTTGGATTTTGTTAAATAGTCACAATTTTATGTTCAATAAGTTTCAAACTCATTGCCTAGCTTTACTAAAACACTATTCTTTAATATTAGCACACTTATCATTTTCCAATATATCAACTATATCTATAATTTTATGTATAACTCTCATTTTTTAAAATATTTCTTAAGGAAAATATAAAATGTGCATTCATTGTACAATGATAGACATAAATGCAAATATTCTCCAGTTTTAAATTTATATATGCTAATGCTCTTATGATATTTTACAATACTTGTTCACATCACTTTCCTTCTCCTAAACTTAAATATCAGCGTGGGTTTTTGGGTTTTATTTTACATTTGTTTAATTATCTCTTAGTCCTGGCTGTTAGAATGAAAATGATTGACTATTTGCAGCTCACTTAATTCCATGTAAATTTTTCTTCCACCAAAACAAACAAAAACAGAGAATAAACACAAACTCAAGGCAAGAGTTTCAGATTTTTGGCAGAATGGTTCAAGTTGTGGAGTGCCTTCCTACCAAGTGTGAGGTCCAGAGTTCAATCCCCAGTATAGTCCACCCCTCCAAAAAAAGAGTTTGCAGATTGTCAAGTTTCATTCTTTCTTGAGGATCTAAATTTAAAGTATTTAGTCATATAAATTCATTTTATGAAATGTTTGTGTTATGATTGATACTATATTTTATCATTAATATTTTTGCAAAATTTGAACTTAAATATAGAATATTATATCTTGAAATATTGCCAAAGTTCAGAAATATATATCTTTCAGAGCATGACTACATATTCATGAATATCAATTAAATGTATACGTTTTAAGCTAAATTTATACATTCTATTTTCATTATAAGAGTAGTAATGCTCAAACAATTGTGTACATAAATAGCAAGTGGGAATAATATTATTTAAAGCAGATATCTTTTTATTAGTTTATAAGAAATGTTTCATTGTGATATTTCATATATGCATATATTGTAATTTGGTCAGATTAATCCCCTCTGTTTTGCCTTCTTTTCCCCATCCCCTTTATCCACTATTTTTGTTTTTAATGGTTTTTGTTATAAAGCCTTCATCCATAGACATGATTTACTTCAATATTATTCACCACCACCAATTCTCTCTTCCTCACCCCCTCTTCCACAATTACATATATGATTAGGTATATAATACATTATCTCGTGTAATATATATTATATATGTATTACATTATCTATGTATATAATACATCATTATAATACACATGCACACATATGTTTATATGGTCTAGATTCTGCATATGAGAGAAAATGACATGATCTTTGAATTTCTGCACCTGGCTTATTTACCTTTACATGATTCCTAGCTCCATGCCACACTTTATTCATTCAGTCATCAGTTGATGGGTTCCTAAATTGAGCTACCCACAGCTTGACTATTGTAAAACACACATTTCTGAGCCTCAATAGGGTACCATGTGGAAGATGCACTTACATTGTTGCCAGTTTTATGCACTTTGAATCACATATTTTGAAGTTTACTAATGGTTGGTTTCAACCTTTTTTACAAATAAGTGGGGTGAATTATGAGTTAGTTTGTGCCATGTTACTTCAGAAGTCCCTTGGTACTAATATGAGGACTTATCCTGCATTTTTATATGACTTTGAGAAACTAGTCTTTGACATGTGTGCCTCTGAACTGTGTAGCCTTGCTCTTATTTCCTTTACTACCAACTTATATAGAAAGTATATGAAAATCAGTAAGAACCTAGTTATTGTCTTTGTAACAATCAGAAGAGGCATGGATATGAGAATATCCTTTGAAGACCAGAACCATTGACCTACTTCCTCTAGTTAAATACAACTTCGAGAAGTTTCCACCAGCAACCAAAACTGCTATCAAATCATGAATCCATCTGAAAATTAGTGCTTTGGTGGAATCAAAACCCTAATGATCCAATCATTTTCCGTTCCACTTCTGAATGCAGCTGAATTGTAAACCAAACCTTCAACACATAAGCCTTCTAGGGGCCTCTTCCTATCCAAACCATAACACCACTCTTAGAATATGTTCCATGGGATGATATTTAGATTTTATGAAATAAAATAAAAGAAGGCAGATATGAGAGAACTGATGAACAGAGGACCTGTGATGAAATAAATTTGTGAACTATGTGAGAAACAAAAGATTTCTTAGTGGTTCACACCCTCACAATATTGGCAAAGGCTTATAAAACAAACATGGAATATAAGTTATTGATATTGGTTGAATATAAAATGATTCTTTAGCATACAAGACTTCATATATTCTTGGATAATATGTAGATATATTGGATATGTATGTGAGCATATATATGTACTATATTTGGATATATATGTTCTGAAGTAAGAAAATACTTAGAATTGATGAACTTTTGATCATCACTAAATATAAGATTTTTCTACAGATGTAACAAGAAGCCATAAAAATCTGAACTGCATACTGACATTAACTGTTGATATTCTATTAAAATAATAAATGTCCATAAATAAAATAAATCTATTTGTGTTTCTATAACCAGAATTAGAAGCAGTATTTTTCTTTAAACTACAAAGGATAGTAGTGTGATGCAGCCACAGAAAATACCAAATACCAATTTAGCTTACAGTGTATGAATTGTTCTGAAAACTGATTGCATTTTTCTATAGTCTAAAGTTAGAATGAATAAAGTCTTCAGTAAATGACAAAAAGTATCATGACTACTTTTTTGTGGCTAGCTTTAGTGTGTCTCTCGTTTTAAATGAGTAAAAAAAGAACTATAGTTCTTAACAATTATTCCTTATCTGCTTTTTTGTATGTATGTTATATCACTATAACTAGAACTAGTACAATAAGTTCAATTTTTGATTGAGTAGGAATGTTCATGATATTTCATCTTAAAATAAGAATTTCTGGAATATCACTAGTGGATGCTAATCACATATCAAATTGGAGTGAATTAGCTGGAGGAATTTGCTTGTGGAAATAATTAAGCTTTTAGAAACCATTGCCTTTTTCTTTATTTATAATAAAATATATGTGGATTTATTTTATTCTTTCTTCTAGGAAGGCATAATTTATCATTATGACTATTTACATTTATAATTTATGTATCAATTTGTCCAGAATGAATAGGAATAAAGAAATTGAATATATATATATCACCTGTATAAAATTGATACTCTTATCACCCATAGTTTATAGACAGGGACATTGTAAAAATGCTCGTTAGTTCTTCAAGATCAAAAACATGACAGAATATGTTTCTTACTTTGTTCACAATATGATGTCAATGTTTCTAAACAAGAAATCCAGATTCAATCCATCTAGTTTCTATTTTGTCAAACAATGGGCATATGTGAAATGATATTTATAAATTTCTCTTGTATAATTATTTAGATTTAAAATTCTGGTGTTAAGTACTTTTTATAATAAACTTGACTTAAAATTCAAGTAGTACCTTTCAAGTTTTGCAGTTCTTTATTTTGAAAAGCCAACACTGTTCTCTAGTGGTAGTTTGTACTGTTTAAAAAATATGACTTTGTCCTTCACATACATTGTAAATGGTTGTCTTTTCTGCCAATAATTTTTATCCCTGCTGTATAAGCTAAAGTTCATATGGCATATTGCAAAAGACGAGGGTTATCATGAAAATGAATTTCAATTTCCTTGACACATGTGAGCAATCAATTGTGAAAAAAAGCCTTGAGCATGAACAATGAAATCATAAATTCCCTTGCAATCTGTTCTTTGTATAAGAGAAAAAAATAAAGATAAATGTAGCAATAGATTATACATGTCATAAGTAACGCAATATATTCAATCCAAGATAAGATGAAAATTGTTTCTGATGCATCAATGAAAATACATATAATGATTTTTAATTTACATTAAAATTAAAGAAAAATATCAAGGACATATAATTTACTTCAAGTAGCTTAAAAATTACAGGAATGATAATTGACCATTTTTCTAAATTCTAATTCCTGTCTGCATGAAAATTTGAAAGTTTCCCAATGTAACAATATTTATTTAATTCTCTAAGTATGTTAACATGCTATTAAGAACTCTAAGATAATGTTTTATCACCACTTTGATATTATTTCAGCAACACCTTAATTCACCACTTAAACAATTGCTTAATAATTACAGAAAAATTCAGATGTACATAGTGATTTCTCAATTGCTGAGCAGAATCTAAAGTAATGTAGATAAATCTGAAAAATGTCACAATTTAGTTAAAAATAGAAAGCTATATGAGAAATAAATATAGGAAAAATGTAAATAGTTCCATTTAACTAAGTATGAAATATTTTGTACACTAATGAAGACAAATCATGAAAAAAAAACATGTTCACAGGCAAATGAGAGCTCTCCAGGCTGGTGTGGTTAGAGTATCCATTAGAGAAAACATAGATACTCTATTGTTTCACATAAAGAAGATCAAGTAAGAAATGAGGGATGGAAAATAACATTACATGATAGTAAATGGCAGAAGTAGAGTAGATCTTTGTAATGAAAAGGTAAGTAGTAGGTGTAGGAACTTTTCTCATGTTGTGTATCTATGGCTAGCAAAAAATAACATGCTAACTTTAATTCAATGAGAAAATGTGCTCTCGGGCATGTGTGTGTGTGTGTGTGTGTTGTCCAAAAGAAAGCAACAATAGAAGAAAAATTGGCAATGGAATAAAACATATTTCCTTAAACACGACCCATGAAAAGATATGTGATCAGCTTTTAAAAGCAATATGCTGTAAATGCTATCATAATATAATATTTTTATACTTAAAAACTTGATTTACAGATTATTACAAGCGCTGTCATTTCCTGGCACAAAATTTCATCATTATTCCTTGGCTTTCTCATATGGATACATTGTCCTAACTTTTTTAATCTTTATAACCACAACAAACAAGTAACTTGGAGTCACTAATATTAAAATTAGGTGATACATGTCAGGGCAAGCAGAAATATTGCAGAATGTTTTTAAAGTAACTTTTGGAATGATATTTTTCAAAATGCAGAACAATTAAATGCTCAGGTACTTATAAATGCAGCTTGAATTCAACTAAGATATATTTGATATAAGAACTTTTGTACATGCCACAACATATCTCTATCCACCACAATAAAAAATGAAAATTATAAAAGCTGAAAAGAGATTTCTTTAATCTAACACTGTACATCTTAGAATTTTGTGTTATATAAGACTTTTGCATGAAACCAGTCTCTCTAATTGTTATCCTGACATAATTGAGAAGCCACTCAATTTTTGTGCTATTTTTGTATTTTGTACTTGTTCAGATGTGCACGTGTTAAGAAATGAAAATTCGAAGATTGATTTCAGAAATTATTCTACGGAATCAAATGTGACTTTAGAACAGAAATAATATTATACCTGGACCCTCAATATTCTGATGCCTTATTCTTGAAAGTACCTCAATTTGCATCAGAACTAATCTAGCCAGCCTTCTTTCATGGGGAGTGTTTGGAATCAATTCTGTTTTATTTTATCTCCTTTATTCACCAGGATTGGGCCCTGATGAAAAGTTCTCTATAATGATAGATTTATACACCAGTTAAGGAGGCATACCCATCAATAACTTTCCTCTATTTTATCTTGGAATATTTTACTTTTGCTTTGGAAATGCAGAAGTATAATGTCCGCTCCACATAAAACATCTCCATATTCATCCAAGAAACTATTCCTGTGATCTAAGGAGAGGAAATTGAGGCAGACTTAATTGTGTCTGTTGGAGAAAACTCATAATTTCAATTATACATGCCTGAATCTTTAAATGCTAAATTGAATTCAGACCCATCCATGTTTTTTTTTTTTTATTACTCCTAACTCTGGATTTGTGGGAATAAATTGGTATGGAATAATGAGAATGGATTTTAATACTTTGCAATAGATGGAAAGTCATTTTAACATGTATAAGATTTGAAAACATGAATTATTTTAAAACAAAGGGAAAACCCCCTTTTCCCTAGCTTTCTACCCTGAAACCTAGAAAAATTGTTATATAAATAAATCTAATTTTCTCAATACCAAATATGCTTATATCTCCCCTAATTTTTATTTGGAATATACTAATAGTTGCTAATAACATCAGATGTTTTATGAGAAGGTTTTATATGTTTTCACATGGTTATATGCACATATGGTGTGAATTTAGAAATTCTATTACATTAAAAATAGTTAGTGTTTTTTACAAAGAAACTATTTGTGTCTTTTTTAAAAATAGCATCCTAATAAGCAATGTTTGTTTTAGGAGAAAATGAAAACAATTTTAATATAGTCCTTTATAACGTAAACAATTTGACAACATGACATGTCCTAAGATTCTCAATTAATGAAACCTAATCAATGAAAGGCCTAGGAAAAAGAACTCTCTGAATTACATCTAAACTTTACTTATCAAGATATTTTTTAAATTGATACTGTCAAACAAGTAGTCATGAATAAGAGCTTTCATAAAAATATATGTCACAAAATTTGAATCAATATTAGCTGAATAAAAATAAGTTGTTTTAATGTATTATTATTTCAGTCAACATGTTTTAAAATTATAGGTAATAAGTAAATTTAAAAGAAAACCGGATTGATTATTGTCAGTGCTAGCACATTGTAAGAAAGCAATGAAACAAGATTCTGGCTAAAATCATCTATAAATCTTTCTTTCACAATTTCAAATAATATATGAAACACAGGCCTGCTAAAAAGAAAAAAAGTCACTGAAATAAATTTTATTTCTACATTCTCTCTAACAATAGTTATTGAAAAATCAATGTTATCATAACTGGGTTTTTATTATTTTAACTATACTAATGATTATATAAAATATTCCTTGTGATAAAATAGTTGATTAAATACATTTTCTTATGTTTTTCAGCAATTCTAACACAGAGCGGGGTTGTATGTAGCTACTTCATGAAAACAGTTTACAGGAAGTAAATATTTAGATATCAAAAAAGTATACAAAATATCAGCAATTATTCAAGTACTATTATCATTACATAAAAATGTTATATTATAGGTTTGTATGTTTATCTTTCATAGTATTTTAAATGAATATATAAATGTATAGATTTATATACCATATATAGTATATAAATCTATAATATATATTATATATTATATAAATCTATACATTTTTATAAATTTTATGTGAATAATATTTTGTGTTTATTTAAATTATATTTATATAGTGTATAAAAAGAGGAAAAGTACACAATGCTACTTAGGCCAAATTTAATATGTAAAAAGATTTTGCATTTCATTCAGATGACAAGAAGATCTCTAGAAATGAAAAATTTAGCTCTGTGTTCCAAATTTTAAGCTTTATATAGACTTGACAATGTGAATATGATAAATTCATTAGATATGTTAACAATGAATATATACATATGTATTTAAACATTGATATTAAAGCCTATGTTGTATGTTTAAGTACAGATATTAAAAATATTGTATGACAATTTGCATTTTGTTAGATAATGGGAAGTCAAATTTTAGAGGCAGTAAAGAAAAACTTATAACAGTAAACTATGATAAATTTGATCACATATCTGAAATTCTACCTTGATAATTTTTTGGTTTATCTATTCATTTATTCATATGTGTATACATTGTTTGGACCATCTCTCCCCACTGCCCCTCCACCCCTTCCCTCTCCTCCCCACCACCCTCACTTTCAGGCAGAACCTGCTCTGCCCTCTTCTCCAATTTTGTTGAAGAGAAGACATAAGCAATAATGAGAAAGACACAGTGCTTCATCTACTTTGAGATAAAGATAGCTATACAGAGAGATTCCTAGCATTGCTTCATTCACATGTGTATTACAACCTAAATTGTCTTATCTGTACCAGACCTCTTCACTACTTCACTGTCACTTTCCCATAATGACCTCTATCAGTTTAAGATTACTATATAAGGTCCTTTACAGTGGGCACATCAAACACATGTGACCCATGTCCAATAATATCACTGCATTTGTTTTAGGTCTAAAGTCCGCATATAAGGGAGAACATACAATTTTTGGTCTTCTGAACCTGGATAATTTCACTTAAGATAGTGTTCTCTAGTTCCATCCATTTGTTTGAAAATGACAAGATTTCATTCTTGTTCATGGCTGAGTAAAATTGTATTCTGTATAAATAACACATTTTCTTGATCCATTTGTCAGTAGTGGGGCATATTGGTTGTTTTCATAACTTCTCTACTGTGAATGTTCCTGCAATAAACATAGGTGTGCAGATGCCTATGGAATAACCTGAGTCGCATTCCTTTGGGTAAATCCCTAGGAGTGGGATTGCTGGATTATATGGCAGATCTATGTTTAGTTTTTTTAGAAGCCTCCATATTGTTTTCCAAAGTTGTTATGCAAGCTTACATTCCCACGAGCAGTGTATGAGGGTTCCTTTTTCCCCACATGTTGGTCAACATTTGTTGTTGGTGGTATTTTTGATGATAGGTTTTCTAACAGAGGTAAGGTGTAAACTTAGTGAGATTTTGATTTGCATTTCCTTTATGGTAAGACATGGTGAGCATTTTTTCATGTGTTTTTTGCCATTTGGATTTCTTCCTTTGAAAAAGTTCTCTTTAGTGCAGTTGCCAGCTTTTGTTTGGGTTCATTGATTTTGGGGGAGTTTAGTTGTTTGAGCTCCCTGTATATTCTGGTTATGAGTCCTTTGTCTGATGTGTAGCTAACAAATATTTTCTCCTACTCTGTGGGTGGTCTCTTCAGTTTAGGGACTATTTCTTTTGTTGTGCAGAAGCTTTTCAATCTCATGTAGTCCCATTTGTCCATCTTTTCTCTTAGTCACTGGGTTGCTGGAGTTCTACTGAGGAAGTTCTTGCCTATACCTATTTTTTTCAGGGTATTTCCTACTCTTTGTGTACTAACTGGAAGGTTTTGCATCTGATATTAAGGTCATTAATCCACTTCGAGTTGATACTAGTACAGGGTGACAGGCTTGGATCAAGTTTCAGTTTTCTGCAGGCAGATAACTACTTTTCCCAGCAATATTTGTTGAAGAGGCTACCTAATTTCCCTTGATGATTTTTCATTCCTTTGTCAAAAATAATGTGGGTGTAGCTGTGTGGAGGCATACCTGGGTCCTCTATTCTGTTCCAATGATCTTCATATCTGTTTTTGTGCCAGTACCATGCCATTTTTGTTGCTATGGCTCTGTAGTAGAGCTTGAGGTCATGTATTGTGATACCTCCAGTATTGCCTTGGCTATTCATGGTCTCCTGTGTTTCCAAATGAACTTCTGGGTAGATTTTTCAATCTCTGATGAATGTCATCAGATTTTGATGGGAATTTCATTGAACATGTAGATTGCTTTTAGTAGTATAACCATTTTTACTATGTTGATTCTACCAATCCATGAGCAAGGGAGATCTTTTCACCTTCTGAAGTCTTCTTTAATCTCTTTCTTCAAAGGTTTGCAGGTCTCCTTGGAGAGGTCATTCACATCTTTGTTAAGTTTACTCCTAAGTATTTGATTTTTTTGAAAATATTGTAAATGGAATTTTTTTCCTGTATTCTTTCTCAATTTGTTCTTCATTGGTGTATAGAAAAGCTAATAATTTTTGTAAGTTGATTTTGTATCCTGCCACATTGTTGAAGCCCTTCATAGTGTCTAGGAGTTTTTGAGTAGAGTTTTTTGGGTCTCTGAAGTATAGGATCATGTCATCTGTAAATAGGGGTATTTTAACAGTTTCTTTATCTATTTTTATTCCTTTTAATTCTTCTTCTTGCCTTATTGCTCTAGCTAGGAATTCCAGGACTGTGTTAATAGGAGTGGGGAGAGTGGGCACCCTTGTCTCATTCCTGATTTTAAGGGAAATGGTTTCACTGTTTCTCCATTAAATATGGTGGTTTTTTATACTTTTGTCATATATAGCCTTTATAATGTTGAGGTACATTCCTTCTATTCATAGTTCCCTTAGAGATTTTATCATGAAGTACTGTGAATCTTGTCTAATATAAGAAAAGAGAAATAATCCCCTGCATTTTACCTGATCACAGTCCATTAAAACTAGAGCTCAAGAACAAAAACAACAGAAGAAAATATGCAGACAACTGAAAGCTGAGCAACATATTTCTCAATGATCAGTGAGTCATTGATTAAATAAAAGAGGAAATTAAAACTTCCTGGAACTTAATGAAAATGAAAGATGATCTACCAGAACCTACAGGACACAGCAAAGGCAGTCCTAAGAGGAAAGTTTATAGCCATGAGTGTATATAGTAAAAGGATTGAAAGATCTCAAATAAACAACCTAATGTTACATCTCAGACATTTAGTAAAGCAAGAACAAGCAAAACACAAAGCAAATAGAAGGAGAGAAATAATAAAAATAAGGGCTGAAATTAATGTAATAGAGACCAAAAATCTATACAAAGGATCAGCAAAACAAAAAGCTGATTCATTGAAAACATAAACAAGATTGACAGACCCCTGGCAAATCTGACTACAATGAGTAGATACAAAACCCAAATCAGTAAAATCAGAAATGCAAAAGTGGAGATAACAACAAACACCAAGGAAATCCTGCTAATCATCACAGACAACTTTGAGAAACTATTTTCCAATAGATTGGGAAATTTTAAAGAAATGGACAAATTTCTAGATACTTACGACTATACAAAACTGAATCAAGAGGATATTAAACACCTAAATAGATCTATAACATGAAATGAAATTGAAACAGCAATAAAGATTCTCCCAGAAAAGAAAAGTCCAGCTGGTGCAATGGCTCAAGAGGTAGAGCACCTGCCTAGCAAGTGTAAGGCCCTGAGTTCAAGCCCCAGCAGTGCCTAAAGAAAAGAAAAGTCCAGGACGTGATGGATTCTCTGCAGAATTCTACCAGATCTTTAAAGAAAAACTAACACCAACTCTCCTTAAACTTTTTCACAAAATAGAAAGGGAAGGAATACTGCCTAACTCATTCTATGAAGCCAGTATTACACTCATCCCCAAACTAGATGAAGACACATTCATAAAGGAGAACTATAGATCATTCTCCTTAATGACAATCAATACAGACATCCTCAATAAAATAATGGCAAATGGAATCCAACAATATATTAGGAAGATCATTCACCATGACCATGTTGGCTTCATCCCAGGGATGCAGGGTTCAACAAAGGCAAATCTGTAAATTTAATACATCACATTAATAGAAGCAAAGACAAAAACCACTTGTTCATCTCAATAGATACCTTGATGATTCTTTGCTACAGTTTTGCACCGTAAAATTGAAGTTTAGATTAGCAATCTGTAGAGAAAGAAATGTTGGTTCACATTTCCTGTTAGTAATATAAAAGTTTATCTTCATATACTAAGTGATAATCCTAATATATATATTTTAGTTTGTGAGCAGACAATAGGATCATAAATGTAGCAAAATACTACTCTGTGTGTCTATATATTTATACACACCTATATGTATTTATATACACACATATTATTTGGGGGCAGCAGTTAATGAATGTATCCATTGTAACCTGCATGTGTAAGCACTGTGTGTAGAAATAAGATAAGGTAAGGGAATTCAAAGTGATCTTACCAAGGCGAGTCTCACTGCCTGCTCAGTGAGACTTCCTGGGTGACATATCCTCCTTGCATTTATTTCCATCTGGACTGTGGCATCTGTCTTGCTGGAAGTCAAGGCCCAACACCTCATATCAGTCTAACTCACAGAATCTAGAGAATGAATTGTCATTCATAATATTTTTCTGTGTAGTGACCAAATAATCTTTGAGTAAGAATAATTACTTCATTTCATTATACTTAATAAACATAAAAAAGTTCAAATGAATTAAAATGAAATGAAGATATTCAGGAATCATAAAATAGGAAGACGACTTTAACTAATAAAAAATAACTGCCACTAGAAAAGTTGTCTCTTAGACAATATTTGAGAAAGCATAACATCACATCATAATACAGACAATTACTTGGACACTTTGCTAAGAGCATTGCATATAACCTTTCACTTAATCCTTAGTTCATTCTTGTAGCTAGGGTTATTTACTACTTACTTGTTTTTTTGGGGGGAAGGGGTTGTTCTTTTATTTGAAGTACTGGAGTTTGAATTCAGGACTTCATGTTTGCTAGACAGGTGCTTTACCACTTGACCCATGTCCCATACCTTTTCCCTTCAACTACTTATTAGATAGGGGTTAACATTTTTGCCTAGGGTTGGTCTCTGATTACTGTTTTCCTACTTAACATCTCCTGCATAGCTAAGATGACAGATGCTTGCCATCATACACTGCATGGTTGTTGAGATTGGGTCTTGCTGTTTGCCTGGACTGGTCTGAAACCATGATCCTTCCAATCTCTGCCTCCTGAGTAGGTGCGATCATAGGGAGGAGTCTCCATACCTGGCCACTATTGACATTTTAGAATGAAGAAATGCAATTGTCAGGGTAAGTAACTTATTTCAGTTACAGTTAGTAGATTTAATGGATGCATTAAAAATGCATATCCAATATTGTCCTTGGTACTACCTTGGAAATGGCTTAAATGGTAAACAGTGTAAGCACCTTGTGTTCATACCTTAAAGTAATTGTAATTCATTTATAGTTTAGCTTATTGTTCTAGTAACTATTCCTTTAATTTAAGCTAATTTTACCTCTTGAGTAATTCTTTATGGATTAACATTATAGTTTAAATTGAAGAGAACAGTATATAACTGGTGTCATGGGAACACCTAATTGTAATAATTTTCTAGGTCCTTCACATGTAAAATGAAGCTTTACTATTTCAGATGTGGTAACTCATTTAAAGAACATTTTATGAAAAAAAACTTGTCTGTGTGAAAAAACTGAGCTTTAATTTTCTAATATAAAAAACCTTAAAAACTTTAGAACATTAAAAATAAGTCAACTTCTTCCTGGGTACCATTATCCTTCATTAGCAATACTCTAACAGCTGTCTAATTTGTGATCCAGAATCTATTCTTTTGTCTGCTTCCAGAAAGTAATCAGGAAAAATTTAAATAAATGAATATCAAAGAATACTATTCTCTTTCTTAAAACTGTTTCAGACATTCTACTACTTTTAGGAATAAATTCTTAATCCTTGAAATCAACTGAAACATTATGTCTGATTGCATCATTCTACAGGCTGCGCTCCCTTCTACTCTTTTAAAAACTTTTTTATTAATTTAAGCAAGAAGGTTTCCTACAAATCAGAGAGAAAGGCATAGTATCTTCATTCTGTCTGAATATTATAAATTCAATGATGTCCATTCCCCCCCTCGACCCAGGAATCCCTCAGTGATACTTAAGATTGATTTAATTTTTTTTATTTTTAAAAATATTTCCAGATAGTTTTTGTGCTGTTATCATTGTTTGTTCTATTTTTATACTTTTATATGATTTCAAATATGAATTTTTTTCTCTTTAATTTACAAGTTATATTTAAAATTTTACATTGTTGCTAAGTGCTTTGGTTCAATCTTGTAATTCTAGCTACTCAGAAAGCAGAGATCAGCAAGATTGCCCATTGAGAACAGGTGGGAAAAAATTTCAGGAGACCCACCATTTTGACCTATGACTGGGTGTGGCAACACATGTCTGTATCCCAACTACACAAGGAGCATGAAAGGAGGATTATGGTTCAAGCCAGCTCCATACGAAGTAAAGCACTATCTCAAAAGTAACCAAAGTATGCAAGACCCTGTTTTTGATCCCTAGCACTGAAAAATAAAAAAACAAAACTAAACAAAAAATAATCAAAGGTTGGGGATGTGGCTCAATTGGTAGAGTGCTTACCTAGCAAGCACATGGCCATGAGTTCAAAACCAACTGTTGAACAATAACTGTTTTGATTATACTATTTATTATATAATTATGAGAACCCAGCATAGTGCCTCACACAATGCATTTGTCTCTTTAAGAGAATTCTGGGCTCTGTAATTTTGAGTAGTCAAGAAGTGGTCATTGTACATGACAGGATTATGCTGTTTGAAAATGACCAGAATTTTCTATTCATCTGAGAGTGGTTGCTGTATTTCACTTATTTTTCCAAACTATATATTCATAGTTAATTACTGGAATATTTCCTAAAAATTTTTGCTTTAATATCCTTTTAAATCTATTTATTAAATACCCTTGAAGTGACCACCTGAGAAATTGTGATCACTTCAGTTCTGGAGGTGATAGAACAACTACCATTTCTTTGCAGCACAATTCATAATAGCCAAGAAATGGAAACAACGCTAGTAAGTGTTCTTCCAAGAAGTGTCTTTCCAAGGAGAAGTGGACAAAGACAGTGTGGCACATAACACAATGGGCAATTTCCAGTTGTGAAAAAGGATAAAGT
This sequence comes from Castor canadensis, assembly GCF_047511655.1. NCBI lineage: Eukaryota > Metazoa > Chordata > Mammalia > Rodentia > Castoridae > Castor > Castor canadensis. The sequence continues at coordinate 155,115,472 of NC_133391.1, read as the reverse complement.
TCTGTCATTTGCAGTAATGTGGATGAAGCTGGTGATCACTGGGTTAAGTGAAATCAACTAAGAATCACATGATCGCACTCATATGTTATATTTTTTAAAGGTAATCTCATAGAATGTGAGAATGTAATAGTGGTTATCAGAGGCGGGAAGAGTTGGGACAGACAGGACTGAGGAAATGTTGTACAAAGAGCATTAAAGTATAATCTGGAGTAAATTCTGGTTTTCTATTGAGAGTAGGGTGAATATATATAACTATATATATATATTATAAAAATAATGTGTTATAAATTTTAAATTTCTTAAGGTGTTCTATATACCTTCATACTAAACAAATTATAAATGTTGAGGATATAGATATATTAACTCTGATTAAACCTTATACCGTTACAGAATGTACTGTGCATTGACATTACACGCTATTAATATATTCTATTTAATATCTGTAAGTTATCAGTTAAATTAGAGAAAGAAAAACATAAAGTAAAGCAAAAATTCTAATCTGTCCTTCAATATTTTCTTTAAAATGTGAGGAAAAAGTGGGCAGAATTTTTGTCAGTTTTTACTGGTTTTAGAGCAACTCAATATAGTAAAAATATGAGCTATAGGACCTAGAAGTTAAGCTACTTTGAACCAAATTAGTTACATAAAAACCACTCAAATATCTAGTAGACAAAAGGATAGCTAAGAAATGAAGAACTGTGATAGAGCATGGAAACAGCAATTAACACAGGTAGATATAGATAATAATAATAATAAATAGGCAAAGTTACAAATAATTTTAAATACTGCCTTTGTTCTCTATGGAGCTTTCTTTTTAAAATTTTATTTTTATTATTGTTGTACTGGGAGTACACTGTGATATTTACCAAAGTTCTTACAATGTATCATAGTTGAATTCACCTTCTATTTCATTCTCCTTTATCTCCTCTCCACCACCTCTGGAATAGTTTCATAAGGTCTCATTTTCTTCATTTACATACATGCATACACAATAATTTCACCATATTCACCCTCCTACACCTTTTCCTTATATCCTTCCCTCTTCCACTAGTACCTACCTCCCATCATGTGAAATACAGACCCAATACAAATATAAACAATATTGTGAAAAACAGGTCACATTAAGGGGAGGTCACTAATGGGAGGACGAGATTAAATGAAGGAAGTTAAGAAAGTGAATATGTTTGATGTACTTCCTATACAAGAATAAATATAGAATTTTCAGCCTGTTGAAATCATCAGAAGTAGGAGACTAAGGTGGAAAGACCAATAGAGGAGATGAACAAATTCGGACTAAAATATATATGTATATATATTATATATAAACACATATATAATATATACATATAAATTATATATTAATATGTATTATATTATATTACATATTAATTATATATACATATTAATATATATTAATTAATATATATTATATACACACATATACTTTATATATAAATATATGTATATATATATATATATATATACACACACATGGAAATGTCACAAGGAAATACCCTGTGTAGATATGTTAAACAAGTAAATATTTCATTATTTTTATAAAAAAGGAGAACACCAAGGTAAAACAGGTTCTCTGGAGCTTTCTTGATATTTTTGATCAAAACTTTCTTGCTTTTCATTTGTAGTTTATTTTACTTAAAGTTTAATATGATTACAGTTTAGAAATATAAATAAAATAATTTGAAGAGTTTCTATAGTCCTGTATTATTGCCAAATTGTAATAAAAGTTATTAAGTGATAATATAAAAGTGAAATTAATTATGAAAAGTTAATTATTTAAAGTACAAATTTGTGAAGTCATTTCGATTAGCTAAAAATACATTTTATTAAGTCAAGTAAGGATCCTGAATCAAAAACCTGATACTTCTTAGGGAAAACTGATTGATCAGTAAAATAGATAATTAAGGTTTATATATAACTTATTAAAGAAGGCATACTACTGTACAATTCATTTTCCAAATGTATCTCTTCAAACCTATTTCTTAACTTAAAAGGAAGAAGATGCTTAGACTAGGATATTTTAGCTAGTTTTGTGACTTTAAATAAGAAAACTTTCTAGTAAATTAGTAAAACAGAGCCTTAATTGATTAAGGATTCCACATAACTCAAATATAGCCAAATGCTTTAATCAAGTTTTCCTATTAGATTAAGTTAGAACAAGAATTAATCAAAATGATTTTCAAGGTAGTAAGTGAAATCCAGACACAAAACTATAATTGTGTCTGGATTCATTTTTTCATTAATTTGAAAACATCTGTTAAAAGTATCAACACTGTATGCAGAACATGTTTAACAATATGAGAAAACCAAGAATGAAACTGACATAAGTCCTTCTTTTTTGTTATTAATAAATAACGTACTGTTTGTTAAGGTCCTGATATTGATATCTTTAAGGGTAATACGGCTTTAAGGAGATCCTGGTGCTTGAAGTATTTATGAAAACAGGACATTAAAACATAGACTCATAGGAAGTTAAAGATAAAAAATTAAATAAATAATTGTCAAATAAAGAATGCCAGAAGGCAGGATTTTGAATGTTTTTACCATGAGGAAATGATAAATATTCCAACATTGCACAATGTATACATGAGTCAGAATATCACATTTTTAGGTTGGATGAATTAGTTAAAATAAATTGAAAAAAGAATGCCAGGAAATGGCACTTAAAAGAGAAAAAAATCTCATATTTTGCTTCTATCTACCTTTGTATAAGTTTTGGTAAAATGGAATGTTGTTAGATAAATATAGATGGCCATGAAATTATTTGATGGCAAGGAAAGGCGTAGGATTTTCAAATGACAAAATTTGAGCAATCCAGCAGGAAAGAATTTTGTACAGAAAACAAAGCTTAGCAAGATAATTGATTTCATCCTAGAGGGTCTGGAATTCCTGCTGTTTTTATGTTTTCTGTAATTGCTACTTTTCTAATTGCAATTATATTAACTGCATTTAGTTAAAAATCTTTGCCTCTTTCCATTATGACTGTCCTGTTTCATACTACTCATGATGTCTGTGGCAGAATATGGTTACCAATAATTTTGGTAAGTGATAAAGTTTAAGTTGTAGATGCATAGGCTTCTCAATAATGAATTAAGGAATAAATAAGCTATATTTAAAATAAATATTTGACCCTATAAACAGTGGCACCCAAATATAATCTTAGCTACTTAGGAAGCTGAGATTGGAAAACTCATGATTTGAGGTGAGTCTAGGTAAATATTCTATGAGACCCCATCTCCAAGATCACCAGAGCAAAAATCAACTGGAGGTGTGGCTCAAGTGGTAGATGCCTTCTTTACAAACATGAAGCCCTGAGTTCATACCCCAGTCCCACCAATTTTTTTTGAATAATGAGGAAACCATAATGCATTGTCTCTTCTAGGATATATCTATATCAGGACTTAGAAAGTGATAACCATAATTATATATATTGGAGAACAAAAAAATGAAGAAAATCAATGGCTTATTGTTCCATTTCAGGAAGCTGGAAAGGATGTGAAAGCCCTGCTCATGGGAATTCTTGTTTGCAACCTAAAGCTCTGTTTGTGACTATGAATATGGGAGGGGCAAAATCACATCTTAGCTGTGTTATCAGTACAGATACAAATGACAAAATACAAGCTTCTCTCTTCTTCATTCCCTCATCAAGATTCCTAGTCTCATGTTCCACGTTCCCATGTTGGTCAATTTACCCTCATTGACACTCCCACCAATCTCTGCTTTATGCATTGTGTTTAGAAGTAATTCTTAATCCACAAAATAAAATTAAATGTTGGGCTAATTTATACCTCATCCTTGTTTGTATTGTGCAAGTGCATGACCCTTAAGGCCATTATATACTAAATTATCACATTTTTATAACAGAATATTTATTATCATACTTTTTATATTGAGGAAAACAGTGTATAAGACTTCAAGATTTGTATAAATACATAGTACAAAACTAAATGCTCTTGTTAAAATAGCTAAAAAGTATTCATAGGCATAACTATCAAAATAAACATATTATTAATTCTGAAAAGATGATGTTAAAAAGCACTCATGAGAAAAACAATAAAAATATTGTTAATTCTGAAAAAAATTGGCAAGATGTTTTTTTAAGTAACCTGCTTATTATTGTCTTAATGTCTTAATTCCCACGGTGTACCATTGAACATTCCAGGTGATATCCAGAACCCTCAAATATTTTCAATTTAACAGAAATACTATTTAATATATATAAATAGTTGCTATCTTCTACTTCAAAGTTCACAGAATAAACATACAGCATTAAAAATTAACAAGTTCTATCATTTATGAACAATTTTTTATTGGAATGAGTTAAGAAAATGACATGAATTTCAAAGTGAGTAATTTCAAATTTTAACCCTAAAAGGAGGATGATAAATACAGTTATCAAGTGATAAAAAGGAACAAAAGTTAATTACTTAAGGGATAGCACAAAATATCTTTTGATATAGGTATTAAGTTACTAAAATTTTATGTAAGAGAAATAGCTAGGTACTGGTGGCTCACTCTTTAGTTTCTTGGGAGGTTGAGATGGGGAGGATCATGGTTTCAGGCCAACCCAGGGAAAAGATGGTAGAACTCCATTTCCACAAATAGCTGGGGATAGTGCCACATTCTAAGATTGGGAGGACAGCTGGTTCATGGTAGTCCAGGCAAAATAAAATTTGCAAGACCCCATCTCAGTGGAAAAAGGCTGTATGTGACACTACATTATTGCCATTCCAGCTATTGTAGGAAGTTTAAAGTAGGAAGATCAAGGTTCAGGCCATCTTTGGCATAAAAAAGTGAGACCCTACCTCCAAAATCACCACAGCAGACAGAGGTGGAGGTGTGACTAAAGTGGTAAAGCACCTGCATAGCAAGTATGAAGTCCTCAATTCTGGCCAAATATCATTAAAAAATTATATAAAACAAATAAAGCTAAATTCTATCATTTAGTATTCAAAGAATAACAAACAAATTAATGCTGTTTGTTAAGAACAATAAATAATTACTTCATGAAAGATTTGAGAGAAAGATGCAATGATGAAAATACTACTTATTTTAAGAGAAAAAGAATGGCTTATTACAACTGCTTACTGATTTTAAATTTTATAAATTGAGAAGCTTATAAATTAACACAAGATACACAAAGTGTCTTAGAAAACAGGCATTGAAAGTTTTAAATTACTTCCAACCTATTCAAAAGTATCTATATTTTAAATTCATAATTAATGCATAGAGATAGTCATGTTATAGAACCAGTCATGTCCTCCAGTATAAGGAAAGGGTGTAGGAGGGTGAACAAGGTAGAAATATTATGTACATATGCATGTAAATGGAAAAATGAAATCTGTTGAAACTATTCCAGGAATGGAGGGAAGGGTGATAAAGGAGAATGATGGAGGGGATAAATTCAACTATGATAAATTGTAAGAACTTTTGTAAACATCACTATGTACTCCCAGTACAACAATAATAAAAAAATAACAAGATGACAGACTGAGCACATCCCACAACCATTCCCTTTATAATGAATACTATAAGAAACAAAAGAAAAATAAAGAAATAAGGATATAAACTTAAATAAACTAATTAGGCTACAGTTCTGGAAAATATGAAAAGCAGATAAGTGATAACATGTCATTTAAGGCTAACATTATACTGAGACTAAAAGTAGATTTTGAATCGTTCTTAAAAATAACATTTCTATGAATGCAGAGAGCTAAATCACACTGAACTTGAAGATGTTATTGACAAATGACTAAATGATCATAATAGCAGGGCTTGTCAAATATGACTACCCAAACATGTTCACCATACACATAACAGGCATACATATGGATGTTGGGCTAAGCAGTCACAGAACTGCAGTCTTAACTTTAGAAATTATAATTCCGGCATTTATGGAGAGAGCTGTGCTGTGTGGCTGGAAGCATCTACAAGGGAGGGACACTGATCATTCTATGAAGAAAAGAAGGTCAAGTACCAACTCCAGCGACAGACCAGCTTCTACTCATTCTGTGACTGCGATGATGCAATAGCTAAATGTACCTTCAGGAATGAAAAGCTTTCTACTCCAGATTTGGAGAAAGCTAACTGAAGACAGCCTGAGCATGTGATTCTCCTTGTTGTTACTTCCTCAGCTGAGAGTATCTGCATTGACCAAGGATGTGTTCAATTCCCAGTAAGGCCAAAATCTGCAGGCTAATTGAAGAAGACTATAAAAGCCTGTTGTTGTCCATGTACTAAAGCTATTTGACATGTTTGACATTTTTAATTTGATCATACTCTTGTACTATTTGAATGTTTTGACTTGTTCATTACTCTATTAAAAATTCAAAGCCTGCTCTGATAGTGGATAGTCATTTTGCCAATCATTATAGCAAGAGTTTAAAATTGTGATTGATGTGCTGAAGAACAAAATGCATCATTAATCTAAAGCTCTTCATTTATAACAAGTTGAAAAATTAATTTTTTTACCAACAGACTTACAAAATCAAATTTATCTTCTTTGTAAATTGTTCACTCAAGTAAAGGGCAGAGGTTTTTAGAAAGGGGAATTCTATACAACTTTCATTTTAAAAACATATTCTCTAGGAAATATTTAGCAGGATTTCAGTTTATACAAGCAGATTAATATTTATCTTATAAAATTATTCATGTTATGAGCTGAAAAAATGTGGTTTTTTTCTTTTGTGTTCAAACAGTTAATGATATCAAAGATTTGCTGCATTTTTACTTTCTAAATATATTGAAAATTTTATCATGCATTCAGGATTAACTGTTTCCCAACTCTTTCAAATATTTAGCATTGAACCTAATTTAAACCTAAAGTTTTCATATTTTTTTATCATTTTTAAATCTTAAACTGGCTGAAGCCATTATAAGAAAGGGACAAAATTAGAATGAAGAAAATTAGAGGAGATAAACCAATTGGGGTTATAATACATATATATATATATATATGTATATATATATATATATATATGTGATATTTACATATATATCACAAGCAGACTCCCTGTGTAGCTACCTTTATCTCAAACAACAAAGTTGTCAATTTTTTTTCTTCTATAAAATCAGAGACAGAAGAGTGGTACAGGTCTTGTGGTAGGGCATGGGGTGTGTTGGTACCAGTGGGAAGGTGGAGGTAGCGGAGAAAGGAGTAGAAGGGTGAATAGGGTTCAAAAATATGTACACATGTATGTAAATACAAAAATGATACCTGTTGAAACTATTCCTGGCATCGGGATGGGGTGGGATAAAGGAGAGCCTTGGAGGTGGTGAATCCAACTATCATATATTCGATACATGTAAGATCCTTTGCAAATGCCACAATGTACCCCCACCTAGCATAAAAATAAGAGAAAAAACGGCCAGCATATAATAGTTGTACAGATGGATACATTGTGATATTTATAAATGCTCACAATACATCTTAGTTAGATTTACCTCCTCTTCCTCCATCTTTTAAATTAATCCTCCAGAAATGAATGGTAACTTTACATGTGATATTTAAAATGATTAAAATGAAATCAGATTGATCAATCACATGTCACATTTCTATAATATGTTACATGTTCTATCATGAGCAAGATTCAAATTTCCTATTTCCATTTACATAGTATTAGTGATGTCTCTAAAAATCAATTCTTTCCTAGTAAATTCTATAAAAATGTTTACTCAAAGTAAGTATTAGTAAGACCCCAAACAAGAGAGAGACACCAGCTTTATGTTTGAACAGGGAAAGTGTAAAACAAAGCATTATTAACAAGGAAAAACAGGGAATTGCTTGAGCCAGGGAACAAAGAATTCTAAAGGGTACTTCAATTCTGAGTAAATGTACTTGAAAGGAAGAATCTTCTAAGAGCCTGAGAATCAGTTCAACAATGTCATCAACCTAGTTCTGCCTTGCATGCAAAGGGAAGGAATCATGGGGATTCTCATGGATGTAGGGATCCTGTTTCCAACTGTGCTTATCAATGGATTTTGTCATATGTGTTATTTACTCTTGTGACCATACCACATAAATTTTGAAATTGCTACATTGACCAGTTATGGTTCTAGAAGCTGCAAAATATGTTTAGAGTGGGTCTTAATGTTATCCTCTTTCCAGACATGTATCACAGTTGGGGTTATCCAGTAAAAAGAGCTACATATAAACATAAAAAGAATATAATCATATTTTTTCTTTACACACTTCTCTGATCTGTTTTAATGAAATAATAAGATAAAGTAATAATTATAAATACTGTTGGTGAAGTTAATGGTGTAATTTGTGGTAGGTGAGAAGGAAAGAACAGTACTACATGGGAACAAACACTTCTATGGCTGGCATCTATATTGTACAGCTGGTTTTATTCCTAACTAGGGTGTTTTAAATTAAAGTGCTAATTGTAACACGCAGAGCAACCACTGAAAATTAGCTCAGAATACAATGAAAGTAACAAAAAAGGAATTAAAATGACATACAGAAAATATGTATTTACCTTAAGAAAAGACATTGATGGAAAATATAAAAATGGAAACAAAAGACTTACAGGAAACAAATAGCAAAAAGACACAAAAATCTCACTTTATCAGTAATGTTATTATGTGCAAATGAGTTAAACATCCTGATGAAATGAGCAGAATTGATTTAAAACATATAGGCACCACGCACTGGTGACTCATGCCTATAATAATAATTACTTGGGAGATTGACATATGAGGATTATGGTTCCAGGCCAGGGACAAACAATTCTACAGACTCCATCTCTAAAATAACCAGAACAAAATAAAGTGGAGGTGTGGATCAAGTGGTAGAGTGCCTGGTTTGCAAAGACAAAGTCCTTTTCTTTATGGTTCCCACCACAAAGAGAAATAAATAAATAAAAAGAGAAAGAGATAGAGAGACACAGAGAGAGTGAGAGCTGTGAACACTATACTAACATCACACAAAATAAACAGTAATTGGAAAATTAATAGAGAGAAAAAGCAATTTAAAAATTTCAGGAAAATTAATAAGGAATTAATAAAAAGTGTAAACATTCATCTATTTTACAGTATTATCTAAAAGAACCTGGAGATGGTATTTGGTAAAAATAACCTGCAAAAAACATGCACACATAATTTATCCTTGTGAGAGAGTACCAATTGTGACATTAACTCTATTGTCATGGATACGTATAAACCTGAAATTTTATCATTAAAACAGTCAAAAATTGCTGTAGGTACTCCTATACATAAATCAAAACTAAAATATTTAGCAATATGAAAATGAACTTAATTTGCATTAATGGTACATGGAATATTTAAATTAAAACACAGTAATCCTGTTGAACTCTGAATGAGAGAGACCATACCCAAAAAACTTTTTGAAAGCTAGACTGTAAGTGATTCAAAATAAACTGAAATGAATTCAGGCTAGAGTATAAAGTCAGGTTACAGCATGAGCTTAGTACATAGAATTAAAATAATGGAACTGTGAGGTTTCAACTAAAAATACTGATAAAAGCTGTAGTTTCCTGAATTTGCATATCATTCAGTATATGTAAGATTTGCTGAGTACAGTCAAGGTCTTTGAAATATGTAATTATCTTATCTCAGGCCAAAATTTGCAAGTACAACATTAAAAAATCAAAAGGGTAAATAAAATGAGAGGATTCATTAGAGGAGGAAAAATCTGTGTTCGCTGCCTTATAACTTCAGTGAGAAAGAGACAGAATAGCAATTAAGCAAGTAAACTTAGCAGTTGGTTTGGTGCATTTGAAATCAGGCATCTAGATTTAGTAAAGATGCGACCTTGTATAATTATTTAGTGAAACATGCTTTCTAGTTACCTTTCTTATAGAACAGAGGAATCATAGGCATTATATGATAATTATAATGATTAAATAAATGTGGTAGTATATGAAAAACACATAAGCAGTATTTGGCTATTATTAATAATAATTTTTCTAATCAATATAGAGGAGATACAGCAAAATGCCTATTCTTAGACTTCAGCCTTTCCTCCTGATATCTTTGCTTCTGAAATATATATTTACAGTGTGATTTCCTACCAATAGGGTGATTAATTTGCCTTCCTAAGTCAAAGGAGGTTTTCTTGACAAGCACTTGAAGATATATTGTTTCGTTTCGCCTGGTGCAGTGTCTCAAGCCTGTAATCCTTGGTACTAGGCGGGAAGAGATCAGAGAGATGCAGTTCAAGGCTGACCTGGCAAAAAAGTTTGAGAGACCCTGTCTCAATCAATAATGAACTGGATGTGATGGAAGATTGCAGTTCGGGCCAGCCTGGCATAAATTCAAGACTCAAAAAGAAACAAACCGAAAACAGCTAGGGTGGGGATGACTGAAGTGTTAGAGGGCTTCTGTAGCAAGCATGAGGTGCTGACATTAAGTCCCAGGATAATAAAAGAAACAAAAAAACTTGTCCTGGCCTTGTTAAGTTATGCACATAATAAGGAATATGTTTTCTTGGCAGTTTAAACTATCATTTATATGTGAATATTGATAGGGGTTTTTTTTGTCTTTTCAAATTTATTTATTTTTTTAAATATCACATTATTGTACTGGGGTACAACATGACATTCACAAAACTGATTACAATAAAAATATTGATGTTTTAAGTAAAACCTTTGGGTTGTTCACTTCCTCTATGTATGTATTACCTTACAGTAATGCATTCTTGCTACTGCAAATAACAATTATAGATAAAGGAAGAAAAAACATGGTCATATCCTTGAAAGCACCTGACCAAGGTTTTCTGTAAAAAGCAAGAGGATTCTTCATTTTTCTTCTTAAATCCTAATTAATGTAGACAGAGAATCACCCAAGAACATATAAATATATGTGATATCATTTGGTCACAACCAGAGCCAGGTAGTAGAATACAGATCAGTAATAAAGGTGACTCTTAAGGAAGACATTTTAGACCAAGGACAAACTAAAAATGATTCAGAAATTACATCAGCTAAAGTCTTCCCTTTATTCAACTAAGTCTCTAACAGAGCTTATGGGATATGCGCTTGCCATAATTCAAAGAAAATTCATTCTATATTTTAAAATAACCATTACATGTACTGAGAGCTTTATTTCTCTAGATGGCTTCCATGTGCTGTCTAGCATACTTTAATTTCATCACACAGGACTCAGGTAAGCATTTCCTGAAGGGCAGCTCTACTGGTAAATGATTTCTTGGGGTTTATGTATATCTGGAAATATGTCAATTTTCCTTCATCTATAAGGACAGTTTTGTCAGGTATAGTACACCTGGTTAACAGTGTCTATCTTGGTTTTGTTGTGTTTTGACTCTATTAGCAGTTTAATACATCTGCTTATTTTTCTTCTGGTCTCCAAAATTTCTAATGAGAAATGTACTACTAATAGTCTTTGTTCCTGATGAGTCACTTCTTTGACCTCTTCCAGTGTTCTCTTTTTGATTTGCCTTTATTGTTTGACCTTCATTTGTCTTGGAATGTTTATCTTTGAGTTAATTTTGCTTGGAAATCATTGAGATGTACTCATAGCAAGTTTCATCGCATTTGGAAAGTTTTCAGCTATTCTTTCTTCAAATATTCTCACACCCATTTTCTTGTTCTTCTCTTTCTGAAAGTCCCACAGTGCATGCCTCCAGCTGATGGAGCCCCACAGGTCTCTTGATGTCCTATTCTTCCTTCCTTTTTCTTTCTGATGCTCAGACTTGATCATTTCTCTGTTTTATCTTCAAATTCATTGGTTCTTTCTTCTACATTCTCAAACCTTTCTTTGAGTCTTTCTGGTGAATTTTTCATTTTTTTCCTCTAGAATTTCTTTTTGGTTATCTTTTTGGATTTTCTCTGTCTTTACTGATATTTATATGTTGGTCTTGCCTTGTTTTCTTGACCTTTTGCCTGTCTCCCATCAATATTTGATTATTTTGAAGATTATCATTTTAAAATATTTTTTCTACTTGATATACCATCAGATCCTTTTTCAATTATGGCTTCTCTTATTTATCTACTTTTCCTTTGAAAATGCATGGGGCATGCATTACTGTTTTTATTTTTGTTTGTTTTGTATGCCTTGTGATTTTCTGTTAAAAACTGAATACTTGAATGTAATAATTGGTAACACTGGAAATCAATCTCTCATCCCTCAGTGCTCCTCACTATTTTATGTGTTTATTATTGTTGGTGTCTCATACCAATGATCAGTCTGAGGTGTAAAATTAAGTTTTTGAGTATTTTCTCAGCCTACATTTCCCTGGGCATTTTTTAGATTTCTAATTGTTTCTACTTGTGCAGCTGCTTTGGAATATCCTCATCTTAATACCTGACTTCCTGAATTGAAAATGAAAGTAGAAAAATGCAGGAAAGTTGCTGCAGGCATTTAAATCTCGTGGAACTAACTCAAGCTAAATAGAGAGGGGTTTGTAAGAATGCAGGAGGGATAACAGCAAAGGCAAACTGCCTCTGTCTGCACCACTATGATCAGAAGTAATGATCTGTAATCCAGGCAGATCCCAGATATTTGGAAAATTTGAATTTTTTCCCACCCTGACTTCTGCAAACTACACTCTAGATGCTCCTGAAATGTGAACAGAAACATGGCTGGGGTTGGGGAAGGGTTATTTCTGTTTGAGGAGCAAGAATTGACCATGATTAATCACAGTTTGTTGTATGAGCTTTGTCCTGGAAGCTGTAATCCATCTACAGACTCTATAGGTGAAAATTAGTTACATCAGACAGATTCTGCTAGTCCAATTGTTGTCTAGGTGGGTAATCAGATTCTTCATGCTTCTTACTGTGCCCCTTGCTAAGTTCCCCTCACACTTGTTTTAAATCACTTGATTGAACTCGTTTAAGTGACCCATCATCACCAAAACCTGAATTTCCATACTTCACATTGTACACAAAATAAAATGTATTATTTTCTTCCTCCTTCTTTGAGTTTATCAGAATTGTATACAGAGGCCACTGAAAATTTTCTCTGTAATTTATCCAGCAGCATTTCAGAACTGGTGTTCAGCAGCAAATAGGTTAGAAAGAGAGAAACAAAGACAAACTAGGAAAACTGAATAGTAATTGAATTAATATGGAATTAAAATGGAATGATTCTAATATGCATCCAAATCTGACACATACAATAAATTTTTATTTGATATAGACAATAGTTCCACAAAATGTATAAAATGAAACCACAATAAATTTTTAGCATATATTAATTATACAAGGTAAAGAATTTCATTATGACAATTCCACACAAGCCTGTAATGTACTTTATATTCACTCCTTTGTGACCCATTTTTAGCCTCCCCATTGTCCCTTTCACATTTCTAATAGCACCCTTTTACTTTGATGTCATTCCCCTATAGGTTTCAAACATGAGAGTAAATGCGTGATATTTGTCTTGGTGAAGCTGATTTATTTCATTTAATATGGTTAGCTCCAGTTCCATCCAAATTTCCTGCAAATGATATAATTTCTTTCTTTGTTATGGTGGAAATAAACCTCATTGTGTATATACACCATATCTCCTTACCCATCTACCCATTAATGGTGCCAAGCTGACTCTTTAACTTAGCTGCTGTGAACAGTGCTGCGATTAGCATAGTCATGCTGGTAAATTTATATGATGTTGTTGATTTCTCTGGATATGTACCCAAAAGTGGCACAACTGCATCACATGGTAGTTCTGGTTTTAGTTTACAGAGGATCGTCTGTGTCGATTTATCTATTTCCAGTGCATATGGACTTATTTACATTGTCATCATCAGTGTATAACTTTCCATTTTTGGTGCAATATCTTCAACATTTTTATTTCTTGATGATTGCCATTGTAAGTGGAATGAGATGAAATCCCAGTGAAGTTGTGATTTGCATTTTCCTGTGACTACAGATGCAGAATATTTTTCATGTATCTATTGACCATTTGTGCTTCCTCACTTAAAGGGTATGTTGAGTTTATTTATCCATTTGTTGGCTGGATTCTTACTTCATTATTTAATTGTTTGAGCTATAAATTCTGTATATTCACTCCCTGTCAGATGAATATTTGGCAAAGAGTACTCCAGTTTTGTAGACTACGACTTCACATTGTTGATCATTTGCTTTTCTATACAGTAGCATTTTAAGTTTAATTCAATCCCATTTGTCGAGTCTTGGTATTATTTCCTGAAGTATTTGAGTTCTATTCAGAAAGCCATTGCCTATACCTAGATCTTGAAGTGTTTCCTCTGAATTGTTCTAATAGTTTCAAAATTTAAAGTTTTTACATTTAGGTCTTTGAGCTACTTTGAGTTGACATTTGCATAGGCTTAGAAATAAGGATGTGGTTTCAGTCATCAATATATGGATACCAGTTTTCCTAGCACCACTTTATGAAGGAGCACTCTTATCTCCAACATATGTTTTTGGAATCTTTGTGAAGAATCAAATGTTTGTATCTTCATTAGCTTATTCCTGGATTGCCTATTGTATTCCTTGGGTCTGAAAAAATGCATTTTCATAGTCTAACTTTAATTTTATTATTATTCTGTCACTGGACACTGAAATCAGTACCTCATGTGTGGTAAGAAGTGCTCTACCACCTAAGACATGTACCAAACTTTTGTTGGTTTGTTTTAATTTTGCTGTTTAGTGATAATGAGACTTGAACTCAGGAATTCACACATATTAGGCAGCTGTTCTTCAGCTATGATTCCCCCCACAGCAGCCTCCAAAGCCAGGATTACAAGGGAGAGCCACCAGCACCTGGTTGGTTGTGTTTTAATTTTTTATTACAATATATTTATTACAAAGGAGGTAATTTGTAATAACAATTCTTATTAGGCTTATGTTGTACATTAGTTACATACCCCCACCCTGTTCCACCCCATCCCCTCCCTGTCACACTTAAAGCTATTACAAGAGGTTCCTATGTTCTATTTCATACTAGATTCATGGCTGAATTTACCAAACCTTTAACAGAGAACTAACACCATTACTCCTCAAACTTTTTCAGTAAATATAATGGGAAGGAACATTATCAAACTCATTCTGTGAAATCAGCATTACACTCATTCCAAAATTCAATAAAGATGCAACCAAAAAAGAGAATTATTGACCAATATCTTTAATGCATATAGACACAAAGATTCTCGACAAAGTACTGGCAAACAGAATTCAACAACAGAGCAAAAAGATCATACACTGTGACCAAGTAGGTTTCATTCCAGGGATGCAAGGATGGTTCAACATATATAAATCTATAAATGAAAAGAGAAGCAGGGACAGAAACCACATATGATCCTCTCAGTAGATTCAGAAACAGTCTTTGACAAAATTTGACACCCTTTCATGATAAAAGCTCTAAAGAAACTAGGAAGAGAAGGAATGTTCCTCAACATAATAAAGTCTATAAATGACAAACCTAAGCCAACATTATACTAAATGGAGAACAACTGAAACCATTCCCACTAAATCAAGACTAAGACAAGGATGCCCACTTTCCTGACTCCTATTCATTCCTACTCAGAGCAGTAAGACAAGAGAAAGATATAAAAGGCATTCAAATAGGGGAAGAAGAAGTTGAATTATCCCTATTTGCAGATGACATGATCTTGTACCTAAAAGACCGTAAAAGCTCTACCAAAAAACTGTTGATGTAGGATCTTTTTAACTTTTCCTTCCTGGCCTCATATTCTAGATCCTAGTACTGCCTCTCATTTAGCTGCAATTAGAGAAATGTGTGGCCATACCCAATTAGTATAATTTTTATATCTGTATCAATTGTTCTTCAGACACTTAACAAAACTTACCCCTTATTTATGTTCTTCATTTCAGCAAAATGATAACATTCTCTGAAGGCCTACATGCCAAAATATATGTGAATTTGATGCAGCTGCACGATTTTTTAAAATGCCATCAAAACTGCTATTCTTCAGATTCTTGTGTCAAATTGAATGAAAAACTTCTCAAGAAAAAGAATTAACAAAATCTTAAAATACAGGAAATACATTAGGGATAGGCAAGTTAGACTTTCACTTTTAAAGTGAAAGATTCAAGTATTTTATTATTTTTTTCTTATCACAGTCTTTAAAATATTAAAAATCATAAATAAAAAACAAAAAGAGAAATTATGTGCACAAAACAGAAGAATGACTTTTCCATACAGCTACACATACATATACATAGAAATGAACGGTCATTGTAACCCACACTAGAATGGAAAGAAATTTGGCTTTTGTAATCAATGAGTGATAGATAAAAAAAATACACAAACAGAAAAATACAGAACATGTAACCTGTTATTCAAAATTTTAAGACTGAGTGTTTATTGTATAAAATACTCTCCAATACTTGGTACATGTTTTTCAAATATTAGGCTTATTTTCTAATGTATAAGAAGTAAATTGCAATGAATTTTCAAATGCATCAAAGAGCAAGTTCAAAACAAGTGAAATGAGAAAGGATCCCTAGAGCAAAAAGAAATGAACCAGAGAATAAGAACACTAAGCTTTTCAATATATTTAAATTAGCAAAGTTAAGAGAGAAATAAGACAACATTATACTCATGAAACAAAATCAAACCCTTTAAATGGACTATTTATACACTAAGAGTTTTTAACTAAATGTGAGAAACTAATAAGAAAGACCCTTTAAAGAAAGTTATGTCATTAACATGAAAGTGTCTATTTGCCAAGTAGATTGCATAAAAAAGACCAAAACTTGTGTGTGTGTGTGTGTGTGTGTGTGTATGTGCAATTTACAATACCAGAGAGAACTTAATTCCAAAATGATTATAGGGAGAATGAATGTTCCACTTACAACAATCTGCCTTAAGTTTCTTATATATTAAGTGCATGGTAGAAGAAATGAAAGAATTTCTTAAATTTTATAAAATAAAATTAGCTTAAAATGTTAATAAGCCATCCACATTTTATCATGAGTTGTAATAAAATATTTTAATATCAAAACAGAATGTATAATTATTACTCCCTGTACATTCTCTAATGATAATGGTTAAGTCATTAGATCACATATTGCAAGAATAAGAAAAATAAACTGTCAAAGAATAATAAGAAGCAAGGTATCTCATCCAGGGTTCAATGAAAGTTGCTCAAAAACCACTGTTCTTCAATAGCCTGAGAAACCATGTGTCCAATATATGAGTAATTCAATGGTACCTAATAATCAAGAAGAAATTATTCCCATTTCATAAGCAATATGGTATGAAGTTGACTTTTAATGAAAATATCACAAAATATGACCAAGTTAAGCAACTATGTATAAATTAGTATTCTTATAATAATATAGATTGCAAATTGCAATGTATGTCTGTCACATTTCCTATCCTGTGGATATTTTCCAATTTGCTATTTATATATTTCCAAGTAATGTAGTTTCAGTTTTACTAGGAAATTTATTTTCCTTTCACTACTGATGCAAATATTCCAATTTTGGTTGTTACACATGCTTATAATGTTTTAAGTGATTATTCTTAATTATCAGGTTTAAAAATTAATCTTCAAAGGCTGCTATATTTATAGTAGAATACAGTAACTTAAATACATGAAGATAATAAAACTTATAGGAAAAACTTGGGAATGAATGTAGAACAGAAAATGACATAGGAAATTTGAAGAGGAACAAAATTCTTTTTTGCGTGTGTTAGGGCCTCCTGCTTGCTAGGCAGGTGCTCTACCACTTGAACCATTCCACCATCCCCACAGAATTCTTAAAGGATAAGCAGTGGCAGATACTTCAGAGCGTACTGGTATTCCTATAGTTATCTGCCAGAGTACATTTTTATGAGGGCCTCTTCATCATACAAACTAATGGATTTCAATATGATGTTTCCCTAAGAACATATAAAATACTTTGATCATAATCATTCCCATTGCCATTCTTTACACTCACCTTCCTCTTTTCTTTGACCCCCTTCCTCTACTGCAATAGTCTCTATTCTACTTTCATGACATCTTTATCTATTTTTCTAGGTTCCACATCACAGGAGAGAAAACGTGCACTACTTTTCTTTCTAGGTGGCTAATTTTGGCTAATATGATCTGTACTTACATCCTGTTCCCTACAGATTATATGATTTCATTCTTTGTTATGACAATATGTATGAATATATGTATCTCTATCTATTGCTGTCTATATCTACGTCTCATCTATCATCTATCTCTATCATCTATCTGTCAACTATCTATTTATCCATCTCTTTATGTATCAATCTACCTCATTTTCTTGAACTATTTAGGTATATTAGCAGATTCTATGACTTGGCTATTATAAATAATGCTGCAACAAACAAGGGTGTGAAAGTATCTCTATCATATGCTTTGATTCCTTTGGGTGCATACCCAGAAGTGGTATATCTGGATCATTTCAGAGTTCTGCTTTTAAGTTTTTGAGTAATCTCCTTGCTGGCTTCCATAGGAGCTATTCAACATTTCTGCCAATAGTGTATGAGTATTTCTTTTACTCTTCATCTTTATCGGCATGTATTATTCTTTGCATTTTTGATAACAGCCATTTTAACTGGGGTGAGATTGACTCTCAATGTAATTTGATTTCTAATTCCCTGATGGCTAATGATGTTGAACGTATTTTATGCAGTTATTGTCCATTTGATTTCTTCTTATGAGAATTGTCTGTTCAGATCATTTGCCCATTCACTGATTGGATCACTAGTTATTTGGTGTTAGCTTTTTAGCTCTTTATATATTCTGGATATTAAGCCTCAAAATTCAATTCATGCATTAGAAGTTGATGTATATACAAGGAGTAATGTAAGCCTATTCCCTAAAATTATGAATTTGGCCAATGGAAAAATAAAATATATAAAAAATCTAAATGTCTCTTATTTCTGAACTAACATATGTTAGCTTTCCACTGACCTGTGATATACAATTATCCATAGGGAGTAGAAATTGCCTGCTATGAGAAAATAATAAACTGGTTAGGTGTAATAAGTACATGATAGTTTGAAACGGATTTTAAGTTACATAGTGGCAACAAAAGCAAGGGCATTTTAACACTCTACTCCATTGGATTCTTCTTTAAGACCAAGAACATGGACTGATTATATTTTCTGATTTGTGACAAGCTCTTTATCAGTCACAAATGCAGGAAATAAAAAACAAATTACACATGAAAAGTTTGAAGTTCTGCAAAACACTGAATCACCACAAAACTCTCACTGCTGTGGAGATATCCTGTGTTTTAAGACCAGATCTTGCAAAAGAGAAAGACAGGCTTTTTGTATTGATTTCTTGAGATTTTAGTTCGGTTTATTACTTAAGTATTGAAGAAATACAGCAACTAAGGAGAGAACAGCCATAGTCATTGGGTCCAAACAGAATTGGGACACACCTGATAATATTGAGTTCCATTCTTACTGCTTATTTTGTTTCTTGAATTTGAAATAGTGGCAAGAATAGTCAAGATGATGGGAATCTGCGAACACTTGTTTTATGTATCAATCTTATAGTGTTACCAACTTTGAAAAATATAAACAGGAACCACTTGCAAGAATTGTTCATGTTCAAAGTTCAGTGGCTTTCCACTTTAATTTTATAATTCTCTGCATTCACATTTTTCTCAAATTTTAACTCATTTTCTCTATCTGTTTCATCAAACTGTGAAAATTATTTATGTATATGTATTTCTAAGTATTGTACTGCTGAAATGATGTTCTTATTGATTAGTGTTCATCAAAATTTAATTCAATAATTTTTAAAAACTCATAATCAAAATTATCACAAAGTTCCCTTAAATTTGTGACCAATTACCTCTATAGTGCCTGTCCATTTCAATTACATTTTAAGCTTTCCAGCTCATAATTTTCTAACCAGTGAAAAGCCTAAATGACAACAACAAACATATTTTATTGATTATAATAGAACATTGGAATTATATATGTAATTATCTCAAAAACTACATTCTATTCATATTATTTACAGAAATGCCTATATTTTCATCTGTTTATATGATGAGAATAGTTTATAAAATTGCAATTTAGAATTTAGGAAAACATATTTTTAAGTTTTAATGCCACTATAAATTTAAAAATACAGTGATAATTTTCCAAAAGGTTATACATAAAGTTATGGAATGAGGAAAATATACATAACCAAAATGAATGGAGCTAAAATGAGAAACTCATAAACAAAGAAAAATCAGAGAAAATGGACAGCATAACATTAGAATACAGAAAATAATTCAGACATAGAAAATGTTAGCATAAACCAAATGTCACAACCCTCAGATCAAATTAATTCAGTCTCAACCTCCATAAAACATAACATATTTAATTCTTTGATATTGAAAGGGAAAATTTCTAAATAAAAGATGACTTATTATTATAATTATAATACAGTACATGCATATTCCAAGTAAATAAATCCAAGAGACAGCTAGGTAATATTTTATTGGACAAAAATGAGCATAAGATAAAATTAATGTCATACAATGATAAATAATTCAGTACACCACAAAGATAGAATAAGTGTGTTAAAACATTTCTAAAGCAAAAAATATTAATATGCCTTTCATAAGCATGTAGGTTGAAAATCAATACTAATAAAACCTTGGATAACAATTAGGGATTAAAAATAATTTTAAACGTGTTCATAATGAAAATAAACCATTGTACTATTTTTTTCAATCTAGATGAACACTTGGTGATGTTCTTAACAATAGATTCATTTTCAATAGCAAAAAGCTGTTCATCTTAATTTAAATAGATGCAGAGTTTATTCTTCCTGGATGGCCAAGGAAAGTAATAAAATGAATCTACATGTGTTGAAAGGATTGCATGTCAAAATCATGAGTGATGCTACCAGAAAAATTTATATCAAAAATCCACTTGTACAAACATTTAAAAGAAATAAAGAAGAGGCATATCTATATATTGTGCATTAATTTTTAATTTTTTAGTGTGTGAAGAGATCACTTTGATCCTATATTATTTACTAACCTTATCTGTAGTTAATCATATGTGTGTTTGTTTTATTATTTCTTTAATCTAAACACTTTTAATGTGCTATATTTGACACATGCTGTATATCATATGTAAATTATTTAAAAAACCATGTTAGTACCATTGCTAAACTAAAGTATAAGTCCAATATTAGGTAAGACCATATGGCTAAAGTCATACAGATATGAACCATAATGTTTTGGTTATCAGTAAAAATATATAGATATTGATAACAGGTGTTTTTTAGTAAAATTATATTTTGCAGTAAAAATAAACTATGGAATTCTATTAGTCCAAGGAATTAATTTGTCAATCTATTTAGCTTATGGAATAATATCACAAAAATATATAATAATGTAAAAATTCATTATTTAATAGTTTTTGACTTATGAGAGAAAAAATGAGAGCTAATATTAAGGCATTAATGTATTGAGCTGCAATAGGAACTTGGTATGTATGTGTCAACTTCCAGCAGCATTTACCATGATAGTCAACAAAAAAGATAACTTTCATTCTTTTCTTTCTGTTTTTCTTTCTTTCTTTTTTCTCTCTCCCTTCCTCCATCCCTCTCTCCCTCCCTCCCTCCCTACTTTCCTTGCTTCCTTCCTTTTGCTTTGCTTCCTTCCTTTTCCTTTAGATTAAGCAAAGGGCCATGTACATGTTAGGTAAACACGCTATTATTGAGCTATAGCCATAGTCCTAATGTTGTTTCTGCATGAAATATTTCACTCTCAAATTATCTGGCACATCAGAATAGAAAGTTGCATAAAATGTCACTATACAAAGCAAAATAATCAAATTAAGTTAAAATGTATGCAATTAGTAATTAATTCTGCATCAAAGGATGAATCCTAGTTCAAGATGTTAAATGACGACTTCAAATGCAGATAATAGTTAGCATTGTTTCAGAAGAAACTTCCACTCAAAGAAAATAAAATATTTTATAAATTAAATATTTATATATAGCTGTTGATTTTATCTTTATAATGTGGAAAATGTCCTTTGTTTTAATTTTGGTTATATTGATAACATTAGCCGTTAATAATTTCATGTATTTCTTGAAGCAATATTTGTCATCATCTAAACAATTATTAAAAATCAGCATATACCTGTGATTTTTTTCTTTCAACTTAATTGATTATAAAAAAATAGTTCATGACTACTATTTCCTGCTTATTGTTCTAAATACTAGGGATACTCAAAAAGAAGACAGTAATCTCTATCCTCTTTAATTTTAGGAGACTAACACTCTAATTTGGATCTTGTATGACACCAATGGTTTCAATGTTCCAGACTTATTATGCAGAGTTGCTATTGGGAGATTTTTAGAACCTTTAAAATGTGGAACCAATTAGGAGGTGCACAGGTTCTTAGGGCCATGCTCTCTGAAAGGGTATAGTGCAACCCTGATCACTGTCTTACTCTCTTTTGCTTACCAGGCAGAAAGTGAATGGTTTTACTCTGCTATACACTAATTACAATGAGCCAACCTAGGCCCAAGACAATAGGCCAAAACACCCTGAAAATGTGAGCCAAATTAAAACTTCTTTTAAAAGTTGATTATTTCAGGTACTTGTTATAGTGACAGAAAACTGACTAAACAATAAATTCATCAATATATTAATTTATGAAGGAACCTGAAACCGAACACAAGAAACTATTCTTCAATTTTTTTGGTGGGACTTGCATTTGAATTCAGAACTTCATGCTTGCAAAACAGGTGCTCTATAACTTGAGAGGCATCCCAGTCCATTTTGCTCTATTTATTTTTAGGAGGGGATTTTGCAATTTTTCCTCTCAACTGGTCTCAAATCCATTCCTCTTTATCTCAGTCTCCCAGCCTCCCATGTATCTAGGATTGCAGGCATGAGTCACTAGGGATCAGCTGTTTCTGGAATTCATTTTTAATTTTTTTAACATATAATAGTTGTACTGGAAGATATATTTTGATATTTACATATGTGCTTACAATATATTTTAGTTAGATTTACCTGCCCCATCATTCTCCCTTTCCCCTACTCCCTTTCCTAGAACAATTTCAACAGGTTTCATTATTCTATTTTCATATATCAATACAAAATGCATCCATCATGTTCACCCTCATTCACCTTTTCTTTATGTCTATCCCCCTCCCACTGGTACCCTGGTACCCACACCTGGAAAAGACCTGTTTTAATCTTCTGTCTTTCACTTTTTAAAAAGTATACATTGTTAGTAGAAGGGGTTTCCCTTTGGCATTTCAGGCATATATATATCATACTTCAATCAGATTAACACCCCCATTACTGACTCTTTCCTTATCATCATGTTGTGCTTTTATTCAACAGCGTGCACTGCATTATGTTATGTTATATTCATATACAGATGTGAGGTTTCAATATCTTTCATTTTCTAACATTTTCTATCCCTCTCCCCCTCCCATAGTCCCCACAAACTGACCCACTAATACAATCTTCTTCTTTCTCAGTGTATGTATATAAAAGATCATGTGTGTATTTATGTGTACATTTGTACATTGGTCCTCACACCTGTGACAAGTGCTCTACAACTAAGCTCTATTCCTAATCCTTGCTCTTTTGGGACAGAGATGATAAAGCCCAGGCCTTGACTGGCCTCAAACTCTAGATCCTCCTGACTGTGTCTCCTTGTTGCTGGGATTACTGGTGTGTGCTATCACTTCCAGCTTCAGAATGACTTTTTAATTTGGAATATAAAATACCAGACAGTACAAGACAGTACATTGTTTCATTCAATTAAGTTGATCTTGGATATTTCTTGGCACATTCTTCAAACAAACTGTGAACATAAATGAACTGATAAGATATTCAATGAACAATGTAATTATTTTGAAAGCTTGGTAGGATAATAAGAGATCTTATTTTTGTTATTGTTGCAACAAAAAGTTGCCAAAAAAAAAAAAACATGTCTCAGTTAATAGTTTGTTTTTTTTTTTTTTTCAGTTTTACAAACATGTCTGGGCTAATTACTTCTGGAATAAATCAAGCCATGTATCACTTAAGGGCATTTCTTGGAAAATCACATTTACCTGCAAATGACAAAATTTCATTCTTCTTTGTGGTTGAAAAAAAATCCATTGTGTATAAATAACACATTTTCTTTCTTTTTTATTATTATAATTGTGCTGGGAGAGGGTATAGTGTAGCATTTTATTTTTTTTATTTTTTTTTTAGACAGATATTTACCTTGAATTTGTTCTTCTGAACATTTCCTTAGAATACTGCCCAAGTTTTTATTTTTTTATTTATTTTTTGTTTTTTTTTTTTCATTTTTCTTTTATTATTCATATGTGCATACAAGGCTTGGTTTATTTCTCCCCCCTGCCCCCACCCCTTCCCTTACCACCCACTCCACCCCCTCCCGCTCCCCCCCTCAATACCCAGCAGAAACTATTTTGCCCTTATCTCTAATTTTGTTGTAGAGAGAGTATAAGCAATAATAGGAAGGAACAAGGGGTTTTGCTGGTTGAGATAAGGATAGCTATACAGGGCATTGACTCACATTGATTTCCAGTACGTGGGTGTTACCTTCTAGGTTAATTCTTTTTAATCTAACCTTTTCTCTAGTTCCTGGTCCCCTTTTCCTATTGGCCTCAGTTGCTTTAAGGTATCTGCTTTAGTTTCTCTGCATTAAGGGCAACAAATGCTAGCTAATTTTTTAGGTGTCTTACCTATCCTCACCCCTCCCTTGTGTGCTCTCACTTTTATCATGTGCTCATAGTCCAATCCCCTTGTTG
Organism: Castor canadensis; assembly: GCF_047511655.1. Taxonomy (NCBI): domain Eukaryota; kingdom Metazoa; phylum Chordata; class Mammalia; order Rodentia; family Castoridae; genus Castor; species Castor canadensis. The sequence continues at coordinate 155,090,778 of NC_133391.1, read as the reverse complement.
TGTTTGCCCTTGATCTAATGTCCACATATGAGGGAGAACATACGATTTTTGGTCTTTTGGGCCAGGCTAACCTCACTCAGAATGATGTTCTCCAATTCCATCCATTTACCAACGAATGATAACATTTCGTTCTTCTTCATGGCTGCATAAAATTCCATTGTGTATAGATACCACATTTTCTTGATCCATTCGTCAGTGCTGGGGCATCTTGGCTGTTTCCATAACTTGGCTATTGTGAATAGTGCTGCAATAAACATGGTCCCCTTATTGTGACCCATATCTGATAATGTTGCTGCAGTTGTTTTAGGTCTATAATCTGCATATGAGGGAGAACATGCAACTTTTGGCCTGCTGAGCCTTAATAACTGCACTTAAGATGGTCTCCAGTTCCATCCATTCACCTGAGAATGGCACACTTTCATTCTTCTTTGTGGTTGAGTAAATTTCCATTTTGTACAAATAGCACATTTTCTTAACCTATCTGCCAGTACTGGGGCATCTTGGCTGCTTCCATAGCTTAGCTATTGTGAATAGTGCTACAATAACCATGTGTGTGCAGGTGCCTTCATTATAAGTTGACTCACATTCCTTCAGGTAGCTCCCTAGGAATGGTATTCCTGGGTCATATGACAGATCTAGTTTTAGTTTTTTCAGGAGCCTCCATACTGTTTTCCATTGTGGTTGTACTAGCTTTCATTCCCACCAGCAGTGCATGAGGTTTCTTTTCGCCACATCCTGGCAAACATTTGTTTTCCTTTGTGTTTTTGATGGTACCTAAAAGGAATGAGGTAGAATGTTAATGTGGTTTTGCTTTGCATTTTCGTTCTGACCAGGGATAGTGACCATTTTTTCATGTGTTTTTTAGCCATTTTTACTTCTTTCTTTGAAAAGGCTCTGTTCAGTTCATATGCCTATTTCTTCAATTGGGTCATTGATTTTTTGGGGGAGTTTTTTGAGCTCACTGTATATTCTGGTTATCAGTCCCTTGTCTGATATACAGCTGGAAGAGGTTTTTCTCCCATTCTGTTGGTGGCCTCTTCAATTTAGAGACCATTTCTTTTGTTGTGCAGAAACTTACTAATTTAGTATAGTTCCATTTATTGATCCTTTCTCTTAGGTGCTGAGCCAATTAAGTTCTACTGGGGAAGTTATTGCTTATGCCTGTTTTTTCCAATGTATTTCCTTCTCTTTCCTATACTACCTCAAGGTTTCAGGTCTGATATTAATGTCCGGAACCCATTTTGAGTTGATACTTGTACAGAGTGACAAACATGGATCTAGTTTCAGTTTCTGCAGGTAGATATCCAGTTCCCCCCACAATATTTGTTGAAGAGATTGTCTTTTCTCTATCATAAGCATAATCATATGTTCTTGACAGTTTTGTCAAAAATTAGATGGGCACTGTGGTGTGGATCCACATCTGGGACATCTATTCTGTCCCACTGGTCTTGCTGTCTTCTTACCTGTTTTTGTACCAGTACAATGCTGTTTTTATTACTATGGCTCTTAACATACTTTGAAGTGGAGTATTGTGAAACTTACTATTGCCTTGGCTATTCACAGTCTTTTGTGCTTCCAAATGAATTTAGGGTTCATGTCTCAATCTCTGTGACGTACGTCATTGGGATTTTGATGAGAATTGCGTTCAACATTTAGATTGTTTTTGGTAGTACAGACATTTTTACTGTGTTGATTGTACCAATCCATGAGCATGGGAGATCTTTCTATCTTGGGTAGTCTTCTTTGATTTCTTTCTTCAGTGGTTTGTAGTTTTCCTTGTCGAGGTCTTTCATATCCTTTGTTAAGTTTATTCCTAGGTATTTGAATTTTTTTGAGGGTATTTTAAGGGAAATATATTTTAAATATATTTTTCCTATATTTTTTCATTTTTCATTGTTGGTGTGTAGAAAGGCTACTGATATTTGTAGATTGATTTTATATCCTCTATATTGCTGAAACTGTTTATGGTGTCTAAGACTTTTTAGGTGGAGTTTTTCTGGTCTTTTAGGTATAAGATCATGTCATCTGTGAATCAAATAGTTTGACTTCTTCTTTACCTGTTTGCATTCTTTTCATTTCTAATTCTTGTCTTACTGCTCTGCTTAGGAATTCCAAGACTATATTTAGTAGGAGTGCAGAGAGTGGACACCCTTATCTCATTCCTGACTTTAGGGGAAATGGTTTCAGTTTTTCTCCATTAAGTATGATGTTGGCTATAGGTTTGTCATATATAGCCTTTATTATGTTAAGGTACATTTCTTCTATTTGTAGTTTCATTGCAGCTTTTATCATGAAATGATGTTGAATTTTATCAAAAGCTTTTTATGCATCTATTGAGATGATCAAGTGGTTTTTGTCTTTGCCTCTGTTAATGTAGTGTATGACATTTAGTGATTTGCTTATGTTTTACCATCCCTGCATCCCTAGGATGAAGCCAGCTTGGTCATGCTATATGATCTTTTCTACATGCTGTTGAATTTGGTTTGCCACTATTTTATTTAGGATTTTTACATCTATGTTCATTAAAGAGATTGGCATGTAATTCTCTTCTTTGGTCATGTCCTGGGACTGTTTTTGGTATGAGTGTAATATTGGCTTCATAGAATAAATTTGGCAGTATTCCTTCCTTTTTTATTTTGTGGAGAAGTATAAGGAGTGTTGGTATAAGTTCTTCATTAAAAGTCTGGTAGAATTCAATGAAGACTATTTCAGGTCCTGGACTTTTCTTATTGGGAGACCCTATTGTTGCTTTAATTTCATTGTGTGTTATAGTTCTCTTTAGGGGATTAATATCATCTTAGTTCAATTTTAGATGGTCGTATGTATCTAGAAATTTGTCCATTTCTTTTAGATTTATTAGCATTTATTTGAATATAGGTGTTCAAAGTAGTCCCTGATTATCCCCTAGATTGCCTTGGTGTTTATTGTTATTGCCCCTTCTCATTTGGGATTTTATTTGGGTCTTTTCCCTCTTTTTACTCAGATTTGCCAGGGGTTTGTCAATCTTGTTTATGTTTTTCAAAGAAACGTTTTTGGTTTCATTGATTCTTCGTGATTTTTTTTTTTTTGTCTCTATTTCATTGATTTAGGGCCTTTTTTTTATTTCTCTCGTGCTTGTTTGTGTTTAGCTTGTTCTTGTTTCTCTAGGAGTTTGAGATAAAGCATCAAGACATTTATTTGAGATCTTTCTATGTTTTTAATATATGCACTCACGGCTATAAACTTTCCTCGTAGGACTGCCTTTGCTATATCCTATAGGTTCTGATAGGTTGTATTTCATTTTCATTAAATTCCAGCAACTTTTTACTTCTTCTCTTATTTCTTCTGTAACCCACTGATCATTGAACAACGTGCTGTTCAGTCTCCAGATGTTTGAGTATTTTCTGCTTCTTTTGTTCAGTTCTACTTTCATTGCACTGTGTTCAGACAGTATGCAGGGAGTTATTTCAATTTTCTTTTATTTGCTGAGACTTGCTTTGTGACCTAAGATATGGTCTATTTTGTACAGTATTATTACTATTAAATTTTTATAAAACAGATATTTTCAATTTATTCCTTCTATTATGTGGGCTATTGCTTTCAAGGGAACTTGGAGGCATTTTACAAATAGTACAATGAAAAATAAAAGTGTATTGACTTATATATTCATGTTTATATGTATAAGCACATCAAACACTTTACTCATTCTATTCTGGCTGCTAATATGGCTGACAAAAAGAGATTTTTGCTGTCAGTATTTTTTACTTATGGAGATTTTGTCTTTTGTATGTTCTTAAAATTGTTATTTTGAGCTTAATCTACAATTAATGAATATCTAGTTTTGCTTGACTTAGTGAAACTCTCAAGTAAAATCAATCTTTAACTGTGAACACTTTTAAAACATTTGAATATTGTGCTTTTTCTAATCTCTTGTTATTACTTTTTTCTAATAATATTTACTAATTGCCAATAATATTTAGTAAGATCAAGTATTACACTAAATCCATGTGTAAGTTTGTACTTCAACTCTTGTAGGTCCTTTGTACAAGAGGTGGTTAGACATGAGCACTACTGCCTAGACCAAAAAAAAAATTTTTTTAATTCTTCTTTCCTCCCTTTTAATTTACTTCTTTCGCTTTTTTCTTCCTCTGTTCCCTCCATCCTTTCATTAAGGTTTAATATTATCTCTTTCTTTAAAAATAAGTCACTTCCCACTTTCTTCCTTTTGTAGTGTCAAACATAATGATTTTATGTTGTGAGTAAAGTATTAAAATTCTACCCTTTACTCTGAAATACTATTTTATTTAATAATCATCAACAATCACAATCCCAATGTAATCATCACTTTAAATTGTATTTTCTCTTTATTTTTGTCAACTAGCAGTTTCTCTTTTCTTCTTTAACATTATTATAAATTTTAATATATTTAAGTATATTTTATCCAATATGTATTTAAAAATTTAATGGAAGGACAACTTCTGAGCATTTAGTCTGAAGTGTTGCTGGAATTGGAGATTGGCACATAGCTACATGATACACTAATATTAACATACATGTTGTCTTTTTATGATGCTTAATGAAATAGTCAATGGACTTGTAGAGATTTTGCAACACAGGTTAGGAATATAGGACAGCATAAAATTAATTTCATCTTAGTTAATTGCTGAGTATGTTTTTGACATAAAATCTGTCTACAGGATGTCAGAAAGTAAGAACTATGATCTTCAACTTATTACCATGTATATGATCAGAATTAGTCTGATTTTCATATACATACTTCTAGGAAAATTTATGTATATTAGGTGGATAGACAGAGGTATTGTATATATGATTGATATATAATATATAGTTTTTTACTTAATCTGAAAATATGCTGATATAAAATTGATAATTATATTTGTATTTATATATGTCTTATACATAACATCCATACAGATATGTTCATATATGTATATATATATATCTGCTTTCTTGGATCTCCTTTGAAATTTTCATATTTTATGTAGTTTTTATATTCCAGAATCTTTCTGTGCAACTGAAGCACTAATAACTCTAATGAATTATATTCATATAAATATATTTTAATTCAGAAGATATTACTTCTGAAGGATATTTTTATTTCTTTGGTGAGGTTATCTCCATTCCTACTTTTAATCCTATTTTTAAATTAAAGCAATTATAAGTTAAGTAGATGGTTTCTACTGGCATAAAAGAGGGCAAACCAATCTGTCTGAACCATTAAAGTTTAAATAATAGATTATTGCAATAATTTCAATCAGAAATTGATGATTGCTACATTAATTAAAGTTTTATTTCTAGAATTTCTCCCTGTTGTTTAAGTTAGTCTTTATTTTCATCATTTCAAAGTACTTTAGTAACTTCTGATTTATTTATTATTACCAAATTACAGCAAGATATTTTTATTTGTATTTTTGATAGAAATCAATTACATTAATTATTTTTTCAAATACTGTCCAAAATTTATATATATTAAAATCTCACAAAATTCATAGTTAAGTCAATAACACATCTTATTATTAACATCATTCAGCATGCCAAAATAATATACTTGAAGTTCATAATTGCTTAAATATTACTTATAAGTTATCAGCATTGATTTTGTTGTTGTTTGAGGTTCTGGAACAAAATCCCAAGGCTTGGCACATGTTAGGCAAATAATCTACGACTGAGATACTTCACCCACCTTTTCAAAAAAAATGTAATCCTAATTATTTATTTTCTGCCCTATTTGTTGTTTTATTTGAATTTACCATAAATTTCCAGAATATCATGAGCATATGACAAGTATACTTGATTGCGAATGTAGCACAAATGATACAATATTTGTGATTGAATTAAATATACACCTTAACTGTTTTTAAGTCTCTATCAGAGCTCCACTGATCTTAATCATATAACAGCTTTCTGAATTGGAACTGAATCATACTGCTGGGCCAGTGTGGTCATAGTTAGAAAATCTCTGATGCCCCAGAGAAAGGCAGAAACTTTCCATTGGCCTTCTATGAAACACCTACCAGCAAAACATACTCACATTACATTTTATTTTCTCAATACTGGAAATTAATTCCAGTCATCATCTCAGGTTTTCCTAATTTTTGACAGGATAGAAGATGGCCAATATAATTATGAAATATCCTCTGAAACAGTTGGTTGTGTTCTTTAACCTTTTCAGTATTCTGAATTTCAACAGATGGTCATTCTTGCTCTTCCCAACAGGGGTTTGAGTTTTTAAATAGGAAAGAAATGTCCATCCAATCAAATTTGCAGTTCTGAAAAGGTCAAATTAGTATAGTACATGACAGTTATTCTCAGAATGTATTAAACATTAACAATTTGACAGCTTATTTTTTGACACAATGTAAGACAACTTTCCACATGAGAAAGCTTTTAACAAGAAAGAAAAATGCAAGCTATTTGAGGTTTTTCATTACAATCTTTATTAATACAGAAATCATGGAATAAAGACTCAAATGTTACTCTATTATTTACCTTCAAAATCATAATCCAGTGATTGAAATTTTGCCAAAAGTTTTATATTCACCAATCTATGTATATGTGTGGTTATATATACGTGTATGTGTCTTCATGCCTGTGTGTATATATGTATGTGTGCTGTGTGAGCATGTGTGTTTATATGTGTGTCCATGTATGTGTATGTGTTTGTGCACATGTATATAATACTGGCAATAATATGTGTATTGCTTATTTTTACTTTTCAAAAGAAAAGATGAAATGTAACTTGATATTTTAAAAAATCAGCATTGTTTGGTTTTGATTTAAATAAATTTTTTAACTGTTACAAAAAGTCCAAAAATGTACCCATTGATGGGGATATAATGTCCTTCTTTGCTACACATACACATTTATACATTTTGAAATGTGTATGTACATTTTGTAATGCTGAGCATTTGCATCTCAAATGTTTATCACTTCTTTAGGGTAAAACTCTTAAAATTATTGCTTCTAACTTTTTAAAAAGTACAGTAATGCTCACTATGGAAGTCACTGGCAAAATAAACCATGACATGTGGTAAGCTTGAAATCACTTAACTTTACAATGTTGATCTAAAACATACATTCCCTATTACTCATATCTCAGATTAAATTTGTTTTTATTTTCATTAATTTATTTGTTTGAACTACTGGGGTTTGAACACAAGGCCTCATGTTTGCTCAGTTGGTTCCCTACACTTCAGCCACTTTGCCAGCCATTAAAATTTGTTTTTAATTTATGTCCATCAGATTTATTATTTGGTAGCTTTTCTTTAAATATGATATTTGTAATTGTTCATATTTGAGGAATTCAAAATAATGATGTTATATGAGCCTGTATTTTCTATAAACATATTCAGTTAATTCTTTTCTCATAAAGTCATAAAATTTTTATTTTTTAAATTATTAAATTTTTTTATTTTGTTTTTTGTAAAACATTCTCCAATTACATCTATCTACCTGAAAACGACATAATTTCATTTCCACATTATAGCCCAATAAAACTTCATTGTATATATAGATATAGATGTAGATATAGGTAGATAGACATATAGATACAGATGAATATATATATATATCAGTCATGGTGCATCATGGCTATTTCCAAAGCTTGACTATTTCGAATAATGCTGCAATAAACATGGATGTGAGGGTGTCTCTGTGCTTTCTTGGAGCACATTTCTTTGGCTATATGCCCGAGAATAGTACCACTGGATCATATGGTAGTTCTATTTTTTGTTCTTTGAAGAACTCCACATTACTTTCCATACTGATAGCACAAACTTACATTATGACCAACAGTGTAGAAGTGTTCCTTTTTCTCCACATTTTTTCACCAACATTTGTTGTTGTTTGTGTTATTGATGACAGCCATTTTGAACTAGAATTGGTGGAACTGGAGAACATCATGTTAAGCAAAGTGAACCAGGCTCAAAAAGTCAAAGGTCATATGTTTTTCCCTCATATATGGATGCTAGATCTATAATGTAAATGTATATACAAATACATATATGATCATATACATATACATATATATTAATATAATAAATATAGTGAGAATGAGTATTATGATTCTGTCTGAGGGTAGAGTGGCATGAGGGAGAGGTAAAGAAAAGGTTAAAGAATAAAAAATATTGAAACAACCCATCTATATATTGATATAGATATAATGTAATATATTGCACTGTGAGCTGTCAAATATTAAGGGAACATGGTGGTCGAGAAAGAGTAAGTAATGGGGGTTAACTACAGTACAATATATACAGGCATGAAGTACTAAGATGAAACCACCTTTGATTATCAATATACACTTTAAAAAATGAAGGGCAGGAGAATAAAATATGTCTTTTCTGGGGGGTGGATGCCAGTGTGAGAGAGGTGTGCATAAGGAAAGGGTCAACGTGGTAGATTTATTTTGTATTCATATATGAAAAGAGAAAAATGAAACCTGTTGAAATTATTCAAAGAAGGGGTAGGGTACAAGGGAGAATGATGGAGTGGATAAATATAAGATATATTGTAAACACTTATAAGTAAATATCACAATTCATACTCCTGTACAACTATTATATTCTAATAAAATAAATTTAAAACTCATAATTTAAAAAAAAATGTTCTCACTATGTAGCTCCGTCTAACATTGAAATTATAATCTTCCTGCCTCCTGCCTCCTCTTCAGGAGTGCTGGGATTACAGGTATGTATCACCATGCACAAGTCAAGGCACTATATATATATATATTTTTTTTTGCTTAGTAAATAATGCAGTTCTTCTATTGATCCAATAGAGGTAGGGTGGCTACTTTCTGCCAGGCCCTGTGCTAGGGATTAGAGTGCATACAAGGCACTATACTTTTAAATATACATTTAAATTAAAATTATAGTTTTAATTAGCAACAACAACCATAAAGACCGTATTCTGCTGGTCCATGAATACTATGCACAATAATGTGTGCCCCATAAAAAAGAAAATGCATAAAATATGGTGAAAGAATCAGAAACAATTGCAGTCTGCACTTCAAATTAAGCATAGCACTTAACTCATAACTCTGGATTATGTTACAGTACTGTCATAAATGTGGACTAAGTAAAATTGTGACTGGATACTATTTCCATTTCATGCAGTCTGTGGGAAGAAGCAACTGTCTCATAATTTCTTCCAAGTTCTTTCTTTTCTCTTTTGTTATTTTTGCTACGCATTTCACTCATAAATGTCAATGAACAAAAAGAAGTCTTTACTCTAAAAAATGTTTATATGTTTAAGTTAAAGAATATATATGGACTATTCCCATGGGTTATAAGACAGCAGTGCAATGCTTACTACTGATGATAAGAGCGGTTTATAGCAAGTAGGTTTGGAACTTAGCCTATTTAGTAATATTTTGTATTTAAAAATTATAATTATCCTAAGTGAATATGGTATCTGGTCATGTACAGTGTCTTAAACACTTTTTGGAATTATTCATTGTTTAGTTTCTATTTAAAATATTAAAAAGTGAAGCAAACACATTTTACTGGTGTGAGTTATATATTAGAAATTTCAGTGGAGTACTCTAATATATATTTATATATTCAATTAGTGATGGCAGAGATAAGTAATGATGAGTCTATCTTGTGAGAGAAAACTTCAGAGTAACTAAGTAAAATTTGTGAGAGAACACTCTGGTCATAGGGAAAATTCTGAAGAAACAAGGAGCACTTGTCCTGTGATTCCCATTTCTGTGAAGAGCTGACTAGGAAGGTGAGAAGATTTTTTGGGCTGAAGCAGGGCCACCTTGTGTCCAACACTTTAGAACTTGCGAAAGAATAAAAATGGAAGGATTTCTATGAAGTTCCCTTGTGATCAGATTTGTATGTTGAAAAACCATTTTGAAAGCAGTATGAAAGTGGGAATGTGGAAGGAAGAAACTAGGGAAAGAGATAAACCCGTGAATAATGTGAAAGAACAGATCACAAACTAATTTAAGGAATAGATGGGGAGTTACCAGATAAATCCAGTTTTTCTGGGCACACATACGGTTTGGGGAGGCATTTTAGTCAAAAAGCAAAATTATGACTATTAAAAAGTTGAAAATATACCAAAAATTAAAAGTAATTTCTACACATTACCAATTTTAAAAATCTGTGAAATACCGAAAATATTCTGAACTTTGAGAACAAAATTATATTGTAATTAAATGCCCGAGCCACCTCTATGATTTTCTTTCCTTTTATTTTCAGTTTCTTTTTATTTATTCATTTATTTATGTATTTGTTGATGCCACTGTGGTTTGAATTTGCAGCTTCATGATTCCTACACAGGTTTTGTAGTATGTGAGGCACCCCTCTAGTCATGGTTGTTTGGGTTATTTTGAAGATAGGGTCTTGTTTTTTACTCAAACCATACTAGATTCTGATTACTCTATTTTACATTTCCTACCATAAACGGAATGACAGGTATATGACACCATACCCAGTTTTTTTCTTTTCTTTCTTTCTTTCTTTTTTGAAAGAGCATCTCCCAAACATTTTGCCTAAACTGGTCTGTACCCACAAGCTTCCTGATTTGAGCCTCTGAAGTAGCTAGGACTATAGGCGTGAGCCACTGGTACCCAGCTGTACTTTTATTCTTGTCTTTCTTTTTCACCTCCTTATATTTCAATGATTTAATATTTTTTCTTTATTAATTTTATGTATTTTGATTTGGCAGTTAAAATTTCAGGTGTTTATTGTGTTCAACATAATGTTCTATACTACATATAGAAGTGAAATGGTAAGATGTATCAAAATATTTTGGTGAGAACAGGGGATTACTTTAGTCATTCTTAAAACATAGTATATGTAAAATTTTTCATTAAAGCTTTAGTTTTATCATTGATGTTTATTGCTAATTTCTGGGATATTTGTACAATTGTAAAATTTGAAAGACGAATCCTTTTGTCCTGAATTTTTATGCTTTTTAAACTTACTATTTTTTAAATAACGTATACCATAATTACCTGGAAGGTGTTTTCTCATATTTTAAAGTTAAAATTAAGTGATAACCACTTCTGATTTGTTATCTGTTTCTTAATTTTATAATTTCCTGCTTCTATACCAAAGAAACCAAAAGTTGTTTCAAACTATAACTTGGTTATTTTATTCCCTGCTTGTATTTGTTTTATTAAACAATACATGAATGAGCAATAAAAGATAAATCATATAAATTTTGTTGGGTGTTTAGGTTTTCTTTTCTGTTGTTAGATCCTTTAGCCAATAGTAGTCTATTCACCTTTGTGACTTTTTAGTGAAAACATTGTGAATATCTTGGTGATGCACATTCATGTGTACATATCTATATTTACATGTACACTTACACATCATGCACCCATATATATAAATATATATAGCTATATATCTTTATGTGCCTATATGTGAATATACACTTATGTGTGTAATTTTAGAAGGCTCTATTCAGATTTCATTTGCATAGTAAAAAATTCACATAGTTGACATATGCAATTCAGTTGGGCAACTCTCTCCATGTTTGTTTCTATAACAATAAATTGGTGCAGTCATCACTGTCTACATGTTGCAGGGAATCCTGATATTTTTGCCAGGTCTCTTGTAAGTTTTGACACCACAGACATTTGATTGGTTTTTTTTTTCCGTTATGGCTTGCCTTTATTTATTGTGAATCTATGTGAATATATTTAGACTTCAGATGTTTGTTAGTTGAAAAATTGCCATCTTGTTTAAATGTGAATTTTATTTTTAGAGCTCTCTCCTTAGAAATCTCATTTGCCTATTTAATGTCAAAAGAACATAATATTTACTTCTGTGCTCTTGTTTCTACTCCAAAATATTAAAAAGTCTGAGCCACGACTAGAAATCTCTGCCAGTAAAAAGCAAAGACATTTCCTTTTCCATACTGCAAATTATCTTGTTAATGAAACTTGTATAGTACATGTTCTGTCATAGCAAAAAAAGGAAGTTGTTTGAGCTTACTTAAATTTATTTATTAAATTTTAAATAATAACAAATTTTTACCAGTAATATGATACATTAATGCTTATACCCATTCATTGTTCATGTATTTATAATAACCATGATTTGCTGTTTGTAATTGAGATTTCTCCTTGGTTAGACAATAAGTTAAATTTGAAAAATTATGATTAATTAGTGCTAAGAAAGCATAATAAAATATGTATGCATTTTTACAGAGTTCATCTCAATGTTTAATATCTTGTGATGCTTTACTACACTGCATAGGTTTCATCTTCTCAGTAGTCTCACCCTCAGTAATGGAAGTCTTTTGACAACAGTCTTGGTTACTGTCCTAGGTGGTTTACTGTGTTGTCTCCTGATGATATTAATCTTCTTTATCTAATCTATAAGTGAGTTGGTCATCTTTATGTGCTCATGTGCTGAATATATTAGTTCTGTGCAATTATGGTAGAGTTGAATTGGACAAAGAAAGGGGTTTCATCATGGTGTTGCGTGCACACGTACAGTGTAGTTTCACTATATTCACCCCTCTATTACTTGTTCTTAGCTCTCATTTTTTCTCCCCCATTTCTCAACTTCCTAGTACATTCTTTTTGCTATCATGACCTTGATTTTTTTTCTTTCCTTTTCTTTTTTTTCCGCACTAATTTCCACAAGTGAGAGAAAATATGTGATATTTTCTGTTTGTGGGTCTGGCTTATTTCACTTAACATGATCTCTAGTTCCATCTAATTATTCAAAATAAACTATTTAAATAAAATGTAAATTATTTTATACTTTGTGGGTTTTTGACACTTATTTGCCTCTCATTTATTACAATACTATAAAACATATTGTGTAATTGCACATGGAAACATATGCACTTACATATGATGATTAAAAGTTAAAATAAAATAAAAGGTTTACTGTATCCTTTCTGAGTTCGTTTTGTTCCTTAAAATTGTATTCAATTGCCAAGTAAAATAGTAAATACTTGCCATGTACAACATTTGTACAGAAATGTACATATCTTGTAAAAATGACTAAATTAAAATAAGTAACATATGCCTCACCTCCCATGTTATGTTGTGTGACGAAAAAAATTTTAATTATCTCAGCAATTTTTAGGAGTACAGATCATTGTTTTAAACAATGACCACATTCATACACCAGACTTCTCAAACCCAAATTTTCTCTCCAAATTTTCACATCCTCATCCTCCTGGTAATCACCAGTCTTCTAAATGAAATCATACAGTATCTTTCTTTCTGTGTCTGACTGGTTTTATTCAGCATTATGTCCTCCAAGTTTAACCATTTTCTCTCAAATTATAAGATTTCTTTCTTTTTAAAGGTTGGATAATATTCCATTGTGTAGCTATTCCACATTTTATTTATCAGTACATTGATTGGTGGATACTTGTGTAGTTTCTTTTATTTGACTATTATTAATAGTAGCCAATAGCGATGAACAAGGGATCATAGCTGTCTCTTTAACATACTCATTTTATTTCATTTGTATATATACCCAGTCAAAGAATAGGTGGATCATATGTTTGTTCCACTTTTTCTTTTTCCCCTGAGGTACTGGGCTTAAACTCAGGGCCTATACCTTGGGTCACTCCACCACCCCTTTTTGGTTAAGGTTGTTTTCAAGATGGTCTTGTGAACTATTTGTCTGGGTTGGCATCAAACTGCAATCCTCCTGATAACTGCCTCCTGAATAGCTAGGATTATAGGCACCTAGCTTATTCTATTGCCCAGTTCTACTTTTAGTGTTCTGGATAACTTCCATATTATTTCCCTTGGGGCTCTACTAATTTACATTTGTAAAAAACATTTGCAAACTTTCCATCTCTCTACAAACTTCCTATCATTTACCTTTTTTAAAATAAAATAGCCGTTCTAATGGGAATGAGGTAATATTTCATATATTTTATTGTAATTTGTGCTTTTTGTATTTTATTTAGAAATATCTGCCTTCTAGTAATCTTTTGACCTATTTTTTTTTCCTACAAATTTTATCGTGTTAGTTCTTTGTATTTAATTATGTGGGTCACTTAGATTTATTTTTTGTATGAGGTTAATGTTCAGATTCATCCTTACATCTGGCTTATCAATATTGGTTTAGCACATTTGTTGCTGAGTTAGTTTGAAATTTTTATTCACAGTTGTATGACCACATATTTCTAATATATTCCTTTGATTTTTATTTATATTATTTTTTCCAATTCTGTACTGTGACAGTTCATTTTTATATAATATTACTTAAAAAGAAGTAAAAACTCCAGATCATGTAAAATTATTCAGCAACTAGTTAAGTTCTACAATGAATGATAACCATTTCTTGGGACCTAAGCAGATAAGTCACATTTGGACACTAAGACTTGGTCATTTTTTTCTTTTCCTGAATCATGTATACTGTAGGATATTCTTTATAAAATCAGTTTTGTAAGTATTTTAGTTTTCCCCCAGCTGGATTTCAGGACTGGAAATATAAGGAACCAAATTTGTATTTTAGAGACCCAAAAAGACAAATTTCTTATGTCTATCTATAGAAATAGATTTCACATCAAAAATAGAATACAGAGCAGCCATGATTCATGGATAATAAGACTTCAAGGAGGTGAAATGTATTCAGTCTGCATTTTAAGAAATGTAACAGCAACCTTAGAACATCTTTGCGAAGTCAACAATATGGGCATTTTGAACTAAAACAGTCCAATTCCCTCTCATTGACAGCACATAAAATACAAAGTATAATCAGGAAATTTTCATTCAGAGGCATTCTGAAGCAGAAATTTCCTTACAAAAGAGAAAGGAAAATCTCCAGGGAAAAATGGACTTGTGTTTCAAATTGACAACAGTGTTAGCTGAAATGCAGATACTTTCAATTAATTGATTTCAAAAGACACTTCAGTTTGTATTTAAAATTCTTTCCTCTATATTCATAAATTATACTTGTATTTTGTGAAAATAATATTTCCAGTTTTTCAACAAAACATGTCCTATATTTAACTATTTCTGCATCTTGAGTATTTACCAAAATTCACTTATACAATCATCTATATTTTGCACATTTTGTAACAAATTTACTTACATAATAATTATTTGCCTATTTAAAACTGCATTTATTTTAAATAAATGATAATTTTGTTCTAGAACTAACACACTTAATCTGAGATATTAAAATACTTTTTCTGCTAATAATTATTTCTATGTTTTGAAATTTTTGATCAATCTTATAAGTGTTTTGTGTTTATGCATAAATACTCTAAAATTTCAAGATTTAAACACTATTGATTACCTCATTCTTTAGCTCTTACTGCACTTTTTCATCCTTTAAACTCCCTGATCTTTATATTAGTATATTTTATTATCATTTCTCAGCACATGTTTTTATTCATTCTTATGTGTTTCTTATTTTCTTGCTTATGCACATAAGACTTGTAGCACAGATTGGACTAGTTAGTGAGAGTATTTTGCATTTCCCTCCACTTGTGATCACAAAGAAAAACTGCATTTGTACATTACACAAAGAATAGAATTGGTAGTGTTTTTTCAGATTAAGTAAATTATGGCTTGGGGCTTAATGTCAATATTCTGATTATGGAGGTAAAGTTATGCTTGAAAGGAGAATTCTTTTTAGGTTTCTTTGATTTAATGGAACAAACAAATTGAAAGAAAAATTTTTGTCACAATTCCAAAATGTCTGTGAAAACACATATTCACATATAAGGAAAATGTGATATTATGAGTGGCTCAAGATTTTGCCTAATCTTCACAATGATATTGCTATTTAAATAAACATACACTACTCAATACAATATTTTATAAATATTTTACTTGTAATATTTCCTGTCTAGATGGAATACTGTCTTAACTATAGGCTAAAATTGGCCAATTGTGTTCATTAGCAAAATGATTCTTACTTATTCATGCATGTTATTTTATTTTCACAATTTTATGATGAAGGTGGTTGATACACAAACACATAGACAATTGTAATATTTATAGCATGATCTCAGTCTAAGATAACTAACTATAGAAATACAAAAACCTTTAATAATCTTGTTGCAAGGATAGCCAGATTGAAGAAATTAATTTTTATCAAAGAAATCATCTAAAAATCCATCAATTTTAAAAATAATTTTGAGTGCCACACTATTTTGGGAGGAATGTTACTTATTTATGGTTGTTTTATGAAACTTGGTGCACCATTGTTAGGGATATAGATTTAGAATTGTTATGTTTACTCAAGGGATTATTCCCTTTGCATAGTGACCTTCTTTAACTCTTCTAATTTTAACTTGAATCTGCTTTGTCAGACATGAGTGAGGTGACTACTGCTTCTTTTTGATTCCATTGGTTGGAATATCATTTTCCATCCTTTCACTTTCAGTCTGTGTATGTCTTTTTCAGTGAGATAAATTTTTGATAGCATCAAAAAGTTGAATTTTGTTTTTAATCTGATCAGCAAGCCTTAATCTTTTTATTGAGACTTAAGTCCATTTACATTTAGGTCTATTATTGAAAGATATGTAGGAATTTTTTGTTGTTGTTGTTTTCTTTTCTTAGATGTGTTGGATACTCTGTATTCTTTTCATCATCCCTTAATATATCTTCAAGTTTTGCTTGGTTACTTAGTTAATAATGTTTTATTTTTGTAATTCTCATTTGTTTATTCTTCTAGTGAGATTTATACTTACCCAACACAAGATTTTATGAATATGTGTATATTTCTTACTCATCTGCATATAAAATTCATTTGAGTATCTTCTTTAAGGCTTGCTAACTGTCCTACATTGGTTTAATTTATGCTTATTTGGAATGTCTTTATTTCTCTTTTGCTGGATAGGATACTCTTGGTTGGCAGTTATTTGATTTTAAGTATCTTATTCCATATTGTTCTGGCTTTTAGGGTTCTACTGAGAATTCTGTTGTTATTCTGATGGTCTTGCCTTTTTAAGTAACTTGGTTTGTCTCTTTTGTAATTTTAAATATTTTTCTATGCTCTTGACCAACTGCAAGGATTCTCCAGACTTTCATTTTCTGATTTCCTTACAGTACCATCAGGAGAGTTCTCTGCCTATGCTACCATTTTCCTTAGAGCTCTGTCTTAGGGCCCTTTATTTCTTTTATCTTTTTTTTGTGTGTGTGTGGGCCATACTGGAGTTTGAACTGAGGGCCTCACGTTTACTAGGCAGGCACTTTACCATTTGAGCAACTCGACCAGACCTTTTTAGTATTGGGTATTTTTGAGATAGGTCTCATGAACTATTTGCCTAAGCTGGTTTTCAACCACAAATTTCCAATATCTGCCTGCTAAGTAGCTAGGATTACAGGTGTGAGCCACTGACACCCAGATTTTTTCTCAGTGTATCTCTCATTCTGTCTGTAGCTACACAGATAGAGATCTATGTATACTCATCTTCATATAGATACATCCAAATATATCTGGAGAGGGTGAGATAGTGAGAGAAAGGACAAGTGAACAAGAGAAAGATTTGCTAACATTTGTGTATTTGTGTGTAGAGTTTAATCTGCTATTTAATAAACCATATTTAAACTTTAGTTATAACATATAAGTAATGATAGGATAGAGGATAACTATTAAATCATAAACATAAAATTCATAAGCAATAGATAATAGATATAAACGTATAGTGAGTAACCACACATAAAAACTTGGTAAATGTTCAGAAAGAAAATTTTGAATTGGTGAAGAAAATAAATGAATGAAATTTTTGTTAATGCATAATAATACAAATACAGCAAAAGTGAAAAATATAAATGTGATAGCTCTTAATGGAGGGCATATTGCAGGATGCTTGATTAACTATCTATCTATCTATCATCTATCTATTATGTATTATACTGATATCAATATCAATTCAACCAATGTCTATAACAATAGTTTTTTTCACATAGAAAAGAGATAGAGCAAGATGAGCTTTAATATTGGGATCCACTGTCCTATAGATCAACAACTGTAGTACTCATGTGTTATAGACAAAGGAATTCTTGTCAGGAACAAATATAATATATTCAGTACTACAATGTACTTAACTATTCTATGTCATTAAATGAGAACCTAGGTAAATTTGAACTATTTAATAATTAAGGAAATATGTAATATAACATAATCTCTGTGATAAGAAGAAATTTTGCAGTATTTGTTGCTGTAACTCTTGCAGTTAGAATGGTATAGGCATATGGTAGCATATACATGGATATTTTGATTGATTAACAATGATTGAATGTATTAATGAAGGTAGTGATTTAGGAAATTGTGATGGACTATAATAGCTTTCACTTAATTTATTAATGGGAGATCTCTTTCATCAGAATGCCTTCACCTTTTTATATGTGTCCATGTAAAAGTACTTTTCTCTTTGTCATTATGAATGATGGTATAGCACAAGGTTCAGAAAATTACTGTAAAAGGATAGAGCCTACCACTTGTTGTATGATCCATAAATCACACAAGAGATTTTACATTACAAGTGGTTGAGATAATCAAAAGAAGCAGAATGTGTTGCGACATGTGAAAGATATATGAAATCCCATTTTTGTTTCCATTAAAAAATTACTGGATCACATTCATGGTCATTCAGTCTCGCACTGCATTATAGGTTGAATAGATGTGACAGCAACCATATGTCCCAAAAAAGTTTAATATACTTTCTGTATAACTGTTATACACTGAATATTTGTTCTCCTAAAATTCACACATTGATAGAAGGTTAGTAGGACATGATGGTAGTGGGATGTGAGGCTGCAGGGAGGGAGGTGATTAGCTGATGTGAGCACAGTTCTTCTAAATGAGATTATGCCCTTCTAACAGTGGCTTTTAGAGAGTTGCTTCCTCTTCTGCCATGAGCATATGAAGTCACAGTGACAGGAAGTGAGCTCATACAAGACACCAATGTGTTAGCACTTTGATCTTGGGCTTCTTAACGTCTAGAATAATGAGAAATAAATTTCTAATATTTGTAAAATACTGAGATAGTGACACAGGAATAGTTTGCTTACTTTTGGTATATAGATACTAGAAAAACATTTCCTAGATAAGTTTTTTTTTCACATACTCTGTAATATTAGATTAAGTTTCATCCTTCTTTTACTGATAGTCACTGCATTTTATTATGGGTATGTAATGTAATTATGTTTGCACACTTGTAACTGTCTCCTTGCTCTTTCTGACAAGATCATGATGTCAGACACTTTATCTTACTTTAATGGGTCACAAGCAGAAAGACTGCTGCAAAGTAGGAAACAAAAAATGAATTCAGGGATGCATACACAGACACATAATAATTTAGTCCTTAATCAGGCTCTCTGTGTCGATCTCATTATCTGAAAATGATCCAATTTATATCATTTTTACATATGCAAGTTCAACTCTATATCAGAGGACTAATTGTTTAGTTTAAATTATGAGTTAAAGTTATTGCAAGAAAATTGCATCTCTAAATATCTAACTTACACATGAATTGCTAAGAGGGAAAATGCTCTCTATTTTTACATTACATGTTTGAGATGGTGGTGCACAATTACTGTGTTTATTGAAATTCTTATTCTAAAATGCAAATAAGAAATTTTTAAATATTTTAAGGAAGTTAATCAGAGCAGACAGAGTGCAGGGATCATTGTAGGTATCCATTAAATGTTAGTAATTTTTGTATGATGAAGTAAAGCAAGGCTTTAAGATTTCTATGCTCATTATGGATACTGATCAAACTTCAAAGTCAAATTTAAATAGAATTTTCTAGTTATCTGAAGTGCCAGAGTTTTATTTAAAAATAACTTTTGAAAAAAAGATTTTAGCAAATTTAAAAGGATTTTAGGAAATGTCTGTAGACAGAGATTGTCTTTTAAGATCAAGAATGATAATATATTTTATTTGATATTTTTGCCACAAATAGTTTATGTGCCATTTCTTCTTTGTAAATCATGTATCTCAAATGAAAATCACACCTGATATTATTTTGCCAATAGATTCTAAAGGAGTATATTTAATCACAATGACATTTGTCTTTGGCCAAATGTTAATTTTAACATGTGTTCTATATTTGTTCTCTATTGTATGTTATATTTTCTCATTTCAGCATTGAAACAATGGATCCTTAGCAAGTACATGTATGACACCTCCAATCAAACCCAAATTTAATTTGTTTGGACAAGTCTGGCCTGTGTGGGTTCTGGAATAAATAAGTAAATAAATAAAATGCCATTAACCTATTTATTTTTAGGATTATCTTCTCAGAATACTTATACCAAAAATATTTAAATGTAAAACTTTCTGCTGATACATCATATTACATCTTTTCTTTTAAACAAAGGTTAAAAATAAGCTTATTTGAGTGGCACCTGGAAATATGTTTTTTTCCATTTATAAACTTGTAACAATCACTTATCTATGAGTTAAGATTTCTCCATATGCTTAGTTGAAATGTTCAAAAAATCTTTAAAAATAAAAATCATGCAGAAAAAATAAGTTAATTTTGAACACTGACTCAATTATTTTAAATTTCAGTGGGTTAAGTTACATATTTTGAAAATATGTAGAATGTGTATATATTTATGGAATGCTTTTAGTTTTTCATATTGAAGGTGGAATCATGAATCTATGGTATGGAAAAGGTTAAATAGTTCAAGGCATTTATAAGGCAATGACCAAAATTTAGGATAAATCTGAGTTGTTTGTAAATTTACTCATGGTTATAAAAGCTTGAATAAGTAAATTCTTAGCAAATTTTGTTAACATAAGGAAGAATAAAAGGGACTGATGTCATTCAGAAGGATGCAGTTCATATGTCAACAAAGATTTATATACCAATCAAGTCATGTCTTTCAAGGATGGGGATTTAGTATATGGATTTAATTACATAGGTGAAGAAATGGTGAATTATCACAATGTTAACTAGAGACAATCCAGATTGAAGAATTTTAGGGAACAGATACCACATCTTAGAATAGAGGTGGGATAGAGGAAGAAATGGTTTAAGAAGTGTGGGGATTGAGGAGATGGAAATCGCTATGTGCATAGGGAAGTATAGGACCCAAAACCCTACGCATGTTTCCCAACTCATCCATCCTTGGTATAGAGTGTGATGAAACTTGGGAATATTGAGAGACATTGAAGACTGGAACCAACTAAAGTTGCCAAAGTCAAAGTGCTTTTGAGGAGCCAGAGAACCTCTGAGAGGCAAACAGTTAAATTGTCCTACAGAAAATATGACAAAGATAGTACTTGAGATGATTTTCAGTGATACTCAATTACTTTGTTTTGAATAACTCGTTTTTCCTCCAAGCTACTATCTGTTCACTTTGGAGATGCCTGATTCCCCATCATCTGAACACTCCATGGCAAACAGACCATCTCTTAAGTTGGAGTGCAATAGCCATTTCATGAATTTTGTTTTTCACCTGTGATGTGCTGGTGAAACTGCCAACTAATTTGAGAACCTTTGCAATTCTGCCAGGGTTTGATTTCTATAGACATAATATTAATGATCAAGAATTCATGTAGACAAATGTATGCCCACTTTATAAAACAATGTTTATATGTATTTATTGTAAGGCCATAATATTTATTACAATGTATACAGTTTTCGATGTGAGGTATGACAGGATGATGATATTCCAAAGAATGTTTTGAGGTTACATTTAAATGTCTGGAATAGGTGAATTCGGTACAAAAAACATGGAATAAGAGTTTTAATTTAATATATCTCTAAGAAGCTTCTTGTGTATTGTTTAATCTAGAAATGACACAAAATTCTGAACTGTTCTATGGCAACATTTAGTTTGCATTTCATGAAAAATTTATACAATGCACTGAAATGTTACTTTAAAAAAGTTTTAGATAGTTTGAAGCAAAATGAAAACTAGGTATGTTTATGATTATTTTAAAGTCCTTAGAGGCTACTGGACCTCATTTGTGCATTTTATTTCAGAGATGTATCCTTACATATTATTATATTAATAAGAAAATATAATTATTATTTTGGAAAATAGAAAAAAATAAAGAGAAAAAAAAAGTAAACTTTACATAAGTAAATAAATCTTTCAGTGTTCTCCAGAATTGGAACAATTCATTCCTGTGGGGAAATTGAAAGAGAACATCATTGATCACTTATCACATTCCATGACATGTTGTTTTCTTGTATTTCACCCTAGGAAAAGTGTGATAAACTCATAAACCCCACATAACCATTTCATGACAATATTGCAAGCTGCATATAGAAATAACAATTAAGAGTTTAAAAGTATTAAATATTGATATATAATTTATTGTTGATTATATGCAGAAGAATTATACAAATATAATCCTAAACAACTTTATATTTCATCCTAACCATCATAAAGAAATGACTGCAGAGATAGCACATACTGTCTTAGAGCTTCATGATCACATCACTTGTTCAACTCATATTGAGAGAGGACATATTGGCTGGCTAAATCAACCCTGTTGTAATTTCATCATGAAATGGTAGCAAACATGACAATCAAGGTTTCTTGTAGCCCTTCCAGAGATCAGTTGTTTCTTGAGCACTTACCAGTATACCACCATTGCCAAAAATTCAGAATTCATAATTAAAAATATTTTGTTGTTGAGAAGTATACCTTGTTTTGACCTTTTCTTATGACAGACCAAAAGAAAATAAATGAAAAAATGTACCATGCTATGTTTAGCTTGAGAATGAGTTTAACTTTGCTGACATTTAAATGTAACACCTTTCTTTTTAGAGAGCAAGTACAGAGGTGGGTTGAATTTTGTTATGAAATTTCCACAAATTTCTTTGTTCACATTTATATAAGGTGCTTGTTTTTAACCTTTCACGATGAATTGTCTGTCGCAGTGAACAAAGTCGCTGTTCTGCTAATATAGTCTTTGCTTAGGATCAAATAGGCACTGATCATTTTACAGATTTTGTTTTATTACTGTCGGTTGGGTCATAAACTTTTCTGAGGTGAAAAAGGAAAGAAAAAGCAAGCTGTTGAAATAGTTTGAAAGATAATATTCTAGAAGCTAGCAATTCACTATTGAAAATCGCAGTGAGATTTCTGACAAAAGATCAAGTTTGGGTCAATAGAAAACAATTTGTTTCCTCTTCTTTGCCATTACTCTTTTGCATGGTATATAGATGTAAAAGGTAAAAATTTTATTTTGTCCTTATATTAAGGAAATAAACTCCTTTTTGGGCATCTTCTGGCCATTTGATCCCAATGCAAAGGAAATAAAACTAAAGGTAAATTGCAGAAATAATTTAGTTTAAATAGAGAGGTATGTTTAGAAATAGAAATACTTCTCAGTTAATTCAGGGTGTCTGAACAGAATTGGGTGAAATGGCACAGTTGTTCCTTGGAATTAGTGAACTTTCAAAAACAACAAATGCATGAATGTGCATCTGCACATACATACATACAAAAGCTATTCTAACTAAAAGATTATAGATTTTTCAAGGCTTTCTTTTAGACACTAAGCAAACTAAATAGAACAGAAAATCAGTATCTTAATCTACGAATATGCCATAGAAATTTTCAATGATTTAGAGTTTGAAGAAAATTTCTATAATACAGAACATTTGTAGTAATGTGTTGTTGTGGAATTATAGAGATACAAAAAATGCAACACCGAGTTTTCATAAAAGCCTTTAGTAAGGGAAAGTATTTAGTCGGCAAAATGGTATAACAGAGAGATGCTTAGTTCAGAGTTAGCCATGTAGAAAGAATATGAGACTAGAATGAGGATAGCAAATAAAAATTAGAAAACATTACTTTTAAGAATTGTTTTTACCTGCTTAACGCAGATGAACCTCTATGAGGAAATGGAAGTGCTCTCTTAACAAATTGAATAAAATCCAGAAATTTTACTGCTTATGGCTATACAACAACAAAGTAAAATTACATAGGTGTCAACTCATTGAGACTTTACCATCAGTCAATTAAGGACATGAAATACAGTCGACAAACCCCCAAGTTATAACTGTAACAATAAATGACAAAAGTTAAAAGCAATTGAGGGATATTATAAAAATAAAGTTTATGAAGTAGCTAAAAACCTAAATAAAGATACGCTTGAGTATCAAGAAGTTATTACATTCATGAATTAAGTAATCAAAATGCAATCTTCAATATTAAGATATAACTCTTGAAGCTCATAATATAATTGAATAAAGAACTAAAATATAAATGACTCTAATAATAAGTAAAAAATTAGAAAAGAAATGGAAATATGAGGAAATGAAAATCATATGGGAAAAATTTTTGAGATCCAAGAATATAAGGAAAATGAGGGAGAGAATAATCAATAAAATATAAGTCCATAGTAGGACTTATATTTCAGACTGAGAAATATTAAATACTCAACTTCAGATGGATACCTTATTAATTTTATAATTCCAACTATAGGTAAGAAATAAAATAATAAAACAATGTATATCACAAAGAGAACAAGAATAGCAATATGTTTTATATTGTTATTTTAAATCACTGTTTTGATTTTAGATATTTGGATGCAATTATTTTTAAATTACATTATACATGTATGAACAGTCTAAGGTACAAATGGATTCTTTAGGCCAGTTAAGCATATTGCACATTCATCCCACTGACACATATTTTCAGGAAGAATCTGCCATAGAACAAAGCAGTAATTCAGGACAGAAGTGATTGTGATGTCCAACTAACTGTACTTTAAAACTAGTAGTAAACTCACAACAGAATAAGACCAGTGATAAAAAGAAGTTGATCATCAGGATGACAGTTGTATATAGGAAACTATATTGTAACAAATCCCTGTAGAGATGGGGGAAAGTCCTCCAGAATGAAAAAAAAAGAAGACAAAAGAAAGATGAACATTTCCATTCAGCAAAGTCATTTTTATTTACAGCACTCAAAAACATATTTAGAGGAAGGCAATTCAAAATAAAAGAAGGTAAAGAAAAACACCTAGAAAAGAAAGAAGTGACAACCATCATCATAAAAACCATAGTATTAAATAATCTTTTCATAAATGAATCAAACAAATTGTAGCTATCAGAATTTTAAGAGAAATCATATAGAATTTTAATATAAAACATATGGTAACATCATCTTTATTTGTTTTTATAAAGCACATGGCATTAGTTTCACTAAAAATGATATAACACTATTTTATCTCGAATAATGTATACTTTTGTAGTAGCTATAGTAGATATGACTAAATCACAGAAGCAGGTCACAATGGATTTATGATAAAAATCAATTCCAAAAACAGGAAAAACACAAGTAGGAATATCCTTTACCATAATTAGCATAGGAAAGTCAAATGAGAAAACTAAAACAATTGCAATATCAAAATAGCACATCAGTTATTATCATGGGACTAGCCACAATAGGTAAATGAGTTTGTAAAGGATAGTGAAACTCATGGGGATAGAAAAAGAGATAGAAGAACATTGTTTTTCATTTAGATGCTAATCTGCGGTCTGCTGTTTTATAATTATACTCATTGTTTTAATATATTGGTAAAAAGTAGAAATAAAACACAAATAGAGCTTTTGCTTTTTTAAATATACTTTTCAAATATCATCCCTGGGAGATTATCTGTTTGCTGCTTAAGCTATATAAAATGTTATTTTCTAATTTTTCTCATATAATTAAAAATTCTGATTATTTGCCCAGAAATTGATTGCAATTCTTAAAAATTTTCCCATAATTCTGACAATGATAACTCCTTTTCAACAGATATTCAAAGGCAATTTGTAATGGTGGCCACCTCTATAGATTTCTTTTACTTCCAAATATGAAAACTCTTATTGTGACCACTTGAGTTATGAGTCCTTATTTATGCATTAATCTTTATTGTTACTCTTCCAATTATTTAATATGTAAAAAGTCAAAGAAAAATCTGTTGGCTTTGTTTTTGCATGTGTGGGTAGAACAGCCACAAACTATGAGAAAAATATGTTGAAAACAGAGAGATTAGAAACATTTTATACCAGAAGAAATACATTCCAGAAGCCTGTAATCTTTAAACTCCTTCATTTTTAAGAGGGCGAGCAATGATCACATATAAGACAGGCATAAATATCTACATAACTTATAAACATTTTCCAAAACTTAATGTTGGCCTAGAAGACCAAATAAGTCCCTTGAAGGACTTAATATATTATTAATATATTATTATGACCATTTTGTCATAAGGAGCTTTCCAGCTCTATTCTGTATCACTATCTTTCTTCAGTTCCTCTTCCCAAATTTATGTTGAGTTATGAATTAATTTGCAAAGATTTTCCTCTTGGCATATAAAACAAATTCCTCAAGTGTCCATAGTACACTCTAGGCCTGGACACATTGTGTCCACAAATTCATGTACCACCAGTTTCATAGTGCCCTCCTTTATCAATTCATCTCCAAGTACAGTCTCTGTAATCTTAAAGTGATTAAGTTAAACAGTTGAGCTGAAGTGTTGATGAAGAATCAAACACTGCGATTTGATAAGCTTTGAAGTAAAGTTATAGCACAGTAATGTGTTTTGACAGAGACATCATTAGGGAATTAATAACATATGAGACATATTCTCTTTTCACTCTTATTTGGGAAGTAATTATATATACACACATAATGTCAAGTCTATCAGACACTGATAGTACCAATGTGTCTGAATCTGAATAAAATCATATAAAATGTTTACTTTGTATTTATTTTCTATGACCAAAGAATTCCAAACACAACATATCATGTTATTAAAGAATCTATCATGCTTCAGTTCTGTGGTCATCTCTCAGTCTCATAATCCCAGTTGATCTTGAGGAATATCAAAAAAGGAACAAAATCAATCAATACTCTAAAACCTACCTGAGCAGGCCTCCTCAAAATAGGCAGTTATTAAACACAAAACTGAGAAATTGCTATAGCAAAAAAAAAGCTAAAGACATTATTACCAAACACACTGTGATAATGGAGTTGTGTCCTAGTACAGAATATAATCACCAGGTAAAACTATGGGGATCTTAGTAAAGCATAAACTTCAGTTAATACTATGTTACTATTGGTTAGTTAATTGTGACAACTGCACACAGTAATATGTTTACAGTGGGGAAAACTGGGTGCAGGTTCAATGTACCCAGTGCACTCCTAGTGTATTTCAAACTCTTTTTCCCCCTTTTCAGAAATACTGGGGTTTGAACTCAGGGCCTCCTGCTTGCTAAGCAGGAACTGTATTTCACATGAGCTATTATGAAAACTCTTTTATGCTTTATTTTTTTAAGATAGGGTCTCATGTTTGGCCCATGGTCTGCCTCAGATCAGGATCCTCCTACTTATGGCCTCCCACCTGGTTGGAATTATAGGTATTTGTGGAACTGAGGTCTGAGTAACTTTTTGTATAGGGTGACATCCAACCATGATCCTTCTGAATTCTTCTCCTCAAGTAACTGGGATTATATTTGCAACTTTATGAAATTCTAAAACTATCTTAAAATTTGAAGTCTATTAAAAAATTCTCTATAAAAACTGAAATTAAACTAAAACTTTCAAGTAAAAATGCAAAGGCAAAAAAGTTTAGGTCATGGTGATTAGAGAAAAATATTCCAGCCAAAAGTTTGAAAACTGACATACTCCATATGTGGGAAAAATTTAAAAAGGAGTAGCATGTGATTTTAGGACATGTCTCTGGTTGACCTTAATCACGTATGACATTTTGTAGGTATAATGTATTGTCATGAAAAGAGTCAAAATTTTGGTTTTTAACTTTTTGAGCCCTTTATAAATTCTGAATGCTAGTCCTTTCTCCAATGAATGGTTTGCAAAGATTTTCTTCTATTCAGGGGGTTGTCTCTTCACATTGGTGATTGTTTCCTTTGATGTGCATAGACTTTTAAATGTGATGCAATCCCATTTGTCAATTCTTACTCTTATTTTGTGATCAACTGGAGTCCTGTTCAGAATATCAGTGCCTACATTTGCATCTTGAAGTGTTTTTTTCTTGAAGTAGTTTCAAAGTTGTCAGAATTATACAAGATCTTTGTTCCATTTTCATTGGATTTTATATAGATTAAGAGATATGGACCAAGTTGTAGTCTTAAATGCGTATATCCAGTTTTCGAACTCAGAAAAACAAATATTATATATTTTCACTCATACGCAGAATTTAGACCTAAACAAATAATGTGGATAATTGTGAAAGAAGAATTGATTGAGAGTGGGAAACACTGAGGGAGGCGGAAGTTAGAGAGGAGACGGTGATTGGGGTAAATATGATCAAAGTACATTGTGTATTTATGAAACAGCATAATGATACTAAAAATGTTTTTTAAAGGGGATACGGGTTGAGAGAAGAGAAAGTTTACTAGAGCATGTGAACTTAAAGTATGTCATATGCATGTATGTAAATATTACAATGTAGCCCCTTGTAGAATTAATTTATGCAATTTAAAAACGATTCAAAGGTCAAAAGTAGTGCAAATGGGTTAGGTCCATGTGTAGCAGCAAAATCAACAATATTCCCCTCTCTCACTCTAGAGCAGCTGATTATACCAAATCTTGACAGATCAGCTGAACCATCCTTTTGATACATTCTCCTACATAAAACCAATAAAATTAATATGGATTAATTTGTTATGGAGAGTGAATGAGATTCTTGAGCCTAAAGTTTTGGATCTTTACAATTCTAGCTACTTCTGAGGCTGAAATTAGGAAGATCACCTCAAAAAATCAACCAGGCCAAAAAGTTCTCCAGACTGTATCTCACGCAATGTATGGGTACAGGCATGTGCCTATCACCCCCAGCCACTCAGGAAAGCACAGATAGAAGGGTCACAGACCAGGCTCTCCAGGGTATAAGGCAAAGCCCTAACTTAAGTATAACAACCTAATGGGAATTGTCTTTATGAACCCCCCCCCATATAATGAATATATCCGAATAAAAAATTATTAAAAAAATAATAACCAACCCCAAAAGAGCTGCAGGCATGGCTAAAGTGACACAGTGCCTGCCTAGCAAGCATGAAACTCTGAGTTCAACCCCCAGTAATGCCACAAAACAAACAAAAGAGACACTTAGTGCAAAATTCTTAGACCACAATTAAATTTCACGAGTGCTCTATAGCTCCATGCATGGTAACATTTACTTTACTGTTTTGGGGATTTTCAATTTTTAAAAAAATAGAGAATTGTGATTCTGATTAAATTACCTGAGTTTACCCTGTAAATTAACCTGAATGCAATGTTTTTTTTTTTTTTTTTTTTTTTTCATTTTTCTTTTATTATTCATATGTGCATACAAGGCTTGGTTCATTTCTCCCCCCTGCCCCCACCCCCTCCCTTACCACCCACTCCGCCCCCTCCCGCTCCCCCCTCAATACCCAGCAGAAACTATTTTGCCCTTATCTCTAATTTTGTTGTAGAGAGAGTATAAGCAATAATAGGAAGGAACAAGGGGTTTTGCTGGTTGAGATAAGGATAGCTATACAGGGCATTGACTCACATTGATTTCCTGTGTGTGGGTGTTACCTTCTAGGTTAATTCTTTTTGATCTAACCTTTTCTCTAGTTCCTGGTCCCCTTTTCCTATTGGCCTCAGTTGCTTTAAGGTATCTGCTTTAGTTTCTCTGCGTTAAGGGCAACAAATGCTAGCTAGTTTTTTAGGTGTCTTACCTATCCTCACCCCTCCCTTGTGTGCTCTCGCTTTTATCATGTGCTCATAGTCCAATCCCCTTGTTGTGTTTGCCCTTGATCTAATGTCCACATATGAGGGAGAACATACGATTTTTGGTCTTTTGAGCCAGGCTAACCTCACTCAGAATGATGTTCTCCAATTCCATCCATTTACCAGCGAATGATAACATTTCGTTCTTCTTCATGGCTGCATAAAATTCCATTGTGTATAGATACCACATTTTCTTAATCCATTCGTCAGTGCTGGGACATCTTGGCTGTTTCCATAACTTGGCTATTGTGAATAGTGCCGCAATAAACATGGATGTGCAGGTGCCTCTGGAGTAACAGTCTTTTGGGTATATCCCCAAGAGTGGTATTGCTGGATCAAATGGTAGATCGATGTCCATCTTTTTGAGTAGCCTCCAAATTTTTTTCCAGAGTGGTTGTACTAGTCTACACTGAATGCAATGTTTTAAGATGCAAACTATTCGAATGTTTCCTGGTGCTGTCCTGAACACTAAGCTCACCAAACATATCAAGTGTGATATAAGAGGAAAAACAAGTCACATAATCTGACATGCAAATTTTAAGACATTGCAATCATCTTCAAAGACTGTAATAAGCTAGAGGTGTCTACAGCATTTGACCAGATTATCGAATGGAACAGGACTAGAAGAAAGTGTATGTAAAACCAGAAATATGAGTGGCCAATATCATGGGCTGCATAGTTTCCAAATGAACCAAACTCTATTTTTTTCTAGAGGATGATACCAGGTACTAATGATCCTTAAGACAAAATTTCAGAAAATTTTTATTGTTTATTCTTTTATTCATATGTGCATACATTGTTTGGTCCATCTCTTGTGGAGGGCAGAGTACATAAGTACAGCTGTGTCGAATAAATTGCAGGCTGAATTTGCCACAGCCCCTGCTGCAGAAGAGGGCAAAAATGCAGCACAGTTGTTTTTCCTAAGATTTTTATGTTCAGAGAGAAGCAGTCACAGGTTCCTCCTGTTCCTGAAAGTTCCCCTCATCTGAGAACTATTTTCCACCTCATTTTGCCACTGTATATAATAAACTTGCTGGAGGTGGAGGGGGCTGTTGTGTATCTCCATCTGAGCACCCAGCCCACCTCGACCCAGCTTTGTGCATGTTTTGGCTTCTGTCTTTTCTCCTTTCTGCATCTCCCATCGCCCCCAGTTAGGTTTCTAGGACGAGCTTGAGCAGGACATGAGAGAGGTGACGCCTGGACAGAGACCTAACTATGGGGGAACTTGAAGTGTGTGAATAAGATGTAATAGAAAAAAAGTATGGTGAGGGGGAGAGTGAATTGAATACAACAGGTGTGAAAACATGGGACAGGGTGAGTCTAAGGACTGAGAGCTCTATATACAGGCTTTAAAAGCTATGCTAAAAATTAGAGGAAGCAGAGTCAGGTTGCTTCAGTTATGCAGTTTTTAGATTTTCTACAAGATACTTGCCTGTGGTTCCCTGAGGAGGGCACTGTAAATTTAGAAACATGAAACAAGGTAAGAGATGGGCTAAGGGCATGATATACAGCTGAGGGGACAGAATGCACGCCCATTTTTTTTTGGTTTGTGGTCTATGATTAAAGATTGTTTGAGCACATGAAGAAAGATTTTCCTCCTCAGTATTTGAGCTGGAATGTGGGACTCACCCCTTCCAATCAGACACCCAGGAGTGTAAGAGGCAGTATCCCTTGAAGGAACAAAATGCTGCAGGCGGTGGAGCTGCTTAACCATCAACCTCACCTTATGAGGTTAAGTTTTCACATAAAATTAAAATTCAGTCCAAAGATGATTCTGATTCTGATTTAGTGTCAGATAAAGAGGGTCAGGAGAATGTTCTGGCCCATCAAGCACTGGAAAGCATGCATTTGGGGTTACCTCTAGAGGCCAAGAGACTTCCTACTCTTGCTAAGAGTTTCCTGCAGACTACCAGACCTTTTCACTACTTCTCAGTCACCTTCTCCTAGTAGCCTCTGCCAGTTTAAGATTATTTTATTCACTCCTCTACAGGGGGCACATCAAAAACATTCAAGTTTTAGGTTTCCTTCCCTTTCCTTTTTCCACCTGTACATGTTTTCCCCTTGCATGTGACTTAAGTCCACTAATATTACTACATTTGTGTTAGGTCGAAAGTCTGCATATGAGGGAGAACATATGATCTTTGGCCTTCTGAGCCTGGCTAACTTCAGTTAAGATGATCGCCAATTCCATCCATTTACTTGCCAATAACAAAATCTCATTCTTCTTTGTGGCTGAGTAAAATGTGTATAAATACCACATTTACTTTATCCATTTGTTGGTAGTGGGACATCCTGGCTGTTTGAATGACAGTTAATTTCTCATATCAACATGTAAATATGCAAAATCTTAAGCTATAGATATAGTGCAAATAGTATATATACATGTATACAAATGCAAAAATGATACCTGTTGAAACTGTTCCAGGAATCTGGGGATAAGGGATGAAGAAGAGCAGTGGAGGAGGTGAATTCAAGTATGATATAATTTAAACCTTGTAAGAATCTTTGTTAATGCTACAATGTAACCCATCCAGCCCAAAAGACAATACTAAAAGTGAAAAAAAAGTCCTTTTCATTGTTGTCATCTTTAGCTTATTACAATTAGTTTATTTAAATATATTTTTAAAAATTTAAGTTCTTTAGAATCTAGAAAGAATGACTTGATATATAAATTATCAAAGTCTGATTTTGTTACTTACAAATGTGAATTTTTAAAGAAAGTGTAAATAAGTATCACCACATCTGAATTTCTCTTACAGAAAAAAAGGTAGGAGGTAGTAAAAGAAATTGAAATCTTATGACACACACATGAACATACATAAAAGCACCAACAGAGCATTTACAGGCAGTGGTAAATATATTATTTTAAAGACACTGCAGCATTTATATCCCTATCCCAGGACAGTGTCACCCAATTCTCAGAGGGAAATAATTCCATCTTTTTTGTACTCAGATTCCTTGGTTATATTACAATGAATATCTACAATGCCTTGAAGCAACATGTTTATCCTGCTTTGTCTGACTGATTAGTTTTTAATTTTGGCAGTTTTCTAGAATCTTTTGAAAATTTGATTAGAGCTACTGCTTATGTAAGTGTGCAAAGATATAAGGTACATCCAACACAAAACTGAGCCTAAAATTTCAAATGATACATAGGCATCTAGAATCCTAATTATAGTCTGTAGCGCCCAGACTTTATTGAATATAGAGATTTACCATAAAGAAAAGTTCCCCATTCTGCTGAGCTAAAAAGCATTTTTATTCTCATTAGAAATTCACATGGAAAATACATATTTTCATCAAGGAATTCAAATATGGTGAAAAAAGAACAGAGAGTCTCAGTCAGGTACCAGTGGCTCACATCTGTAATCCCAATATGAGGGCAGGAGGCAGGAAAATTAAAATAGGAGGATCAAGGTCTGGGACTGCCTGGGCAAAAAATGAGTCCGTATCTCCAAAATCACCACAGCAAAAAAAGGCTGGAGGCATGGCTCAAAGAATAGAGCACCTGCTTATCAAGTGCAAGGCCTGAGTTCAGACTCCACCACTATTGAAAACAAGAGATGATAAATAGATAAATAGATAGATAGACAGATAGGCAGATATGTATATATATATATATATATATATATATATATATATATATATATATATGAATGAAGTGGATCAGGACAAATTATTTCATATTTAAATAAAAGTATCAACATCATGAAGAATTAAAGAACCATTTTAATAAAAGGAGTATAGATTTACTTGGAGTTACAAAGGAGCTTATAAACTATCTAGTTGAGCCATCTTATTTTACAGATGGTCAAGAACAAAATTGCAAAAGATTAAATATGTTACCTAATGTTATAAAGCTAGCAAATCATAGGCAGTATTATGGTTTCATTTATTATCTTAGTTTAGAAATATTCTATCTTCCAAAATATTTTCTAATTTGTGCTAAATTAGAATCTAGCCATTCTGTTACCTAGTTATATAAAATTAAACAAACAATAAACACAGTTAGAATAATTTGACACACTCAAATAAATTTAGTGATAATTTAACATGATCATAAAACTGCAGAAGACATTAAGGATATAATAATTAAAGACAATAATACTTGCTATCTTAGAGATTTCATTCCAGTGGTGGAAACAGAAAAGTCTGAATAGCTATTGAAAATCACTTAATTAGGCTATGACTTGCCTGGCACAAGATGTGATTGAGATTCACAGGGAGAACATCTCCCCTGCATTTAGATGTCCCTAGGGGGAAAGAAAGTACTAAACTAAACATAAATAAATATCTTTGGATGTAAGCAATTTATGAAATTCCTCTCATCTCATATAATACTGTTATTGAAGTTATACACCTAATATTAGTGATTGTTATAAAACAACTTTCAACCAAAGAAAATGGTGGTAAAATATGAAGTTCATTTTTCTATAAAGTGTATTTTATTTATCTCATTATTGCTGATATGCAGTTACTTGTAATAAGATTTTAAATGCTAACTGTATACAAACACAATACACAGACCATCACTGTGTTGCAATGCAATAACTATAACTCTGGTAAAGATGAAATAAGTAATGCTCTGAATTTGGTTGCAATAGATAATAATTCAGCTACCACAGAGTACACTTAAAAATTTGCAAAATGTGAGCTGTGAAACCATTTTCTTACAGTTTAGATATCATTCTACCATGATAGTAAAAGTTACTAGATTAGATGGATGAGAAACATTGCAAGCAACATTTTTGTTAAAATACTATATGACCATTCTCACTTATATTTCACACTCCCTATGAACTACTAAATGCGATTTTTCCCTGAGTATTTGATCCTAAGCTCTAATTCTTTGCCAAACAAATTCAGGAAAGTCTGGCATTATTTCCTCAGACTCCAATAAAGGCAAGTATTTAACCATGCATTTTCTAGACTGCTGAAAAGGGAGTCTCTCAAATTTTTCATCAGTTATATCATGTTTCGACTTTTTCACTTAAGATTTAGGTAAAAGATAAAATGTGATGAAAATTAAATCAACTTTTGTAAGAGAGCAAGAATGGAGTTCTTAAAGTGGCTGGCATTCCTGCTCAAGTGGGGACTAGTCATAATAATACTCTCAAGTTAAAATGACACATTTCTTTAACCTATCACGTCATATTTTTGGTAGACAACACTTTAATTCCTTATGAATATTTTAAATGAAATTAAATAGAAATGGATTTAAATCTCACATCAGAATATAACCAGAAACTACATTAAGCATAAAAGTTGTAAAAAGATTTAATACCTAATGGAAATGTCATGCAATTTCTGGAGACTTTAAGGTACATCTATAAGTTAAATTATTTTTAGTGCATTGAACCTAAGGGCATTTCATTAGTGAAAGGTAACATGCTAAAGAAGCATAGTATCTAAGAAAAAATAAATTCAATTCAAAGATTAGATATTGTCAAAACCAAGCTTTTATTTTCTCTCTTTCTTGCTCTCTTTTTCTTTCCCTCCTTCTCCCCAACCTACATGCATATATGTTTGTGTAGGTACTATTACCTTAAATATTGGTCACCCAAATTATGATTTATTACTAACTTAACTTTTTTTCTAATGCTACAAAAGTATAATTCCTTTTTATAGAAAACAGATCTACTCAGTCAGCAATTATTAACAGAAGATTTGCCAAAGAATATTAAAATGTTATGCTAATATTAAGTAATATTTTTCAAAATTTTTAAACAAAATATATCAACTATATTCATACAGGTTGAGCAGACTTCTGTAATAGGGGTTCCATTGAGATCTAGAGTGATCAGTGTAGATTCAGAAAGAATGAGGAATTCAGAGAAAGATGGGAACAGAAATGGCCTGCTTCAAGACAACCAGCTCCTACTATTCCCAAAGGATTTCAGAAATTATGTACATTGGGATTCTTCATGTTTTTGCTAAAACTATTTTACTCAAGTTTCTTTACTTATATCATATTAGAATTTAAATTAGATTAATTTTAAAGAATTTCACCTAAATCAGAGTTTATATGCAAATTGTTAAGCTCATGCACAGAAATATGAAGCTCTAAGTAGCTGCAAATTATTGCTATGGTAGTAATTACTTCCTACTGGTTTCATATTCCCCATTACATTAAATCTTCTGTTTATTTGACAAGCCAATTAGGGTATAGAGAAATAAGCAAATATCATTATTAAGATAAATTTTCTTTAACAAAAATTAATCTAAAATTGGGTGTTTTGTAGAAGACATATTTTTAACATCACACAAATTTGACTTGGTTGAAAAATGCACTATGTAGCTAGTTACAAAAAAATCAAAAATAAAGAGAATTTTAGGACATACATAACAAAAATCTCTATGTAAGTAACATCTTTAAATATATCATATACAAAAATTTGATTCATTAGTATGAAAAGTTCATGAAAATAAAAGATACATATTTTATAAGATCTGAAGGTCTTTTAATTTGAAGCTCAAGCTATCTTTGGAATATTGAAACAACAAGGAAAGTTTTATCATAAATTAAAGACATAAGATTTCTCTAATGCCCAGGTCACTTAATATAATTTTATGTTAACATAGTAAAAATTTTGGAAGATTGAAATTAACCATGGTGATAGTACTTATACCATAGGTATTGGCAAATGCTACATAAATTTGAGAGAGAGGGAGAAAGATATAAAGGAACAGGTAATACAGTTGTGGAAGACATAAACTAAAATCCATATAGATGCCCCAATGTCTGAAAATTCAGGACTTCAATTTATTGGATGAGAACCACCCACATTATAGAGAGTATTCTGTCTTATTCAAAGTAAGGATGGGTGAATTAGCAACTTAGTTTTTGTTATTTCAGTTTCAACCTATTAGATAACATAAATAAAAATTCATGCCAACACTAATATTGGATTAGGAATTGTTTGCTAATTACAACAGTGTGTTGGCTACAAAAACAGGAACACAGTAAAAATAAGCAAAAACACCTCATGAAAACTTTGAGTACATAAAATTAGCTACATTGCCTTGTGTATTTTATTGTCATTTGTAGATAATGTGTCATATATCGGTTACCTGAATAAAATCAATAATAAATTTATCTGCATTTGTACACATATAACTTTTAGGCCAATTGTTAATAGTTAGCAGCATTACATTTTTATGCTTTCAGGAATTCTGACTATTGGGCTTAGCAAAGTCACTGTCATAAGTGGATAAGTACCTACTCATAAGAAGGAAAAATCAACTTTCCCATGTTGGGTGAAAAGGATTTCTTCCTTCCTTAGCAGGTCCTCTTCAAAATATGAATGACAAATATGAGACATGTCTAAAGAGTGCATTTGTATTTGAAGAAATCATGAGCACCCCTCAGGCTAGGACTTGGGATCTGAGTTATATTTACGTATGCAGAATAAAAATAAAGAGAAAAGAGGAGTAAGAATTTTAAAAAGATAAAGTTGCACAGAGGAAGGCACAGCAAAAACAGTTCAGTTAAGACCCTTGGTCCTCCTTATAAATGTTTATACTCTCTCTTCAACAAAATTAGAGATAAGGGCAAAACAGTATCTGCTTGGCAGCAAGAGGGTGGGGGTGAATGGAGGGAGTGGGGGGAAGGGGGAAATAATGACCCAATCATTGTATGCACACATGAATAAAGGAAATTAAAAAAAAGATATATAGTTCCATTTCTCAAGGTCATGTCAACTTTCTGGGGACAACCCACTGCTAATCCTTAGTTTATGTGGGGAAGAGTATAAAAGTCTGGCTCTCTTGTTTCTGGGCCACTTAAATTGAGTGGTCATTGCAATCCCAGAATTTCTGGGAGAATTGACTGCAAACTCTTTAAAACTATACCACATTTAAATCTGTACTTTTTTGTAATCTTTATTTTGAACTTTACAGTCTTGTTTTCTCTTTCCCAAAATGATCTAGCAAATGGTCTTGGGGACCTAACGCTGAAAACCATAGTGTCTATAGATTTCATAGACATTTTTCATGCAGATTTTTATATGAACACTTTTTACAACATAGCAGGTTTGTCTTTACCTTACCTAGATATTATTATACAAATTTAAATCACAGTTCTAAGACCCTTTATCTTTAAAATACATACTTGATCCTACTTCTTTTAAACAGAATCAAAATTGACCCTAGTAAGAAATGATTCCATAGTATTTCTCAATTCTGGACATTGCTAAGCTTACATTTTTCTGTTTATAACAAAACAACTTTTTAAAAAGAAAATTGTAAAAGTGCAATTCATATTAACGATGCTGTAGGTAAGAACTACTGAAATAGTCAAGCAGGCATAATTTGAAAAAGAAAATAGGATAGCAGGACAATTTTAAATGCCTTTGCTTGAGATTTAAGTTAAAATTCAAGTTTGCTACGTGGCAATAAGAAATGTACTGTGTA
Source organism: Castor canadensis (assembly GCF_047511655.1). Classification (NCBI taxonomy): domain Eukaryota; kingdom Metazoa; phylum Chordata; class Mammalia; order Rodentia; family Castoridae; genus Castor; species Castor canadensis. Next base: position 155,052,731 of record NC_133391.1, on the reverse strand, counting down.
TCCATATGCACTGGACACTGTATGATCCATGTGTAGTAATCCATTTTAAACATGAAGTGCATTTTTCAAAATTATAATGTGTAATTAGGTTATTATTTACTCCTGTGAATGGCAGGAGTATATATTATACTAGCTAAATCATCTCAGAAAATAAGTTTATATTATACTAGCTATATTATCTCAGAAAATGAATGTGGAGGATTTAATTATTTTCTTATGTTGTTTGCTAGTTTCCTGAGATACAATAAGAAATAAATGGATCATAGTTGTAGTTACACTTAATATCAAATTATGTTAGATATTCAACAGCAAAAATAAATGTCTTTTGGAGAAGATATCTTTATATTTTTGTTAAAAGGTTCATCTGTAACCTTAATATGCAAATTTTATATTTTAATTTTTTTGGCAGTACTTGGGTTTGAGCTCAGAGCCTCTCACTAGCTAGGTAGGTGCTCTACTGCTTGAGCCACACTTTCAACCATTTTCATTCTGGTTATTTTTGGAGATAAGGTTTTGTATTTATGCCTAAGCTTGCTTGGACAGAGGTCCTCCTATTTATGCTTCCAATGTAGCTTGGATGATAGGTACACACCACCACACCTGGCTTTTTATGAGTTGAGATTGCATCTCCAGAACTTTTTGCCTGGACTGGTCTAGGACAGCAATCCCCAGATCCCCACCTCCCAGGTAGCTAAGATTACAGTTGTGAGCCACAGTCTGTCATGCTCATCTTTCCATATTTCTTTTTTATTCTTTTTTTTTATTATTGTGCTGGGTGGGCATTCATTGTGGCATTTACAAAAGTTCTTACATTGTATCAAATATACTTTATTTGAAATAGTTTCAATATTTCTTTATCCTTCCTCTGTGACTTAGATTCTTTTCAATGTTTTTTCATTTAGATTTTATTTAACTGTGCATGTTGTCAGCATTAGTAATAATTATTAGTAATAATTTCTTATTAGGAGGAAAAATGACAGGGTAAAACTTATTTGAAATGTTAAACCAAATGTCCCATAATCTGTGGTTTAGTTTTGAATAGGTTATGAATAGTGACCCATGTGACATCTGATTCTAAACCATGGATTATCACATATTGCCCAAATCTGCTTTTGGTGTTTTATCTTGAATCAATTTATTTAAGCCAGATTATTTTTATTAGCACATATAAATTGTGCATACTAATGGGAGATGAATGTATATTTTATAGTGCCTATATACCAGGCATGTATATTATATCATATGTAGTGGTAATACCCAAGATCCTTCTTATATCCTGGCTCTCTTTTGCCCCAGCACCCAGGGTAGTCCCAAGTAACCACTATTCTACTTTCAGGTGGACTGTTTTTGTTTTTGTTTTTTTAGTTTACATTTATGAGAGAGAATATGTAGTACTTGACTGTCTGTGTCTGGCTTGTCTCACAGTCCTATCCACTTATCTTTTTTCATTTGTATGTGTGTATGTGTGTGTGACTGTGTTGTGTGTGTGTGTGTGTGTGTGTGTGTGTGTGTGTGTGTGTGTGTGTGTGTGTGTGTGCGCGCTAGTGTGGATTCAACTCAGGGCTTTGAGATTGCTAGGCACTCTATTACTGAGCCATATACCCAGTCAGTTTGCTTTTATTCTATTTTTCAGATAGCATATCAGACTAACTTTGCCTAGGCTAGTCTACAATAATCCTTCTGTCTCCACCTCCCAAGTAAATGGGATTACAGGCATGTACCACCCTAAAAAGCTCAGAATTTCATGTACTTCTGTAACTAAATAATACTGCATTTACTGCAAAAATGTCATACTTTTATCCATTTATCTGTTGATGGAGATCTAAGCTAGTTCCTTATCTTAGCTATTGTGAATAGTGCTCTGATAAGCATGAACATGAAGCTACCTCTTTAATGCGCCAACTTTATTTTCTTTGGATAAATAAGCCAGAACTGAAAGACCTGAATTACAAAGTAGTTCTATTTTCACTTTTTTGAGAAACCTCCATAGTGTCATTTATACTAAGTAGTAATTTACATTCCCAGCAAAAGTGTAGATAAATCTCTTTTCCTCCACATTCCTGCCAAAATTTGTTATTTCTTTTTATCAATCTTATAATAACCATTGTAGCAGGATGAGATGGTATCTCATTGTCATTTTGATTTGCATTCCTCTCATGGCAAAAGATTTTGAGTACTTTTTCAAATACTTATTAGCTGTATTTATTTCTCTGGATTGTTTTCTAAGATTCACTCTGTTGTTGATTCCAGGTTAACTTTTGGCATTAAAGATCTTCGAGTAAGATATTAAAATAGGAGTGAGAAATAGCGCTAGGACACCAAGAAAAGTCTGGGTTCCATCTCAACTTTGCAAAATCTAGACTTTATTATCAGTCCCCATATTTTCTTGCTATTTTCTTCTATCCAGTTTGTGTCCGACTGTCTGAATAGCTGACCTACAGAGAATGATTCCAGTTCCTACAATTGTATAATGTGTGATCCTTATAATAAATCATTCATACAAAATCATAATGATTCCATGAGTCTGACCAAACCCTGACTGACCTATCTGATCCACTAAAAATATGCCTAAATACTTGTGTCTAAAACAATGTTGTTTCTTATATTTATGGTTTCTGATTTAATTATATCATCTCTTAATATTAAAGGAATTGGCAATGATCCCTTCAATATGAAATGTAAAACATGTTAGTTTCCTTGTTTTTAAAGTTTATTAAACATTTTATTTAAAATGTCTAGTAAATTTCATGTAGGCTATCTTCAGAATGCTTAAGGATAAAACATTTCTTCTTTCTTAAACAGTAAGAGCCAAATGAATTATGTTCATTTAATTATATTCATTAATGAAAGTAAATATTCCTCTATTTTTCTTGTAATTAGATTATAGACACTAAGAGTTTTGTTTTGTTTTTGTTTTGTGGTGGGGCTGGGGGTTGAATTCAGGACATCACATTTGCAAAGCAGACGCTCTACTGCTTGAGCCGCATCTTCAGTCTAAGACATTCTAAAATTATAGACAATTTTGGATGATTTCATTTTACATACAGTAAATAGAGATAAGAAATTATTTCACATAATTTAACCCATGCAGTGTTTGTTTTACGGATGTTAATGTTTTTTTACTTCACTTTTGCTCTCACACTAATTCCCAACCTACATTTATAATAATATCTCACTATTCCTTTTAGCTGTTCAATTATTTGTGACTATTTGGCTGCTTCAAGCAGTGAGCATAGAATATGGGGAAATACAGATCCCTAAATGGTCTGGATTGTGATTTATCTCTAACGTATTCTGAATAAACATCTTTGTGGTGACTTTTCTGCTTAAGATTCTCTAAATTTTCAATTTCCAGCCCTAGATTCTATTTTTGACTTCCATTTACACTTCCTCAGGGCTTTTATTTAATCTGTTCTCAGTCTACTTTTTCCAAGAATAAAGTAATGTATTTTCCTACATAGGTCTATTTGAAAGTGCCCCCTTCACCCTCTAAAACCACATAAACTATTTTTATTCTTGAAGGAAATACAAATAAGAGGGACAAAAAGGAATTTATAACAGAGTGTAGAGAAATCAATTAGGTATTTTCAGAAAAACAATGTCATTAATGTGGAAAAGGAAGGGACAGAAACTCCAAGTAATTCATATATTCCCAGAAATTCATATATTTCCATAGGGATGGAAATAACATATTTTATAAATCCATATTTTAGCCTTATTAAATAACTATATCAAATTCTTCCAAGAGATTCTTCTAAATAGCATCAAAAATTAAGATATGTTAATTCACATATTTGAAGGTTTCTTCAGATACAATAATAAAGTACTCCTGTCAGTTTCCATGAGCTTTTTAAATTGTTGAATTGGTTCAGAGACTTGAAGTGTACCTCAAACAATAGAATGCTTGACTAGCAAGCATGAAGGCCTCAGTTCCACCCAGTATCACGCACACACACACGCACACACATGCACACACACAAAAAATTAGAGAATTGGTTCTGAATATTTTGTTTTTTAATTTTTTTCTGATTTTACTTAATGTATGGTGCCAATTTTGTGTTAAACAATATTCAAGGGTATATTAAACACAAGGTAAGAGGCAACATTTTATAAAAGGCAATGACATATCATTTGGATATATGTCTATATATTTAAATATCAATGACTTAATTTATTTTAACTTCTTTCTCTGCTTAGTTTGTTCTTCATGGAGAAATCAAAAGGAAAGAGAAATCAAGCTTTGTAGAATATATCCATGTATGTGTGTCCATGTGCATCTGTGTATGTACATGTGTGGATGAAAGATCATTCCCTACTTACTTTTTAGATATACATATATATTTCACATATATTCATTTATATGTGTGTGTGTATATATATATATCTATATATATATAGTGATGCGTATCTCCTACACATATTTTTCTATATATAGTATCTCACATCCATATACATAAATGTGTCTTTATATGTGATAAATAAAAATAGTTATTTTTATATAAATATGCATATAGATATGTATGGGAAAACACATGAAAGTATGAAAGATAAAGAAAGGATACAAAACTGTTCTCATTAATTGAAGCTCAAGAAATAGATTCTTTGGCTGGGTGGCACATGTCAGTAACCTCAGCACTTGGGAAGCTGAGGTGGGAAAAGAGCTCGTTGCAGGCCAATCTGGAATACATAATGAGTTCTAGAAAAGCCTGGGCTACATAGTGAGACCCAGTCACCAAAAGCAAAAACAAAATGAATAGACTTTTTTGGAAGAATATGCAAAAGATAATTCCTTTCCATTTTCAGTATGGGAAGCCTAACATTTCAAAGAAGAAAAGATACTGAATTGATTACTATGGACTGAATAGCCTGTAATAGTTGATATACAAAGATTTTTTTAAATTGAGCAATGATATCTAGATGCAAATTTCTTTCAGAATTATTGTTACAAAGAAACAAATTTTTAAAAATGTTTCCTGCTATAAACCAAATTAATAATACAGTAAAAAGCATTACTTCCTTGTCTTATACATCTGCTAGCCATGCATAAATCACCACTTTTCTTCTTCTACTTTAACAATGCAGTTGATTAAGGAGATAACTGCTTCAGCTTTAATTGCTGCTGAGGATTTCATTGTTGTATACAGCTAGCAATGTGCTGAATCTAAATGAAGAACTATTTATAGGTTAAAAAATCAGTAACAGGAAAATACAATTCTCTTAGCTATAGGCAAATATCACAGATGAATGATTTAGAACTATATACATGAAGATTTGTACACAGTCAATTGATTTTGTTTTCAGCAAAAAATTAAAATGCAATTCAATATTTTAATATTACTTCCAATGAACAGAAGATTGTAGTAGTGGTTTTTTCAATATTCCCACTTAAGTCAAGTATAAAATACCAAAGTGTGAAGAAGTGGGATTATCTGATGAAGAAATTGCACCTATTCTATATAATCATCTTATTAAGTAAAACCTTGCTCAGTTGTAAAAGCATTGAACACCTTTCTATTAATTGTCTTCAAATAAAGTATTTTGATAGAAACAAGGTAGGAAATAACCAACCCTACACTTTGAAAATGCACATATTCCTGTCACCTCTAAGATAGCTGCTTTTCTAACTTCTTCAACATAGATTAGTTTTGCCTCTTTTGAATGTTAAGTAAATGGGAGAATATAAAAAAATATATAGTGCATGTGCCTCTTACATAACACTCTCCTAAGAAATCTCCTATCTTTCCAATTCACCAGAGATGATATTGTTAGTAAACACAAAAACAAAACCAAACAAAACAAATTTTCAAAAGCTAGAAATTTTTGAAGCCAATTATGTTGGCACTGTGTCATTTCCAAAACAAATACTTCAAGACAAGCTATTAAAAAGATGCTATAAGTTAATAGTGCTTGAAATATTAATTTGAAAATAGTCATTTTAATACTCATTCAAACATTTGGAGAAAACATATTTTAAAACAGAGCCTCAAGCTTCTCTTATGAATTTTCAATTATAAGAACCATTACAGCACTCTATAAAGCTTCAAGTACATACACAATTACCAGCAACTACATCTTCAAGGGCAGGAGTTAAAGGACAGTTATTCTGTGGTTAGTTATAATTCAGGAAGAAAATTGAAAAAAAAAGACTTTGTGGTAATACTATGATTATCATTAATACCTTCATAAGAGAGTAGTCTGTGTACGGGAAAAAAATGCTGGCATCATTCCCCAATCTAGTGATTCTCCAGGAAATTGCAAAGAATAATTTCCTTGTTCTTTGAAATTTGATAGGGTCATGCAAAGGGTTTTAGCTAATAAAATATAAAACCAGAAATCGAACACAAACTACAATCCTTTAAAATCTGATCTTGAAATTCACTTTCACCATATTCTCATCATTCTGAGCAAGTGAGTTGGTTCAGCCACCATAATCAGGGTACAAATTCCACCAGGAAGTGTGGATCATCATGAGTCATGTTAGAAGTTGAGGATTTCCAAATTTTCAAATTGTGGCAAGACTTTGAGCTCTTTATCTATGAGTATATATGCCTATCACTTTTTCAAATGTTTTAATATCCATGCCATATTTAATTACTTGACAGTAGCATAATTAAACTTAGTTGTTATTGATAGGCAATTTTTCCAATGTTGTTGGTTTTGTGCCCAAATATCAGTATATTACCAGGATAAATGCTTAAAATTGGAAATTCTGGGAAAGAAACAAGAAGTACATTTTCTATTTTAGAAGATATTTCTAATTAATAGGCAATTAAAAAAATAGACAATAGGATTACATTGAAAACAAGCTTCTTCGTGGCAAAGACACAAGCAGAAAAATAAATGGAAACCTGTGAAATGAAAGAAAGTATTTGGAAATCATTTATCTTATAAAAGGTTAATAATCAAAATCCATAGGAAATTCATCCAACTTAATTTCAAAAGGGAAAAGTGCTCAAAATAATGACAGTTAACCCACAAATAGAAAAGTACCTAAATGTACATTTGTCCAAAGGCATGCTGCTCAACACTACTAACCAAGGAAATGCAAATCAAAGTGATAAAAAGACATGAAGCTGTAACTATTATGGTGGCTGTCATAAAAATAAACAAATACAATATAACAACTGTTGACAATTATACAGAGAAAATATAACCCTGGTGTACTGCTGGTAGGAACATAAATTGGTACTTTCACTATAGAGCACTACAGAGATTCCTCAAAAATTAAACACTTAAATACCATATAATCTATCAACCACACTTACTGGTTTTTACACAGAGAATTGACATCAGAATCTAGAAGAGATTTTGCTTTTCCATGTATATACATTACAGCATTATTTAAAATAACAAATACATAAAAACAACCTAAATATACATCTAAAGATGAATGAATCAACAAAGTACGCTTATTATATGCACTAGAATAGAATTCAGCTTCATAAAAGGAAACCCTACCATTTGCTAAAAATTGGGTGAATTGAAGAGACAATTCACCAAGTGAAATAAGCCAGACACAAATGAGCTAATATTGCATGATCGATCACACATATTAAGGACTATGAGCACATGATAAAAGCGAGAGCACACAAGGAAGAGGCGAGGATAGGTAAGACACCTAAAAAATTAGCTAGCATTTGTTGCTCTTAATGCAGAGAAACTAAAGCAGATACCTTAAAAGCAACTAAGGCCAATAGGAAAAGGGGAACAGGAACTAGAGAAAAGGTTAGATCAAAAAGAATTAACCTAGAAGGTAACACCCACGCACAGGAAATCAATGTGAGTCAGCTCCCTGTATAGCTATCCTTATCTCAACCAGCAAAAACCCTTGTTCCTTCCTATTATTGCTTATACTCTCTCTACAACAAAATTAGAGATAAGGGAAAAATAGTTTCTGCTGGGTATTGAGGGGGTGGGGGGAGAGGGAGGGGGTGGAGTGGGTGGTAAGGGAGGGGGTGGGGGCAGGGGTGAGAAATGAACCAAGCCTTGTATGCACATATGAATAATAAAATAAAAAAAAATACATTACCAAAAAAAAAAGAAAAAAAAAAAGGAACCTAAAAGAATGACCTGCTTCCGGGCTCCACTGCAGTGCTCTACTTGTAGCCTTTCCTTTCTGTCTAATAAATCCCACTTTTTAAAAACAAAAAGGACCTAAAAAGAGTCAAAATCATAAAAGCAGTACGTGGAAGCGTGGCTACTTTATAAGGGAATTAGAAGGTGTGGGAATTGTGGAGTTCAGCTAAATAGTATGATATTCCCAGTTACACAAGATGAATAGGAGATTTATTGCATATATTTAAGTATACTGCATCACACATTTAAAATTTTATTATGATAGCAGACTTTTGTTAATTGTTCTTAGAAAAAGGAAGGAAGTGCTAAAAATATCTTTAAGATTTTGGGGTGTCATGAGAGAGTGACAACATAACTCAGAAGTCAATAGGCAAGGCAAAATTTACTTCTGTACAAAGGTTCACCACAAACAAATAGCAAGCACACAGAGTGGGAAGTCTGCTGGAGCTTTATCTCTTAACACAATGCTCCCCCTACCCTGGATTGGGCAGGTTTTTGTTTTACAGTCTAAATGGTTGGTTAATTGGAAAGGGGACACCAGGAGGAGGCTTTGTAGACAGACATTTAAAAGTTCAGGGAAGCAATAGGTTATCAGCTGTAGACCAAGGCACCTAGAGGAATTTTGTCCAGCTGAGGATAACAACACTTTGTTCTTAATAGAAACTTTTATCAGGTTAAGCAGAGTCCATGAAGCAAGTGTATGGGAAGCTAGTTAGTGAAGATGAACATTTGTGACAGTGGTGATTACTGATTAAATCCTTTACCAGAAAAGACCCAACCAAAGCTGATTCTCACAGAAGGAAGAACCTTTTAGAACCAATAATATGTTTATGTAATTTTATGGTGATGTTTCAAGGTGTATACTTACCTTTAAAATCTTCAAGGGTGGTATATTACATATGTATAGGATTTTGTAGGTTAATCATATCATGGATACAGAAACACAAACACAAGCCAAAGAAGAACTATGAATTTGTTTTGAGAAAAATTTAAACACACACACACACACACACACACACACACAGACACACACATACATATAGTTAAACATACACACAGACACATACATACATATATATATATATGTATACACACACATATATATAGATATATATATATATATACTGTATATCTCTCTATATATAGATATATACAAAGTATGGAAATTTTAAAAAGGTAAATTGCTTTACTTTTTCTGAAAAATAGTTTCAGTTGCAGGAAAAACTGAGTGCAAAGAAATCACTTAGTATTTCCTACTTCTGAAAGATCACTGGAACAGTGACAGACAGCTTTCTCCATCTCTGTTTACTATTAGAATAGTCAGTTTATATGTTCAGGTATTAGCAAGTCCAATACAAAATAATTAAAAAATTTTGATCCTATATTTTCTTGAAAGTGACTACATTCAGACTTAAACACAAATCTCCTAAAACTACTAACCTCTATTGAAATAGAAATCTTGCTTTGCTCAAATTCTTTACCTCCTTGAAGACCCAGGAAATCTTGTTCTGGGTGGTTTGTGGAAAGGCATAAGGAGAAATAAAAAGGCAAATATTTTATGCGCCAACCTTGTGGCCATTATATTAAAGTAGTATTTATTAAGATATAAGTAAGCCAGAACCCAAATTTTTGTCACCTTATTAGAAAGGGAAAGATATATTAATGTCACCATAAATAAGAATAATAACTGTGTATAGGAAATTTCTATGTATGCCACAATATCTTGTAAACACACAAAAAGAAATTCTTGTAATAAAGGGAGTGAGAAAAAAATTCAATTGATAATTCTTTAATAAAAATTGAATCATGTACTTATTTCTTCTTGAAAATACAAATTTTATTTTATAGTATTTGAGATATTTTTACAGTCATAATAGCATAAAATTTGCAAATACACACACACATAAGAAGTTGATCACATTATTCTACTGAACTATAATTTTAAATGTAATTGAGCAGCTGGATTATATACAACTATAGAGCTAGAATATGTACAATTTTAAAAATACATCAGATCTTCTCAAGGAAATCATCCAAGTATAGTCAATGACTTTCTGAATAGGACTCCAAGACTTCAGGAAATCAGAGCAAGGATTAGCAAATGGGTTTGCATTGAATTATAAAGCTTCTGGACAACAAAAGACGTAATCAGAGTGGAGAGAAAGCGTAGTTATGCATCTGACAGGGAATTAATATCCAGAATACATAAAGAACACAAAAAAATGAAACACTTTAAGAATTAATAATCTAATCAATAAATGGGCAATTGGACCAGTCAGTGGAAAAATAAGTTCACCTTATTTAATCCCTTCTCACTGTCCTTTAACCCCTCAGACTTAACACAGTTCTGACATTTTTCTCTGATCGTTTTTATTTCTCTTCATCCTTCCCCAATACTAATAAATTCATACTTTACAAGCTATCATTCCTCGTATATTATACAAATATCCATGTTTTTCTATGTAGCAAGATATTTATAAGCCCCAAATCAATTTAATTAAATTCAGCAAATATCATGTGTCATGTTTCCAGGGAATCTGTCCATATACCCCAGGCAATGTTAGGTTCTCTGCTACTACTCTAAGCAAAATTTAGAAAGGAATTAAAATACATCCACTGTGTTTTTATTTGAAATGAAAACCACAGAGCAACCATTTAGAGAGAGATGCAATTCCTGGAAACTGAAAAACACAAATATTTAGTAATTTTCACTAAACCTGTAATTATTTCCACTGGAACATCTATTTAATAATTCCAAACAAGAAAATTGTTTTGATAATTTTCTATACAGTCTGAATTATATTTTCACAGGTTATAAAAAGAAAGATCTGTATGTGACATTCTTTCATACTTGAAAGGAAAATATCTCATTATAACAATGTTATAGGTACCTTCAAAAAATTTGTGCTATCAATGTCATAACACCCCAGTCAATTCCCAGCCCCACAAAAACTCATTAACAGTAGCAGACTTGTCTAAACAATTAGTTAGTAAATCCAGAGCCTATATAGATTTTCAAAAGTGAAGTAATAACAGAGAAATATTCAGATCCATTTCACAGGTCTGGGATTAGAGTCATTTGTAATTTTCTTCATTTTATTTAGAGACAATCCAAGGAAAAAATAAAAATAAAGGATTTCCAATACTGTGGTGAGAGAAAGAGCACATGAAGTGACTTTTTCATGAGGCAAAGGCCTCTTCTCTAGTGTAAACCTAATGAGAGAATCACCTTTTCTGTAGTACAGTGAACTAAAGTCATCATCAATTGTGTTTACTCCTGCTGTAAGTGACAGAAAAGCTTATAAATAATTTATAACACCATGTTATAAATAACATTTTATGTAAAAGAAAACCATACCCAGGTTTACTAAGTGTTTCTTTAATCTTTCTAAATATATCAACCAAATAGCTTCTGCCTTTTTGTATTCTCATAAGAATTGCTTTCTGGATGTTTTTGATGAAAAATAGAGATGCCTTAATGTTGAAATACAGAAGAACATGTTGTCCTAGATAAATTGATATAAGTTCTGGCTTATTATTTTTAAGATTTCTCAAGGAGAAACATACATAGTATATGCATATGTAGTATATTTATATGAATAAGTATAAAACTTTGAGGGATTAGGAAGACAGACTAGAGTCTAAGTTTCATAAAATAATCATTTAGACATGAACAAACTCCCACATTAATCCCAGGAACTGTTTCTTTCCTCTTTTAAAACAACGTATAAATTGATTTATGAAGAAATAGCATAGTATTTTGCATTTACTTCAATGAAAATTTATTTTTTCAAGTGTTTCAAATAAAAAATAAAGCATATTCTGATTAAATTATCTCTAGCTTTTCAAAAAATGTAAATACTGAATTTATGAATGATGAAAATGTATAAATGGTTTCTGTATTGGAAAACACTGTTAAAGTTCCTCTAAATATATTACACATTTTCCTTTTCATGAAACAGTTTACTAGTTTCTACAAATTGAAACAGTCAAAATAAAAATAGGATCCTGAGGGTACTGATTTATCCACTAAAAAAAGATTACTTGAAGAAATAATTCCATTTGACAGCAAATGAAATCATTACTTATGGCATGTGGCATTTACACTCTAGGTAAGTAGGTATCTCAATGTAATTTTTTCTTGTAACTGGGGTTTGAACTCAGGACCTTGCATTTGTAGAGAAGGCACTCTACTGCTTGACCCACATCTCCAGTCTGTCAAAATTTATATCATTTTAAAATAAATTTTTATTAAGATATATTCATTATAAGCTGGGGGAATTCATAGTGACAATTCCGGTTAGACTTATATTGTACATTAATTACATTGCCTCCATTGTCTCTCCCTCTGAACCTTTCCCCATCCCCACTTAATGCAATTAATTACAAGAGATTTCTTAGCTCTGTTTCACATAGGTGTATGAAGTCCATTTACTAAATACCATCACCTTAATCTCCTTCCTTCACTCTCCCCCCACCACTATTACCTTCCCCACAAACAGTGTACTTATTCTACAGTCCCGTTTTTCTTTATTAATATTTAAGTTGATTTTCAAAGGGGTGTCTCAACGTATGTGCACTGTGGGTGTACGTTACTCTGGTCCATTCAAACCCTCCTATTACCCATCTTATCACTTTACCTCCCACCCCACATATTTCAACTGCTCTACCTTCACATCTCATGTTTTACAATATTACTGATGCTCTATCATTTTCTTTTCCTTTTCCTTTCTGCCTGAGTTCCATAAAATAGTTATACTATTACAAACATGTTCTACATCTGAGTTTGTATGTGATCATGCTTGGTTTTTGTTTATGTTTATCTTTTGGGTCTATGTTCCATATATTAGAGAAAACAAGTGGTCTTTGTCTCTCTGAGTCTGGTTTACTTCACATGATGTCCTTCAATTGCATCCATTTGCCTTCAAACCACAAGTCATTATTCCCTATGGCAGAGTAATACTCCATTGTGTATATGTACCACAATTTCTTGATCCATTCATCAGTTTTAGGGCAACTAGGTTCTTTCCAAAGCTTGGTTATTATGAATAGTCTGTAATGAACATTGGCATACAGGTGTCTCTATTGTATCTTGTCTTACATTCATTCAGGTAGATGCCCTGAAGTTGTATCACTGGATCCTATGGCAATTCTATCTTAAGTTTTTGGAGCATTCTCCATAATGCTTTCCATAGTGGTTGTACTAGTTTGCATTTCCAACAGCAGTGTATAAAGGTTCCTGTTTCATCACATGCTCACCAGAATTTGTTATTGTTATTGCCCTTGATTATGACCATTATAACTGGGATAATATGAAATTTAAGTGTTTTTAATTGCATATTTTTTACAACTTGGGAAATTGAACACTTCATGTGCTTACTGGCCATTTGTACTACTTTCTTTGAGAAATCTCTGCTTAATTCATGCACCATTTCCCCACCGAGGTATTGATTCTTTGGGGGCTGAGATTTTTCAGTCCCCTATAGATTCTGGATATTAGTCCCTTATCAGAGGAGTAGCTGGCAAAGATTTTTCTCTCATTCTGTGTGCTATCTCATGAGTCTGGTGACTTTTTTCTTTGCTGTGCAGACATGCTTTAATTTGATGCAGTCCCATGTTCATTCTTTCTCTTAAATACTTAGCCTTTTGAGTGCTATTTAGGATTTTTTTTTCCCTATAGCTATTGGTTCCAGTGTATTTCCTAGTACTTCCTGGAGTGGTTTCAATGTTTCAGGCCTTATATTAAGGTTTTTGATGCACTTTGAGTTAATTTTGGTACACGGTGAAAGACAGAGATCTACTGAGTAAGCTGACTTTTCTCCATCATGTGTTTTGGGCTTGTTTGTCAAAAATAAGTTGGCTATAGATGTGTGGATTTATGCATGAGTCATCCATTCTGATCCATTGGTCTTACTGTCTGTTTTCATGCCAACACCATGCTGTTTTTATTGTTATGTCTCTGTGGTCTAGATTGAAGTCAGATTTTGTGATGCCTCCAGAATTCCTTTGGTTATTCAAGGTCTTTTGTGTTTCCATATATATTTCAAGATTGATTTTGCATTTCTGTGCAGAATGTCATTGGAATTTTGATAAGGATTGCATTTAACATATAGATTGCTTTGGGTAGTATGGCCATTTTCACAATGTTGACTCTACAAATCCACAAGCATGAAAAGTCTTTCCATCTTCTGATGTCTTCTTCAATTTCTCTCTTCACTGGTTTATAGTTCTCATTAAAAGATATGATATTTCACATATGTGCCTATAAAGAAGCCATGATACATAGAATAAAGAGGCCATGATCCATAGAAATGTTTGTATTTCTGTAGGGACATAGTTTTTTGAAAAACTAAACTTGCAACCTGAGTTAAGGAATGTTTAATAGCAAGTATTCCTTCAAAGTTAGAGGGTGTATGACTTCTGCAGAGCTCTTTAGCATAACCTAATAGTAGAACCAGCACTACTTGCTTTCTTTCAAGTAGAAGAGCCACATAGTTACATCAAAACTTTTTAGCAGTGGTGAATACCTATAATACAAACTTGAGAGGTGGACGTGGGAGTGTCTGTTTCAATCCCAGCTGGCAAAAAGTTAACAAATTCCATCTCAACAAACAAGCTGGTCCATGTCTGTACTTCTAACTATGTTGCAAGTTTATGTAGGAGAATTGTTGTTCAAATCCAGCTTAGACAAAAATTGCAAGACAGTCTCTGAAAAATAAAATAAAATCCAAAATGGCTGGGAGTATGTTTCAAGTAGTAGAGGAGTCACTTAGCAAGCAGGTCAAATCCTAATAACTCATAAAAATAGAGTTCTAAATGTTACTCTTCCTCCTTTCCTGATGGATATTGCCAAAGTAGCTTCTATACAAGCTCCAAAATTCATTATTTCAACTTTGTACTCGTGTGACACAGGACTCTTTCTGCATCCCAATTTATACTATCAGATATTAGATTTCCTCACAATGTATGGGTTTAAAGAAACAACATTAAGTCAATCTGTGAGTAAAAATTAGTATTTTCCCATATTTTAATATTCAGCTATTCCAAGTATATATTAAGTGTACTGATGGAATAATATATCAGATCCTTCTTATTTTCAATATCACCTAATGGGAAGCATTCTTGAATATTCACTAAGGAAAATATAGCAATATAACTTTTGATATAAAATGTAAGATTTGGACTTCTTCAAGTACAAATCCATGCTTTGTACTTAGGCTGCTTACACTGTTATAAAGAACTATATTTTTCTGGGCTCTAGGTTGATCACTTATTTGACAGTTGGCACTGGATTCAAAAATATTTTTTCATGTACATATTGGATTTAATTTTCAAGAAAGATCTCAGTTAATTAACAAGTAAATGCACTATCCCATCAGCTAATCATTCTAGCCACTAGCCAATAAAGAAAGAAATAGCTATTTAGTTTTTGTGAGCAATTTAAGATAACTACTTGCCACCATAAGAACTGAGTCTACCATTAGAATAGAGTCAGAGTGCCCTCTCTACAGAGAGCTGGAACTAGAATCATTGTATACTCAGTATCCATCATGACTTTGCCAGGTTCCTTAGTAGTCAGCTTCAACCTGTTCATTAGCCACTTATTCTCTTTTTAACCACATAGCATCATCTACTTAATTTCTGTAAAATTAAGAGCATATGTCAAATATGATTACTTATATAGGGATGACAATGAAACTTTCAATTCCATACATATATTTTTTATTTAAAATGTTTTCACTAATTATTGATGATTGATATCTCTGATTATATTTGACCAAGTACCTTTTAATACTTTCCACATTGTGAATCAGAGCAAAGTACAGTTTTAAAAATTAAATGTAGTAATATTAATAAGACACCAAAGTGACTCATATAACTATTTTCAACTTTATTCATCTTTTTAAAAATTAATTATACAGTTGATTCCTTCCAACAATTTAATGATGTTCTTGTTTATCATCATCAGTTCTCATCTTGAAATGTCTACAGAGTGATAATTTTTTAAGCTACTATTATAGCCAGTAAAAATAATTCATCCAGAAAAATAGGCCACATAGTTTCAATTAATAAAAAAATTCCTCATTAGACCATGACCACAAGCAAACACATATAATATTTATGAAGAAAAACAAAACATCTCTGATATCTTGAATGGTATATGCAATTTCCTGTTTTGTACTCATATTCCAAAAGTAGAACTATGTATAAATTAATAATTTTACATTAAATTAGAGTTAGCTTACTACTATTGAAGATTTATGTATGATGACTTAATGGATTATTCATTTGAACCCTGAGTATTTAAGTCTAAACATATACAAGAAAAAAACAGAAAGTAACAAGACAGCAAAGAAATCTATGTGTACCATCCTTAGATACAAAGGAATTGTAAATCAAAATGACATTGAGATTCTATTCCAGCTGACTCAGAATCACTATCATTAAAAAAAAAATGAATGACAGCAAATGCTGGTGAAGATGGGGTGAGAGATACCTTTATACAAGTTGGTGGAAGTCTAAATAAGTGAAACCATTAAGGAAATCAATAAGGATATTCTTCACAAACTAAAGGTAGAACTAACATATGATCCTGCTACACCACTCCTAGGCATATATATGAATGAATGTAAGTCAACATAAAGTCAGTACACCTGCACACCCAAGTGTATAGCACCACTATTCACAATAACCAAGATATAGAAGCAGCCTAGATGCCCATGTACTAAAAAATGGATAAAGCAAATGGGAAGATGTAAGCTGTTTACCAGAGGAACATGGGTGACTGAAGCTATAAAAGATGAGGGGATTACTGAGTCCTGCCACTTTAATGAAGAATACTAGTGCTTTTATAAACTGCTTTTACACAGAGAGCATTAGGTCAGAAAAAGCATGCCAAGTATTGCATGTCAAGGTTACATTAGTACAAGGAAGCACAGTTAAAATTCACTCTTTGTTATGTCTCCTTTAAAATGGGAACAGAGAAGCAGGAGAAGTACATGGTCAGCATAACATTCTTATTTACATCTGAGGGACACGAAACCATCTGGGAGCCTTGAATTCTGTTTTTCTGGATGTTTGGCTTTCTCACAAGGCCAGATACCCACTCACACAGGCCAGGTCTGGTCTGAGACTTTTGCCCCAGTTCCTTGTAGCTTTCTCACGAGGTCAGATGCCAACTCACACAAGCACAGTTTGGTCTGCAACTTTTGCCCCAGTTCCTTGTAGCTTTCTCACAAGGCCAGATGCCAACTCACACAGGCACAGTTTGGTCTGAGACTTTTGCCCCAATTCCTTGGAGTTTTCTCACATATACATTCCAAAAATGAATGAAATTATGCCCTTTGCAAGAAAATGGATGGAAAATGAGATTTTCATATTAAACAGAATAAACCAGACTGAGAAAAATAGTATACTTTCTCTCATATGTGGAATTTAAACCTAAAAAAAGAAAACATAAATACAAGAGCAGTTGCTCATCCCTATAACACATTCAGACACAGGAACTGTTGACTAAGAGCCTTACATTCAACATAATTATGTAAAGTAAGCACTTGTTTCAATTAAGAAAAATTGAGAAGTATTGTTCCAAGTAGACCTGCAACAAAATTATATAGAAACTAACTAGGTTAAAAGCAAATTACCTATATGGTAATTCTAAATCATCGAGCAAAAAAGAAAAAGAACACCAGAAAAGATAATTATCATGCAACAGGTGTTACTCTTTCTTTTCTTTTTTTTTCTCATTTTATTTTATCATTTTTACATTTACTTACATGTGTGTACATTATTTGGGTCACCTTCCCCTCAACCCTCCCCTGCTTCTGGGCAGAACCTGTTCTTCCTTTTTGTTCTTTGATTTTGTTGAAAAGAAAACATAGGAGACAATAAGAAAGACATATCATTTTTGCTAGTTTGAAATAAAGATAGCTATGCAGAGAGATTCTTAGCATTGCTTCCATGCACTTGTGAATTGCCACCCACATTGAGTCCTCTCTACCAGACTTCTTCACTACTTCTTGGTGTCCTTCCCATAGCAGCCTTTGCCAATTTAAGATTACGATATTCACTCCTGTATGGGGAGCACGTAAATCACATTCAAGTTTTATGTTTCCTTTCCTTTCCCGATTTCTACTGTGTATGTACTCCCCTTAGTGTGAGACTCATTTCTGATAATATTAATGCATTTGTTTTGAGTCTATAAGCTGCATATGAGGGAGAACATGCAACTTTTTTGCCTTCTGAAACTGGCTAACCTTGTTTAAGATGATGTTCTCTAGTTCCATCCATTTACTTGTAATGATAAAATTTCATTCTTTGTGGCAGAATAAAATTCCAGTGTGTATAAATACCACATTTTCTTGATCCATTCATTGGTTGTGGGGCATCTTGACTGTTTCCATAGCTTGACTATTGCAAATAGTGCTGCAACAAACCTGGGTATGCAGGTGCTTTAATAAAATCTTTAGTCACATTACTTCAGGTATATCCCTAGAAGTTGTATTGCTGGATCTTATGGCAGATTTATATTTAGTTTCTTAAGAAGCCTCCATATTGTTTTCCAAAGTGATTGTACTAGCTTGCATTCCCACCAGCACTGTATGAGGGGTCCTTTTACTCAGAATCCCTGCCAACATTTGTTTTTGGTGGTGTTCTTGATGCTAGCCATTCTAACAGGGGTGAGGTGGAATCTTACTGTCGTTTTGACTTGCATTTCCTTAATGGCCAGAGATGGTGAGCATTTTTTCACATGTTTTTTAGCCATTTGGACTTCTTCCTTCGAAAAAATTCTGTTTAATTCAGTTGCTCAGTTCTTTATTGTTTTGTTGATTTTGGGGGAGTTTAATTTTTTGAGCTTCCTGTATATTCTAGTTATCAGTCTTTTAATATATCTAACAAATATTTTCTCCCACTCTGTGGGTGGTCTAGTCAATTTAGAGAACATTTGTTTTGCTGTGTTGTAGCTTTTTAATTTCATCTAGTACTCTTCCTTTTCTTAGTTTAACTTAAAATTGAGCTTACACAATAATATGAATAAAATGTTCTACAGTTCATATGCTACATGGATATGCAATATATGTTTGCATATTGTAAACAGAAAAACAAAAATGATATATGTGAGAAAAGCTTTACTGGGTTAAGAAAATAATGACAAATGCTAAATTATTATACTACTGTGTTGTTGAGTTTATAATTCAAATTGAAGTAATATGTATATTATAAAATGAAAATGGAAGAAAATAGAATGGACATGAATAGAATTGTTTACATGCAATAGTAGAATTATGCTCATACAAATCTGATGATTATATGGAGTAAATTATTGGTGATTGATATTTCTGATCATATTTGACCAAGCACCTTGTATGAAGGTATGTTCTAACATATGGAGAACATATGGAAATATATGGAGTGAACTCTAGGACAGGAACACACATGCACATGCACACATGCTCATGTACACATGCACAAACAAATAACTCAAAAGAGTAAGAAAATTATTAATGAAATTAAAGTATTATATAAAATATTTTTATTTCAATTAAATGGAGAAATAAAGAAACTAAAAAGATATGACAGGAAGCAAAAAGTATATTGATGGAAATGGAGTAAATTGTATCAATAATATGAAGTATAAATATATTAAGGAATCCAATCAAAAGCATGTTTTAAAGTTTGTGTTTTGCAAAGATGGAATGTCTACAAGAGACATATTTTAGGTTTGAAAACATAGGTTCTAATTAGTTGTGCTTTTATTCTCATTAAATTCCATTAACTTTGATTTCCTCCTTTATTTCTTCAATGAACCACTGATCATGGAGTGATGTGCTGCTCAGTCCTCAGATGTTTGATTTTTTCTGCTGTTTCTTTTGTTGTTCCATTCTAGTTTAATTTTGTTGTGGTCAGGTAGTGTGCAAGAAGTTATTTCAATTTTTTTATATTTGTTAAGAATTGTTCCTAAACATGTTCGGTTTTGGAGAAGTTTCCATGGCTGATGAGAAGAATGCACATTTTGCTATTGCAGGAAGAATACTCTGCAGATGTTTGCCAGGTCCATTTGTCATTCAATTTTAGTGAAGCTTATTCTTTGTTGATTTTCTGTGTCATTTCCTCTAAAGACAGGAACAAGACAAAGATGTCCACTCTCTCCACTCTTATTCAACATACTCTTGGATATCTTTGCCAAAGATTATTGCTCTCTCTTACTGACTGGAAGCAAAAAAAAAAAACGAATACAAATTGGAAAGAAAGTAGTTAAACTATCCCTATTTGCAGATGACATTATCTTCTACACAAAAGATCCAAGAAATTCTTAGATACCATAAACAGCTTCAGCAATGTAAAATGTAAAGGATACAAAATCAATCTATAACAATTAGTAGCCTTTCTATACACCAACAATGAACAGATTGAGAAAGAATACAGGAAAATAATTCCATCTACAATAGTCTCAAAAAAAAAAAAAAGCCCTAGGAATAAACAAAGGATGTGAAAGATCTCTACAAGGAAAACTATAAACCACTGAGGAAAGATTGGGGAAGACTATGGAAAGTGGAAAGATCTCCCATGCTCCTGGATTGATAGAATTAATATTTGTGAAAATGGCTATACTATCAAGAGCAATTTACATGTTAAATGCAATTACCATCAAAATTCCAATGCCATTCACCTCAGAAATTGACAAATCAGCCCTAAAGTTGACCTGAAAACACAAAAGTCTGCAAATAGCCAAAGTAATACTGAGCAAAAAGAGCAACACTGAAGTTATCAAAATACCAGACTTCAAACTATACTATAAACCATAGAAATAAAAACAGCCTGGTACTGGCACAAAAACAGACATGAAGGCCAGTGGAGCAGAATAGAAGACCCAGATATGAATCTACACAGCTACACCCACCTAATTTTTGACAAAGGCACCAAACACTTAAAATGGAAAACAGACAGTCTTTTCAACAAATGTTGCTGGGAAACCTCGATATCTGCATGCAGCGAACTGAAATTAGATCCATGTCTTTCATTCTGTACAAATATCAACTCAAGGTAGATTAGGGACCTTAATATTAGATCTGAAATCTTGAAGACAGTGCAGGAAAGAGTAGGGAATACATTGGAAGCAGTAAGCATTTGCAATGACTTCCTTAGTAGAACCCAAATGGCTCAGCAAACATGAGAAAAGACTGACAAATGAGACTAAATGAAATTAAAAAGTGAAAGAAACAGTCTTTAAATTGAAAAAGCTGCCCACAGATTGGGAGAAAACATTTGCCAGCTATACATCTGACAAGAGATTAGTTGCCAGAATATACAAGGAACTCAAAGAACTAAACTTCTAAAAATCAATGGCAATGAAGAAATGGACAAATGAACTAAACAGATCTTTTCCAAATGAACAAGTTCAAATGGGTAAAAACCACATGCAGAAATGTTCAAAATTCCTGGTCATGAAGGAAATGCAAATCAAAAACCATGTTAAAAGTCCTTCTCACTCCTTTTAGAATGGCTACTGTAAAGAACACAAACAAATGTTGATGAAGATGTGGGGAAAAAAGAACCCTAGTACCCTGCTGGTTGGAATATAAAGTACAACTGCTATGGAAAACAGTATGGAGGCTCCTTAAGAAACTAAAAATAGAAGTACCATATGATCCAAGAATTCTTTTCCTAGTGATAGACCCAAAGGAATGTTAATCACGTTACAATACAGGCACCAGAACAACCATGTCTATTGCAGCAGTATTCAAATACCTAAGCTGTAGAAACAGCCAAGATACCCCACTACTAATGAATAGATTAAGAAAATATGGTACTTACATACAATGACTTCTATTTAGTCACAAAGAATGAAATTTTATCAGTTGCAGGTAAATGGATAGAACTGAAGAACATCATTTTAAGTGAAGTTATCTATGTTCAGAGGACCAAAAACTATAAGTGTTTTTTCTTATGTGTGGAATATACACCTAATACAAATACAGATATATTATAAAAAATGGATCAAGCTAAGGGAATGCCACATAGAAGAGAGAGAGGGTAAAAGAAGAAAATCAAGAAGGTGAATATGGTTAAGGTACTCTCTATATAAGAATGAATGAATTTTTAAAACTTTCAAAATCACCATAAGAAGGGGGATTAAGGTAAAAAGAAAAAGAGAGTAGATGAACCAATTCAGGTTATAATACACAGAAATGTCATGAAGAAACACCCTGTGTAACAATCTTTAGCAAAAAAAATATCTTTTTTTTCTTTTTCTTTCTTTTTTTTTTAGAAAATCAGAGAGCAGGAGAGCTGAACAGGTCCTGCATTGGTTCCAGTGCGAGGGGGGGAAGAGGACGGGAAAGGGTATGGGAGGGTGACTATAGTTCAAATACTGTGTACACATCTATGTAAATGGAAAAGTGATACCTGTTGAAGCTATTCCAGGAATGGTAGGAGGTGGGGATAAAGAATGGTGGAGGAGGTGAATTCAAGTATGATGTATTTGACATATCGTAAGAATATTTGTAAATACCACAAGGTACAGCTACCTAGCACAATAATCAAAAAGGAGAGAAAAGTTCACTATTGGGTAATTGCACAATCTATGAATATGCAGACAACAGTGTAAAATTTATATGCATAAGTTGGATACTATGTGAATTTTATCTCAGTGAATTGTTTTAAAACAAATAGGATAGGAATCTTATGGGATATACAAATGTACACATAGATGTTTGTGTGTGTGTGTGTGTGTGTGTGTCTACATGTCTATTTTCTACTATCTAATTACTTATACTTCTATATGTTTTTGCATATGTCTCCACCAAACAATCATTTTATTATATATTGTAATTTAAAAAAAATTTGTCAGGACCTAATTTTCTCTGTGTCTCCGTCTCTTACTCTGCCTCTCTCTCTCTGCCCCTTTCTCTCTCTGGCTCTCTGTTTGTTTCTGTCTCTCAGCATGAAACATTTCATTATCCAGTCTATGTTAACATTTTATTTCAAGCACATTTGGATTTTTGGTTGAAGTGCCTAGCACTACATGTATGAAATTCCATCAAATTATTATTTATTATTATATAAAGTATCATTATTTGCAATAGTTTTTACTACTTATTAAAATATTCTCATTGATAGAAAAAGTGTTGTTTCAAATCATTACAAGAAAATTTCTTGTCATATGTAGAAATTACTTAGTCTAAAATTGTTAAATACACATGAAATGAAATTTGTCTTCCTATTTTAATTAAAATTGCCTTAATGAAGCAATAACTGAAACACCAATTTGTTGACATTTTTGTTATTATATTCATATCATTACTTTACTGTTCTCATTAATATAAGTGATTGTAAATGTCAATAATCTAGTGTCATGAAGCTTTTCTGTTAGCTTCAAAACAGAAACTTTAGTACTCATTAAAAGACAGTCTCATGTAAATGAATAGAAGTATTTTCTCATACTCAGGAACATAGTTCTGGAGATGTGTATACTAGATAACATATGAGGTATGTAAAAAATTCCAAAGCATTTTTCCTCCTTAACTTAGTGTTTTAATGCTGATTCTCAGATAATTCTTCATATTTCATTAAAGGGGTATTAATAAAGGTGGATGGAAAAAAATGGCATGACTGTGAAAGCTTTTAACAGAACATTGGTATTTGAAAAACCTTAATCCGTGTAGGGATTTGGAAAATCTTGGATGTAGTAGTGTTTTTACCCCTATTTATCTGTTAGATGAGATCTGCTCATGTTTTTTCTGACAAGTTCTTTAGTTTTGTTTTTTAATTGAAGGCCTCAGCATTCTAGAACAAATGTGTTTAACAAAGCTAGTTATTTGTCACAAGAACTAGAGGATGCATATTACTTTGCTAGTAGACTCATGGATTATGGGAAAAGAATCAAGGAAAATAAGGTTTTGTTCAGTGTGAGCAATGAAAGATGCTCACTGATGTTTTATTCAGTATAGTATCTTTCTAGCTGCCTTAAGAACTCACACTTCACGTTGCTTTCAGCTTCCTGTAGGGAAAATCAGGAATGTTACATTACTTGTGCAATGGTCAAGTCAAACTCCTTTCATTTTCTAATGATGAACTGAAGATTTTTTTGTTTAAGAAGTAGTACAGAACTAATATGTATAATCTCATCTTTTTATTTTTATGTCATAATTGGTAGGAAAGAATATGAAATTAAAAGTCTTTAAACTATTGGCAACTTCTCTAATAAGAAAAGTTGCCTTGTCTTATTAACCACAGATTAGAAATAATGAGGAACCCCTGCATTGATTAATTATAAAGGTAGGTAGAAATTATTGAATTATATGCATATATGAACAAGAAAAACACCACACAATTTTGTTGAGGAATCTTTGATAAATATTAGTTATTTGTAATTATATAGATAAGAACCGAAGACATAAAACTTACAAACTGTTTTTATGGAAACTAGAAGTTCTACTTATTTTAATAATATTTATGACAATATTGTCTTCATGTTAGCATTTACAATCTGAAGTTATTAATTTATAAAAATTTTATTTATTAATTCGTGAATACTATTACTCTCTAATACTTTCTTTCTGAAAGTGCTTTGCATACAGATTTTTAAATTTTCTATTAAAGATCTATTTCAGATGAATAATTGAATGATCATATTATTAACATTTTGAAATGATGCTTAAAGATCTAAATGTATTTATCATTGAATTTTGTATTACCTTGCATTACAAATGTTGAAACAATGGAACAAATGTTTATAGACTAAACTAAGTAGTAATAAATCAATATATTATGACCAATAGAAATTTGAAGAAATTATATTTTCAATATGTGAATTTTTAGTAACTTAATATATATCTGCACATACTTAGTCCATTGTGGTTGAAAATATTGGCCTGTATTTGATTGTTACAATTATACTGAGGTATTATGACAGACTGACAGATTATTTGAGAAGTGAGAAAGAAAATTTTGTCAGATGCTGGGACTCACACCTGTAATCCCAGCCACTTGGGGGCTGAGATCAAGAGAATCTCATTTCCAGGCCATCCCAGGGATCACATCTCACAGTAAAAAAGTGGGTTTGGTGACATCTACCTGTCATTCCAGGTATGGTGGATAGCATAAAATGAGAGAATAATAGTTCCAGATGTCCTGGACAAAACAGCAAGACCCTACCTCAAAAGTAAACCATAAAAATGGGCTGAAGGTGTGCCTCAAGTGCTAGAGAGACTGCCTAGCAAAAGCTGGGGTTTCAACCCCAGTACTGCCAAAAATTAAAATTAAAAAATTGTTCCAAATTTCTAGAATGTTATTGGCTTGAATAATTTAAACATTAAATCTTAAAATTGTTGTGATAATGCAATTTACATGAATATTATATTAAAATAAATGTTTAAATAATTTTTGAAATTTATTTTTACTACTTTTTTATTGGTGGTACACTGTGACATTTACAAAAGTTCTTACAATATATCATAGTTAAATTCAATCCCATCATCATTCTCCTTTATCCCCTCTTCCCTCCACTTCTGGGATAGTTTCAACAGGTCTCATTTTTCTATTTACATACATGAGTACATAATAGTTCTACCATATTCACCCTCCTACACTCTTTTCTTATACTCTCCCCAATACCACTGCCAGCTTCCCTCCTAGGAAAGATAGGTTTTGCCTTCCTATTTTCTGTTTTTGTAAAAATAAATGACATTTTTGTTGTTTAAGATAGCTATACAGGGTGTTTCACTGTGATATTTCCATGCATGCATGTATGTATGTATGTATGTATTATAGCCCAAATTTGTTCATCCCCCTTTTAATTGTCTCCTTTCTACTTTAATCCCTTTTTTTATGGTGATTTCAACAGGGTAAAAAGTTCTATATTCAGATTCATTCTTGTATAGGCATTACATCAACCGTATTCACCTTCTTAAATTCCTTCTTTTACACTCCCTCTCTCGTATGTGACCTCCCCTCATTGTAATCTGGTTTTCATAATTTTGCTTGTATTTGTATTGGGTCTATATTCCACTTATGGGAGAATACATGAGGGCTGGGAGAGGTGACTTTCTGAGACTGGCTAACTTCACTTAAGACAATGTTCTCCATTTCCATCGATTACCTGTAAACAAACAAAAAAATTAATAGTTCTTTATGGCTGAATAAAGTCCCATTATATATAAATACCACATTTTGTTAATACATTTGTAAGTAGCAGGGCATCTTGGCTGTTTCCATAGCTTACCTATTGTGAGTAATGCTGCAAAATACATGGTCGTGCAGGTGTCTTTTTTGTAAACTCACTTATATCCCATTGGTTTATTGCTAACTGCTGGGAGGGTTATTTCTAGATTACATGAAAGTTCTCTTTTTGGTGATTTCAATATTGTATATAGTATTTCTGTTTTTGCTATTTATAATTTAATTTTATCTGGTAAGTGAAATTACATGTGAGTTTTTAAAATTCTATTTTAAAAATCCTAAATAAATTTTTCTGACTTGAAAATAAACATTGCTTAGCTCTTGGGGTCTGTGTCCTACTTGACTTTTCCAGTAATTAATTATGTGTAATTTCATAATTACATAGTATTCTAATTGTTCGTTTACTTCCCAAGAACTAGAACTATGTTGTTCATAACATATATGTATTTTTTGCTATATTAGGGATAATTATACCTTGGTATTATCCATCATGAAGTATAAGTTTAAAGATTTTTCTTTTTAATTAACTTATTTGCTTTTTTTTCAGACAACCAAAGATAGATATTTTATTCAGACTTAATTTTTAGTCACAAAAAGCATGATCCCAGTGAAGGTGAACCTGCAAAAACTCATTTGCTTCTTTGCATCATTTAGTATAATGGGTGTCTCCCTGAATTCATTCATCTGTTCATGGAATCTATTCAATAAACATTTATTAAATGCCATAAATATGCAAGATGATAAGAGAATATACAAAGAAAAATTAGGAAGTAATTTTGAAATAAAATATGAAGGATTGAAAGATTTTTAAACATAGAAGCAAGGAAACACAGGTTTGAAAGGTAGACTGATGAAGCAGAAACAGGAAACAGAAAGTGCTCCAGTTCTTCTCACATTCTGTTTTAACAATTGTGTTCTACTTTTCATTTATAGAGAGAAATAGAGTAAGGAAATGATTGATCAACTGTGTCATCAGATCCCTCATTCAGAAACATGTTCCAATCTGTCACTAGTAGGCAAGATTACAGCACTGTGGAATATATAATATTTTGGCTAAATTTGCAAGTAATAATAATTCCTGAAATCTTCATTTAACTCTGCATGCTCTATATTAACATACAAGTATCTGACAGGTATGTTATTATTCATAAAGTTCTTATAATACCCATTCCACTTAAGTACTGTATTAATATGAAATAAATTAAAGTTAAGCCTTTATCCTTCCTTTTGCGTTGAGAAGAATAACATCCTCAAAGTCTTAAAAACTGGAAACATTTTTGACAATATTATTTTTTGGTGGTACTTGGGTTTGAACCTCAGGCTTTTCACTTGCAAGGCAAGTGCTCTACCCCTTGAGTCATGCACCCAGTCAAATCATTCAATTTCTTATATAAACATATAGCTGATCAGATTCTTTCATCATGTGTCAGTTTTGTTAAATTATGCCATTTAAAATGTGTCCATTTTTCCCTGAAATTCATTTATACAAATGCTTTTTATTTGTTTATATATGTGGTGATAGCCATTCTTTATGTTTTTTTTCTTGTTAGATTAAACAAAATAAATTTTCTTTTTACAGTTTTAAAGGCAAAAAGCCCAAGACCAAGACAGTGATGGAGTACATTTCATTGTTTTCTTGTTTAGATAATTAATTTTATAAGGAATATTTCTATGTCATATCTTTGCAAATGATAAATCATGAACATAAATGAGAAGGAAAAAAATAACAGAACTACCAAGAAAAATATACTTAAATGCCAGATTCTCATCCTAAAATCCTAAACATATGGAAAGAAATCAATGCATCACTCACTTAAAATAAATTATGCTCTGTTTTTGTTTATTGCCCTCATGTGTTATTTTGGTTTTGAAGTATTATATATATATATATATATATATATATATATATATATATATATATATGATAGTCTTAACAGTGATTGGCTCATGGAAGAGTTTCTTTTTTATGTCAATATACGCTTTATAATGTCTTTAGAATGTCCAGTCCACAGAGGAAGATGCAATTTTAGCATGAGCAATAACAACAAAAAAGTCAAGGGATGTTTGATGCTACTTTAAGTCAGTATCATGAAATAAGCAGCCAATATGCTAATGCTCACTTTGAATCACCTCAATATCAAGTACAATATATTTGACTCATTGTACAAACACGGGCTTTTTGTTTTCATTAATTGATAGATATCTGGAGTTTTTTTTTTTTTTTGAAATACAGGATTTATTTTTTTATTTTATTATTCATATGTGCATACAAGGCTTGGTTCATTTCTCCCCCCTGCCCCCACCCAATCCCTTACCACCCACTCCGCCCCTCCCTCTCCCCCACACCCCCTCAATACCCAGCATAAACTATTTTGCCCTTATTTCTAATTTTGTTGTAGAGACAGTATAAGCAATAATAGGAAGGAACAAGGGTTTTTGCTGGTTGAGATAAGGGTAGCTATATAGGGAGTTGACTCACATTAATTTCCTGTGCATGTGTGTTAACTTCTAGGTTAATTCTTTGTGATCTAACCTTTTCTCTAGGTCCTGGTCCCCTTTTCCTATTGGCCTCAGTTGCTTTTAAGGTATCTGCTTTAGTTTCTCTGCGTTAAGGGAAACAAATGCTAGCTAGTTTTTTAGGTGTCTTACCTATCCTCACCCTTCCTTTGTGTGCTCTCGATTTTATCATGTACTCAAAGTCCAATCCCATTGTTGTGTTTGCCCTTGATCTATTGTCCACATATGAGGGAGAACATATGATTTTTGGTCTTTTGGCCAGGCTAACCTCACTCAGAATAATGTTCTCCAACTCCATCCATTTACCAGCAAATGATAACATTTCGTTCTTCTTCATGGCTGCATAAAATTCCATTGTGTATAGATACCACATTTTCTTAATACATTCATCAGTAGTGGGGCATCTTGGCTGTTCCCATAACTTGGCTATTGTGAATAGTGCTGCAATAAACATGGGTGTGCAGGTGCCTCTGGAGTAACCTGTGCCACAGTCTTTTGGGTATATCCCCAAGAGTGATATTGCTGGATCAAATGGTAGATCAATGTCTAGCTTTTTAAGTAGCCTCCAAATTTTTTTCCAGAGTGGTTGTACTAGTTTATATTCCCACCAGCAGTGTAAGAGAGTTGCTTTTTCCCCACATCCTCGCCAACACCTGTTGTTGGTGGTGTTGCTGATGATGGCTATTCTAACAGGGGTGAGGTGGAATCTTAGCGTGGTTTTAATTTGCATTTCCTTTATTGCTAGAGATGGTGAGCATTTTTTCATGTGTTTTCTGGACATTTGAATTTCTTCTTTTGAGAAAGTTTTGTTTAGTTCACTTGCCCATTTCTTTATTGGTTCATTAGTTTTGGGAGAATTTAGTTTTTTAAGTTCCCTATATATTCTGGTTATCAGTCCTTTGTCTGATGTATAGCTGGCAAATATTTTCTCCCACTCTGTGGGTGTTCTCTTCAGTTTAGAGACCATTTCTTTTGATGAACAGAAGCTTTTTAGTTTTATGAGGTCCCAGTTATCTATGCTATCTCTTAGTTGCTGTGCTGCTGGGGTTTTGTTGAGAACGTTCTTACCTATACCTACTAATTCCAGAGTATTTCCTACTCTTTCCTGTATCAACTTTAGAGTTTGTGGTCTGATACTAAGATCCTTGATCCATTTTGAGTTAATCTTGGTATAGGGTGATATACATGGATCTAGTTTCAGTTTTTTGCAGACTGCTAAACAGTTTTCCCAGCAGTTTTTGTTGAAGAGGCTGCTATTTCTCCATGATATATTTTTAGCTCCTTTGTCAAAGACAAGTTCGTTATAGTTTTGTGGCTTCATATCTGGGTCGTCTATTCTGTTCCACTGATCTTCATGTCTGTTTTTGTGCCAGTACCATGCTGTTTTTATCATTATTGCTTTGTAATATAGTTTGATGTGAGGTATTGTATACCTCCTGCATTGTTCTTTTGACTGAGCATTCATGGCTTTCTGTGTTTCCATATAAATTTCATGGTAGATTTTTTGATCTATTTAATGAATGTCATTGGAATTTTGATGGGAATTGCATTAAACATGTAGATTACTTTTGGGAGTATCGGCAATTTTACTATGTTGATTCTACCAATCCATGAGCATGGGAGATCTCTCCACTTTCCACAGTCTTCCTCATTCTCTTTCTTCAGAAGTGTATAGTTTTCCTTGTAGAGGTGTTTCACATCTTTTGTTTGGTTTACACCTAGGTATTTGATTTTTTTGAGGCTATTGTAAATGGAATTATTTTCATGTATTCTTTTTCAGTTTGCTCATTATTAGTGTATAGAAATACTAATGATTTTTCTATGTTGATTTTATATCCTGCTACCTTGCCATAGCTATTGATGATGTCTAGAAGCTTCTGAGTAGAGTTTTTTGGGTCTTTAATGTATAGGATCGTATGTCTGCAAATAGGGATATTCTGACAGTTTCTTTACAATTTGTATTCCTTTTATTCCTTCTTCTTGCCTAATTGCTCTGGCTAGGAATTCCAGTACTATGTTGAATAGGAGAGGAGATAATGGGCATGCTTTTCTGGTTCCTGATTTTAGAAGGAATGGTTTCAGTTTTTCTCCATTAAGTACAATGCTGGCTGTAGGTTTGTCATATACAGCTTTTAAAATGTTGAGGTACTTTCCTTCTATTCCCAGTTTTCTTAGAGCTTTTATCATGAAATGGTATTGGATCTTATCAAAGTCTTTTTCTGCATCTATTGAGATGATCAAGTGGTTTTTGTCTTTGCTTCTGTTAATGTGGTTTATTATGTTTATTGATTTTCGTATGTTGAACCACCCCTGCATCCCTGAGATGAAGCCTACTTGGTCGTGGTGAATCATCTTTTTGATGTGTTGCTGAATTCGGTTTGCCATTATTTTGTTGAGGATTTTTGCATCAATGTTCATTAAGGAGATTGGCCTATAGTTCTCCTTTTTGGAGGTGTCTTTGCCTGGTTTTGGGATAAGTGTAATACTGGCTTCATAAAATGTGTTTGGCAGTTTTCCTTCCCTTTCTATTTCATGGAACAGTTTAAGGGGGGCTGGTATCAGTTCTTCGTTAAAGGTCTGATAGAATTCAGCAGAGATTCCATCAGGTCCTGGACTTTTCTTTTTGGGGAGACTCTTGATTGCTGCTTCAATTTCATTTTGTGTTATAGATCTATTCAGGTGATTAATTTCCTCTTGGTTCAGTTTTGCATGATCCTATGTATCTAGAAATCTGTCCATTTCTTTAATATTTTCAAATTTATTTGAATATATGTTCTCAAAGTAGTCTCTGATGATTTCCTGGACTTCCATGGTGTTTGTTGTTATCTCCCCTTTCCATTCCTGATTCTACTAATTTGGGTTTTTTCTCTCATTTTAGTCAGGTTTGCCAGGGGTCTATCAATCTTCTTTATTTTTTCAAAGAACCAACTTTTTGTTTCATTAATTCTTTGTATGGTTTTTTTGGTTCCTATTTTGTTGATTTCAGCTCTTATTTTTATTATTTCTCTCATTCTATTTGTTTTGGGATTTGCTTGTTCTTGTTTTTCTAGGAGCTTGAGATGTATCATTAGGTAATTGATTTGGGGTCTTTCAGTCTTTTTGTATATGCACTCATGGCTATAAACTTTCCTCTCAGGACTGCCTTAGCTGTGTCCCATAGGTTCCGGTAGGTTGTGTTTTCATTTTCATTGACTTCCAGGAGCTTTTTAATTTCCTCTTTTATTTCATCAATGATCCATTGTTCATTAAGTAATGAGTTATTTAGTTTCCAGCTGTTTGCATGTTTTTTTTCTTTACCTTTGTTGTTGAGTTCTACTTTTACTGCATTGTGATCAGATAGTATGCATGGTCTAATTTCTATTTTCTTATATTTGCTGAGACTTGCTTTGTGCCCTAGGATATGATCTATTTTGGAGAAGGTTCCATGGGCTGCTGAGAAGAATGTATATTATGTAGAAGTTGGATGAAATGTTCTGTAGACATCTACTAGGTCCATTTGATCTATTGTATATTTTAGATCTTGGATTTCTTTATTGGTTTTTTGTTTGGATGACCTATCTATTGATGATAATAGGGTGTTAAAGTCTCCCACAAGCACTGTGTTGGAGTTTTATATGCTTTTAGGTCTTTCAGGGTATGTTTGATGAAATTGGGTACATTGACATTGGGTGCATACAGGTTGATAATTATTATTTCTTTTTGGTCTATTTCCCCTTTTATTAGTTTGGAATGTCCTTCTTTATCTTGTTTGATCAATGTAGGTTTGAAGTCTACTTTGTCAGAGATAAGTTTGTTACTCCTGCCTTTTTTCAGGGGCCACTGGCTTGGTAAATCTTCTTCCAGCCTTTCATCCTAAGCCTATGCTTATTTCTGTTGTTGAGATGGATCTCTGTAAGCAACAAATTGTTGGATCTTCCTTTTTAATCCATTTCATCAAGTGGTGCCATTTGATGGGTGAATTAAGTCTGTTAACATTAAGTGTTAGTACTGATAGGTATGTGGTGATTCCTGTCATTTAGTTGTCTTAGTTGTTTGAAGGTTGATTGTGTGTACCTAAGCTGAGGTTACTCTCTACTGTCTTGCTTTTTCTTTTCCTGTGGTTTGGTGCTGCCTGTCTTTTCATGGTTAAGTTGGGTTTCACTTTCTGTATGCAGTATCTTTTGTAGTGGTGGCTTTGTGGTCACATATTGTTTTAGTTTCTGCTTATCATGAAAGACTTTTATTGCTCCATCTATTTTTAATGATAGTTTTTTCTGAGTAGAGCATCCTGGGGTTGAAGTTATTTTCTTTCAGTGCCCAGAAGATCTCACCCCACGCTCTTCTTGCTTTTAATGTTTCTGTTGAGAAGTCTGCTGTGATTTTGATGGGTTTACCTTTGTATGTTACTTGTTTTTTCTCTCTTACAGCATTCAATATTCTTTCCTTAGTTTCTGAATTTGTTGTTTTAATGATGATATGTCGTGGAGTAGTTCTATTTTGATCTGGTCTGTTTGGTGTCCTGGAGGCCTCTTGCATGTGTATGGGAATATCTTTCTCTAGATTTGGGAAATTTTCCGTTATTATTTTGTTGAATATATTATGCATTCCCTTCGCTTGCACCTCTTCTCCTTCTTCGATGCCCATGATTCTCAAGTTTGTCTTTTGCTGGAGTTGGTGAGTTCTTGCATTTTGTTTTCACAGGTCTTGAGTTGTTTAATTAATAGTTCTTCAGTTTTTCCTTTAATTACCATTTCATCTTCAAGTTCTGAAATTCTGTCTTCTGTTTGTTCTATGTTGTTGGATTGGCCTTCCGTTATGTTTTGCAGTTCTGTTTCATTCTTTTTTCTGAGGTTTTCCATATCCTGGGTGGTTTCCTCTTTAATGTGTCTATTTTTGTCCTGAGTTCATTTATCTGTTTATTCATTCTGTTCTCTGTTTCACTTTGGTGTTTATACAGTGCTTCTACAGTTTCCTTTATTTCTTTTTGCTTTTTCAAATTCTCTATTTTTCTTGTCTTGGAATTTCTTGAGTGTCTCTTGTACATTTTGGTTGACCCTATCCAGTATCGTCTCTATAAAATTCTCATTCAGTACCTGTAGTATGTCTTCTTTTAAATTATTCTTGTGGGCTTCATTGGGTCCTTTGGCATAGTTTATCTTCATTTTCTTGGAGTCTGGATCTGAGTTTTTGTTTTCTTCATTCCCCTCTGGTTCCTGTACTAATTTTTTGCTGTGAGGAAACTGGTTTCCCTGTTTATTCTATCTTCCCACCATTGTCTTTGGTGTTGTTACTGTCCCTGTACTGTGTGCAATTACATATTTTCTAACTTGTAATAATAACAATGGTAATATTTAGAATGGAAGGGGAGCTGAGATGGAAAGCAAGAAGTTAAAGAAAAGGGAAAAACAAATACACAGAGAAGAAGGAGAAAACAGAACAGGGTATCAGACAAGAAAGTTTCAAAGGTATTAACAGGGAGCGTTAGTGTACTAATCAACAGTAAGCTGAACAGACATTAGAGAGACAGAGAGATGATTGAAAATCAAAAAATAAAAAATATAAAGGTAAGAATAAAAATAAAAAATAAGTAAGTTAAAGAAATATCTATATATGACAATGAATTAAAATAAAATGAAAAATGGAAAATTTAAAAAAAAACAAAAAGCCTCCAAGTTCAAATGCAATGAAGTTTCAGTCTTAATAATTTGGGTGTCCGTTTCAGTCTCCAATCCTGGAGATGGTGCCTCAGATGTTGTTCTGTAATTGTCTCATCAAAGGGGACACATAAAGTAGAACAAAACTTCACACACACACACACATATACACACACACACACACAAACCCCACCAAGTGTCCCAAGTTCAAATGCAATACAGTTTCAGTAAGTTTTTCAGCATGCAGGTGTAATTCGGTTGTTCTCTCATCAAAGGTAGGGAGAAGAAGAAAAAAAGAGTCTGGAGACAGTACTGAGAATCGTGTCTGCGGCTGTGGCTTGCCTGCCCACTAGTGTCAGCCTGCTGTTGCTGGTGGCATTATTTATGCAGATCTCTGTGGTGAGCTTAGCATTCACCTGGCCCCGCAAGCTTTGTTTGCTTAGAGTTCTCCTGTGTGGGAGCCTCTGCTACAAGCTTTCCCTTTTCAAAGCACACTGGGAAAGATGACACTGCACCCACGTTCTCAGGCCTGCATGTTTATTTACAGTTTATGTGGGAGGTGGGTCTTCCCCCCTCTCCTGTGGAGTTTTCCTCCCACCACTTTCACAAACTTTCCTGGTCCTGATTACTGGGCAGTGCTGCTGCTCCTGCCAGCCGCCATGTTTGTTTATAGTTCACATGAGAAGTGGGTCTTCTCTCCTCTCTTGTGGAGTTTTCCTCCCTCCACCACTCTCACAAGCTTTCCTGCTCCTGGTTGCTGGGCGCACACCCCCACTCCTGCCAGAGCCTCTCCAGCCTGCCCAGCTTGTTTATTTATAGTCCCAGGAAGGATTCCCTTCCCCCAATCTTTGGCGCTCAGTGCACCCCATTCTCTTTCCTGCGTGTCTTTATTGTTCTTATTGCTTATTAGTCAAATTCTCTTTTTTCCCTGGGTGGAGGTCAGTCTGTCCAGGGAGCTATGCTGCTCTGGCCCAGGCTTGTCTGTGGGAGTACCGCGGTACCATGAAGCTCACCTGGTCCACATCTTCTCAAGCCATCTGGGCGCGGGTGACTGGCAGTCTGGGGGTCCTCCTGGTTTCTCCATTTAACGTGAAGTCCATATTTTTTAATCTAGATTCTTCACTTCAGAGAAAACATGTGGAGTGAATGTGCTTATGTGTGTTTGCTTGTCAACTGGGTGTGGGATGTCACTTTCTGTCTAACCCACAGGAGAATGAAATGAAGCCCAATAATGCATTCAGTACACTTTTCTTGATTTCCTCTTACCCCTGACTTGTCAGTGTTTTTCATGTGAAATTCTAATTAATAGCTTAATCTCAAAGGAAAAATGTGTATTGTGGAAACAATAAAATATTATGACAAAAGACACACATATTTAGGTATGCCTGTGGTGACTCATGCATATAATCCCAGCTACTAGACAGTTGGAGATTGAAAGGATCCTAATTTGATTACCAGCCCAGTCAAAAATTTAGAAAGACCTCCTCTCAACAAATAAATCAGGGGTGGTTGTGTTACTAAAATATCAGTTCTGTGGGAGGCAGAGGAAGGGTGATTGCTGTCTGAGGCTGCTCATAGGCAAAAAAAGGCAAGGTCTGATCTGAAAAATAACTAAACTGAAAACAAAATGGGGGTGTGGGAATGTGACTTAAGTGGTGGATTACCTGCCTGGCAACTTCTAGGCCTTCAGATCAAACTCAGTACATACAAAGGAGGAAAAAAGGCATGCATATTGAAAATATATACTGAAAAACACTCAGTTCTCAAAAACAGAACTTGTCCTACATTATAAAGCATTATACATGAAGTTATATTAAAAAGTTGGTCTGTGGGGAAATAAAGTCCATGCACTACACCAGACAGGGAGCACTTACTATTCTGAGGCCATAATATACATCTGTTTAGATATTAGTATATTTTTCTAACTATATTTTTATGTTCATTGAGTAGTTATTTCTATGTTCTTCAAATAATATCAGATTATGTCTTCATAAGGTTCATATTTCAAGAAAATATCTTTGTTGTTATTTTATAAGTTACATGGAAATAAAGTTGTTTAAGAAAAAATTTAAAAATGATAATATACTTTGAGGGGAAAATACAATTAAAGATATACAAATGAAATAACTGCATGTCTCTTTCATAAATAAGCATCACTTCCAACTAGTGAAGTTCTGAATGACATTAGCTCTTAAGATTTAATTTTTTAAAATATTATTTAAAACAGTTTGAGTATTTAAAGCATAGAATTTAAATAAAAACATATGTAATGACTTGAGTCTCTTTTGATTCCCTACACTCAAAACATACAGACACTTGTTAACATTTTGTAACCTCAATACATTTTTATTATTACAATTGTTACTGTAATTATTATTTTAAATAATCAACTGTGACATACGAGGATTTTGAAAAATCAAAATATGGAGAAGTACAGGCATATTCTCCTACTTATTAATTACTTTAAGCATGCAGTTATAAGAACAAAATGTGGTGCAATTTGAAGTACAGTAGACTGTACTAATGTTTCTGTTGTAATTTCATATAGGAAAAGACTTGAAATTAAACATGTAGCAATGTTTAATTTTGAGCATTCCAGACAAATTTTCAGATTCTTATTTGTTCATAAAATTAATTAGTGATTTCTGATTTAAAACCTGTATTATTGTGAATTTAAAATTGTCATGAAGGCAAGAATTTGAATATTTGTATTTTAAATGTAATTCAAAAATTCATTAAAAAATTTTAAAAGTTTCAAATAATCCTCTCTTTTATAAAAAATTACTGTCATTCTAGTCATATAATTTGCTTTTTATTTGCAATCTAAGTAGAGATAAAATTGTGGGGTGATGAAGGAACACTTCCTTGTGCACCATGATTTGTCTTAGGCATGGGAAATTGCAAAAAGGAAATTGAAATCTCATATCAATATTCAGTATTAAGTACTGTTAAATAAGATTTCCTTTTAACACTGAGACTGATTGAAAGTATCAAAAAGAATTTAAGGAATTCTCTAAACTTAGCTTAACACAAATCAGTTGTGAAAATAAAATTTACTATTTGCCTAGTGAGTAATACTCATATAAATGCCATATAAAATATTAAGTGAACTGAAATTGACTAATTCTGCAGTATAAATTTTCATGTTTTGTATATCAAAATTGTTACTTTGAAGTTAATGTTTTTATTTCTATTTTAATTGCCCAAATAAGTAAAAAAGAAAATTGTTCACATAATATAGCCTAGACTACATATAAATTTCATTAGTAGGAAATTAAGCAAGTAAAATACATTGTTACAAATGATATCATTTTCTCCATCCTCAGTTTATATACATCATTGTGAGAATTCTAATTATCTGATGAGACACATCTCCATTACCTTGTTCTCTACCCTAATTGTAACTTATTTGCATTGCCACTGGTAATAGAGAAATTAGTTTACCCAAGCAAGAAATCAATAATTCAAACTTATAATTAAATTTTATTATAATGAGAAAATGCTGAGATAAATGGGATTCAGTCTACTATTCCTTCTCAGAATTTATTTTTTAATCCATGCATAATTAAATATGTAAATTAAAATGTCTAGTATCAATGATGACATAGTTTTAGTAAAATCAAAAGAGTAGGAAGGGCAGTGTACTTTAATGAATATACAATAAGTATGAAATTAATAAAATCAAAACATAAAATGTGTCATTCATTTGAAATAGTTGTCAATTAAATGTGTATACTTTTTTTACTGACTTAATTTAAGAGTCAAATTTTTTTCTTCATAAGCAATCATGTTTAAATATCATAAGCAAACAAGGTAGAAAATATACGGGCCCAGTGTAAAAGTGGATTTCAGACTTCCTTATTGTAAATTATTTAATAATGTCAAGAAAGTGACAGGTAGAAATTTGAAGTAAGAGTAGGGCTGATTTGAGTGTGGAATGCTGTGGTAACCTCAAACATTTGAAGAGGACATTACATAAAGTCTATATAATCTCTCTCAGAAATCAGAAAAGGAAGGTGGACAATATTACCCTTACA
Organism: Castor canadensis; assembly: GCF_047511655.1. Taxonomy (NCBI): domain Eukaryota; kingdom Metazoa; phylum Chordata; class Mammalia; order Rodentia; family Castoridae; genus Castor; species Castor canadensis. Next base: position 155,014,288 of record NC_133391.1, on the reverse strand, counting down.
CCAACATTATGGAATAAAAGAAAAAAATCACTATATTCACCCTCTCATTCCCTTCCTTACTTCTTCCCATAATATGCTTCACACATGTGTGTACATGGAAAATTGAGATCTGATGAAAATATGGGGGAGGGGAGATAAAGAAGAATGATGGAGGGGGTGAATTAAAAACGATATATTGTAAAAAATAGTGTAAATGTCACGATGCACGCCTAGACAGACAGCATTAAAAATAAAAAAGGAAAAGAACAAATTGTCCTCGTGAGTCTAAACACATTTATTTAAAACATCATTTACTAGAACTCAATAGTATTTAAAAATACTGTGACCAAATGGCATTCATTGCATGTAGATAAGGCTAAATAAAAATTAACTTGTAGATTCCTTCAAGTTTAGAAACTGAAGAAGAAAATTCACTTATAAAATAATGCAGAAAAATATTTGATACAAATCATTTTTTGATGATGAAATAAAACCATACTTTGAATGTCTAACAAAAATCCTAGCAATATATTCAACATCACACTGATTTTTTCCATTCTTTGATCAAAATAACCTAATTGTCTCTCCTATCACTAGTCTGACTTAACATAATGCTGCCTAAACAAAACAGGTGGAGAAGAGCATAAAATATTTCTGCATCTGAAATTTTAAAAAGTTAACTCTTATATGGATGTAACCTATCCTTATTTGCAGGTGACATGATTGTACACATGAAAACTCAAAGAATCTACAAAGATATGATTTCACACTCCTCTAACTAATAACTTGGTTCAGAAACCTTGCAGGATACAAGGATACAGGATACAAAATAAATATATAATAAATTAATTATATTTATGCATGCTACAAAAGATATGTGGACATAAAAATTAAAAGAAATTATACCATTTAAAATGCTCAAAATATGAACATGTAAATATAATCCAACAAGCTGTATGAAGGATCTTGGCTGAAAAACAACAAAACTCTGAGATGAATGAAAACAATGACATAAAAGTGGAAGGACGATGAGTTCTCATGTACTGAAAAACTCAGAATAGTAAAGTGTCAATGCCATCCAACTGATTTCTGAATTTAATGAAATTCTTATCATTTTCATGCCAACAATATTACTTATAACTATATGTGACATTTACACAAATTCTTACAAAGTATCATAGTTGAATATACCTCCTCTATGATTCGCCTATATACCCCCATTCCTGGAATTGCTTCAATAAGCCTCATTTTTTCCATTTTCATATATGAGTACATAATATTTCCACCATATTTGCCCTCCTACATCCTTTCCTTATATCCTCACTCCTCCCACTGGTATCAAGCCTCACACATGATCTGTTTTCAACTTTTGAAGACAAATGCATTTTTATTCATTTAAGATAGTGGTATATGGAGTTTCCTGATGACAGTTTCATGTATATATGAATTATAACGTGAGTTGGTTCTTTCTTTCTGTTTTTCTGTTTTCTACCACAGTCCTCTTCTTGAGGTGATTTCAACAGGTTTAAAAATTCTATATTTATTCTTGTATAGGAAGCACATACATGATATTCACCTTAACTTCCTTCTTTTACCTTACCCCTCTTGTCTTGTATGTGACTTCCCCTTAGTGTGACCTGTTTTTCATAATATTGTTGAATTTGTTTTAGAACTATATTCTTCAAGTGAGAGAAAACATGTGTCATTTGGCCTTCTGCATCTGGATAACTTCACTTAAGATGATGATGTGCAATTACATCCATTTATCTGAAAATGACAAATTTCATTCTTCTTAATGGCTGAAAAAAAATCCATGCATATAAATATCACATTTTCTAAATCCCTTCATCAGTAATGGGGCATCTTTTCTTTTTCCTTAATTTAGCTATTTTGAATAGTGTTGCAAATCACATGGGTGTGCAAGTGTCTTTATTGTAACCTGATTTACATTCCTTCAAATATCTTCCTGAGAGTGGTATTGCTAGACCACATGGCAGTTTTATTTTTAGCATTTTCGAGGAACAACAGGGTTTTTCTACAGGGGTCATACTAATTTACATTCCCACCAACAGTTTATGGGGCTTCCTTCTTCTCCACAATCTCACCAAAATTAGTTTTTGTTTTCTTGATGATAGCCATTCCAACAAAAGTGAGGTGAAATCTGTTTTTTTTTCTTTTATTATTATCTCATACTTCAATTCACTGCATCTGCTTCTCTCCTTCATCCCTCTCTCCCCAAATTCCTGGAATAGTTTCAACAGCTATCATTTTGCATTTACATGCATGTATACACATTTTTTGCACCATATTCACCATCCTACCTGCTTTTTCCATCACTTTTCCCCTCTCACTGGTGCCAGTCCTCTCCCCTAGATATCTTAACATGGTTTTGATTTGCATTTCCTTTATGTCCAGGGATATTGAGCATTTTCTTCCTGGGTGTTTCTTGGCTATTTGGACTTCTTACTTTTAGAAATCTCTGTTCAGTTTATTTGCCAATTTCTTCATTGGATTATTGATTTTGGGAGTTTTGTGTTTTGAGCTCCATGTATATTCTAGTTATTAATACCTTGTCATTTGTATAGCTGGCAAAGATTTTCTCCCATTCTGTGTGCTGCCTATTCAATCTGGTGACCATTGCAAAGCTTGTTTTAAATGAATCACCAATATCAATGCAAAAAATATAAAAATATTCATTTAGGCACAAAGAATTCTACCCATGCAGACGTAAACACACTTGAAATATTGAGGTCTGTCTCCAGTGCTCCATAGTTATAAGACAAAGAAGACAGAGCATCAATCAGAATCAAACTCTGTGATATCTTGGATCCCAAACCTGTGGAAAGCTTCCCTACACAATGCCATTTCTCCCTGCTTGCATGAAGCTGCAGTATGAACAGGTGAGCATCATGTACCACACGTGACTCCCCTCCCTTCCCCCAGGGAACATAATCCAATGCAGCCCCTGGGCAGACTGAGGCCCCCCAAAACAAAATTGCAAAGCATAAATTGCAAACTGTAATCTAATACCAACAGCTGAGGTGGAAGTGGAAAGCTGAACATGCCCTAGAGAACAGAGGTGGGGTCAGAGCCAAACTCTCAGTGCAGAACTCTCAGTGAAGGAACATAGATAAAGCAACAAAGGCTGAGAGTGGGTGTGGGGTGACAAACCAACCACCCAGAGGACTCACTAACAGCCAACAGAGGCCAGGAAAGTGACAGAGGCTGAGAGTGGGGCTGGGGCAACAAACTAACCTTGCAGAGGAGCCACTAGCACCAAGCAGAGGTTAGGAGAAGCACAATGGCTGAGAGCAAGAGTGGGATGACAAGACAACCTTCTAAAGTGCAGCAAGTTGTAGATCCCAGAGCTGATCTCACAGTACAGAGGGCATTATGCAAAACTGAATTGACCCACCTTGCTGGGGGAGGAACTGATGAAACAGAGTTGCAGCTGAAGGGCAACACAGTTGCTGCCTGGTGAAAATAACAATAGCTCTCACCACAATGCATAAATTGGCAGACATACTTCAGCATCCAATTGCAACTATTCTTGTGGACAGAAGGAACCAAATACTACTCACAAGTCAGTCACCTGGTGAGACCATATCAGAGCTCCCACTTGTATACCAATACAAGGATTTGATACCAAATGAATAACAACAGAACTTTTACCAAAAGACTGAACTTCTTGTTGTATCTGTACCTGGTGTTTTGTTATTATTATTATTAACTTCATCATACAATTTTCCTATCTCTCTTCTTAAACCCTTTACTTTCCATCCTTTTCCTGTGCTACGATCCATTTTTCTTCCTTCCCAACTATTCTTTCTGTCACTTTTCATCCACTCTCTCTCCTGTTTCCACTCCCCCCACCTGTATACCAGCAAACCCTCACCAAATTAACTCTTCCACTTATACACTCACCACCTATAGAGACTACTGTACCAACTGTACACAACCCCAGCCCCCTGCAGCCCCTGACACTAGCACCCTCCACTACAACAACAGAAAAACAAAAAAATACACACAAGGACCACAAATGCAACCAGCCTCCATAACATTGCCCACCCACACCAAATCATTCACAACACAAAAATTAAATCAAGGGAAAGAAAACAGGCAATTAAAACCACCAAGTAGCCTATCAAGATCATATTTGCACAGCACCAAGTGGAGTAATGGGAAGAAAAGGAAGGAATGGAAACCACTCTAGAAAAAAACAAATCAACACAAGACATAGTGGACAATGAAGAAAATATATACCCAGTTCCTGACCCCAATAAAACAATATTAAATGTCAATAAGGAGCACAGTGGCACCCACAAAAAAATTCTCAAAGTAAAAATCTTGGAAGAAACCATTGTGAACTTCATGGAGAAGATGCTACACATGGTTAACCAGAATGTACAAGATGAATTCAAAAAATTTCAAGACTCCAGTAATAAAGAACATGAAAAGGCACAGAAACAAATAAATGACTTCATCAAATGCCAAAGTGAAATGAAGGGCACTATAAAAAAATGAGATATATGAATTAAAGATGAACAAAGACATGGAAAACCTCACAAAAAAAGAATCAAATAGAAATCCTGGAAATAAAAAGTCCTTTCATCAAAACAAAACAAAACAAAAAAAAAAACACAGTGGAAGGCCACTCCTGCAGACTAGACAAAGTGGAACAGAGAATCACAGAACTCAAAGATAAAACAGAACTTAAAGAAAAAAAACCCTTAGAAATCTTAGTCAAGCAACTTAAGAGCTGTGAAAGGACTATGCAAGGACTCAGTGGCTCCTTCAAAAGACCAAACCTGAGAATCACAGGCATTGAAGAAGGAGAAGAGGTGCAAGACAAAAGGATACATAATGTGTTCAAGAAAATAATAAAAGAACATTTCCAAATTTTCAAAAAAAATTTGCACATTTAGGGACAGGAAGCCTTAATGACACCAAACAGACTTGACCAAAATAGAACCTACCCATGGCATGTTATCATTAAAACAACAAGCACAGAAAACAGAGAAAGAATATTGAAGGTTCTGAGAGAGAAAAATAATATCTAAAGATAAACCCATTAAAAAACAGCAGATTTCTCAATGGAAAACTTACAAGCATGAAAAGCATGGAATGAAGTATGTCAGGCACTGAATGAAAATAATTTCAGTCCTAGGATACTCTACTGAACAAAATTATCATTCAAAATAAACAGAAACTAAAACAGTATATGACCACTAAGCCACCACTACAGAAGATTCTACAAGGAATTATGTATACAGGAGATGAAAGCAAACAAAATCACCAGAGGATTGGAAATATCAAACCAGAGGAGAAAAAAAGCAAGTAATCAGAAGGTAGCTTGAAATCCTAGAACTATATATCACCATAGATCAAATGGACCTAACTCATGACTAAAGAATATTTCATCCAACAACAGCACAACATACATTCTTCTTAGCAGCCCAAGGAACTTTCCCCAAGAAAGATCATGTCTTAAGGCACAAAGCATCCTCACCAACACCTGTTGTTGGTGGTGTTGCTAATGATGGCTATTCTAACAGGGGTGAGGTGGAATCTTAGTGTGGTTTTAATTTGTATTTCCTTTATGGCTAGAGATGGTGAGCATTTTTTCATGTGGTTTTTTTTGGCCATTTGAATTTCTTCTTTTGAGAAAGTTCTGTTTAGTTCACTTACCCATTTCTTTATTGGTTCATTAGTTTTTGGAGAATTTAGTTTTCTAAGTTCCCTATATATTCTGGTTATCAGTCCTTTGTCTGATGTGTAGTTGGCAAATATTTTCTACCACTCTGTGGGTGTTCTCTTCAGTTTAGAGACCATTTCTTTTGATGAGCAGAAGCTTGTTAGTTTTATGAAGTCCCATTTATCTATGCTGTCTCTTAGTTGTTGTGTTGCTGGGGTTTTGCTGAGAAAGTTCTTTCCTATACCTACTAACTCCAGAGTATTTCCTACTCTTTCCTGTATCAACTTTAGAGTTTGTGGTCTGATATTAAGATCCTTGATCCATTTTTAATTAATATTGGTATAGGGTGATACACGTGGATCTAGTTTCAGTTTTTGCAGGCTGCTAACCAGTTCTCCCAGCAGTTTTTGTTGAAGAGGCTGCTTTTTCTCCATCGTATATTTTTAGCGCCTTTGACAAAGACAAGTTGGTTCTAGTTGTGTGGCTTGAAAAAGGAACCCTCTTACACTGTTGGTGGGAATGTAAACTAGTACAACCACTCTGGAAAAAAACCTGGAGGCTACTTAAAAAGCTAAACATTGATCTACCATTTGATCCAGCAATACCACTCTTGGGGATATACCCAAAAGACTGTGACACAGGTTACTCCAGAGGCACCTGCACACCCATGTTTATTGTAGCACTATTCACAATAGCCAAGTTATGGGAACAGCCAAGGTGCCCCACTACTGATGAATGGATCAAGAAAATGTGGTATCTATACACAATGGAATTTTGTGCAGCCATGAAGAAGAATGAAATGTTATTATTCACTGGTAAATGGATGGAATTGGAGAACATCATTCTGAGTGAGGTTAGCCTGGCCCAAAAGACCAAAAATCATATGTTCTCCCTCATATGTGGACATTAGATCAAGGGCAAACACAACAAGGGGATTGAACTTTGATCACAAGATAAAAGCGAGTGCACACAAGGGAGATATGAGGATAGGTAAGACACGTAAAAAATTAGTTAGCATTTGTTACCCTCTACGCAGAGAAATTAAAGCAGATACCCTAAAAGCAACTGAGGCCAATAGGAGAATGGGACCAGGAACTAGAGAAAAGGTTAGATCAAAAAGAGTTAACCTAGAAGGTAACACACATGCACAGGAAATCAATGTGAGTCAACTCCCTGTATAGCTATCCTTATCTCAATCAGCAAAAACACTTGTTCCTTCCTATTATTGCTTATACTCTCTCTTCAACAAAATTAGAGATAAGGGCAAAATAGTTTCTGCCAGGTATCGAGGGGGTTGGGGGGAGAGGGAAGGGGCGGGGTGGGTGGTAATGGAGGGGGTAGGGGCAGGGGAGAGAAATGACCCAAGCATTGTATGCACATATGAATAATAATAAATAAATAAATAAATAAATAAACAAAAAGAAAACAAAACCTACCAGAAACTATGGGACACAGCAAAGGCAATCCTAAGTAGAAAGTTTGTAGCCACGAGTGCATATACTAAACAGACAGAAAGATCTCAAATCAATGACCTAATGCTACATCTCAAACTCTTAGAAAAGCAAGAACAAGCAAATCCCCAAACAAGCAGAAGGTTAGAAATACTAAAAATAATGGCCAAAATTAATGAAATACAGACCAAAAATAGCATACAATGAATCAATGAAACAAAAAGCTTGAAAAAATAAACAAGACTGACCAGCTCCTGCTTAGAAGGAGGGGAGAGAAAGACCCAAATTAGTAAAATCAGAAATGAAAAAGGGGAGCTAACAACAACACTAAGAAAATCCAAGGAATCATCAGAGACTTCTTTGAGAACATATATTCCAATAATATTGAAAATCTTAAAGAGATGGACAAATTTCTACATATTTATGATCATCCAAAAGTGAACCAAGAAGATATTAATCACTGAAACAAATCTATAAAACATAATGGAATTGAAGCAGCAATAGTATGTCCCCAAAAATGGAAAGATGAGGACCTGATGGATGCTCTACTGAATTCTATGAGAACATTAAAGAAGAAATAATACGAACGCTCTTTAAACCTTTCCGCAACATAGAAAGCAAATGAAGACTACCTAGCTCATTCTATGAAGCCAGTATTACACTCATCCCAAAACTGGACAAGGACAAATCCAAAAAGGAAAACTGCAGGCCAGTCTCCTTAATGAACATAAATGCAAAAATCCTCAATAAAATAATAGCAAACTGAATCCAACAACATATCAGAAAGATCATTCACCATGACCAAGTCGGCTTCATCCCAAGAATGCAGGGATGGTTCAATATAGGCAAATCAATAAATGTAATAAAGCACACTAATAGAAGCAAAGATAGAAACCACTTGCATCTCAATAGATGCAGAAAAATCCTTTGACAAGATTCAACACCATTTCATGACAAAAGCTCTAAAAAAAGTAGGAGTGTAAAGAATTTACCTCAACATTATAAAGGCTATATATGATAAACCTATAGCCAGCATCATACTTAATGGGGGAAAACGGAAACCTTTTTCCTAAAGTCAGGAATAAGACAAAGATGCCCACTTTCCCCACTCCTATTCAACATAGTCCTGGAATTCCTAGCCAGAGCAATAAGACCAAAAGAAGGAATAAAAGGAATATGAATAAGCAAAGAAATGTCAAAGTATCCTTATTTGCAGACATAATCCTGTACCTCAAAGATCCAAAAAACTCCACCCCAAAACTCCTAGACCTCATTAACAGCTTCAGCAATGTACCAGGATACAAAATTAACTTAAAAAATCAGTAGCCTTTCTAATACACCAACAAAGAACAAATTGAGTTAGAATATAGGAAAACAATTCCATTTACAATAGTCTATAAAATGTTTAAATACCTAGGAATAATCTTAACAAATCATATAAACGACCTCTACAAGGAGAACTACAAACCACTGAAGAAAGATTTCAAAGAAAACTACATAAGGTGGAAAGATCTCCCATGCTCATGGATTGGCAGAATCAACATAGTAAAAATTATTATAGTACCCAAATCAATCTATATGTTCAATCCAATTCCCATCAAAATCTCAATGACATTCATCACAGAGATTGAAAAATCTACCTAAAGTTCATTTGGAAACACAAAAGACCATGAATATTCAAGGCAATACTGAACAAAAAGAGCAACACTAGCGGTATCACAATACCTATCTTCAAAGTATATCACAGTTCCATAGCAATAAAACAGCATGGTACTTGCACCAAAAAAGATATGAAGACCAGAATAGAGGACCTGGATGTGAATCCACACATCTATGCCCACCATATTTTTGACAAAGACACCAAAAACATATGATGGAGAATAGATAGCCTCTTCAAAAAATGTTGTGGGGAAAACTGGTTATCTACCTACAGAAAACTGAAACTAGATCCATGCCTATCACCCTGCACTAGTATCAACTCAAAGTGGACTAAGGAACCTTAATATCAGACCAGAAACTTTGCAGTTTGTACAGAAAGGAGGAGGGATTGCTTGCTACATATCAGGCATAGGACTTACAACCAGAATACACGGGGAGCTCAATAAACTAAACTCCCCCAAAATCAATGAACCATTAAAGAAGTGGGCGACTGAACTAAGCAGAACTTTTTCTAAGGAAGAAGTCCAAATAGCCAAAAAAAAAAAAAAAAACACATAAAAAAAATGCCCATCCCTGGCCATAAAGGAAATGCAAATCAAAACCATACCAAGATTCCATCTCACTCCTATAAGAATGGCTACCATCAAGAACACCACCAACAACAAATGTTGACAAGGATCCTGGGAAAAAGAAATGCTCATACAGTGCTGGTGGGAAAGTACAACCACTTTAGAAAACAATATGGAGGCTTCTTAAAGAACCAAGCATATATTTGCCATAAGATCCAACAACACCACTCCTAAGGATATAGCTGAAGGAATATAACTCAGGTTATTACAAAGGCACCTTCACATCCAGGTTTATTGCAGTGTTGTTCACAATAGCCAAGCTATGGGAACAACCAAGATGCTCCACTAATGAGAATGGATTAGAAAATGTGGTATTTTATACACACTGGAATTTTATTCAGCCATAAATAATGGAATTTTGTGATTCGCAAGTAAATGGATGGAACTGGAGAACATCTACTTAAGTGAAGTTAGCCAGGCTCAGAAGGCCAAAAGTTGCAGGTTTTCCCTCATATGTATACTATAAACCAAAAGCAAATACTTTAATATTATTGGACATGGGTCACATACTAAGGGGAGTACAAGCACGGAAGGGAAAGGAAAGGAAACCTAAAACTTAAATGTGGTTGATGTGCTCACTATAGAGGAGCAAATATAGTAATATTAAACTGGCAGAAGACAGCATGGGAAGGGGACTAGGAAGTAGTGAAGAGGTCTGGTAGAGATGTACCCGTGTGGGTTGTAATACACACGTGCATGGAATCAATGCTAAGAATTTCTCAGTATAGCTACCTTTTTCTCAAACTAGCAAAAACTCTGTGTCTTTCTTTTTATCTGTTATGTTTTCTCTTCCACAAAATCAGAGAAAAGAGGGCAGAACAGATTCTGCCTGCAAGTGGCAGAAGGAGGGGGGTGGCCCATATAATGTATACACATTTGCTTAAATGTAAATGCATTATAATAAAAAACCAACAAAAATATTCATTTAAAATGAAAAAGATAAAACAGAGAAGATTCCAGGTTTAGTAATAAGCAGAGTTGTTACACTTGAAAACAAAGCACAAACCCTAAACATGAAACATTATGAATAGGATTTCCTCAAAAATTTTATAAATTAATACACACTTTAGTGTGACAGAAGACCCTGTTATGAATTTAGAAACAGGGAGAAAATATTTGCAAGTTACTATGTTTATCCAAATATTGGTATCTAGCACAGAACTATGATTGCACACTCTTAAAATTTGGATTGCTTAACTTCCAAAATATATAAAAGTAAATTTCATCAAAGGGGATAGATGACAAATTAATCTTTGAAAAGTTCTACATTGCAAGCATTAAGAAAATACAATTAAAACAACTAGGGCATATCTGTATCCATTGTTTGGTGTGCCTAAATAAATAAATAGGCGTCTGGGACGCAGAAAACCTTTTCCACTAAAGAATGCAACCAACATAGGAGTAACAGTTGCACCATTTGACATTTATCTCTAAACAATGAAAATACAAGTTCTTATAGAACACTTAAACAACAAATTTTAACAGGTTTATTGTGTAAAGTTTAAAATTAGGAACAACACAGTGTCTTTCAATAAATGAATTGTCATTTCTACATTGTAATATAACTCAGCAGCAAAAAGGAACAAATTAGTAACACATGCATGAGAATGATGCTGAGTGAAAAGAGTCATTTAGGAAAAGCTGCAAACTATATAGTTTGATTCTTGTAACATTCTTGAAAGCACAAAATTTTACAAATGGAAAACAGATTTTTTGTGCAGATTAAATAAGAGATTCAGGTTTGGTATGAAAGGTTTGATAAGTACATGTGATTCTAAAACTAAATTAACATATTTGTTTACTTTTAAGGAGAAAAGTAATGGGTCATTTTACTTATGAAAATAGAAGTGAAAAATGAAATAAATTGTTTGCTTGTAGCATTGAAGTGGATATAAATTTATGACAATTACATAATTAAAAAATTCCCTCAAGATTCAATAGAGATGATCTGTCAATGTAATTTAACTCATAAATTAGTGAATTAAAGATTAAGAAGTTCATTTCAATATATGCCTCAGAGAAAATTCCCTCCTGTTTCTAGTTCAAAATGAGTTGTGCACATGTGTAAATATTTATGAAGAGATAGTAACTCTTAAACAGAAACAGACTTCTTAAAATTAATATTAAGGGAGCTAAAATCCAGATCAATTATATCAATAAGAGCACAATGAAAGGTAAGAAAAGCAGGCTAGCTTTGGTTGCCACTTTTTACTGATAGATAGGCAAACTGGCAAAGGATAGTAACAAAATAAATGTGACTATTCACTTAGAGCACTAAAACAGGAACTTCGTAACCTAAGTAGAAAGCTCATTAATTTACTATTTCATACAATACCTCTGTATAATCTACACTAACAATGAACATCAGCAATATACATTGAAAATACAGCACAGTCACAATAGTAACATTAAATATAAATATGAACAACTTAATGTAGTAACTAATGTACAGAAGTGGTATAGATTGAAATGTTGGTATCTTTAAAATATTTTTTTTGAAAAGTTCTTTTGGTTGTTGGTAGTGCTGAGGATGGAGCCAAGGATTTTGTGCTAGGTTCTCCATCTGTAAGCCACAAAAGTTCAAATTTGTACTAATGATTGCATATATTTCTGGTGTGTGAAATTATATAAAAATGACAAGCATTATACTGACAGGGGTTATGAATCCAATATAATATAAGTGAAAGTTCCATCATTTTATAAATTTAGCACATTTATTCTAAAATATATGTGATCACTGGGTCACCTTACAAACTCCTACTGCCTGAAAAAGTCAGGGTCAAACGTACACACTGCAATGTCAAAGGCGAGAAAAGTCAGAGTGTAAATAAATAAGGATATTTTCTAAAGTAATGAAATTATGTATGGACTAAGAGCATTTATGTCAGTTAACCCAGTGGCAAGGGGAATAGAATTCATGAAGAATGTGACAGTGTGGTCAAAATTAGCTGCTAAACTCCTATTAAGTATTGAAATGCCCTTCAGCTTGAGTTTGACCTCTAAAAGTCAGTCATCCAGCTTTTGCTATCAAGTTTAACTTTTACAGTAATGAGAATTTATGATGTAAATTAACAAAATCAGACCCTCAAAATCTTTCTGAAACAAACTCTTCATACTCACAATGTATGTGAGGAAACAGATATGCAGGGAATTTAAGAGTTTTTTGTCAGGTTCACTGAAAATGACAGATTCACAGATATGAGATAGGGACTCCTTTTCCTGATACACAGTTTTCTTTGCTTCATTCCAAATCAATTTTTACTATGTTATTTCCACATATCAACTTTTTTCATATAATTGAAATAATCTATTTGGAATTGTTAAGTGTGTTAGCAATTCTGGGATTTTTTTTTTCCTTTTGCAACCCTGGGTATTGAACCTCATTTCTTTGCTTGCTTGGTAAGTTCTCTGCCCTTGAGCTATATCCCCACCCCAGAAATTATTTTCTTCTGACTACTGGTCTATCTATCATTACTTCTACTCTCTGGCCACCACCATCAAATGATCAGATTCAATAATGTATGAAAATCTGGGAACAATACTAATAAGTGATTTTATTGTCCATCAAAATCAAATGAGTATAAAATTGCAATATGTATTGAGGAAAATCAACTCTAGTAAGCAACTAATATTAACTTTTGAAAAACAACCTTAAAATTCATTCTTAGTAGTTCATTTTTATTACTTTGCTCAACACATTTTGACTTACTGTTATTTTGTTAATTGATAACCGTGCAAATGTAATGTAATTCATAGGAAAGAAAAAAGCAGTGAAAGAGGACAAAATTCAAAGAGAGATTACAACTAAGGGTTGAATTCAAAGAGACTTAGTGATTTACTCTTTGAATTTATTTCCTTTTGTTATTGTAACAAACTACCACAGATTTGTTGGCTTAAATCCAAATAAATTTGTTGTTTCAGTTATGCATGTCATAAACCCAGTATGTAAGGCATAAACAGAAATCCATTACTTTCAGGAGGTTTTAGGGGATAATCAAATCTTTATGTTTTCTTGCCTTTTGCAACTTGTATAGGTTGCTTACATTCCTTGACTCATCCACCCTATCCTTCATGTTCTTTCTGTAGGATACTCTCATCTCTGTTAACCATTCTTCTGTGGTCATATCCTCCTCAACACAGTAATGACATTTATTTGCTTGCTTAAGGATTCATGTAATTACATTCAGTTCATCCAATTTTGCAGGATATTTTCCCTATCTCAAGATACTTCAATTAATCACATTTGTAATTTTTCTTTCTCCATTCAAGGTAACATATCCAAAGGTTCTTGATAGAATGATGAGGATATTTTGGGGAGGCCATAATTCTTCCTGTGCCTCTGGATTTTGTGGGCAGACTGTCAAGATTTGAGGATTAACACATTCTCAGTTGCATGTTATGGAAGTGATTTACCAGTCCTTATGACTATTTGTATAGAGCCATAGATGCATGAAAGTTGAAACTGTAGCTTACATCAAGGGGTTAAAAGTAGGGTTTTTTTATAGATACTCTGGATTGGCATTTTGTGTGTCTGATAGACTTGTTAGGGAACTTTGACTGCTATTGCAAAAACTAGACTCAAGGATTAGACAAAATGTAGCTATTATGTAATTTTCATTTTACTCATTGTTCCCATTTACTTTACTTCACTTCACTGGTGTTGCTGTTGAGCTGAGATGAGAGAGAGTACCAGGAAAATAATCTAAGCAAAATTTGTGGATTTGCTCACTGTTGACTCTGTAATTCTTTTTGTCATCCATTTTAATTGAATTTTTTCTAGGCTGTAAAATTTGAGTGCAGTTTTCACTAGCAATTAATAGATCTACCTTATTGCTTCCTAGCCTTTATCTTGCTATCATATTCTATACAGATTACCCTATCATAATGTTTTTTTTTGAATATTGGAAAACACACCTCTTTTTGATATATTTATTCACCTTATCCTGACCTCTTTATCTAGACAGTTTGTTCTGATTTGACAACATTCAAAATGACACAATGTCAGAAGTTTTCTAGATAAATGTGGTAAATGAATGTATATTTTCATAAATTCTAAATATTTAAAAATTCACATAAGCAAATGTATTTTGTTAGTGTTATATGAAAAAATTTAATATACATTTTATGCTGAGAATTAAAGTTAATCAAACCTGATTCCCATATATCACCTGAATATATTTACAAATGAGAGTAAAAACCAGACACTTAGGTTACATACTTAGGGCAGTAGGTATACTTAATATAGCCCAATTTTGTCAGACATTGAAAAAATATATTTGTCTGACAATTCATAATTTTCATGAAAGATACTGAAACAACTGAAAGAAACTTTCAATGTTGAGAATTATTAAAATTATAGACACATTAAATATGATATCTTAGAACAATAGAAATTATAAAATTTGTGGAGGAATGCTTGAAAATGTCTGATTTGAATAACTGAAATCATTTGAAAATACATCTCACCTAATAGAAAAATTTCAGAATGCTACCACAAATTGGTAGAGAACAAAAAACAGTCTTGGATATCAAAGAAAATTTAGAATAGAACCTACTTAGAATCAAGATGAAAGCTGATTAAATTAAATAAAAGCTAGAGCACAAAGACTCCTGGAGCTTATATTGATAGATTAAAGTTACCAATAAATGACAAAATAGATGAAAGGAAATGAAATCCACAAAACGACATTACTGAGAAAGAGTAGAAACTAGTTGTGAAGAAAAATACTGAGCATTTTCACAGAAGATAAAATAATGTCACCTACAAGTCAGTGAAAATGAGAATAGCATTTGGCCACCCGCTAGTAGAAAAAATGATTAAAAGCAAGGAAGATCTGCTTTTGAAATGAGAGGAGTAAATTCTGCAACCTACAATTTGTTAAAATAAATGCATAAGGTAAGTATAAACTTGCTTTAGTGACTGAGAGGAGCACATTCTCAAGTACATAGAAGATGTAAATAAAAAGTTAGAAATGAAGTTAAAAACTACAGAAATTTAATAATTGCAAAGGACATAAAGGGCATTTATGGCATAAAGTAGAGGTCTGGTTATTTAAAAAAAACTGACAGGGAAATGATATAGAAAGAAGATATTTATATTTAACCCGGAATGACAAAATGTGTGGAGGAACACTTGCAAGAGTTTGATTTGATTAACTAAAACCATACACACCCTCACACACACACACACACACACACACACACACACACACACACACATGACAAAATCCCAAACTTAAAGGTTCAAACATGTTTCATAACTTTTAATTAAGCATGTTAATAGCAAGGACTATCCAACTGAAGTTGTTAGTATATCTAAACTAAATAAATAGTATTCCAAAGAAGTTAAATAAAAAGCTTTCTAGACCAACTGAGAGAATGTGTTGGCATGCATTTGTGTGTGGCAGGCAATATTTATATGGCATGAATGCTGTTATGGTCTGAATTGTGTGCCCAAACCCTCACATGTTGATGCTTTACTCACCAGTGTATTTGAGGAATGTAACTGTAGATAAAAATATGGCCAATAAAATGGTTACCAAGTTAAAAGAGGCCATAGTATGGGTATAATTCTATCTTATCCTTAGTAATAGGAGATTGTACTATACTTGGAGACTGCAGAGATGCTCATAAGAATGATCATGTCATGACAAAAGAAGTAGGTGGTCATCAACAAGTGAACAAAAGCAGTCTCAGAGCAAACAAACTTACCAATGCTTTAATATTGGACTTTTAATCTATGAGAAAATAACTTTGTTATTCGAGACATAAGGTCCATGTAGTTTTGTTATAGCAGCTTTAGCAAACAAATGTAGGTGTTTCTAAGATTTACCTGATAAATCAAAATCTGTGAAAGGTTTCATATTGAGTAGTAATTGGTGAATTACAAAATTGTTTATTAATGTGCCTACCAAATTCAGAACATTCAAGAAAACATTTGTAAGACTGATTATTCTGAACAGGAATAATTAAATAAAGAAGTGTAATGTCAGAATAATACCACAAATTTGGGTAAAAAAATAAATTGGAAAATTTGAGGATGTTAAAAAAAGCAAACTTTCTTAAAATACAAGCAAAAATTATAATTAAGTTATCAATATCAAATAGTGTATGAACAAACAGATCACAGAAAAGTGAGTAATAATAGAACGTAAATACATAAGTAATACTCTACCTCAACCCTTAGTAACAAAACACAGTTTAATGCATAAATTTAGAAAATGTTTTTAAATTAACTGTATATTTGGGCAGTATTGGAGAATGAACTCAGGGCCTTGAACTTGCAAGACAATCAGCTCACCTCCAGTCTAAAGGTAAATTTTCCAAAAGAAAACTTGAAATTTGAATCAGCATATAGAGAAGTATTTTCAAATACTGAGTGAGCAGGCAGACTAGTGTGAACTTTACATAGGGTCAGTTCGTAACCTCTAAAAAAATTGTATTTCCAAACATTCACTAAGATAAATGAATAAAGTAGTATCTTATTGTAACTCCAACCTAAAGAAAGAGTAAAAAAATAAAACTTAACTTAATAAATCTCATATGACTACATGTATACCATAGAATATTTTGCCCTTGATAATAAGAATTAAAGAGCATTGTATGTGTTATTATATAAAGATCCACAAAATCGTGTTGAATAAACAATTGCATAAGTGGAATAAAATTTCATTTTGTTGAAACAAAATCTCTGATTACCTTATGTTTATTTTTAATTACGGTGCATGAAATGAAAGTAACTCTATATTACTATACTTAGAAAAAATTTGCCCTAAACATGGAACAGATGGTATAAGAAAATTAAAAGATAAGAGTACTGCATGGAAGAGATTATAAATACTAATTATCTAAATTAATTTGTCCTTTATGAAATGATCTTGCTTCTTAAACTATGCTTTTGGAAATCTCCTAAGTTAAATAATGGCACATTGTATTCACATCATATATGGAGATATTTTAGGCTTCATTTTTACAAAGAGGAAAGAAAAACATCAACTTATAAACGTCCATTTTATTTTGTCATTGTTGATATCCATATAAAACTTCTAACACATCCAATCCATTTAATATCCTTTACAGTGTTCCAATTATTACCTTAATTGTTTTTTTAATACAAATTATGGCTATAATCTTTCTGTTTCCTAGAATGTAAGGCAATAGGTACAGATATTTTGTGAAAAACATAATTTTTCCCTCACTACACTTCATAAGGAGGAGCTCCGGAAATAAAACATAAATGCAAAAGAAATTAAATCTATACACTCAATGATAGAAGTTGTAGCCTATTGTGGACTGTATCTTAGTCAATTCAAGTTTTCACTGTTTCAACATTTAAGAGACAGCAAATATTTTAATAATCACATTTTTTATCTTACTCTGATATGAATAAAATAAGTATGATAATTTGGTAATTCACATTTCATTTTGCTAAATGTGAATTATTGAAGAATTTTCTTAACATAATGAAAGACAGAGTAGGGCATTTCCTTTGTACATCACCCAGTGTCAGGGATTTTGTTAGAGCCACAAAATGTCTATAACAGTCTCCTTTTTCCTATATCATGCTAATCTTCCATGAAGCAGTTCCTCTTTGGCTCCAGAGCGGGCTACACCAATGCATCTTCCTAGAAATCCATAGTGCCTTTCCTAATATACAGCAGACCTCTTCAGAGGCAGAGCTTTTACCCTTCAGGGAAGTGAACTTAGGTTATATTTTTAGAAGAGTTCCTAAAGTAAAGGGGCAGAGTGTTTCCAGACATTATGAATACTGGCGGAGTGGAAGGTTTATAGACAGCCACAACTTCACAGTTGTTCAAGTCACATATTTGACAGAACTTCCATCTTCTGTCAAATTTGTGCTTGTTTTTCTTCTTTATCTGCTATGTATGGATCTCTGAGCTATATGGAATCCTAATTCCTAAAACCATTAATTGGAATTGGTAAAATTGATTAGAATGGAATAACTTTTATAATTTCAGGTTCAGTAAAAAGATTTCTTCAACCTGCCTGAAAGTTTTTTTGGAAGTCGTATGGTATGAACTTAATGAGGTGGATAGAGCTTCCATCTTACATGGTAAGATGATCTGGAAACTTGTAGAAATATTTTGAGAACTGCAAAATTTTCATGACCATTTTTTCGTTATTTGAGAATGTACATCTGAAACATGCTACGTCCTGCTACCAGTCTGAAATCACTGATGTGTTTACCATTTTGTCTTTGTTTATGTTTTCTCTACTGTTTCTTTTTTTATTATGTTCAATTGTCTTTATCCTTATCATTTACCCGCAACCATTTCAAAATGTTGATTTAACTAAGATCATCCCTTTGGTTAGTAAATAACGTTTGTGTTTTTAAAAATATCTGCTCACAAATTAGAAAAATGCTATGAAGAAAACAATTGAATGTTGAACCTAAAGAGAAATGAAGCCTCTTTCTTCTCATCTATAAAATGCAAATGGTGAAGATGGTGACTGGGACACAGACACAGACCTCCTGAGCTCAGTGAACCAGGGACTAAGCTGAGAGGTTGGCGACACACTTGACAGAGGTAAAGCACCAGGGAGAGCTGAAACATCAGCACTCTGAACCCCTAGCTCATGGAAGGCTTCTGCACACCACAATATACTAAAAGAAGAGCTGGCACTGTACACCAAGCCTTGCCACACAGGCCCGCAGAGCCACTGCTCCATATGCTGTGGGATATCCAATCCTCCAGGCTTGCTCCTTAGCAAGGTGGAAGAAGGTTCACCAAGCCAATGGCCCCCGAAAACAGGCAGGGGTAGCAATACTTATCTTGGACAAAGTAGACTTCAAACATACATTGATCAAACGAGATAAAGAAGGACATTCCATACTAACAAAAGGGGAAATAGACCAAAAGGAAATAATAATTATCAACCTATATGCACCCAACGTCAATGCACACATTTTCATCAATCATACTATGAAGGACCTAAACACATATATAAACTCCCACACAGTGGTAGTGGGAGACCTTAATACCCCCCAATCACCAATAGATAGGACATCCAAACAAAAAAAATCAATAAAGAAATCCTAGAACTAAATCACACCATAAATCAAATGGACCTAGCAGATGTCTACAGAATATTTCATCCAACTTCTGCACAATATACATTCTTATCAGCAGCACATGGAACCTTCTCCAAAACTGATCATATCTTAGAGCACAAAGCAAGCCTGAGCAAATATAAGAAAATAGAAATAATCGCATGCATTCTGTCTGACCACAATGCATTAAAACTGGAAATCAACAACAAAAACAGCAGTAAAAAACACGAAAACAGTTGGAAGCTGAACAACACGTTGCTCAATGATGAATAGGTCATTGATGAAATAAAAGAAGAAATTAAAATATTCCTGGAAGATAATGAAAATGAAAACACAATTTACCACAACCTATGGGACAAAGCAAAGGCTGTCCAAAGAGGAAAGTTTATAGCCATGAGTGCATATATTACAAGGACAGAAAGATCTCAAATCAATGACCTAATACTACAACTCAAACTCCTAGAAAAACAAGAACAAGCAAATCCCAAAATAAGCAGAAGGAAAGAAATAATTAAAGTCAGGGCTGAAGTCAATGAAATACAAACAAACAAAAAAAAAGATACAAAGAATCAATGAAACAAAAAGCTTGCTCTTTGAAATAATAAATAAGATTGACAGACCCCTGGCAAACCTGAATAAAATGAGGAGAGAAAAAATCCAAATCAGTAAAATCAGAAATGCAAAAGGAGAGAGAACAACAAACACCACGGAAATCCAGGAAATCATCAGAGACTACTTTAAGAGCCTATACTCTAATAAATTTGAAAATCTTGAAGAAATGGACAGATTTCTAGAAACTTACAACCACCCAAAACTGAACCACGAGGATATTAATCATCTGAATAGATGGATAACACAAAAAGAAATTGAAGCTGCCATTAAGAGCCTCCCAAAAAAGTCCAGGACCTGATGAAGTCACTGCTGAATTCTATCAGACATTTAATGAAGAACTAATACCAACTCTCCTTAAACTGTTTCACAAAATACAAAGAGAAGGAACACTGCTTAACTCATTTTATGAAGTCAATATTACTCTCATCTCCAAACCAAAGACACCTTCAAAAAGGAAAACTACACACCAATTTTTTTAATGAATATTGACACAAAAACCCTCAATAAAATAATGGCAAACCAAATCAAACAACACATCAGAAAGATCATTCACCACGACCAAGTCAACTTCATTCCAGGGATGCAGGGGTGGTTCAACATACACAAATCTATAAATGTAATACAGCACATCAATAGAAGCAAAGACAAAAATCACATGATCATCTCAATGGATGCAGAAATAGCTTTCGACAAGATCCAACATCACTTCATGATAAAAGCTCTAAGAAAACTAGGAATAGAAGGAATGTACCTCAACATTGTAAAGGCTATATATGACAAACCTATAGTCAACATCATACTTAATGGTGAAAAACTGAAACCATCCCACTAAAATCAGGAATGAGACAAGGGTGCCCACTATCCCCACTCCTATTCACATAGTACTGGAATTTCTAGCCAGAACAATTAGGCAAGAAGAAGAAATGAATACAAATATGTAAAGAAACTGTGAAAATATCCTTATCTACATCTTTAGTGCAATTCCCATCAAAATTCCAATGACTTTCATCACAGAGATTGAAAAATCTACTCTAAAGTTCATTTGGAAACACAAGAGACTGCGAATAGTCAAGGCAATACTCAGCAAAAATATCAATGTTGGAGGTATCACAATACCTGACTTCAAATATAGTACAAAGCAATAGCAATAAAAACAGCATGGTACTGCCACAAAAACAGACATGAAGATCAGTGGAACAGAATAAAGGACCCAGATATGAATCCACACAACTACACCCACCTCATTTTTGACAAAGGTGCCAAAAATACATGATGCAGAAAAGTCACCCTCTTCAACAAATGTTGCTGGGAAAAGTGGTTACGCGTCTGCAAGAAACTGAAAATAGATCCATGTCTAGCACCTTGTACTAGTATCAACTCAAAATGGATCAAGGACCTAAACATCAGACCTGAAACTCTGAAGTTTCTACAGGAAGGAGCAGGAAACACTCTAGAACAAATAGGTATAGGCAGACTTCCTCAATAGTACCCTAGCAGCCCAGTAACTAAGAGAAAGGATGAGTAAATGGGACTTTATAAAATTAAAAACTTCTACACAACAAAAGAAATGGTCTCTAAACTGAAAAGACCACCCACAGAGTGGGAGAAAATATTTACCAGCTATACATCAGACAAGGAAATGATAACCAGAATATACAGGGAACTTAAGAAACTAAACTCTCCTAAAAATCAATGAATCAATTAAGAAATGGGAAACTGAACTAAATAGAACTTTTTCAAAAGAAGAAATTCAAATTGCCAAAAAACACATGAAAAAATGCTCACCATGTCTGGCCATAAAGGAAATGCAAATCAAAACCACACTAAGATTCCACCTCACTCCTGTTAGAATAGCCATCATCAAAACCACCAACAACAGGAGTTGGTGAGGATATGGGGAAAAAGGAATCATAATCCATGGCTGGTGGGAATGCAAGCTGGTACAACCACTCTGGAATAAATTTGGGGGTTTCTTAAAAATCTAAACATAGACCTGCCACATTATCCAGCAATCCCACTCCTGGGGATATACCCAAAGGAATGCAACACAGGTTATTCCAAAGGCACCTGCACACCCATGTTTATTACAATTCATAATAGTCAAGTTATGAAAACAACCTAGATGCCCCACTACTGATGAATGGATCAAGAAAATATGGTTCTTGTACACAATGGAATTTTATTCAGCCATGAAGAAGAATGAAATCATTTGCAAAAAATGGATGGAACTGGAGAACATTATTCTGAACAAGGTCAGCCAGGCTCAGAAGACCAAAAATCATATGTTCTCCCTCATATGCGGACTTTAGATCCAGAACAAATGCAGCAATGTTGTTGGACTTGGATCACATGAGAAGGGGACAGCACATATGGGAGATATAAAAATAGGTAGAAAACCCAAAACATGAAAGCATTTGATATCCCCACTCCAGAGGAATTAATACAGAAACCTTAAAGCGACAGAGATTATCATGAGCAGGGGATCAGCAACAAGTGCAAAGATCAGTTAGAGATGAATCAACCTGGGTTGTAACACATGTGTACATGAAAGCAATGCTAGGAATCTCTGTAGAGCTGTCCTTACCTCAACTAGTGAAAACGCTATGTCTTTCTTATTATTGCTTATTTCTACTCTTCAATGGAACTGGAGAAAAGTGTAGAACAGGTTCTGCCTGGAAGCGAGAGGGGAGGAGGGAGAAGGTGGAGGTGGGGATCAGGGGGGAATAAATGACCCAAACAATGTATACACATGTGAATAAATGAATAATACAAAAAAACAGAGAAAAAAATAGGTTGAACCAAAGCCCATATTTTCACCTAAACTTTATATCAAACATATTAGCAATAGTATTTTGAAATCTTTTTCTTCTATAGAAATGGATATGCAGTTTATGTTAAACATAGGCATTATAGTTTGGCTAAAAGTACATATTTAGATTGATAAATAAAGGCATGAGGTAGAAAATTGTTACCTCAGTACTTCTGTATTAGTGTGGTAGGGTGTAACAACACGGTACCACATCCTAGGTGGCT
The DNA here is from genome assembly GCF_047511655.1 of Castor canadensis. Classification (NCBI taxonomy): domain Eukaryota; kingdom Metazoa; phylum Chordata; class Mammalia; order Rodentia; family Castoridae; genus Castor; species Castor canadensis. Next base: position 154,991,158 of record NC_133391.1, on the reverse strand, counting down.
AAAAATCAAGAAACTTATTTTGACATGTTCTAGATGATGAAAGTTCAAAACCCAGGTTTTATACATTGCATTCCTTTGTGGAACCATCTTTGTGTTGTCCGTGGCTTCTTTCTCACTGTATCTTCGCAAGATTTTTTTCTCTGCTTGTATGGATGCCTCTGTATAGTTATTAGTCAAGGGTTGTGTTAGGCTAAACTCCACTTTCTTAACCTTATTTTAACTTAACTAGCACTTTAGAGAGCTAACTACCAAATGCAGGTAACACTGCCAAGGTCTGGTGTATGGGTATCCATCAAATAAATTTTTAGAAGATTGGACACAGCCAAAAACAGTACTTCTTCCCAGATCATAATAGAAGTATCTAAGAAGAGCAGAATAATTGTTTGTTAAAACTGAGCCACAATCATATGTGAACTCAGGTTACAACTCTTTATTTACATACTTTGAAGAATTTTTTAACTTTTTAGTGCCTTTGTATGTATGTGTGCATCTGTACATATGTACAGTGATCAGATGTGATAACACAAGTTATTTTGCCTGTAAAATACAGGCCTGTATAAAGCTAAAGTCTAATAACATATAGACTGACTTCTTTTTATGGCCTGATACATTTTATAAATTTTTCAATAAATACAATTTAGGTTCTCTCTTTTGAATTCTAGGATATTTATTTACCTTTACAATATTTATGCCCCGGTATTATCAAGTATTATTAAGGGAAATGAATAAACAAACCAGTTTTCAAATTACAATTTTACTTACTTTCTTTGTACATAGCCACAAGAAAAAATCCTGGAAGTTATATGTTATGACTGAACATCAATTTCCTTTCAGGTTTGAGGTTAGATATTTATTTTGTAAATTAGGACAAGAGGTGGACTTTGAAAAGTTAATTTTGTAAGTATGTGTGTGTGTGTTTGTATACATATATGGATATATATATTCTGCAAATTTATATCTATGTATGCACATGTTTGTATTTGTGTGCATTTGTACATATATATTATCTATTTGTGTGTCTGTATCCTGTAAGAAAATAATAAATTTAATAGCTCTTATGTTAAATATCAAGTATGAGTTTTTAACTGGCCTAAGAAAATTTTCTAGGACTTGTGAATAAGAATCAGTGACTTTAAATGACATAATTATGTAAGTGCTTAAACTTGTTGCACATATTCTCAAGAAGCAAAGACCAAAATGAACTTAGTATAGAGCATTCCACACAATCAAAGTATTTGGCAAATATTTGTTAAGTATAAAAAGCTTTAAGACTTACTGAGATGCTGATAACCCTTTTCTCAGGTACTCACCATCTCTACTTAGCTACAACAAAGCCTGCTCTTTCCTGCCTTCCAGGTTCAGCCTGGGACACAGCTTAAACCAAATACTGACAAGAGGCAAAAAGAAATGAAATAAACCACATGGAGAATCCAATTTATCACACGCTTCCCAAATTCCCTCCAGTTCCAAAAGGGCAACTACTCCTAGTTACTCAAAGTGGAGAGGAAAAGAAAAACATTTTGGTAGGACGAGGTTAGCTGGATGAAACTTGAAATATGTTTCATAATATTCTGGTCTTCTGTGTTTCTCAGATTGTTCAAAAACAATAATGTCCCTGTGCTTCTTTACTCAATTTGATGATATTCACCAATCTTGTATGGCAGCAGTAAAGGTGGAACATTTTTGGAGGAAAGAAGAGAGCAAGGCAACAGCCTATAGCACTGAATTAGTTTTACTCTTTTTATAATGTGAATCAAGGTCCTATGCTGTAGTCTTGACTGAAAACTTATCAGTAATTATCATTTTAGCAAAAGCAAAAAGTCAGTTGTCCTTGTTATTCAGGTGATAAAAAGGTTGACTTTATCTTAACACAGTGGAGGGACTGTGAGATTCTTACAGGGAATCGCAAGATATGGATCAGTTTGGAACTTGATGGCAATGAATTTGGCTAAAATACAGAGAAAAGTGACAATAATAGCTTGTATGTATATCTTCTTATCGCCTTTGAAATGTATTAAAGAGAAGCCCTACATTAACAGATCTCTAGCAAAGAAAGAAGAAAAACCATACATGTTCCCGATCTGTTGAATAATTTGTGGAACTGGATGCATAAAGAGAGACATTATCTGATAGTGTCATGTTAGGCAGAACTTTATCCCAATGTTAGATTTTTTAATCTATAGTTTACCTTAAAGTTAGTTATAAATTCATACAGCTAACAAAAATTATGCAATTATAGGTAAATGGTATGTACAGATACTTCACTGAAAATTATAGATGGATGAGAAAAATATACACAAAAATATGTTCAGCATCATTTGTTACCAGAGAGATGTATATTTAAATGACAGGAGATACAGCATATACCATTACAATGAATAAAATTCCAAAATTCTGATAACATAAAACATTGGTCAGAATGGGGAATAATATGAACTCTTTTTTATTACTACTGGGAATGAAAAATTGTGTAGTCACATTGAAAGGCTTTTTTACAGCTTATAATAAAGTTAATCAGATTTATCTCTTACTTCTACAATTATGATCTTAGGTAATTAGTAAAGGTAATTCATATTTTCAGTCAAAAACTTGTATATACATTTTTACTAAAGTTTTATTTATTCATAATCTTCCCAAACTGAAAGAAACCATCATTTATCATATAGATAAATGGATAAATTTTATTGCATCCATGCAATAGTGCATTCAGCAATTTTATTCATACAAAGCCATACCAAAATCTTCTATATATATTTGTAAGTGAAAAAAAAATTGAAAAGGCTGTGAATTTTATTATTGTATTTAAATTACATTCTGGGCACAAAACAATAGGAACAAATAATCAGTGATTGCCAGAGATTGAGTGACCAGACACTGGTTGACACAAAGGGGATACACAGGGTAAATCTTAGTCAATGAACTGTTCTGCATAGTATTGAGGTGATAACTATATGATGCACTACATTTACCATGAGCCATAGAACTTTGCATTTAAAAGAGTGAATGTAATATATGAAAATATTTTAAAAGTCAACAAGGAGCTTTAGGAATTCCAAGAACAAATACAGGATGTGAAAACAATGATATATCTATATGATGATTGTAGGGTAAGATTTCCTCAACAGGGTAGATGAAGGACTAGTGTAATAAGTGGAGAGAACCTGGATAGCAAATTCAAAGCTCTCACTTTAAATCACAGGACCACTGAGAAAAATCATGCCAAAAACAAAATAATGTCATATTGGGTTATAACTAATAGGATTAACAAATATGTAAAACTTTGCTCATATATGTTAATTATAAATTAAATAAGTGAAAAAGAAGAGAAAGATCTTTCTTATGGTTTAATTCCAAATCATTTATGCATGTAATCTATCCTCTAAAGAAAGGAACTTAATTTTCCTTTCCCACTGGTACTGGCTGGACTTGATAGGAAGAAACCTAGCATGCGCTCATTTGTCCATATTATTAAAATTAACACCAGCAGCAGTAAGTCACATTAATACCATTTACTCTCTGAAATTGTGTATCCACAAGAACTTGATGCATGATTCTCATGAAACATAAACATATTTGAACATTGAAAAACATCAGAAAAACTCAACTTAAAGCACATTAAAGTATTTGATAATTTTGTCTCAAAACTCTCAAGGTCATTAAAAAGAGTAGTCTGAGAAATCTTCATAGCCATGAAGATCCAATGGATTTAGGCACCTACTAGTAATGTAGTATTTTCAATGGGGTGTTGAAAAAGAAAATATACATTATTGGCAAAACTAGCAAAATTAAACATGGAAATAACTTAAGCAATAAAAACATACTAAGTTTCAAAAAGTGCCATGAAGATTAGCAATGGAGAAATTAGATGATAGGTAAATAGCAATTCTATACACTAACTGCAATTTCATTACATCTAAAGCAATTCCAAGAAAAAAAAATCAAATATCTCTTATATAACCTTTCTAATCCCTGATTACCTTTCTATTTAACAATGAGACACTTGTTGTCACCCTTGGCAAAACACTGACCATATGTCTATTTTACATAAAAAATCACAATTAAGAGTGTATGTTGCTATCTTTCAAGGCAAATGAAACATCTTTCCAGAGGGAATTAGGACAATGAAAAATGAAAATAATAAAATAAAATCAATCATAGTTCCAATAGTCAGATGCCTCAGTGACTTAAATTCTTTGACTCATAAAATCATAGCCGGAAAAAGGAAGTGTAGCTGAAAAACAGGTGAAATAAATCTAGATTTAGAATTTGTTATATAATCTAGAGTTTGATTAAATTATACATATACTTACCAAAAATCTACAGTTCTATGTGTGAGATTTCAATTCAATGTCAAAATTATTTTGATCTTGAGCAATGTAAGGTTAATGAAACCTCACCATAAATAAAGAATAAATATATCTTTAGTAACATTTGAAATACAGTTTGCTTTGGGAGAAAAAAAGCAATACTTACTTTTAAAATTATTACTGGTCTAATAATCAAGATGATATCTTATTTTGTTTCCTTGTCACATAATAATAAGACTAGTAAAATTTTTTGTGAAGCAATAATTTCTATTATTCTTTATGTGCTATTCTCAAGATCTTTTCTTAATTATTAACTACAGTTATTATGAAAGCACTGTTAATGGACAGTGAAAATTATATTAAAATAATGCCTAATTTAGTATGTGACTTGATGATTCTCACAATAGATTAATTATAACGGATAATTCTGACAACATAATAATTTAATCTCCTGTAACTCAGTGCTAATTTTGTATAACATTTTCATTGCATAATGGAGAATGTTCCCTGAAATTACTTACATCTTTGATGCAGAAGTTACTACAATATTTCAGAAATCTATGACATGACTCTTAATAAGAATTGCATGAAAATAAAAAAGGAGTCTTACCATTCACTGTAAATACCAGTTAGTGTTTCAGGTTTTATCATCTGAGTATCAGAGTGCTTTGGCCACTAAAATTTAGCAGTCATTCTAGGACACAAGGTTTTCAACGGTATTCTCCAAAGTATGCGCTGCCTACTAAATCCAAAATGGCAATGAAATGTGATATCTATGCTTCAGGGCTAAGAGAGGTAAGGGCTAACAATATGCCATTTTCTTTTGGGAGATATCCCAGTATGCACCAAAGTACTAAACTATAAACTGTCTAATTGAATCTGACCACAGAATTATTGTGTCATTCCTTTCTGAAGGCTTAGTGTGTGTCTTTTACCTCGTTCTTTAGAATATTAGTCAATCTAAGCTTATATTAATGTTAAGTATTCAATATAGAGGAAGGTAAGATGACATGTGAGATGTAAAAATGACGAAGGACCCTTGAGATATTTTGTGTCGTAGGGAAGATAACATAATCCTTGAGGAATAAAGGAATATATATTAAAGCCTTCAATTGAGTTAGAAAACAATTCAGTCTCCATATCAATAACCAGATGACCTATTTACTAATCTGGGCTTATGTTTCTTTTCAGTTGAGATAGAGTTTAGCACAGATAGCACCTGTGATTTGGGCTCTAGTTAAATTTAAAACAATGTTGTGCAATTAACAAAGTCTTACTTCTACTTGCATAGCACACTGATAAATAAATTCAAGATAAGAAGCAGGTGACCCTCCACATATCTTTAAAATCTTTGAGTACTGAACTATCACTGTCAGTCCCCACAGGATTAAAATATTTTTCATATTAATTATCTTGGCAGAAAGAAGAAATTTCCAGGACACACACCTTGCCTTCCTTTTTCAGGTTTTCTTCCTAGCATTATCAGGACAGAAATGTGAAATTTCTTCCACATATCCATCATAGTTATGCACACAAGAACCAAAACAATGAACTCAAGGTTTGTCTGTTTATTCACTAGTTCCATTGTGGACTTAAAAGGAACTGCAAGTCCTTTCATACATATAGTGGGGTATGTAAAATACATCCTTACTGGGCAGGGCATGGTGGTGCTCTGGATCACATTATACCATTGTCAACACAGATTGTGTTCCAAGGGCCCTAGGAAGTTATAGGAATTGCTCTTTTCCCTCCATTTATAGTTATTCTTTAAATCCCCATAGATCCCATCCTGGAAGATGTAAGGAATTAATAATATTTCTAGTCATTTTGGCAACTTTCATGAAGGGAACCAAGAAATTTTTTTAACAATGGTTTAGGACCTCAGTTCTGGAAACTAAGTGAAAAGTTGTCATTTACCAGTGCAGTTGTAGGAATCTGCTTTTTTCTTATTTTTTTTTGTGTTCTTTTAACTAAGTAAATTACATAAGCCACTCATATTAGGAACACTGACTTTTTTAGTCATGACTACAATCCTTACAGAATAAAGTACCTCAATGGCTATAAAGGACTTAATCTTAACACCTAGTCCTGTGGTTCTAGAGTTCTACAATCCCTTCATTTCTATTGACATAAGAAGAGTTTTTAAAAGATCACATTGTACAATTAATCCAAGTCTACACTGAAAAGCTAGAACAGAGGAGCTGTGCAATATCTGTTCCCACATCTCCATGTAGTTCTTTGGTGAAGGGAGACCCTCTAGGTTCTATTGGAGAGCATAATAAACTAAGGAAGTTGTCAGTTTCGTAAAAGTCCTTTCCTGTTGACCTCTCTAAGATCTCTTATGGCAGTTCTGGGATTGAACTCAGAGCCTCATGCTTGCCAGGCAGGCACTCTTCACTTGAGTCATACTCACATCATGATATAAATTGATATCATTTTTAAAACTTAGCCAAAATAATTCTTTCTTATTTATCATAAACTGTTATTTCTCAGTTAGAATCAAACGTACTAATATTAATATCCCAATATCCTTACTCAGAGGACAGAATATGAACCATGGTGGAGGTGTCCTCAAAATAACCTCTCCATCCTGCAGCATCCTACATCCTACCATTCTATTCTTTGCACAATACCTTTATTTATTTCTTTCATTTTTTGAGTATTGGTGTTTAACTCAGGAATGACTTTTGATTCCTAGGCAAATATTCTGCACTTGGTTCTTGCCCCTAGTACTTTGATCTTTAGTCTATTTTGCAAGAAGATTCTCAAAATTTTTGCCCAGACCTGCTTGTGACTATAGTCCTACTACAGCACCCATCCGTGTAACTGAGATGGCATCATATCTGAAGGGTTTTTTTGTTTTGTTTTGTTTTGTTTTTTCTGTTTTGTGTTGAGATTTTTTTTTGGTTTGGTTTGGTTTTTTTGAGATAGTTTCTCACTGTCCTTTTTGTTTTTTCCCAGGCTGGTTTCAGAGCAATGATCTTCCTGTGAAGGTAGGATTACAGGTACACACCATTATGCCCAGTGTACTTTAATTAATAATAATGGTCATTGCCATCTGCAGTTTTATGAGGAACCTCCACTCTGATTTAATAGGGAAGTCACAAATTTGCATTCCTACCAACAGTGTTCCTTCTTCTACCCACATCCTCACCAGCATTTATTGTAATTTGTGGTCTCGATGAAAGTCATTCTGATGGAGCATATTGGAAACACTATGTCATTTTGATTTACATTTTCTTTATGGCCAGGTATGTTGAACATTTCTTCAATGCATTCAATGGCCATTAACATTTCTTCCTTCAAGAATTGTTTGTTCATTTTATTTGCCCATTTTAAACAACGTTATTGATCATTTGGATATCTGATTATTAATCCTTTGTCAGATGAAGAGCTGCAAAGTTTTTCTCCCATTCTATAAGCTGTCCCTTCATTATAGTGACTGCTTATTCTGCTGTGCAGAAAGTTTCAGGTCTTATATTAAGGTCTTTGATATACACTTGGAATTGATTTTAGTACAGGGTGAGTGACAGGGATCTAATTTCACATTTCTACCTGAGAATATCCAGTTTTCACACTATCATTTGTTGAAGAGACTGTCTTTTCTCAAATGTATGATCTGGTCATACCACTCTTTGACATATATATGAAGAGATGTGAGTCAGGATACAATTAAGACACTGCATACTCATGTTTATTGTGACAGCATTCCTAATAACCAAGCTATGAAACCAGCCTAGGTGCTCCTTAACTGATGAATGGATAAAGGAACTGTAGTATATGTACACTGGACTATTATTCAACCATAATGAAGAATCAAATTACATCATTTGCAGTTATATGGATAGAAATGGAAATCATTATGTTAAGTGAAATAAGCCACATTTAGAAGGACAAAGTTTATGTCTTCTTTCATATGTACAGTGTAGACAATATGTATGTATGCATACATACATGTTATATATATATGCATATAAATGAATATACTTGTGGGACTGTTTAGAGGGATGAGAGGGTAGAGAAGACAGAAAGAGAATGATAAGAGGTGAATAATACTGAAAAAAATTGTAAATATATTTTAAGAGGAAGTAATGAATCTTACTGAAAGTTGTTGAATGACAGGATGAGGGTACAAGGAAAAGAGACAGCAATAGTAGGGTTTAATCTGACCAACATACAATATATGCACGTGTGAAATATTATAGTTAAATCCTTTGGCCTAGTTAATATACATGAAAAAATGGCCACTGCCATTATTGCAATCTTGGCTTTTACAGAAATATAATGGCACATTTGAAAAAAATTATGAATATTTTAATTTATTACTAAGATATTTCTTTCCATTTAGGTCTTGTTCACTTTTGATAGTTAAGTGCCCAGAATCAACAGAGCAGGTGTATGAAACTCCTAATAGGAACATACATTAGATAGCTCAAAATTCACCTCAGGTAAGAATATCTTATGGTTTTCTCCTAAAACGGATGGGCCTGATATTGCTGGCAAAGAAACTGGCCATGATTTTGTGGAGTTATATTTCTCAATAACACTAAACAAATTTCCCTAGTCTAGGACTTAGGGTATCATTCTTTCCATGTAAAGTTCTAGAATTTGGAGCAATGCAATTGCTATTTTGAAATTGATTTCAATAGTAACACAGATATTTAGGCTGAATTTGAGGACAGTCTGTCTTTCAGCTGTGGAGGAAAAAGTTCTATTTCATAAAAGGTCTTGGCATGTTTCCAGACAATGGAAGCCTGCTCTGTCAAGGTGTAGCTCTTCTCACTTTTACAGTGAGCCTTGAGTTGCAAAATGATCCTGGTGTGGTTCAGAGTTAGGCAAGTGCAAAGCCGAGAGTTTAACCTTTAGTACCATAAAAATTATTTATTCATATGAATATATATATGCATATATGTATATAAATAAATAATAAAAAGAAGGGAAATCATTTGATAATGATCACTGTTTTAATGTGTACACTCATATGTATAACCCTCTGCTCTTTAAGTTATACTGCAAAGCAGCAGAGTATTTCCTTGATACTATTTTGTATTTCAGAGAGTATTATCAGTTAGTATTCTGCACAAGTATAAACTTATATAAAGTCCTAGATATTTTAAAATATACTGTTGGTTTCAGGAAAGAAGACGAGCACAGCATCTTTGAGTCTTAAATCAACAAATGACCTTTGCATAACATCTTGTCTAAGGCTTTTTTCCCCAGGCATGTTATAATCCACTGAGAACAAATATTTCCCTCTCTCTTTCTCAAGAAAGCAATTTTTGCAGTTTTTATGAGTTAGCCTTCTTTTTCCCAAAGCTACTCTTCAAAGCTTAACCTCTTTGACCCACAAATCTTCTTTTCACACAACAGCCAAAGAGAACCAAATCCTAAGATTTGAAAGTCAAAATTTCCAAATAGTAGACTTTTCATTCTGGGGGATGTGTTAAGGGATGTTTATCTTTAATGAGGGAATGGTAATGTGGAACTTCATAAGTGAAGATAATATAGAGAATTAAGTACTACAGAAAGAGTTATTATTTGAAGAGATTCTAGGAATGTCCAAAACCTTTCCATTCTATGAATGAAAATGAGGAGGAAAATAATGACCAAGCATGTATGGAGCAATTTACTTTTTAATATAGATCAAGTTTTCAGTGAGTATTTAATCCGATTCCTTCACAATATTTAAATCAAAAGTTTTGGAACTTGAAAGTATTTTATAGACAGGAAATGTAGAAAATATATACTAATAAAATTTCAAAAGACATCTATTTTAACTGGTTAAAGTAGATCTATTTATTTTTTGGTAATAATTTTATAATTGTAGTAGTTTAAAATTTTGATAAGAAATTACCATTTCCAGTTTTTAAATTTTACAGATGAATGTTTGAATGAATAAGTAAAAACAACTATAAAGATTTACAGAAATAAATTTTGTGGGAAAATGAAGGTATGAATTACTGATGTAACATTTCTGTTCTGTTTGATTACTGTCCTTTGAAATGTATTTGTTAACATGACTGTTCTTCTGATGTTCACTCTTGATAACATCTACAATGAAAAATAAGTGAAAACGAGTTTTCTTTTAACTCGACTCTGTATGTGTATGCTTTCTATTATATTATAAAAAAGAAAAGCAAGATGAAAAGATATTATAATACTGAGTGGCAGAATTTGGCACAATAGTTCTCTCTAGTGTGTAATACAGCCTACAGGGAGAGTAAATGCATTAGGATGTATTTATATTGACAAAGGAGTCACTCTTTGTAGTGGTTACAAGAAAGATTTTTGCCATGACCCACATAACAAATTACTGCTGTCTGACCTCATTGAAACAAAGATCCAGTAAAGTACATCCAGTGGAGCTGATGCTGTAGTGGTGCTTTGACCACAACAACCCTCCTGGAGGGCCATGATTACACCAAACTTTATTTCTTATATTACTAAAACATTTGATAAAGAGTCTTATCTCCTTGATCTCACAGTTTTCCTATTCTGAGACAGAAGAGAGAGGCTGTGTTACCACAACGAACGGCATGTCATTATTTGAAGAGTTATGATTGCTACATGAAAGGAATCCTCACATACTGAAGAAAGTCTCCATTGTGGTACAGTGCATGCAGACAGAAGTTAGAATTAAAAAGAAGACTTTTTTCTCTCATTGCTTCACATTCACTTATCCTTTTACCTTCTACAGATAAGAAACCAGCTTCTAAATCATCTCTCCATTAAACAGTACACTTTCCTGTGGGAACATATACTTAAATGGTTTTGATAAAAAATAAAACATAGTTTGTTTTATAATGTCCTGTTGCTTCTTTGTGATTAACATTTATCTTTAAAAAATACACTTAAAATTTAAAAACCTAGTAGTATTTTTAGAAATTTACTAGTATTCTTATGTGATTGCCTGGAGAAATGCATGGAATAAAATTTTTCAAATGATTCCAGAGTTGCAACAATTTACTTGAAAAGATTTACTTTGAATGTAATAACATTTTATTTTCTTATATGAAATAATGTCCTTTCTGCAAAATTATAAAATAACTTTTCTAAAACGAAAATGTAAGAACATTTTGTCCTTAGTGTAAGTCCTTCCTGTCACTACCGCTGAGCAGGCAGTTCTGTAGTCACTTAGAATAACTAAAGTAATCTTTGGTAACTTTCTAATAGCCAATAAAAAACAGAATCTTCTACATCCCCAGACAGCTTAAAAGCTAACTTCTTTAATTGTTGTTTTTAATATTCCATTTAATATTTTATGCTGAATGCAGTCAGAAGGGAAGTACAGGATTCTAATTTTAATTTTGAAGTATATTTTGTGGATTTCAGTTTTAACAAATTAAGCTCACAGGAAAGTTGTTTCAGGCACCTTTGTACAGAGTACCTTAAATTGAATAACAATATTGGGAATAATCCAACTGATCATTTGTCATGAGAGCTGTGCAAGGCACTAACTCTAATATCCGAAAGCCCTTTCATACTATAATAACAACTGTTTCTTTTTTCTGTATTATTAATTACATGTTTTTAAATTTTACCTATAAATAAAAGCCACAAAATTGTACATGTTAATGGGGTACCATTTAATGTTCAACAAATTTACATATTACATAGTGTATGATTCTAATCAGGTTAAAATAATTATCACCTGAAACATTTATTAATGCTTTGTGGTGAATTTTCAAAATCCTTCCATTTAGCTATTCTGAAAAGTGCAGTACATCATTATTGTCTGTATTCACGATACTGTGCAATAGGGTGCCAGAGCTGTTTTCTTGTCTCTAACTGTAACTTAGTACTGATCAGCCTTTCCAATTAGCCCTCTTCTCCATCCCTAGTATGTGGCAACCATATTCTATTCTCAACTTGTATGAGATCAAATTTTTTAGGCTACACAGGAGCTATGTCATGTAATATATCCTGAGGCTTTATGGCTTTATAGCTCTATAGCCTTTATATCTAAGCGTGTGTTTATTGGCCTTTTGCTCTTTGTCTTTTGAGTTCTTTGTGTTCAATTCACTTCCTCATTTTTGATTTCTATAATTTGTTCTGTGGATGTTTACCTTTTTGAGTTCTTTTAGGCCATGTCAGATGAATAACTGACAAAAATTTTCTCCCACTCACTGCCACTTTACTGTGACAATTGTTTTCCTTGCTATGTGGATCTTTATAATTTGATATAATCCTACTTTATCAGTTTTTACTAGTATTTCCTGAGCAAGTGTAAACTTAGTTGGAAAGTAGTGGCCTACTCTTGCATCTTCAAGCATTTTCCCTAAATTTTCCTCTAGTAGTTTTAAAGTTTCAGGTCTTCAGAGACAGGAATCTAGCTTCAGTATTGTACATGTGACTATTCAGTTTCCCCAGCACGATGTTTTCAAATGGCTGTCTTTTCCCCAGTGTTGTTAAGAATGATGTAGCTGTAGCTACATAGGATTATATCTGGGTCCTTTATTTTACTTCTTTCATTTATGTGACTGGTTTTCATGCTGGTGCGGTACTGTTTTTGTTACTATTTACAATTTACAGTTTACAATTGTAATAAACTATTTATTTACAATTTGTAATAAACTATTCCAATACCCCAGCATTGTTCTTTTTGCTCAAGATGGCTTTGGCTATTTGGGTGTCTTTTGTGCTTTCCTTAAAATTTTAGAATTGCTTTCTCTAGCTGTGAGAAGAACACCACTGGAATTTTGATGTGGATTGCATTGAATCTGTAGAATATTCTGGAAAGGTACACATTTTTCAATATTAAGTCTTCTGATATATGAACATAGAAGGTCTCTCCACCTGCTAGTGTCTTCTTCAATTTCTTTCTTCAGTGTTTTACAGTTTTCGTTGTAGAAGCCTTTCATCTCCTTGTTTAGGTTTATTCTTAGATTACTGTTTTGATTTTCTTTTGAGTATACTGTAAATAAAATTGTTTTCCTGATTTCTTTCTTCCCATTATCATTTTCATGGGCATTGCATTGAATCTACAAATATCTTTAAGTGCTAAGGAAATTTTTGACAATGTTCCTTCTTCTAATACATGAACATGGGATGTGTTTTCCATTTTGTCTGTGTATCCTCTTTGCTTCTTTCATTAATATTTTACAGTATTTCTTGTAAATGCAAAAGACTTTAAGTTTGGCTACATTTATTAATAGATGTTTTATTTTTTGTTCTTGTCACAAGTAATGTTGTTTTCTTGATTTCTATTTCAGATGATTCATTACTGGCATACAGAAACACTACTCATTTTTGCATGTTGATATTGTTTTCTGTGTCTGTGATTGACTTGTATATCAACTCTAAATAATTTTTGGTGTAATATTTGGCTTTTTTTATATATACGATCAAGTCATCTGGAAATAGAGAGATGTGACTTCTTTTCCAGTTTGGAAAAGTCTGATTTCTGTCTTTTGCTTATTGTTCTGGCTTGGACTTCCAGCATTGTGTTGAATAAAATAGTGCTGAATGTTAGCATTCTGACTGATGATAGATGTGAGAAAGCTTTTATTTTTTCTCAATTCACTATACTGTTAGCTGTTGTTTTATTTTGAATAGCCTTTATAATGTTGAGGCATGTTCCATGTGTGTCTGATTTCTTCAGCAATTTTTATAAAGAAAGGATGCTAAATTATATCAAATGCCTTTCCTGCATCAGTTGAGATGACCAAATGGCTTTTGTTCTTAATTCTATTCATATTTTGCATCACAATTTTTAATTTGCTTATATTGAACCATACTTACATTCCTGGATAAATCCTCCTGACAATGGTTAATAACCATGTTTATACACTGTTGGATTTAAATTACTAGTATTTTGTTGAAGATATTTTTCTCTATGACAATAAATGATATTGGTATATGCTTCCTTTTTTTATTGTTGTTGTTTCCTTAACTGGTTTTGGTGTCAAGACAATGTCAATATCATAGAATGTATTTGTACAAATTCTTTCTTCTTCTATTTTTTTAGCAATAAGGAAAATTTTTATGAATCTGTCAAATGCTTGGTATAGTTCATTAGAGAAACCATCTAGTACACGGCTTTACTTTGATAGGAATTTATTATTATTATCACTGATTCAATCTCATTATTTGTAATTGGTAACCGCACCTTTTCTATTTTTACATTATTCAGTTTTAGTAAAACGTATGTTCTAGGAATTTGTCCATTTTTCTACATCATCAAATTTTATGGCCTATAGTTGACCATAAGAATTTCTAATAACATCTTGTATTTCTTTGATGTGAATTATAATTTTTCTTATTTTATTTCTGGTTTTATTTGTTTTAGTCACTCAATACTATCGATCATTTAACATATTAGTGTAGATATTATTATTATTATTTTGTTTTTTAGCCTTCATACTAAAGACATGAATGTTTGGATAGTGTCAGAAAAGTCATAAGTTTGTTTCTATATTACCTACCAGCTAAATGTGAAGTTATACTGTTTTTTCAATTTGAAATTCTATTGATAATCTACTACATGCAAATCATGTGCTCAAGTAATAAAAACTTTCCTTCCACCACAGCATATTTCAAATTGAAATGAAAGAATAAAAAATAAAATAAAATAGTAGTTAATCACTACTATTATTCAATTTTACAGTTCTAGGCAAAATATAACATATGCCCAGAGACAGGAAAGATTGACTATAACTTTATTGGTAAAATTGTTAAATGGAAGTGGAAACATTTGATATCAAGAGCAAAAAAATGTAACATATGCCCAGAGACAGGAAAGATTGACTATATCTTTATTGATAAAATTGTTAAATGGAAGTGGAAACATTTGATATCAAGAGCAAAAAATTTTGTATTTTCAAATTTAAATTAGAATTTTCCATTCCATTCAAGATAGAGTAACAGGTATCATATGTATCTGCCCATCAGAAACAATGAAAAGAACAGGTAGAACATGTGAAACAACAGTGCTCAAAATATTGAATACCAGCAAGAAGGGACAGCTATCCTGGAGAGATAGAAATAACTGAAGTGCTCTCCAGAAGTACCTCAGCTTAGTGACTGGATAAATTCCTTAGGACACAGAAGAAGGAGTGAAAGTCAGGCAGAACCCAGAAATCCTGTAAGATAATGGGATAAAGTCAAGAGTCCATGGTAACAAGCTGGCTAAAATATTAACAGGACACAGTATCATATAGGAGAGAATTACAAAGACAGAGAACTCCAAAATTACATAGAATATTTTTATTACCACTCAATTATTCAAGTGAGTATTGATCAGCACATTCATTTGAGGACACTCTAAGTCAGGAAAAATAGTTTCTTAAAATAATAACAGGGAACAGTCCCCAGAACTCAGAGACCAAAAGCTAAATTGGAATATCTTAAAATTTGGAAATGTCAGATTTAGAACTAAAAAGGACCTTGCCTCAGCACTGTGAAGTTTTTAGCCCTAAAAAATGAAGCTGTAAAATTTTTAGCCTTAAAAACCTTGAAAAATCTGAAAATCAAGACAAAAATAGCATATGTTAGTCTCAGAAAAAAAATTCAAAATATATAGAGAATGCAAAAAACATTCACAATCAGAATTTCTGGAATCCTATGTAAAATTACCAGACATTGCAGGACAATGAAATCCATGATGAAGAGAAATATCAGTGGCCCCAACTTGGCAATAAATAGGAGACAAAATTATTAATAGTCAGAGATACCAAAGGAGGTGTTATAACTTTAATTCACAAAGATAAATACAGCATTTGTTAAGTAGATATGGATGATAAGTAGTTTCATGCTGTGCAGTGTACAGGGTTACCAAATTAACTCTAAAGAAAAAATTATTGGGGAATTAGAACACATACTTATGTTGAAAAATAATGCTTCATAAACTTCACAGTACTTTTTAGCAAGGGTCTTCTCTTTGCACCTTTTCAAAAATGCTTGTATGGTATACAGATTTGGTAGAGATGGTGCTTCCTACTGGAGTAAAGGATATTTTTATTGTCCGCTCAAAAAGAGTCAAAGTTTCCTAAATGAAAGCAAAACAACTCACTGTGCATACAAGAGCCATCTTGCCTTCTTCATGTCACTCTTGAGGATAATGAGGGTGAGCGAACCACTGTAAGTGTTGACATATTAGCCAATTATTTTTGTGAGTATTAAAGTATTCTTTGTCTCTGACAAAGCAGTGTGGTGTTTTCTACCATCACCATTAAACTATAAGAGGATAAATTGTTCACTTGCAAGTAGATAAAATCATAAATCTTTTCACAATTCTTGACAATTATATAATGAGTTCAAGAAAACAGGTGTAAAAGCAAAGCAAATCAAGCAAACAATCAAAACTTTCTATAAGAGGAAAGACAGGTGTGCAAAGAAACAACTAATGTTGCTTAAGAAAACTTCATGGGAATTGACAGTAAGCACGTTGATTAACTTGTGTTACCAAGTACTTTGAATACCTGTTAATGAGAAGAGAATGAAGAACTGGTTGCAGGCTACTTATTGCAAAGAAGGTCAGAACAGCTTACCTCTGTGGGATTGGACTCCTTCTCATTCTGAAGAACCAAACTTTACAACATTAGTACAAAATTCCACCCTTGGTAGAGAGATGCTTCTTTTTACTTTCACTCAATACTTTCAGATATACAAAGCTAAAATGACTATAATATAAGGCAATCTGTGATTTTGGGGGGTAGAAACCAAGTACATCTTTAGAAACTGCACTGGTGCACTAAGGATGAGAAGGATGAAATATAATGAAGAAAGTCAAGATCTAAATTGCCTTATCACTCACCTCCATATATAATCTGTGGAGACTATATTGTTTTAGGATTCCTTGCACTGGAGATTAGCTCCTATACTGTAGCTTATTCTTTGTAAGAAACATTCCCTAAGAGAGACACACTTGTTTGAAAAATTGACTAATATTCAAGTCCCTACTATTCTAAATTGAAATTACAGCACTGATGATCAGTTCACAGGAGAAGGAGAAACACACCCAAATGAATCTAGATGCATCCTTCCATTTATTTCTAATGCATTGGAAAAAGCACTTATCTTTTCTGTTAAAACAAACTATCTAGTGAAAATATGATATTTGAAGGTACACATTTCATCATAACTGTAAACCCCTAAAACTAAAAAGTTCAGTCTAAACCAAGCATCAGTGGCTCACACCTGTAATCTTAGTTTCATAGGAGGCAGAGATCAAGAGGATCACGGTTCAAAGCCAACCCAGGAAACAGTTTCTTAGACCCCCATATCAAAAATGCTCAACACTAGAATGGGCTGGTGAAGTAGCTCAAGTGGCAGAACACTGCGTAGAAAGCTTGAGGCCCTGAGTTCAATCCCAAGTACTGCCAAATCCCCTCCCCCACCCAAAACTAAAAACGAATTCATTCTACTCCAAGGACAACAAACACGAGGAAGAATTTCATAAACCTTGGCTTAAAAACAAGGAAAAAGAAAAGCAAAAAGCAACTTTAAAAAACCTAGACCTTACATACAAAGAAAAAAGGTCAGCAGACTTTACAATAAAGACATTGTGAGACAGAATAAATTTGCCAGCCCTTTTTAAAAAATTTAATTTAAACTTCCGGAGTCCTGGAGTCGTGGGGTATGAATTCGAGGTCTCACTTCTGGTACACAGATGGTTTACCACTAAGGGCATGCCCCTAGTCCTTTTGCATTTTAATTTTTAGCCAAGGTCTTGTGTTTTTTGCCCAGCATGAGCCTTGTACTATGATTCTCCTTCTGTGCAAGTGGGATTGTAGATGTTTGCCATCATGCTTGTCACTCACAAGCATCTTTAATAAGCAAAAAGTAAAAATAAATCAAAACAAAACACTGTAGGATATATTATCCTGAAAATATGTTTTAAAACAAATGAGATTAAAGAATTTTTCAACTATAAAAATGTTAAGACCTTTTATCATGACTGGATCTGAGCAGTAAGAAATACAGACAAGTCCTTCAGTACTTTAGAATGAATATTGTATTTACTATTCTTGATGGAAACTTGTATTTATACAAATTATTGGAACGCTCCTAATTAAGATTTATATCCATATTAAATGTGTGATACAAAAGCACAAAGACTATGAGAGAAGAAATAAATTTTGACTGTCATAAGGCTCCTACACCTTTCATGGAGCAGCATGTATTCATTGACTTTACACTGAGACACTTCAATGGTGATTTTATAAACATAAAGAAATACTCTAAAATCACAAAATATTGGTGGGGTATAATGGCACACATCTACAGTTACAGTAATCAAGAGGTTGAGGCAGGAGGAACTGTGTTTGAGACACTTTCTCAAAAATAAAATAAGCAAACAAATAATATAAATGACACAGAATAATTATAATTAAATCACTTCCAAAGAAGATAAAATGGAATAATAATAAATTCTAACTTCTTCTAAAATAAGGCAGAAAAATGCAACAAAAGTTATAAATCACATTGAATAAATAGAAACCAAAGAGTAATGCAGTAGAATTAAACAACTCTATCAAAAATGGCATTAAATATAAATAAGATATAAACTCTAATAAAATAGAGATGGTTGAATTGAATAATAACACAATAACCAAATCCTCATTGTTTACATAAACTTTAACATACAAAAATTCTTATAAATTTAAAACAATATAAAAAAAGATATACCATAATAATAAAAATCAAGAAAGATAGAATGGTGACATTAATATAAAGAATGTATGATGAACAGCAAGAATTTTACAGGAAATAAAGAGAATCAATTACTTCAGAATAAGAAAACTATCAAATCTTCTGACAACTCTAAGAAGTTAATGCATATAATGATAGTGTTTTATAATACATGAAGCAAATCTGATAGAACTACAAAGTCATAATACATAAATTTATACTTATAAATTAGTATATCTTTTCTAAATAATTGATATAACAATTGAAATCTGTTTGTATAGAGAATATATGAACACACTGAATATGTGAACACCAGACAACTTGAGATAATTAATGTTTATGATATACTTAAAAACAAATAGCAAAATTATCATACTTTTGCAGTGCACATGAAACACTTTTCAAAAGAGACAGCAGTTTGGTCCACAAATTTACTAATTCTCAGTAAATTCAAGGAGTTTAAAATTATATAATGTTTAGATACTCACAATGAACCTTGTACTCCAATGCAGAGGAGGTGGTTAGAAAACTAAATTCATGGGAGCTTCCAGGCTTGATTACATTAACAAAATCTGTTCATATTCTATGACACTTACAATATTAGTATAAAACCTTATATGAAAAAGATTCTCTTTTTACTTCAGGTAATTTTAGTGTAGTAACCTAAATATACTTCTGTATAGCTTTTAGTCAGAGATATATGTGTTACTCACAACAGTGAATATTACAGAGTGTAATATTTTAAAGCCTGGCACAGTGAGTATAATAAATATAAGATACTGTATACTTGAAAGCCACTAAGACAGTGGATATAAAATGATCTCATAAAAACTGATATGGTGGCTAAGCCAGTAAACCTAGTTATTTGGAAGACACTAATCAGGATGATCATAGGATGAGGATAACCCAAGCAAAATGTTGGGTTAAGATCCCATCTCAACCACTGGCTGAGTATAGTGGTTCATGTCTATCATTCCCAGCCTTGTGGAGAAGCTCAGACATAAGCAACAAGGTCCAGATCAACCTTGGCATAAATCAAGACCCTTATCTGAAAGATAAGCACATAAAAAGGGCTGATAGCGTAGCTCAAATGGAAGAGCACATGCTTGGCAATTGTGAAGTCCTGAGTTTAACTTCAACTATCAGCAAAAAATAGATAATAATCTCATAAAATGATAAGTGAATGACACGTGTTCTAATTTTGTTTATTTAACATAGTTCAAACATACATAAAAATTTCATATTGTGCACCATAAATATGTAAATTTTATTTGTAAATTGAGAAATGAGCATTTTTAAATCAATTAATAGAACAATAATACTGCTTTCATAAGTCAGTCTATCTCCTTTCTTATAGCTCTCAACTTACTGAATTTGTCACAAGCATTAAAACATAATCAAACTTAAAATGTTTTCATCCTAGTTACTTTGAAAATAGCATGCACCCATTCTTCATAGCATTTTTAGTTACTGATAGAGATCAGAAACTATGTTTCACAATATCAAAGTGAATATTATATCATGTGTAACCAGGAGGAAAGTAATTAACATTAGCTAATAGGATTCTTTTCTTTTTTTCTAATTTCCAATAGACTGTAATTTATTTAAGTTTGAAGGAAAAATTCCAAAATACTGAAACATGGATAATGTAACATATTTAGATTTTGTCAGCTTTTACCAGGATACAGAGTATAAAACAATTCAATTCTCGGTTTTTATATCAATAAATATTTATTGCCTTCTTTCATATGATGATTTCTGTTGAATTATACTTCTTTAAGTCTCTCCTGGCAGTGTCCACTGGACTCAACTGTCCTAGGTTTGACTAGATCCAACATTTCTTCTCTTCCTAATGCAAAATAAAGGAAAAGATAGTACATAGCACATGCTCTTATCAATTGGGGGCAGGGCAAGAAGGTGAGTTAATGGTGACTTAAGGTTTTTCTCAGAAGCTGCACACTGACACTATGATTCCTAACTCATTGCCAAAACAAATTTCATAAAGTGAATGCAATCTCATGGAAAGATGTAAAGCAAATGAATATTCCAATGGACCACAAAAATGTCAATAGGTTTGTATGAATATGTGAGTTTCAGTTTAAGAACATTAGAAAATCATTGCCTTCTGATAAATCAGACCACATGAGATACTTATTTTAAACATTTATGTAAGATTTTATATGTAGGGGAATTCTGTTCATTGTCTTTAGTAAAATACTGCTTAAATGTGTTTGAGATTTTAATAAAATACATGAAGACATGGGGCTGAATAATGAGTCTGTTGGAAAAGTTAAAGGGCAGTCTGATGCCAAGAGAAGCCTAGACAAAAATGACCAAAAGCATGATGAAACTGATAAAGAGAGTCAATACAAAGAGACTAAATGTCCAGGATATAGTTCATGAGTTAAAGAAAAATGGAAGGAAGAGAAAAACATTTAAATTGATTTATTTGGAAGTTACCAAAAAGCTTTACTGCAAATTTTAGTTCAGGTTAAACTTTGTAGTGGAAGAATTAGATAGCATAAAGTTTTCAGGCAGGCAAGGTTTACACTCTTTAACAAAAATATTAATTAAACAAATGTTTATGTGTTCATCATATATTAGCAGTTTATTAGATGCTATGACTAGAGAAATTAAAATAACTATTTTAATCCATTTTTTGTTATCACAGAATGCATGAGACTGGGTCAGTTATAATAAACAAAACTTTATTAATTCATTTCTCTAGAAGCTAGTAAGTTTGGTGTTTATTAGCAAACATCTTAGAATAAGGACCTGTGGATACATCATCGCATGGTTAAAAGTTGAGAGTGAAAGGAAGGCAAGAGGGGTCCAACCTCATCCTCTTATAATGTCACTAATACACTAATCTCTCATGGCTGAATTGCCTCTTAAAGTTTCCAGTACTTAAAACTGTTATAATGATAATTAAATTTCAACATGTATTTTGGAGGTAAAAATTCCACATTTGGCTCCCCAAAACTAAGTGCTTTTTACATTCAAAATACTTAGCTGTATCTGGCATCAATGCACAAATTATAATCTTAAATCTCATCTGAATAAAATATGGCTGAGATACAAGGCATGGTTCACTCTGAAACAAATTCCCCTTCTTCTGCAGCTTGTAATATCAAACAAGCTATCTATATCGAAATACAATGGTAGCACAGACATGGAATATATATTTCCATTCAAAAGGTATAAGAGGGTACCTCATCCAAAGTAGAAGTAAAATCTACAGTGGAAAGAACATTTAATTTCAAGGCTCTAGAATAATATTCCTTGACTACATGCTCCACTTCCTTCTCCTGGACACACTAGTGTAGAGCTTGGACCCAAAGACCCCAGACAACTCCTCTCCTATGGTTTTGCTGGGCTTAGACCACATATTAATACTCATGGGTTAGAATTTTTGTTTTGTTTTGAGGGTCGCACTATGTAATCCAGGCAGTCGTGGAACTCACTACATATCCCAGGCTGGTCTTTAACTCACCATTCTCCTGCGTCATCTTCCAGAGTGCTGAGATCACAGGCTGGAATCTCTTGTCTGGCTCTCTCAGGCTGGAATTGCATGCTGGTGGCTCCACAGTTCTAGGGTCTTGCAGGGCTTGCCCTCAGGATTCTACTATGTCTTAATCTATTGGGTACTCTCTATGATGAGTTAATAGAGAGTCATGCTCAGAATCACTTTAGAAAGTGTTCTCTGCATTGGGTCCACACCTGTAACAAATCTCTGCTTTGGTTCCAATAAGTGTCCTTTGAAATCAAGGTGAGAGAAACCAGGTACCCACAGTGTGAGTAAAATACACTACTTCAAGCAGATAGGTCCTTTGCTGGAGCAGACCTAGGGTTCAAACATGAGCCAAGAAGGAGTTTATATGCTTTACTATCCATTGTAGCCATCAGCCAGTCAGTCATTCCCCATCAAGCAGCAGCAGCTCAGTAAGAACTACCACCCCACTGCTCCACCACTGCTCAGTAGGTTTTATACCAATATAGATGAAAGTGGCATCCAGATATTAGTTACATAACTAACTGTCCTTGAGTGGTTACTAAGTAACAGTGTACCTATCTCCAGAGTGGGCCTGAGTGCAGGTGATTAACTCCATAATCACTTCCCTTACTCAGAGCTTCATCATTCTGCATGATTGAATAATAATTACTTTATGAATATAACCAAGGTTTACAACTTGTGTCATCTGGAATGACAGGTGGAGCTGTACCTGGGCCTGCTTGAGTCACAGAAAGGGCAGCCGATGAGCAAGGAGTACTACACTGGAATGGAAGGGATAGAGTTCTGGACAGGTGCAGGAGGCAAGCCCTGAGACTCCACAAGGAACTTGGGACCACTTTTCAAAACCATTCTGCCCTCCAGGCCTTGGGGCCCTCAGACTGTGATGGCAGAGGCCACCTTGAAGCTCACTAATGCATTCAGGGCCTATTTACTTTAGCCTTGATGCCACCTTGAAGCTCACTAATGCATTCAGGGCCTATTTACTTTAGCCTTGATGGATAACACCTGGCTTCATTCTGTCCATTCAACCAAATAGTTGCTTGGTTGTCCCTTGATATTCTCTTCACAAGCGTTTTCATTCTTTGCATTACCAGACTGAATACTTTCTGTTCTCTTTGAATTGTTAATTTCATCTCTACATCATTTCTCTCTTCTCCAATTTTAGTGCAGAAATTAGATGTCATGAAACATTCTGTGTACTTTCCTCCTTAACAATTTCTTCTGCCAAATATTGTAGTTCACAGGTTTTAAGCTCTGCCTTTTATAATGTCCTGGGACCATGCCACATTACAGCCAAATTATTGAACGTTGTAATCAGGATTCCTTTCCTCCAGTTCCATTCCCCTGTTCTTGAATTCCACTCCAGATCTCAGCAGAATAGCCTTTATTGTCACTGATATCAGCATTCTGATTACAATTCTTAGCCAATTTCAGACTTCTCCTAAAGTTCCCCTTTATTTCTGAGCCTTCATCAGAAACACCCTTAGTGCCCCATTCATGGTAATCTAATCTTCTCTTCTCCTTCTCTTTCTCCTTCTCCTTCTTCTCCTCTTAAGTTCTTCCTGTTTCTACTCAATATGCAGCTTCAAATCTGCTTCCACATTTACCAGTACTTTTTATTTATATTTATCATATATTAATATTAATAATACAAGGGGATTTCATTATGATAATTCCATACATGCATATATTTCACTCTTTCCGATCTTACTTCACTTTGTGCTGCTCTAACAGAGTAGTTGAGATTGTGCAATTTATACAAAAGAGAAAATTATTGATTCATGGTTCTACATGCTGGGAAGTCCAATATGCAGGTGCCAGTGTCTAGTAGAGGCTGTCTTGCTGCACACAACACAAGTTGAGAGGGTCAGAGAGAGTAAGCGGGAATGATATTCTCAATTTTATAAGAATACCAAAAATAGCTATGTGAGTGGAGCTGTCTTCCTCTATTCACGTCTTAAAGATCTAATCTCTTGATTTTGTTAAAATAACAGTTATATTTCAGCATGAATTTGGAGGACACCAGCATCCAAAAGATATGAAGAACTTATCAGCTTCACTTAGATGGGAATGACTCTTATACATTTGCCTTTTCTGTAAATCTGTTAAAGAATAAAATTGTGAAAGCCTTTGAAATTGGCTATTTATTCAGGTTTGTATAAGTTTGGATTGTACTGAATTCATTGTCCTTCCAAATGTACAAATCCATAATACAGCTCATAAACAAAAGCATTAACTATTAAATGTTTTAGTGTCTTTAAACTATTTTTGCCAAGTATAGGCAGTAATGGAAGCCAAAACAATTCTCATGTTTACCTATGAAAATATTTGAAAATGTTGTTTCATTCAGAGCTTTATAATAATCTAGTTATATAGCTAACTAAGTTGCTTATGCAGCTAACAGTATTACACAAATAAAATCAGTGTAGTTAAGTATGAAAAAATTCCACCATTGTATGAATGTATGAAAAATACTTGAAAATTATTTTTCTGACCTTTACATCAGTTCTCATTTTACATGTTATGAAAATAAAAACTGAAATTCTACTTCTTTTGCATCAAGATATAAAAATAAGCTCTGAAAATTCTCAGTCTCTAAGTTGTTATTCAAATTTCGGTAATTACACAGGCTTTCTGAATTATAGAACACATGGATTTAGAGGTAGCAGGTATAGTGATTCTCAACTTGAGGAGGGTAGTTTTTGCCATCCCTGACAAGATATTATGCAATTTATGGAAATATTTTTGGTTGATACCAACCATTTTTGATGTAAAAGGGTAGTTTCCTGGGATCTAGGAGAGAGAGCCTACAAATGTAGGTAAACATGTATTGTAAAACAAAAGAAACTGGCTTCAAATGACAATGATGTTCATGTTAAAAAAAAAAGTATTCTCTGTGTGATTTTTGCTATTGAACCATACTTTCTCATTGTTGGTGTTCTTATTAGGCAATGATATACAACCCTCTAATACTTCACTATTTTGTCATACAATTCATATTAAAAGATTCTGCTATTTAATTTTCATATAGATCCCTTTACATGAGTATGCAATGCCTCATTTTAATTCTGCATGATCACAACCCTATGGTTGGTGAATACCATATATCCCTTGAAAAAATTCATAATATTATAGTACCTTTTAGTTATACATAGGCAGGTGCATTTCGAACAGAGTTTTAAGAGTACTTCAGGTATATTTACCACCATGTGAAATCATTCCTGTTGTTCCAGTAGCATTTTGACAATGAGGAAACCAAGGTATAATATTGAATAATCAACATTTTGATTAAAACTTAAGTAATCTACCTATACACTAACAGTTGTTTATTAATTAAAGATAAACACAGTTAATAACTTGTCAGAGTTCACCATTAGCTCATGCTATTTTATTGGAATGAATCATATAAAAACTACCACACTTGAATATGTGAACCATTTGTTGTAGTTTAACACACGGGTTCTTTCATATTTTAAAAATTATTTCATACCATTGATTTTGGAACCTACTTTATCATATAATTACTCATACATTTTTTTGGTAAAATGTTTCTATGTAACAATGTATGGCAATATATTATATAGAGAAAATCACAATTGCATACATAACTAATTCATCAATTTCCAACCACATGGCATTCACCTTAACTTGAGTTTTACTCATAAATTGCAAGGAAAATTTGTCTAACAAAGACTTTCCTTGAATTTCCTATATATAGTTCAGAAGTATTGGCATACTGTATTGATTTACTTTCTTAAAAATGTCAAGGAAAGTAAAAACATTTAACCATAGTTAAATGATACAAAGTTTTTTTTAATCAATTATAGATACTATACTCTTTCACTCATAAAGTATTAATCAAAATTGCTTTTCAGTATTCAAATTCTTTTAAACAGGACTTAGAAAGAATGAGATAAGTTTTGTCTCTCAGATACCGAAGCCAATTATAAAGCTAAAATATTTATAACATAAAATACTTAAATACACTAAATGAAAACATTCAAAATCATGGAATATAATATTTTTCAATGAAGAGAAAGTTCATACCAAATTGTAATATAAAGTCAATGTGGAATAAAAATATCAGTATATATAGAATGGAATTACATTAAGTTCCAAACTTTTTAGATATGTGTATTTGTCTGGGTTTTGTAGAAAAATAAAATCAAAATAATGTATATATATTATAAAATATATGTACATATATGCACATATACATATGAAGGAGATTTATTAGATTATTTTAAAATCTGATCTATATCCTTATAAAGGGAATTTATTAGATTGGCTTGCACAGTCAGAGGTTGTATACTCCTACAATGGTTGTTTATGGGCTGGATTGCCAGAGAAACCAGAAGCTGGTCAATGTAATAACTTGGAAGCCTCAGAACAAAATGGACCAATGATGCAGTCTCCGTCTGAGGCTGATGGCCTAGGATCTCCATGGATAGCTACCAAGTATGAGTCTACATTGAAATGTTGAAGAACCTGAAGTCTAATACTCACAACAATGCAGCAGCAATATATGCACCAGATCAGGAAGAATTCAACTGCATGCCTTGGATGACATCCTTCTTTTTCTGCTTTTGTTCCATCAAGGCTATTGGACATTACTGCCTTCCACTTTCAGGACAGGTTTTCCCCTTTCAGTTGCTGTCTCATATGCCAGTTTTCTCCAGATTTGCCCTCACAATATATCTGGATGCTTACTTTACTAATCTCTTAGGCACTCCTCAATCCAATGAAGTTGATCATCAAGATTAACTATGTCAATATCAATTCACACACATTATATACATGAACATAAATTTTCACTCATATCCAATTTCTTTTTGCATTAAAACTCATATGTTCTGTACTCTGACTTCTTAACTGGAGCCTTTTAGTTTGTTGAACTACTTCGGACATTATACTTTTGTTTCACATCTCCAAATACACAAAATTCACTTCATGCTTCTTTATGATTTGATGCTGTGACTGAGTCTTAAAAACAACAACAAAAAAAAAAACCTATGTTTTCAGATGAGTCTTTGATGGTTTCCACTGAGAATGCACTAATTTGAAGTAGAGTAAGCAAAGGATGGACTTTTTCTGTTCCTATAAGCTTTGTCTCATCCAAAGCACTATACCCCAGAAATGACAATTGATTTGAACACTCTTCCTCCTGATATTGCAGTTGCAACTTAATGAGCCTTCCAGTTCGAAGCCCTGATACGTCAATGCCAACTAAAATATGCTCCCTTCTCAGACATATGAGTACTTTGAATATCACTGTTGCCACAATTTTATATTAGACCATCTTGTAGGCTTCTTGTATATTAGCAAAATAACCATCAAAATCCATATCTAGATGATATTTATATTTTGGTGGAGGCAGGGAAATAATAATAAAGAATACATATAGAACATAGGTGAATTATGCAGTAGTCAGTAAGCAAAGCTTTCTATGAATATCATAGTAGAGAATAAAGCGAGGAATTGAAAAAGCCAAAGGTTGAAATTCTAAATGAATCTTAAGATAAAGTTTTGCTCTAATGCAATTATTTCATAAAGGCTTGAAACATGTGAAGGAGTTAACAGCATCTTAGTGATTACAGGCAAAGAAAAAAGGCAACATAAAAGCCAAACCACAATAGTGTGCTTGGTAAAACAAAGAGACAAGGATCACAATGTTGGTAGAATGTAAATAATGAGGATAGAATTACAAACAACAAGGATGAGAGTTTGGAGCCACCTCCCCTAGAATTCTAAATGACTTGAATTTTAAATAGATTCAAGAATCGTGTACCTTCTTCTATTGAAAAAAAGAAGGCCAAAAGCCTCATGTTTCTCTCACATGTGGAAAACAGACCTAATACAAATACAGTATTATTATGAAAAACAGGTCACACTAAGGGTAGGTTACATACAAGAGGTGGAAGGTAAAAGAAGGAAGTTTTGAAGGACAATATGGTTTATGTACATCTCTATACAAGAATAGTATAGAACTTTTAAGTCTGTTGAAGTCACCATAAAAAGGGGACTAAGGTAAGAAATAACAAATATAGACAAGATGAATCAATTGGGTTTATATATATATATATATATATATATATATATATATATATATATATATGGAAATGTAATAAGGAAATTCCCTGTGTAGCTATCTTAAACAAACAAAAATGTCATTTTTTCATTTACAAAATCAGAGAACCAGAGAGTGGCATAGGTCCTGCCTGTGGGAGGGGTTGGTACTATTGGGGGTGGGGGAAGTTGGAAAAGGGCATAGGAGGGTGAATATAGTGCAAATATTGTATACACATGTATGTAAGTGGAAAAATGATACCTAACAGAACTATTCCAGGAATTGTGGGAGGGGGCGATAAAGGACAATGTTGGAGGGGGGTGAATTCAAGTATGATATGCTTGATACATTGTAAGAACATTTGTAAATGTACCCCACCCAGCACAACAATAAATAAAATAATGACAGAATTAGACTAGGCATGGTCAGAAGCTGTTGAAGTTATTCTAGTCAGAGTTGATGGTAGTCCTGCTGGCAGTGAGCTGTGGTTTCACTCAGTATATATGTTAATAACAGAATCAGCAAAATTTCTTAATGCATGGTATATCTATTTTGAGAAAAAGATAAGAGTTGAATTAGTACCAGACATTTGCCTTCAGTAACTAGAAAGGTGAAATTATCACATGATATGGGGATGGCTGTATAGCTTGAAAAAAAATGAAACTTCAATGGTGTCGCCAGCAGGCACCAGTGCAAAGTTGACCATCAATCAGGCACTAAATGAATTAAGTTAGGGAGGAACTAAGTTGCTCATACACACACTTTATTGCAGGGTTACAACCTAACACCCAATCCTGCCTCAAGCTGTGCTTACCCCGTGACCTGATCTTAGTCTGCCAACGGCTGGCTCTAAAGGGGTCCTGGCTAGCTCTCAGTCTCAATACACCTCCAGGATGCCCAGGGAATCCAACAGGCCTTGTAGAGTATCCAGTCCACCTCTTCTGGGGCTTCTTTCCACCAGTGTGATGCCTGTTGCTGGTCAGGAGGAAGTGGAGATGGTCTGGTGGCAAGTGGAGTTTAACTACTCATAGTGGGCCAGTTTATCAGCACCAGCTTAGGGTTAGCTGATCTACGTATTGGCAATAGCTGAGGTTTGGCTGATTAGCACATTGGCAACCACTGGGGGTTGGCTGATTTGCATATCAGGTGCCATATGGTGTTTATTTACATCATAGGGCTTACAAGTGCACACAATATTTTTTTCCTATAAGTTTTACAATCTATTATATTTTTATACACTTTTTCAATGTGTTTAATGCACAGCAAACATAATACTCATAACAAATGAACATGTGGAGATTGGGATATCTATTATTCATCCTCATAGAGATGTCAGATGGTTGGATTTGTGAATACAGTATCCAGGTAAAACAAAGAAAAGCTGGACAGATGAAGTTGGAGAACACTGGTACATGAGTGACACTTGTGATGAGGAGCACAGTGGCACAAGTACTCACAGAGAGGACAGGACTCTCACAGAGGAAGAGGTTAGAAGAAAAATTCAGACATAGTTATGAATGCATTCACAAAATATAGAAAAAATTAAGAGTAAAATGTTTTGAAGACTATGGATGGCAGTGCCATTAACATAGAAAATAAATGAAGTTGTTACTAGAGCAGAAGAGTTTAGAACAAAAGTTTTGGTCAGAGGGTAGGATACATAACACTGATACATAATCATTATGTAAATATCTACCTTACATTATGATTTCCAAATTATAAGGAAGTCATTTTTTTTTAAATTAGGTGTAAATATTCTAAGAGATAAAATCTAAAGGTGATTTTAATTAGTGTTTTCCCATGAAAATAATGAGAAAATGTGTTGATGGCAAGATGCTATAATACTAAGGAATAGGTAATACATCAGCTGTATAATTTGTTTACTTGTCAAGTGTTATTCTAAAGATTAAATTGCCTATTTTCAGTTGCAAACTGTCATTTGATAGATGGGTTCTTATAGTAGCATTATTATCTTTATAGAAGTGGGCTGAAAAAATCTTCATAGAAATGAACAAAAGATGGACTGTTTCTCTATATAATTTATTTTTCACATACTACACTACTCTGATTCTGCCAATATTGTTTCTGTAAAACAAATGGAAAGTAGGATGAGCAAAATGTAGGCATTTCACTAGGTTTCTGATTGTTAATTATAAGCCAGACTCACATTATAATGTACATGTAAACACCGGTAATATGAAAATGTAATTTTTATAATGTATGCCATATAAACAATGTATATCCATTGTACCCCAAGTATAATGATGTTTATAATAGTATATGACATTCATATATAGAATTTGTCTTAGACTATTCTACTTGTAACTGAATTAATAAATTCAAATACATATTTGACAAATGCAATGTTTTTTAAAATTAGCAATACGTGTGAAAATTGCTATATAAAATATTCTTAATTTCAGCAAAAGTAATACAATATTTGGCTACAAGAGGTAATAGTATAACTTTTTATAACATATTTGTGTATTATAATCATATAATTTCATCAATAACTTCATAAATATATATTATGGTAATTTTCTCATAAAATAAGGAAAATGAAGAAAATAGTATGTTGAAAATATATTCTAAAAACAATGTAGGTATCATTTTTCATGTTTCATGTTTCAGAGATGCCAATTCAAAATAACTACTAAGTCTTATGAAACAAAATGAATGCAAAAGGAATAATAAAGAGTTTGTCATAAGCTATTAAAATTCTGACGATAAACTGGAAAAATCACTGGTTAAAATGTGGAACAATATTATCAGTTAACATAATTTTAAATCCTAAATCACATATTACTAAGTAGTAAAATATACTGTAAGTTGGCAGCAATTCTGTACTATTCCCATATCTTGAAGGTAGGCCATCTTTGTGACTCTGTGATGACAGAACCCAATGGGATGCTGTGCTAATTCTGACCTAGGCCTCAGGAAGCCTTGAACACTCCCACGCTCTCTTTTGGGTCCATTGTACACATTGAGCAGTAGTCCACACTAGCTTTCTTTTTATTTTTTCATTTATTTTTTTCCACACTAGCTTTCGAGAGGATGAAAGACAATATGAATAGGAGCCAAACCAGCTTAGGTTACCAAACCCAAAACAACTCCACACATGTGAAAATATTCATTTCATGTAACAAAATCTCATTTTAATCCACAGTTGAACAGATGTAAATGAAGAGCCTTAAATGATCCCAACATCATTATAAAGAAGAGCCAAACCAACTTCTGGACTCATGGACAGAAAGTAAAAGAACTATTAATATGAAAACTCATTTATTTTTTCTGTTTTACTGTGATGCAATGTTTATAAACATTAATGATTTAACTGGCATTTTATCCACTCAGTTACATTAAGTTCATACATACTGTTCTGCAACAATCACCACTATCTTTGTAGAACATTCTCAACATCCTAAATTGGATCTCCGTAATCATTAAACACCACTCAGATAGCAGTACCACCTTTGCAGCATCCAGTAAACTCTATTTTTGATTGGTTGTTTGGCAGACCTGGGTTTAAACTCAAGGCTTTGTGCTTGCTATACCATTTTAGCCACTCTCGCGGCCCTATTATGTACTCTGAATAAAAATATGATTATTCTAGTTTCTGCATATAAGTTTAGTTATGCACTGTATCTCTATGTGCCTAGCTTATTTCAATTAGCATAAAACTTTCAAGGTTTAGCTTCAGCCTTTTGTCTATATAAGAATTTCATTCTGTTTCTATTTACTTTTTCCAGTTTTAGTACTGGGGAATGCAAGGCGTGTACCCCTTCTAAAGCGGAATGATATTCCTCTGTTTGTGTTACACCTTTTGGTTATCTATTCATTAGAAGATTAACACTTTATTTGTTACTATTTAATTAAAAAAAATTTGGTATTCTGATTCGGTGCTATGACTATTGGTGCAATTATATTGGGTCTATAATAATAAGTGGAATTTTGCTGAATTATATGATTATTTGAAGCTTACTTTTTTTGAGGAACCACAGTACCATTTTCCACAGTCACTGAATTAGTTCAGATTCCACCAGTAACACATTATCATTCCAATTTCTTTTCTTTCTTTATATTTTTCTTTTGTTGAATTCATGTTGCAAAGCAGGCACTCTGTCAGTTCAGCCACAACTCCAATCCATTTTGCTCTGGTTATTTTGGAGACAGAATCTCAGGAACTATTTGCCTGAACTGGCCTTGAACTGTGGTCCTCCTGACTTCAGCCTCCCATTTAGCTAGGATTATTTGCAAGCCATCGGTATCCAATTACAGCAAGTGTCTTATCAAATCAATGAGACACACAAAAGAATGAAACAGAGGGAGTAAAAACTGAGAAGTAAGGAACATGCTACAATTTACAGAAAAGAGGATTAACACAACTGCTCGCCAAGATTCCTTAGCATTCGTAATGTAGACTCCCTGAAGAATAAAAAAAGACTGGAATCCAAATTGCCCATGGAGGTCAGTCCTTTTTTTATAATAGGGTGAAGAGAATAGTATAGTTGAGGATGTCAAAGGGTTTGTATGATTGGGAAAAGGCTATCTGCAAGACTCTTACTTTGGCTTCTATTTTATCTATGAGGTCATATGCTGTGAGCAAGAGTGAAGATCGGAGAAACTGGAAATTGCATAAAAACAAAGAACATTCTACATTTACTATAGAAATAGAAAAGGCAGCATAATCTCATGTAATGAGGAATACTGAAGAAATTTTAAACAATTTAAATATGACTCTTCTGACCTTATACAGAAAAAAATTTGTGTAAACTTTTGCCTCAATAATAACTCACTTGAATACAGGTACAGACAAAGATTAGACAATTAGAGATATTCCAGTCAAGGATTTTGTTAGATCAAGGTTGCAAACACAACAAAGGGATTGGGCTTTGACCACATGATAAAAGCTTTAGCACACAAGGGAGGGGTGAGGATAGGTAAGACACCTAAAAAATTAGTTAGCATTTGTTGCCCTTAATGCAGAGAAACTAAAGCAGATACCTTAAAAGCAACTGAGGCCAATAGGAAAAGGGGACCAGGAATTAGAGAAAAGGTTAGATCAAAAAGAATTAACCTAGAAGGTAACACACACGCACAGGAAATTAATGTGAGTCAACTCCCTGTATAGCTACCCTTATCTTAACCAGCAAAAACCCTTGTTCCTTCCTATTATGGCTTATACTCTCTCTACAACAAAATTAGAAATAAGGGAAAAATAGTTTCTGCTGGGTATTGAGGGGGTAGGGGGGAGAGGGAGGGGGCGGAGTGGGTGGTAAGGGAGTGGGTAGGGGCAGGGGGGAGAAATGACCCAAGCCTTGTATGCACATATGAATAATAAAAGAAAAAAAAGGATTTTGCAGGCAGAATTTGAGAAAAAGACAATGAAAGAGTGAATGTAAGGTATTATCATCAATAGAAATATTGCTAAAATGGTGAAAAACCAAAACTAAAATAATCAGAGAACAATAAAGACAAAGAAAGTGAGGGAATCGTAAAGGAAATAGAAATGCCACTACACTGGAGTTGTCTTCTCTCTTAGGTCAAATGGTTGTCATACTGTGTGTAGATTCACATGCATCATGAAAGTCAAATGAAACACTTAATTTGTAATGTTCTCTGTCATTTGGGCACATGGACATTATTGAAATTATGGGTGTGACTGCAGTGTAAGAAAATAAACTTATTAATATATTACTTAAAGAAAAAAATTCAGAAATATTTCTGACACATCTATGTTCAACATTGCATTGGATTCTCTGGGAATGCATTATAATCTGAGAAACAAATAATATGTATAATAAGAATAAAGAATTATAAGCAACATCATTTACAACAGCATCAAAAATTAAATTACCTAGGAATACATTTAATGAAGGAAGTGAAAGACCTACACAACAAAAATTGTAAATCACTAAAGGACAAAAATCAATGTGGACATTAAAGGTTGAAAGGATATCCCATGTGCATGGATTGGTAGAAGCAATATTGACATAATGACCACAATACCAAAATCAAACACATACATGAAATCCCTATCAAATTTCCAGTGATACTCTTCACAGAGATAGAAAAATCACTCTAAATTTCATAAAAGCACAAAAGATCTCAAATAGCTAAAGCAATTCTGAGCACAAAGAGCCACACGGGAGGTATCACAATAGCTGACTTCAAACTATACTCCAGAGCCACAGTAATAAAAACAGCATGGTACTGAAACAAAAACACACACGAGGACTAATGAAACAGAATAGAAGATCCAGACATAAACCCACGCAGCTACAGTCACACAAGTTTTGACAAAAGAGCCCCAAACATGCTTGAGTAAAGATACTCTCTTTAACAAATTGTGCTTGGAAAACAGAATATCTGCATGTAGAGGGCTGAAACAAGATCCCAGCCTCTCATCTTGTACTACTAATTCAAAGTGGATCAGTGATCTTGATGTAAGATTTGAAACTGTAAAACTACTACAGGAAAAGATGGAGAATACACTGGACAAAAGAGGCAATAACTTTATGAATACATGCCCATCAATTAAGAAAAAGGATTAAGAAAAGGATGGAACTGTATCAAACTAAAAAGCTTCTGCACAGCAAAAGAAACAGTCACAGACTGAAAAGACAGTCTACAGAATGGGAGAAGATGTATGCCAGCTAAACTTCCGACAATGGCTTTAATAATAGAATATGGAGGGAGCTCAAAGAAGTAATCACACAAAGAGTCAGAAATCCAATGAGTAAAAGGGAAATTGAACTGAATAGAAAATTCTCAAAAGAAGAAATACAAATGTCCTTTAAATACAGGAAGAAATTCTCAACATCTTTGGCCATAAAAGAAATGCAAATCAAAACAACACTGAGACTTCACCTCAGTCTAGTCAGAATGGGTATCATAATAACACAAACAACAAATGCTAGTGAGGATACAGGTAATAGAAACTCTTATCCACTGTCAGTGAGAACATAAACTAGTACAACCACTATGGAAATTTCCCCCAAAACTAAAAGTAAACTTTCCATATAACCTGGTGATAGCACTCCTGGGGATAT
The DNA here is from genome assembly GCF_047511655.1 of Castor canadensis. NCBI lineage: Eukaryota > Metazoa > Chordata > Mammalia > Rodentia > Castoridae > Castor > Castor canadensis. Next base: position 154,955,587 of record NC_133391.1, on the reverse strand, counting down.
ACTTGAAGGAAGCCAAGATACTATTGAGCCACTTGCACACCCATGACTACAGTACTGTTCACAATAATCAAACATTATAAACAGCCCAGATGTCCTACAAATGATGAGTGTATTAAGAAAATGTGATATGTATACACAATGGAGTATTATTCAGCCATAAAAAAGAATATTGTTTGCAGGTAAATGGATAGAAGTGGAGATCATCATGTTAAGTGAAAGAAACCAGGTGCAGAAAAAAAAGTTTGTATGTCTTCCCTCATATATAGAAGCTACACATAAAAGATAATTGTAAACATAAATACATATAAATTTATACATATATATAAATATGTATAAGTATTTGTGAGAAATACATGTGCTTCTGTGTGTGTATGTGTTGGGGGAGAGAGAACAAATGGGGCATAGGGAAATAGAATGATACAGTAAATAATATTGATACATATTGCATCTGCACATGAAGAAGAAATAATAAATGCACTGAAAACTGTTGAAATTAGGGGAGCAGGGCAGTAGAGAAAGAATAAGTTATAGGGGATATTAATCTGATTAACATATAATATATATGTGTGTAACATATAATATATATATATATATATATATATATATATATATATATATATACAAACACCAAACCCCCTTGAACAATTAATTTACATGTGAAATAATGAAGAACAGGAAGGTAAAACAGGTCTTGGCTAAGGGTCAATATAAATTGGGGGGTTAAGCCAAGATGGTGAAGGAGGGCAAATATAATGGATGTGCTTTGTGTCTATGTATGAATATATAACAATGATTTTGTTGAAATTGTTCCAAGAAATGCAGGGTGGAATGAGAGAGATGATGGCAGGGGATAAATATAATTAAGATATACAATAAGCACATGGGTAAATGTCAACAATGAATCCCCCTTGTATAGCTATTATATGTTAATTAATAAAAAAGAATAAACACAAGAAATTCATTATTTGTGATTATCTTCATAGAAACCATGAGCATATTTGTTGTTCATAGGAAGAACTCTCAACCTGAGAGTTGAGTACACGACAAATATAGAAGTAAAATTAAATTGATATTTGCCCTAGGATTCTACTATGTATTTCTTGTTACTCCCCAGTAAATAGAGGTCTACATTTCCATTTCAGTATTTTCTACATACTTGCATGAATTACTTTTTATTTGGGATACAAACTGTATCCCTTCTTTGGCATTTAGAGGATTCTTGTTTTCATTTGTGATATTAAAAAAAAAGTTTTATAGTAATGCTGGGTGCCAGTGGCTCATGCTTGCAATTAGAACTATTGAGGAGGCTGAGATTATTAGGAACATGTTTCAAGGCCAGGCCAGGCAGATAGTTTGTGAGACCCCATCTCTAAAAATTTAACCAGAGCAAAGTGGACTTGAGGCATGATTCAAGCAATAGAACACCTGCTTTGCAAGTACAAAGCTCTGAGTTAAAATCCCAGTTCAAGCAAAAAAAAGAAAAAGAAAAAATGTTTTAGAGTAAAGGAAATCAATAGAACCTTTTTTAGGTTCTATACTTTTGGACAATGTCTGAAATATAATGTTTATAGAAAGATAGGAGATTTAAAATAATTGCTTGTTATTGTATTTATTAGGCTATTTCTCAGTCCCTTTCATGGTTTTCATTAATTCCTTTAATATGTCTTACGAGTTATTCTCTCTCCAGAAGTGACCTGATGTTAATCATGAATAGCTGTTGAATTAATGACTGATCCAAATGTATGAGCAGATAGTTCTGTGAACTGATAATGATGATTAGTTACAATGCAAACATTTGTAAATGAATGAATGCCAAGGTAAACACTTTGAAATGATGAGAATGATTTTCGCAGAATGTTCTAGTAAATAATAGACTTACACTGAAATATTATACTCTCTATTTCTCTCTGGATTATTAAAATGTGATTTACCACAAAGGAAACATCTGTTTAGAAAATCAAAATTATATAAGTAATCAGCTTCCTTTTGTGCTCAACTTCCATCCAGCTGTATCACATTAGGAAAGCATTTTCATGAAGAATATGATGACACTGTATCATGAATTAGTCTACCTAAACCTTTCTGGTACTTCAAAAGATGTCTAAATGAGGCATATTAGTTGAAGAGATTTACTACACTAAGCTAAGAATTCTAATTTCGTATAATAGTGTAAAAGAAGAAACTTCTGATTTATAGAAAATAAGAGGACTTATACAATTACTTGTCAAGATTTACACTCAAAAACTTGCTAAAACTTCAAGGAAACTCATAATTGAAATGAAGTGGAACTTGATATATTCCACCACCAATAAATGCAGTGATATTCTCAGGCTTTTCATTACTTCCAGAGAGTTGAAGTGTTATTAACTACTATCAGATGCTGCTCACCAAGAATTCATGAGACACTTTCTCACATACAGTAAATAAGACATTTGTCACTGTGGAGTCTCTGACTAGAAGAATTTACCCATATTTTAATTCTCTTTCATAGTTGGTTTGTGTTTATTTTTTGTGTTTTGAGAAAAAATCTTGCTATGAGCCCCAGGCTGGGCTCCAGCTCTCAATGCTCTAGCCTCAACTCTGAGTGTACGGGTTCTAAGTGTGTGTCAGCCATCAGATTTCCTTCACAGTTTTTAAGACTGCAAAACAACTAATTAATTTGGTGTTAGTGTTAGAAGTTGAGATTCCTTGTACTTGTGGACAAGGGCAGCCCTTCAGACTGCTTCTATTTAGTTTGTTAAAGGCACTGACATATGTTGCAGATTCACTTCTTTTACATTACACTTTGATTTTCCTTTTTAACACAAAGATAATTAATGTAGTACCACTAGAGAAAATTAAATAATGCAGTTCATACCATACATTGTTAAAATGTTGTACTCACTCTGCTTTTCATTAATGATGAATGCCTACTCTAGTTCCTGTGCATCTTTGTCAACTTAACTCACTTTTCAGAGAACAAAATGATGTTTGGATGGCCAAGAATTACTGTACAGGTAGACAAGGGAGTACTTTTCAACAAGATTTTGGCAGTTTATAGCTCAGCTACAAATTTTTAAGAACATTTTCTCCTCACATACTGAATGTGCTCAATACATTAGACCATACAGCATATAAAAACTTCATCTTTTTAACTGAGAATCTTCTCTGAATTGACATATTCTAAGCACCTCCCACTTAGTTAAACAATTGTCTTTTCCTATGACCATTTATAAATATATGTTTGTAAACAAATCTATTTTTCTCTAATCAAGAAGAGTTTATATATATTTCACATAGTTTCACATGGTTTATACATATTTCTCACAAGTTTTAATGTTTAAAAAGTATATTTCATTTTAAATCCAGGGATTTTTATGTTTTACTAAAAGTTGTCACCTCCAACTAATTTTCATCAATTTCTTTTTGCATTTGGTAGTTTAGTTATTGATTTATTTTAATGAAAAATTTCATTGTATTTTCACTTTAAATCAATAGTCACTTAATTTTATTATGCATGTTTTCATAATTAATTGGAAATATGGCCTTTTTTCCTTGTAAAACTGTCAACGCAAGTTTTATATTATATTGAGCATTGAAAGAAACAATCACTTAAGTGATGTTAACTTTGATTAGTGGAAGTACTGTGATAGTATATGCAATATGAAAATGGAAACACACATAATGAAAGGAACAATAAGAATCTTTTGTAAAAACTCATCTCTTTGCATCTGTACAGGGGTTGGCCCTGACTCTTCTCTACCCACATCTTCTCAACAAGAGCAGCAATAATGAGAAGTACCCTTCACCATCTGTGACTACAAATAGGTGGGTCACTCAACTCCCTGCTCTAAGGTCCATAGTCTCTGCTAACAAGATACAAAATACAGGAAGGTATTAATTAACTTCTAATTTTGTTTCAAGTAGAAGCTAAACTGTCCACTGCAACTTTATTCAAGAGTAAAAGAGAGTGACAGATGTTAATTTTCTGCAATGCTCTACTTCTTTAACAAATGTTGAATTATTTTTTTTTTGCGTTTCTCAAATTACTCTATATTCCTTATTAATACACATTTTTCAGAATAATGTGGTTATTGCTTTCACTATGCTCTAACTTTAATACTCAAATCAAGAAAAAAGATATTTACAGAACTGCAGGAATACCTTCATTTTTCCTTTCACTCTTTCAACACTCTACAATGACCTGTAATAACTTCTTTTATCCAAACTTATTTATTTAGTTTTCAAAACTTGATAGACAAATTTTTCTATATTATTATATATAAGTTGCCTTGAATTGAATATGTAATGGTAAAACAGTTCTAGCTAATGAACATGCAAATCAAATCATTTAACTATGCTTTTGGGGTAGGAGCATTTAATATCCATTCTCCTAGCTTTTCTCTGTAATATAATATATTATCACTAATTCTAGTTGCTATGCTGTACAACAGATCCTTTGAACGTGTTTTTCTTATCTAGTTATAAGTTTGAACAATTTTGCCACGACTTCTAATGCATTAAATGAATTTTGCCTGTTTCATATATTTATGTCAATAAAATCATAATATGTATTTTTATTAATCTATGCTTTTTGTTTATATTTCCTATTGTTGAGTTACTTTTCTTTGCCTTATAGAATTCCAGTTTTTGAGTATAGAAAAACTCTACTTTGCATACATATTGGATTATTTTAGAAACCAAATTCTTAACTCAAATTTACTAATACATGTGTTTGGTGAATATATGCACACATATATTCAGAAATAACAAACTTAAGCAAAGTTACTGGGTTTTATGTCCAGCTAAGTAAATATTGCCAAAAGATTATCAAAAGTGACTTTATCAGTCTATATTTTTAGGACAAGTGGATTGAAGTTCCAGTTTCTCTATATTTTCATTAATGTTTGTTACTAGCATGCTTTGTAATTTTTACCAACACAGCAGTTATACTGATATACAATTATGGATTTAATTTGAATCTTTTTCATTTGTAATATGTTAAGCATCTCACATAATGTACCCGTACCCACCACAACAATAAAAAGAAGATAATACAGATCTTGGTTATTTCTGATGAAGTTATGATTATGATATTAGAATATAATTATCAAAAGAAATAGTGAACTATTTTGCCAAGTATTAAAGTGAAATTAACAATACCTCTACAATTCTACTCAAATAACAGGTTAATTTTATGAGCAGGGTATTTCCTATAACCATTATATTTCTGTAAGTAAATGTCCACAATAACAGTAAAGTGGTCAAGACTGATGTAGACATTTTTTTAATCAAATATAAAAATATTCAGACTATTTTCCATTACTTGTACTTATGTTTTTTCCTTTGTTCTATATGATAGGTAGTATCATATTAACCAAAACCGTCTACCTATTAAAATTATACAACTCAATTTATTTTGTATTAATTGGAAAAACAAAATGAAACATGTCATTTCTTTCTTGAAAACATTCACCGTGTAATTTTTTGTTTGTGTATAAAGCATTCACCTCTCAGACTATACTTAAAATTCATGAGATCTGATAGTAAAATATTCATTTCTTTATTTATTCTTGCATTGTCTGAAACTGATTAATCTCTATTCTACCTACTTAAAGTATACTTATTAGTTCAACTAAATGACAACGTGTTTTGGGAGTGTACAACCTTGTGTATTATATTGTTACACATTGATGAGATGAGTTTCCTGCTCAGAGAAGCCAGCAATTTAGTTTCAGAGGCATAGAGCTAGATAAATATGATGCGTATAGAGACTGTTAGGGTAGATAAAAACATATAAGATGTTGACATGATTAAGAAGAAGATGGCAGAGGTGTTTCATTATTTCTGGTGAGTTACAATGCCTGATTTTGGTACGAGAGTAACTTGTCTTCATGTCATAGACTTTAGCAAAACCTTTATGTCTGGTGTATAAAATAATGGAAGGCAAGCTCATATTAATAGCATATTTTGTGGACTTCAAAATTCATATAGCTACTTTATCTAAAGCTTTTTTTGACAGTTTCACCTCACATTTACTATTCAAAGTTAAATTGTCAAACCAAATTAGACTAGATATAGAACCATTACTACAGATAGCTAACTTAATAAGTTCAGTGCCTTACTTTTATAATTAGTGGTTCTCAAAATCAACAAACTCACTTAATATAGGTCAAAATATAGATATTGCAAGAATAATTCATTTAAGTAAGATTTAACCAAGTAATGTTTTTCTTGGAAATGCTTCAAGTATTGTCAATGTCACCCAAACTAGATGCAGTTTCCAAGGAAAGACTGAGTTTTTTTAACTGAAGTATTAGTAAGATAATAAATTAAATATTGAGGATAATGATGCTAATAACCAAAGTGACACCAAGATAATTGTCTTAACAATATACAATCTATGTTTAATTTTTAAGCTGATCATGTAAAAAAAAATAGACAGGAAATAAACTTCAATATCCAAACTCCTCTTTTGAAAACTTCAACAAATTTTCACACTATATATTTTCACAGTGCTTCAGATGAAAATTGTGAAAGTGACCTTTACTTTTATGCTTTTATTTTCTTGATGTGCTAGCTTGGATCATCATTTTATGCACTATTTATACTCCTTTTTATGGGAAAGCTGACCTTTACTGGAATTTAGATATGGACTGAATACAAATGTGTAAGCATACTTCATATGAGCTGGAAAAAAATCAAAGGAATGATAAAGAGATGAGGATAGAATCCATGAAAGATGTCATATAAAGTATATCTTTCAAGCTAGGGTTTATAAAACCCAAATACACTTTTGTAACTTTGCAGACTGCTTTATCAGTGCTTAAAAATGAAAGAAAATAAGGCATGTACCTACACGAAATACCTTTGATTGAATAACTGTTTATATTTTGTGACATATGTGAGTACAGTATAATAATTATAAATGTATTTTTTGAAACTATACTAAATAGGGCTACATTTTAACAGCACAAAGCTCTGATTTCCTCTTTTTAAAAATTTGTCATCATATTTCATCTTAAGTCATGACCTGTGAACTAGCTTTGGTATCAATAACATAGAATTTAAATAACTGTAAATCTTGATTGAGGTAAAGCACGGACAGACATCAGTGACAAATTGATTTGCTCCATGCTGAAATTACTCCTAAAATTAAAGATTATATTGAGAGATGTTTAAATAAGGTAAGATTTTAGATTGACACAAAAATAAAGAGGTAAATGTACTGATGATCAGAAACTATATTGTTCCATTGAAAACTAGAAAATTTAATTGACAATAAAGTTTAAAGGATTTTTGTCTGATTCATGAATATTTGAAAATCTTATCTAGAATTATCTTTATAAAATAATAGCAAGTAAGTACAAATAAATAAATTTTCAAATTTCAAAATTCTTTCTACTTCTTTATGTGTAATAAACACTTCACAGGTGAAGTTACATGTAGCCATATAAACAAATTCATCATAGTGGAATGATGCATGCATGTAGAGTGGGAAGTCCTTGACCAGAATGACATTGATAGTGGTGTATCAAAGCAGACTAAGAAAACAGCATGATTAACATTTGAATAACTGCATGACACAGCTTCTCTAGACTTACCAGGCTGGATGTGCAATGAGAGAGATACATAAATATTTATTGTGATCAGCAATTGCAATATTTAGACTATTTGTAACAGTTGTGCTGGTTATACTAACTAGTACAATCAATGTAGAAAAGGTAATTTGTAAGCAACCAGTATATACCATCTCTCTAGAGAAAAATTGTTTATTTTTATTCCCACAGATTTAGAGAACTAAATATAAACTTAAGATGATATCATATTGCTGAAGAAAAGATGTGAGATCATGGTGAAATCAAATGTCCTAAAAATGTCCAGTAACTTTTAGTGAAAGTAACCAAGAAATAGATCTAAACCAAGGGCACCATCAAATCATGTTTTCCATTTTCAATCACTAATATTTACATTTTCCATTTTGTCTTCTCTTTTGTGAAATAGGTAACAAATGCAGAACTATAGTTAATAAAATGTGAGCAATCTTTTACAGTTCTGTCTCTAATTCCATATTATTTTCCAGATTTAACTGCCATTTATTTTTTGACATCTCTCTAATAAACTTGATTAATTGCTAAATGTAACCATAATATTTACCTGTGGTTGTATACACCACACACAGACCTGATTCATATATATTGATCTTGTTTTAAAAGGTATCTGATTGTTTTGAACATTTGACCTTTCCAATCAATATATTAGTGTACAGCTTTGTGTATTTATTATTCTATACAAAATTCATTATTTGTTGTTTACTTTTCATTTTAGTTTTTGTGTATTCTGCTCATTTATAGTATGGAATATATGCAAATATGTATATAGATTATGTACATGTAAACAGATGTACTAATATATACATCTATATCATATGTAGACAGATGTACAATGTTAAATTAAATTCCTAATCTATTTTTGAATTATATTAATGTGATCAGTAATAAGTATCTCTTTAAAAGAGCAGTTTTCATTCTAATCTAAGTGTAGTTTTCTGGTTCTGTTTGACTCAGTGATTTAGGTGTTTTCATTCTCTACTACTTGATGAATTCTTGCATTCCTCTGCAATGGTGCCAGTTTTACAAAATTCTTTATTTGCCCATTTCTACTTGATAATGTTTTGTGGTGCATCTGTACATGTAATTTAAAAATAAGTAAGTACTTGCTTTTTTCATACTTTATCTTTTCCTAAAATATCATAGTGTTTTGTTTGTAGAATTTTATGAAGATATGTTAATAGAATGTCATAAGTTTCTCTCATTACATTCCTTCCAATGTTTTATAGGAAATTATAGAAAATTCAACATCTATGAAAATATGGACATTCAGTATACAAATGTAAATGGTTTGTCACTGCTAACAGTTCCTGGAACTCATCCATAAGACACACATAAAATAAAACAAAAGAAAAAAGAAATTAAAAAAAATAAGATAATACATAAAATTTGCAATTGTGATAAAATATTTTACATTCTAGATAACATAACTTCATATACTGAAATACTTATTTCCTTCTCAAAATTATTTTAGTGAGAACATCTCATTCTCAGACAATGTGTGAGAAATGATTATAGCTTTGAACACGTTCTAATTATATATCTAATTCTGGATATATATTGATCCCAAACACTGACTGAGCATCCAAAAAACATGTTACTTTTAAGTAATAACCAAAATATATTGTTTTAAAATGGCACTAGACTTTACTGATTTTCTGCTCAAAGCTCCATGATGCATCACAGATTTCAGAGCAAATTTACAGATCCTTTTAATAATATATAATCCTCCACATGTTTGTGCTCATTCTAATCCTTATTCCAGTTGTTAGTTTTCTCCCTGTGATCTGGATCACTCAGTCATAAGCACGTGCTCTCCCTTGAGCTTCTGTCCTAAATGGTTCTTCTGTTCTACTGTTCAGAATGCTGTCTTCATAGTAACTTGACTTATTTCCTCACTTCTTTCAGGCATTTGATAACTATATTTTTGCTTGTCAGGGCTTCAAAGCACATCTTTTTAGAAAAAATAATATTCATTTTCTTCTAAACATTTCATTCTTTCTTTCCAACTTATTTTTTTCCTCTGTTACATGTATCATCACTAAACATTTCTGTCTAGTATATATGTTTCATAAAACATAGACATTTATTTATTTGATAATGTATTCCAGTTCTTAGAACCATACAAAAGTGAATAGCAGCTCAATAAATATCTTATGGAAAATGTGAATGAAGTAGAGGAACTGTGAAATTTTGATGTGTGTACTGATCTGGAGACAGAATGAAAAGTACAGGTTTCAGATGTTGAATACAAAAGCAGATAGGGCTGTGCTATTTCTTTGGTTCACTGCCACTCAGGAAGAGAAGAAAGGAGGACTGTAAGCTTAGTAGTTATTTCACAGTAAAGTAATGCTGATCCAGGTAAACTTGCAGTATGTTCTTAGCAGATAAACATTTGCAAGATTGGTGTTTGATGAAGGTTACCCTTACTCATGCCAACTTACAATTTAAATATAAGTTTGCTATGCTTTTCTCAGTGATAGACAGGAAAGTAAATTTGATCTTGCAGCTGATTACTTAATTTAATTGTGGTACAAATTCAAACAAGAAAGATCTGGAAAATTTAATGACTCAAGTCAACCTCACAGACATAGCCAGGAATAAGTGTTCTGACATCATCTGCTACTGGAACCAGTACTTTTAGCACAGTGTAGAAAATTGAGTTTAGAATTGGCTGGAGAGTCAAATGCTTCGTCCTTCTTTTGCTGGAGTTGTGACTTTTGGAAGAAATATATCTTTTATCCATCTATATTTTTATGTCTAATACCATATGTTTATGGCCTTTACCAAGCACAAGTGACGCCATATATATATACATACATATATATATATATATATATATATATATATATATTGGTGAAATGACATAGATACAACTTTAAGACTATCATTTTCTTCTTAAAGGAGTATATCTATTTTATTTAATAAGGCCATTATTTTTTAACCTTAAAATTTACCCTCACTGTTTGTTTAATCCTTGTAGCATAGAAAAGATATTTACTTTCAATAAAATAGAATTGATGACTGTTAGGTGTGAGAGAAATAAATGTAAATGGGATAAAAGAAAAATGTCAAGCTGTAGATAAATCAGTTAATTTTTTCATAGAATATCTAATTTTACTTTTATAAACAAGTATAACAATCATGAACACTTGGTACTGAATGAAAGTTCCATGCATACCTCCCGTGTTTAAGATTTACCTAATACAAACCACATAGCACCTTTCAGAAGAAACTTGAGCTTTTAAGTATTTTTTTAAATTAAATTAGATTTGATAAACTCAACTTCTAATTATATGATCATTCTTCTATCAATTCCAATAAACAATTTGTATTTAATCATATGAATTTAGCTCTGAGTTCAGTTGGCAATTCAATAAAACCTGTCCATTTTGAAAAGAAAACTACCTTAATTTTTTAAATTTGTTTTTATGTCCAAGTTCTATTTTAACTGTGGTCATTTATTTTTTGTTCTTGCCTGTGTAATAACATATTTTTAACTACTTTACTGAAAATTACTTATTAAAAAAGCCCATTAAAGTGGGTCAGTGGAATGGTACCACCAAAAAAAAAAAAATACATAAAAGCCCATTAAAAACGTGAGTCAGACATCCTTGTCCAGAATCACCCTTACGGCAAGCTGAATGACCAGATCTGAGTATAGCATACATGTAGGTCACTACCGCTATTGCTGTCTATTTAGGCTTTAAGGTTTGATAAGATAACTGTCAACATGCATTGTATCTGTGATAGATTAATGCATTTTTCATCCTTTTACATGTATAATTTTAAGAAAACCAACAGTATGTATTAATATGAAGGAAGTCATTAATAATGAGAAAGAGAGAGACATAATTGCTTTCTGGAGTTAAAGTGGGTAGGGTAAAGTGTAACTTAGAGCTTAATAAAAATTTTTAATAGTAAATTGTCATGAAGCGTCCAGAATTTTAATCAAGTTTAAGTAAAATAAACTAATAACTAAAACTCTGTTTTATTGTACTAAACTGGACTTCAACACTATCCTACTTAAATCCAAAATAAATGAAATTTTGTTAGTTCATATAGCTTTCCTGTAATATCTCCTCACAAGTAATCTCCAAAATGTATACAATTTTATCTAAGATCATTTCTCCTTGAATCCAATATATCTAAAATAAATATAATTTGTGTTTTCTGTTGTTGAGCTTTTCACTAGACTAAATCGTCCCATGTTTCAGCACACTTGCAAACTTGCCACCACAACTTCCTTTTTCGAGTAATATGGATGTTAGGTTGTAAGGAAAAAAATGTTAACACTTGACAATTTACTCATTTGTCATTGAAAATGTATAGCTTCAATTAAAATCCTTTACAGAATGTAAACGATGATGATTTAGTGTGCATGCAGACATGCTAAATAAGCACTTAGATTTCAATTTTTGTAGGAAATTGTTATGTATGTTTCAGATGGACATGCAAACACCTGCTCAAAACAATACAAAAGAGTAAGGGAAGATCAATAAACAAAATCATGAAGACCAATATTTTATTTGGCATAGTTTAAAAGAATATTATTCAGATATGTTAAAAGTGTCTACTAAAATATATATGGCTGTAATTATTCAGTATGAAAAAATCTTTGATAAATGGTAGTACTCATTCATGGGAATGATTAAATTCTGAAGCATGCTGGCATAATTCAGAATGAAGCGTTGGTACTCGGCACCAGCAGAGAATTATTAATTGCAGAGATTGCATTTCTGCCCTCTCAATTTGCACCAAGTCACAAGTCAAACTGCTATCATAGGAATCAAGGTCAGAGAGAAAAATAAAATTGGCTTAGTTGTGATAAAGTACGTATCCTTCTTTTCAGTAGAAAACAACTATTGAATAGTTTTTACCAAATTGAAGTTTGAATATATATGGATAATGCCACCTATTTAGTGACCTAGTGTTTTGTTAGCTTGTCTATATATTCACATATATAAATATGCAAGTGTGTGTGTGTGTTTGTGTGTCTGTGTGTGCATGTATATACCTTCTTTTTAGAGTTATTTTAAATTAATTACTTTCTGCTTATAATCACTTAATTAAGTAATTATATATAGTTACTTAAGTGATTATATTTCTGTGTTGAATGAACATTTGCATGGATAATATTATTCAGAGTAAAATACGTCTATTTTATTAGGCACATTTTGTGGGATTTAAATTGTGTTGAAAACTTCCCATATGGTAAAGAATACTTCATATACATAAACCAATGCTTGAAGGTTGACATATTCATCAATGCATGTTCTAAAAAACAATGGATTAATATAAAATGTGTCATATATGTTTAAATGTACAATGGATTTGATTTTGTAATTGTTATTTTTGTTTGGCACATTAATAAAAAAGCTCTTAGGAGAAATAAATACACTATTGCTAAACTATGTTTAAAGGAAAAGAGATTATCAAAAGGAAATACATCCTAAGCAATTAAATATATACTTTATTAATTTATTCTTCTCTGATTTTTTCCTACTACTTTGCAATAGTAGTAAATATTAGAAATTATTCTATCCTGCCATATGAAAATCCAAAACTTCAAAGGCAAAACATGGAAGTCTCCCATGATCATTGTTCTAGTAGCTCTACATGTTTTTGTGAAGTTTGGGTACTTTGGTAGTAACAGGAAGTTTGGGATGAACTTTAAAAGGAGACTGGAAAAGTAGGAATATTGGGTGGCTAGATTCATCTATAAAACCTGGTTAAAGCTTTTACTTCTGAGTAAGTCTTGAAATCAGGTGGGTCTCTATTCATGTTTTATGAAAACATCTCGAAGTCAATAAAATCTCATTTTATTATTTAATATAGAATGAAATCAACAAACAAAACTTAATAGAAGATTGCCAAAAAATGTAAACAAAAATAGAAAAAAAGAACATATAATGAAAAGCTCAGAAATCAATAAAATATTACAGTGATAAAAGTATAAACTTTTTTAAAAGTTAAGATCTTGATTTTTTTTACTTATAATTAGTAAGGTAATATTTGTCAATGATTAAGCAATAAAGAAGTTAAAGTATAAATATGTAATATCAAAAGTGGCAAAAATTGTGCATAAATATAATCCAGAAAATTTTACATAATAGTTATTAGAGATATTTCACAGAGCAAGAACTATGGGAGATATAAATTGCTTCCATGAATCATTTCAAAAAAATTTTTACCACTTATTTGGTAAATTTGGTCAGATATTTGAGCGAGGTGACTAGGTTTCAACTGAAATCTTCCTTATTAATTTAGAAACAAATCATAACTTACACCAAACCAAAACAGAGTTAAGCCCATAGACCAATTTCACCTAAACTCTGAAACTGAAATCTCAGTAGAAACCATTGTTTCAGTTTCCAAATTTAATGAAGTATAATTTATCCCTTTAGCTTTCTATAACTTAATAGAGAACTATGTACCTCATATCACATTTTGAATCAATTGCCCATTTTGAAATCAGACACTTACAAACCTCCTTTTCTGTTTACAGATTGCAAAACTCAGTTGATTGCCAGGAACTTTCACAGGACTTCCTTCAAGAAGAATGAGAAATCATGATTCATAGAATGGCAAAAAACAAGGATATAATGGCTGAAGTAATGACTGGATCCAAACATGCAAGAAAGTACAACACACTGGGCCACTGTACATGGTTATTCAGTTAGTGTAGTGCATATAAGCACTCAGCCCACACTCCATTCGCAAAACCAAGCACTCTGAAAATGATCTGCATCATCCCAGTGGGACAAGTCTCTTTTCCTTTGCACACAGATACTACTTATTTGCCACAAGTGGTACTCACATAAAAAAGATACCTTTTATATAAAAAACTCTCCATATAGAAAGGTATGATACATTCTTAGGACTCAGCATGACTATCTCTCACTTTGCTGCTCTGCTAGATGGTTTTTATTATAGATGGATTATCTAGAAAAGAAAAACAAAACAAAAAATTCCCTGTACTTTAGTATAATTCATGGGTATTCAAATCTATAATAAAATAGTTAATGGTATGTTAATTATATACTAAAACCAAAAAGTGAACAACATAGTTATATTTAATTGGATTGTTCTTTGTTCAGTTCATGAAATGACTATGAATGTGCACTTTAAGCTAGCTGTAGAGCTGTGGTCCTCTAGGATGAAACTATGCATGTCTGCCCTTCTATTACTTTAAAAATGACACATAAAGTTTAATTGATGACAGTACATCTCTCTCAACACAGTCTATGAAATACGTTCTACAATATTTGTGTATATTAATACCTTATATGTGGTATTATACCTATGTTTGCTAAGGCAAGGGCAATGTCTTATGTCAAATTATTATTTATAAGTTCCTGATGAGTAAGCATAGTTGCTCAGTTTAATAAAGAAGTCATTTCTTGGTATCTAATGAGATTGCTTTCAGGACTCTTCATGGATATCAATGTATGAAGATGCTCACATTGATTAAATTAAGTAATATAGCATTTTCATATAACTTACACATACCCACACATGTACAGTACTTTATTTAATGTTGATATTGCTTATATAGTGAAATTTAATGGTATCTAAATAGTAATTATACTATATCACTAAAAGAATAACTAGAAGAAAAATCTGTTTATGTAAAGTATTGATACAAGCATTATAGACCTAACTAACAGTATGCATCAAAAACAATGTATACATTTTTTTCTTAGTTTTCTTTTAAGGGTATGCACTCTGTATTCATTTTTTATCAGCAATTTTCAACCATTTGAGGACATATGGGTAATTCACAGTCACATTACAATTGAAGTGAGGATATAACATAAAATAATTCTGAAATAAATATAGACTGAATATAACAGCTTTCAAATCTTGGAAAACACAACAAACATACTAAAGAAAATGTAAACATTAACCTTTTTTGATGGTTATATGCATATAAAAGAAAATAATTTGGACTCTATTTATTATCCTCTGATTAGAATCTATTATTTTGAATAAACTGTTGATAACCTTTGCCTGAGATCACAGTAAATGAAACGTCCCCTTTCTTATACAGTATGTTTTGAGGGGAAAAGTCATTGGAACCCTCTCATATTTCTTTGAAATGTTAGAATAGCTTTAGTTCCTCTTTAAATAAATCTTTTCTTCCTCATGACCCTAACTGGCCTCCACTAATTTTCTATGTCAAAGCAGCATGAACAAGAAATTAAAGTTCCTCCTCCAGAGTAAATATGTCACGAATGCCAAGAAATTATAGTATCTGGCTGATATGAAGTAGCAGGAACAAAAGGGACATGGCTGCAAATAGATCTTGAGGGTGCTGGATGAGGTGACACAGTGACTCATGGGACTGAGTGCAGGATTTAGTTAGTAAAACGTGTTTTAACAAGGGGACACTTGTCTTTGAATTAGAATTCTGCATTTAAGCAAGGCAAATTAGAGTAAATCCTAATAATTTATTGATATGCCTCTTTGAAGTTTGGTGCAATAAATGGCCTGCCTTGAGATGTTAAAAAGTCAAAAATTAATTAGTATGATTTTTAAGAAAAGGGAGGTTTGGGGAGGTAAGAGTGTTAACATGGAATTACCTTTTATCATCTGGATAGTTTCAAAGGATTCTCTTCACACAAAATTAGTAAGGAATGTACTAGCAAGTCAAGTGACAGGTATGTTTATGAAGCTTGGTGGTAGATAAGTGAGAAGGCTGGGGCTGGAGGTAAGAAATGTTCTCTTGGATCTTATACATTATCGTGAATGTGGAAATTGGTAATTAAAGAGTTCAATAATTTGAATTAAATATCAGATGCAAAGTGAACACAGTTATTTTAATGGGTAACAGTCTAGTGTTATAAACAGGATGTCTTCTTTTTTTTTAAATATTATCCCACATTAATTTTACAAAGAGGTTTCATTGTGATATTTCCATACTTGTGTACATTCTACTTTGATCAATTTTAGCCTCTATTATTCATTTTTATTGCTTGGCCCTTACTCCTTATTGTATTTCAGTGATTTTCTTTATGCTAATTTCATACAGACATTTAATATAATTTGATCATACTCACCCCTACCATGGTCTTTAACAGAAATCATGATACTTCAAAGCACAAGAGATGTTGAGCCAAGGAGAATTTACTAGACTTGTAAAAGACCAAATCAAGGGACAGAAAGCACAGGCTGTTATCAGTTTCCTCAGCAAAACAGCTGTTATCAGGTTTTTCAGCTTCATGATCTAGGTCAGTTTTAAAGACCTGGATCCCATCCATATATGGATAGGACATATCCCATATCCTTTTGGGGAAGAATCCAGTGAGACCACCACAAATATATATTATTTAGTCCCTGATTTGTTTGCCACATTAAGCTTGCACTTCAGAGAAGGAACATCTAGGTAGTAAGAAAACTGATACTGAAATAAGAAAAAATATCTTTTCATAACACTCCAATTGTAGAGGAGGCTTGCAGACACCACATGACAAATAGAGTATCAGTCCACATTTCAGAGTGCAATTAATGTTTCTGTAAGACTCTTTAATTGTTTATGTGGCTCCAATGTGTAATAAAATTAATGCAGCCTAAAAATGGCAGAAATCTTGCATTGGTTTCCACTCATGTATAAACAAGATAATAGTGTAAAAGAATGCTAAACAAAAAGCATCACTCTTTC
The DNA here is from genome assembly GCF_047511655.1 of Castor canadensis. Lineage (NCBI taxonomy): Eukaryota > Metazoa > Chordata > Mammalia > Rodentia > Castoridae > Castor > Castor canadensis. The sequence goes on along the minus strand of NC_133391.1, from coordinate 154,938,334 downwards.
TAGGAAAATCTATAGAGATAATTACACCATCAAAGTGTAGGTAGATGTTAGAATAGTTCTGGCCTTTGCAAACTCTTCAAATTGTGGTAAATGACACCTGGAACAAATTTTCAGGTGTTAACTTCAATCGTGGCTTCTGTCCTAGATGTGGTATCTTGCTATAGTAGAATAATGTAGTCCTTACGACTTACAACCTCTAACTGTCTGGAAAATGTGTTGCTATTAATTTGCATCAATGGGGAATATCAAAAGTAGTTTGCTTTCATTTGGCAAATAAAGCAGTGTATGTTCACTATGATGCCCTATGACTGTGTTAATTTTCTTATATTAGACATAAAACAGCCTCAAAAACCCTCATCTTAATGGCACTAGTGAGCACTCCATGTACATTTTCATATCAATGACATGAGAATAAGTGAATCTGGTGAGCAGAAATTGGCAAGTACCTTAGATGTCATAAGATTTATACATGTCCAAATTGGAAATACAAATATGAAAAGTATTCAGGGACATATACATTAGTGAAGGCATTACAGGACCAATCTCTTTAAGAATAATGGGAAACCTTACCTGAGTTATCCCTTCCAGCATTAATTAAATGAAAGTGTATAGAATGACCATTATGCTGATTTCAGTCAGGCTTTATCATCAACAGTGTCAGTTTGAGAGCACAGGGCACATGAGTGGAATGTCTGTTTTTTGAGGAATACATGCTAAGTGCTTGTTCAGAGAATATACTCTATCTTCCCTTGTGGGATCTGGCTAGGTACTGCTACTCGTGGGTGCTAAAACTCAAGCCTGACAGCATTTGAGACAACAGCTGAGCAACATTTCTTTGGAGACCAGATAAGTATTTGGTGTCAGTCTTTGTATATCAAGATTTATTTTTTTGGTAATGGTCATGAGCTTAGTGCTTGCAGGACCATCATCTTACCACATGAAACAAACCTCCAGTCCCAATTTTTTATATAGGGGAGATGAAGTGATTCCATTTCATTAGAATTAAAATATAAACTAGATATCAACTTAATACTGGAAGCTCACAAAATACTTCTCATAAAAACACACCATTGACACAAAATGGCATTAAATTAAGGGGTGCATCTTATGGCAAAAGTGTGTTAGAGTTTTCACATGGCTGTAACATCCACTGGCTTCTCAATGTATCCAGTTATGTACAGTTAGCTGCTGAACAAATTAGTTTAATTGTTAAAGCTATACTATTTTGTTAAAAGTATAGGAGGTTTGGGAATGTAGCTCAGTGGTATAGCATTTGCCTAGCATATGCAAGACTGTGAGTTTGATCCCCAGCAGTGCAAAAAAACGAAAAGCAAAACAACAACAAAATTAATAGGGTGTGAATGGGGTGATGTTTCACTATAAGAAGTATGTCTTCTAAACATTTGATATTTATCATTTCTAATTAGGAAAGGCAGGATCATGGGATGTAACTCCGTGGAAAGAATGTGGTTAGCATGTGACAGGCTCTGAATTCACACAAAACAGTAAAGAAAGTACCATATTAGAAAGCTCAAGTTGTAAGTATGATTAAGATTTGTACTGACTTATTTGTTTCTTTTGAATTCAGTTTGTTGAAGAAGGGCTGTTGTGTGATGCAAAATGAGAATATATTGTAAATTTCATAAGTTGCTAGATGCTGTTGGTAGAGTGGCTCAAGTGGACAGCACCTGCCTAGAAAGAGTGAGGCCCTGAATCCAAACACTATGAGTACCAGGAAAAAGAAAGCCATAAGTTGTTAGATGCAAACACTGACAAAAGAATAAGAAGCCATTCTACTCATTTAAAAATTCAAGTTTATTTCATAATGGAAGTAGTCCAGGGAATTCTTACGATTTTGGAGTATTTCTCTGACTCTCTCATGTGAGGAAAAATGTTAAAGCCCTATACATGGTCTTCGTTGTGGAGAGCTTAGTCATAGCTTTGAAATTTTCTCATCAACCTAGATGAGAAAAAGTCTAGTATTTTAATGTTTTGTGGTCTCAAATGATACAAATGTAGAAAATTTCTTCATTGGTTCTTTGACAACAATTGGAGAATGTGATGTAAGCAACAAGCTGAAAGTGCGATAGTATGACATCATATGTATCTGACTACTTAAATATTTGCATTCTCAGCATACTTTTGGTTTTCCTGAATGTTGAACATCAATAGGCACAAACTTCAGCCCTCTTCAAATAAAATCATTACCAAGGTATCAATCAACATTCTTACATGTATTTTACATTCTACAACCATGTTCATATGATTACTCATAACCCACTGTAATGTGTAACCTTTTAGAGGAAGTTTTTAATTGGTTGTGTATTTTGATTATTTAGCAATAGAAATTATATTTCTATCCTAAAAGAAGGTGATGAAGTATTTTATATAGATTTTAAAATAATTAGCCAATGCCTGTGCTTTGGTACAGTTTTTTCTTCATACCATCTCTGCCCAACTGGCCCAAAATGTATTTTCCAATTTCTACCTCCTTAGAATATTGTATTATTCCTATGTTTTTCACTGAGGCTACACCTCAGTGTAGTGACTAACTAGACACTGTCGACTTTCATATGGTGTCAGCATATTTCAGGGCACTTTTAATTATCAAGAATGAGTATTTTTTTATTTTCAGTCAAATATTCATGGGTAAGGGCTATACCTAAAGGCCTTAGAGTGAATGGAAGATGGACAGAAGCCCAGTTAATAATCAGAGGCATATTATAAGGAAGTTCTTGTACTTTAAATGTCTTCCATTTATTGATAACATATTTTTATAAATACAAGAAACTATCAAAAAGAAAAGGTAACTTCTGTATGATGTCATGTAAGATACTTAGCTCTCAAAACACATGTTAGACTTTTAATGGTAAGTATCAGAATAATACTCTGATTTGTTGTTTTTTGTTTTGTTTTTTTTTTCTTTGTTGTATGCTACTAGGGATTGAACTCATGGCTTCCCAAATACTAAGCAAGTTCTCTAAAAATTCAGCTCCTCCCTGAGTCCTGAATGCTGATTTCTTAAGGTTATGATGTTTATTTTTATTTACATTTAGCTTTATTCAGTACCCTTCTGTTACATTTCCCTTTTTCTATCATTGCCCCATTAAGAAGGCATCATCTGAAAAATGACATCCATTGAGAATACAAAGACAATATAGAGAATTGCTAACTTTAGTAGCTATGTGAAAATAGCAGACTTTCTTAGAGTAGAGGATTCTCAGTGATAAAACTTTTTCACACTTGTAAGATTCAAGACACTAGTCCTCCCCAATGCTGCCACTCCAAAACACAGGAGTGCATTCACTCAAAAATTTTCTTAAAAAAAAATAAGAAATTTAAATTGAAATAACGTACTCTGAGCAACTGCTATGGTTTGGATGTAGCTTATCCTCCATGGATTCCTGTATTGGAAGTCTGGTCCCTCATGTTATGATGTTAGATGATGGTGGGGGAACCTCTAAGTAGTAAGGTATAGCAGGAGGTAATTTTGTTATGAAGGGTAATACTCTTGAAAATGATCACTGTAGTTCTTATGGGACCCCAGTTCATTCCCCGGAGAGTAAGTTGTTATAAATAACCAAGACAGTTGAAGGTTCAAATGATAGAATACCTGTGTAACAAGCATGAAACCCTGAGTGCAAAGCCCAGTACTGCCAAAAAAAAAAAAAAAAAAAGCTGGACCAGTTCAAGCCTGACCACTAAATTGCTCTGATCTTCTGTTTTGCCATGTCACTTCTTCTATGAAGCTGTAACTGAACCAAGTATATAGACAGAAACTGGCAGCAAGCTTTTGTATCTCCAGAACCATGAACTAAATAAACCCATTTATTTTACAAGTTATCCGGTCTCTTATTTTAGCAATGGAAGGTGGGCTAACACATCAAACCATAAATATTCCTCAATATATTATTTTCTATTTCATTTAGAGTTCTGAGGATTATCTTCAAATGACTGAGAAATTATTTCATTGTTGATTATAAGCAGCCTTATAATTCACAGGATTTAAATTATTCTGTGTCAAACATCTTTCACTGTGCTTTATGATTTTCACTTTCTTATTACCTGATCTGTGAATATATTTAATTCCCCTCATTAATGTCCATACTTATAGGTCCCTAAGTGAAAAACTGTTTTATTCATTAGATAGGATCTAATACTAATTTTTGGAACATCAAAACTTTCTGCCTTTAATCCTACATCAACCAGTAACCTGCTATGAGTATGTTATTTTGCCAACATCTATCCCTCCGTAAAAATACCTCTAACAGCTGTTTCATAATGAGAAGCAACAGAAATCAATTAATACTAATTTCAGAAAACTGTAAACATGTGAATTGTCATAGAATCTATGATGAAATATGCAAATGGAAGAAACAGCATATCTTCAAACTTAAGCTGTTGCATTGAATACAAAGTGTGCACTTGATATTACTGTTTCACTTTATTTGAGATTGAATTTCTCAGAAGAAAGGTATTTTTTGAAAATATATTCAAGCCAGGGCATAGAGCCTGCTATGTGACTGATGGCCATAATGAAGCCAAGTGGAAAGAGGGAGACAACTTCTTCATAAGAAAGTATGATGGTGAATGTCAACAATTTTCTTACTTAGATACATTTTTTAACTAAAATACAATTCTATGACAAAAGGAATTAACATGGCAAGCAATTGCTTTAAATGAAATAAAGCAAGAAAATATGGAAAACAATAGTCTGGGTCATCCACATAATTCATGTAGAAGGATTCAGAGTGTGACATTCTCAAGAGCAGAAGGTATGTTACTGAAAGGCAATTTTTCAAGATTTGTGGATTTAATAAAGATATGATTCAGACTGTAGGCCATTAGTTTGCAGAAGAGGTTCAAGAAAAATCCTGACCATTCTGAGGTTAGAATTAAAAAAGGAAATTAGTGAAATGCTAATTAGAGGAGTTTAACAGGTTTACGTGGCCAGAGATAGGGAAGAGAGAGCCATACTAATGCCAACATTATACTAGGTGACTGTGACCATACTCAAAACTGTAACTCCCTGAGAACCAACATCAGATGTTTAAAACTATATGTGTGCTGAGGGGAAGGAGTTATACTTTATGAAATTAATTCAGGGAGTTGTTAACCAAGTAAACTCATTAAAAATAAGCCAGAGAGATAGTTTGTGCTTTGAGTTGCTGCAATATATTACCCAAAATCAGTTTTTACAAAAAAATGAAGAGTCGTGTCAAGAAGTAAAAAAAGTGCTGGGCTAGGTGGCTCATTCCTGTAATTCCAGTTACAGTCTTAACACTGGGGAGGCAGAGAACAGAAGGATTGCAGTTGGAGGGTAGGAGGGGCAAAAAGTTAAAGAGACTCCGTCTCAATTATTAAAAGTTGGCATGGTAGTATATACCTGTCCTCAAATCCTTTGGAAAGCATAGATAGGAAAGCACAACCTAGGCTGGCCAGGGAAAAAGTTCAATACAATCTTTGAAAAATATGCAAAGTAAAAGAGCTGGGGATATGGCTTAAGTGGTAGATTGCCTGTCTAGCAAGCACATGGACCTGAGTTTAAATCCCAGTACCACTAACAAAACAAGAGATATAATAAAGAAACCAGGACAGGAAAAAGAAAGAAAGAAAATGACAGAGAAGAAAAGGAAAGTAACAGGAAACTAGGAGACCTATACCAGAAAAACAGTAAGCAATAAAACTTGCCTATGATAGTGGTGATATTGAATATTAATCAGAAAAATATTTCAAATAACCAATAAGCAGGCATAGGAAACAAAAGTTATGCATGATTAATGGATGACATGATGACAATTCTACATGAAATAGTGCTTTAATAAAGGAATAGAATTTGTAGAAAGGAAGGAAGGTAAGAAGAAAGAAAGAAAGCCACATAGGTGTTCTGGAGTTCAAATTTGCAGTTGTGACTACAGGGACTTGAGAATAAATTTGAACAGATAGACAACAACATTAGTGATTTTGAAAATAGATCAGAAGAGATTATTCAAGTTTAAGCAAAGGGAAAGAAAGTAAATAAATATAAAACAATAATCTCAAGAACAGATAAGAAAATGTCTATTTTGGTTGCTGTAAGAAGAGAGCACAGAGTGATTAATTTATAACGAAAAGAAATTTATTGGCTCATATTTCTGATTGGCACATAGTGAGGGATTTCTTGTCATGACATCTCATGGTGGAAAGGTGCAAAGATGGTGAGAGAGACCAAAAGACTAAATTTGTAGCCTTGACCTCTTTAATAATGAGCACAGAATCTTGGTGACCTATTAGGCCCTACTTTCCAACACTGTTGCATTGAGGTTAAATTTTTAATGCAGGCTATTAATGTTACCTGTAGAATAGAATGCTGACTGTATAATCCACCTGCTTTGTGGAATTGTGCCTGGAATCATTGACCACTGTAGTTTGGTAGCTATATATCCATTGTTCTTTGTTTTTCTTATACACCATATACTGAGGTCAAGCTCAACTGAATTAGGTTTACAACAAAACTAAGATTTTGTGCCTAACTATAGATCAGCAAAATTTGTAAAATTTATTTGAGAGTAGTACAACATGAAATGTTTGTGAATGGTGTGGTCATGAACTTTCCTTTTCTCTAATGTTTGTTATCTTGAGCACTAACTGAAAAAATGGATTTCAAGATATTGTAGCACTTTCTGGAAATTTGAGGGCAGAAAAACTTCAGAACATCACTGTGCATTGGCTCATTTCACCTTATTGCTGGGGCGTTACAATTTATGGTGAGTACCATGCTACTTGGAATTATTTCTGTTATTCAAGAATTATTAGTGGGACTTTCAGAATATCTGCACTTAATGAAATTTGCCATGTGTGAAAAATATAAAATAATTTTCCATCTAGATTTCTATGTCCATTGAAAATATCAAGTCAAATGATGGTAATAAAACAATGAAAGGCTAAAATAAGTCACCTGAAAATACAGGAAAATTATGGGAAGCCATGAGAACAGGTCAATACCTTCAGCAAATGGACTCCTTGATATTATCTAAAATAAATATGTTTTAATTCTATAAATGAATAAAAATTTTGAGCAGATATGTAATATTTTATTTTGAATTATTTTGTTCTTATAAAAAATTCCTTAAAAAATTAAAAATAGCTATTTTTTACTGCTCTGGTATCAATTCATTATTGTGCTTTTGTGTCCATTATTCATGTGGAACTAGTTACACCTATCTTGTCCACTAAAGGAAACCATTAATTTAGTCCAAGTGTTTAGATACTATATTCCACTTTGCATCTGAAATATTGAGTTGATCTAAAAATAACTGTACTTATCAATCTTAAATTTGTAAGAACCTCAAACATTTCTAAGATCTTTGTCTGTGACTCCATTCTAGTAAGAACATTTCTTTCAACACAAGCTAAAATGGATTTCCTGATTCCATAATGTTGCATAGGAAACAACAATACAACCTGAGTGGGTTAAACAGTAACTATTCCGTTTTGCTCACGTACCTTTGCATTGATTGAGAGATTTCTACTAATCTGGGGCTGGTTTAATGGATGTATGTTGTTTTAGCTCATATGTCTGAATTAGCTGAGCTTGTTCATTGAAGACTGACTGGGGTAGATTAGACTACTTGGATGTGTTAAAAGACACACTTTAGATGAACTACATTTAACAGAAAACATTCGATCACACAATAATTTTGTAGTTGGGCATCACTAAGAAACAAAAGAAGAGCAGAGAGCTCCACCTGCTGCATGAGCAGTGAGCTTTCATAGGCTGAACATGGAAGCAAAGTAAGGAAATCATCTGATTGGCTATGACTGAATGTGTCCCTTTTGTAAGTATAGTGGATGAGTCATGTGCCATATTAGGATGTGGTGTGACAAGTGAGTGCCTGTGATGTTTAGGTGTTTGTGACTGGCTAAACCCTACCGGTTTCATACAAAATTATAATCATAAATTAGGTTTCCAAGTGCTTTCTAAAAAGTTAAGTTACCACTTGCTACATAAGAACTCAAAACAGACATCCCAGGTCGCTGATCTCCCACTTATTTAATTCAACAGCAGACACTAGACTTACTTCGATATTCTTTCTCATGCTTTGGCAAAAGAATGAGGGTGTGATCTCTTTACAAAGGTAGAAATGAAGAAACCCTTTTCCAAATCTCTGCTTGTATTTCTCTTGCTTTGTCCATTGGCCAAAGGATTAGAGAGGGAACTACGATGTCATAGAGGAAATAAATGCACGTAGGCCTTTAAGGCAGCTGGGACACCATTGAAGCCACTTACAGAAATCGTAAATTCTATATGTCTATTTTTGATAGGAAATTGTCTTTAAGGAGGTAAAATAAGAGAGGATTATCCAACGTGGTTGCAGGTTTTAGTGATTAGAAATAAAGGTATCGTTTCATTACTCAACCACAGGAACATAATTCATGTATATAGTCTTGATCATTTTCATTTTTAAGAATAATAATCTCTGCCCTAATAAAAGAATTTAGGTATTTAGAAAAAGGAGATGAATTTACAGAGTTTCTTCCTTTGTATTCCCTTTCTTACTGACCTCACTTTGTCCTATTCCCACATTGGACTAGTGTGGTATATTTGCCACAACTAAGGAACTAATATTGATACATTATTATTAGCTGAAGTCCATACACATTTAGGTTCATGCTGTATTGCATAGTGGTCTGGGTTGTGCTAAATGCATAATGTCATCTGTCTGTCACTAGAACATTGTGCAGAATGTTTTCACTGTGCTCATTTTATGGTCTCTATAGGTCTGCCTTTTTCAGAATGTCATACAATGGAAATCACGGGCGTGTAGGCTCGTTTGCAGACTTGCGTCTTTCACTTAGCAACATGCACATCCTCCTTGTCCTTTTGTAACTTGCTTATTCAAATACATTTATTGTTGAGAATTATTCCATTATATTGATGAAACATTGTTCATCCATCTATCTATTGAAGGATATATTGTTTTTTTTCTAATTTTGTTAATTATCTTACATAAACATTATGTGAAGATTGTTTGGACATAACTTTCCCACACAATTTAAGTAGCTCCCTGGGTCTGTGATGGCTGGATTATGTGATCAAAGGCTTATTCAGTTTTCTGAGAAACCACCAACATGTCTTCCAAAGAGACTACAATCTTACATTCTCCTTACAAATGAGACTTTATATTTTCCCATATCTTCACTCACAGATGTTATGGTCAGTATTTTAGACTTTCGTTATTGTGATACATGCATATTGATATATCATCATTGTATATGATATTTAGTACTTTAAATCTTCTATGTTTAATTAAGAATGGTTGTCTTTTTATAAAAAAAGAGATTTTTATTTCTGCATGTCTTACCTTCCTTACTAATTTGTGCTACCTATACATGGGGTCAAGAATAAGTGAAGGCTTTTATTCATGTAAAGGATCTAATTCTGTAAAATACAAGGAAACTAATTGAGTCAAGATTATTTTGTATACAGCATAATCTCTTTTTTATATGTAGAATTTAACATAATGCCTTGAAATTGCTCAGACATTGTTTCAACCAATAAAGTTTTACATCATGCCAAATACGTCTCAGGTGCAGTGCAAGGAACCAAAGAAACAAACAAATGTAAAACAACAAAAATGAAGCCATAAAGGTAAGTCTTTTAAGATACTGACTGATTTTAAGCTGCACAGCTACAAAAAAGAAACAAGACTCATTTCTATCTGTAGGCGTTTACCTAACTTGTATGTGAATTGAGAACAAAGTCATAAAATTGTAAAATTGCCTGTCCCATAAAAGATCCAACTAGATTGATCCAAATAAATCTAAATGAATCCATAAATACTATCAATTCACAGGAATATATTTTCTTTTTCATAAACTATGTGAAGCACATAACTACATATTTTTAAAAATCAATATTTATATTTAATGAATCTGAGCATAATAGTATCAATATATCATTTAAAAATACCCAAATATAAGCAGGACTGACAACTTAGAAAATTGGCAAAGTTTTATAAAAAAAAATTGCATCATAAATAATTGAAACTCCTGTAATGAATTCAGTGGGGTGCCAAATTAAAAAATCATCTTCAAACAGTAGTACAGAAGATACCATCTTCTTATTAATTTTATGATTTCTTGAATTAAGCCAAAACTCAACTTTTTTCTTTATTCATTTATTCATATGTGCATGCATTGTGCCATTTCTCCCCCCTGCCACCTCCACCCTCCCTCTCACCCCCACCCCCTCAGTTTCTAGGCAGAACCTGTTCTGCTTTTTCTCCAATTTTGTTGAAGAGTAGACATAAGCAATAATAAGAAAGACATAGCATTTTTGCTAGTTGAGATAAGAATAGCTGTACAGAGAGATTCCTAGCATTGCTTCCATGCACAAGTGTATTACAACCTAAATTGATTAATCTTTGATAGACTTCTTCATTACTTTCTTTTCACCTTCTCATATTGACCTCTGTCATTTTAAGGTTACTGTATTAGTTCCTATGCAGTAGGCACAAAAAACACTTTCAAATTTTGGGTTTCCTACCTTTCCCTATTCTTCCTGTATGTGTCCTTCCCTTAGCATGTGATGCAAGTATAATAATATTATTGCATTTGCTTTAGATCTAATGTCCACATAAGAGGGAGAACATACTATTTCTGACTTTCAGAGCCTGACTAACGTCACTCAAGATGATATTCTCCGGTTCCATCTATTCACTTGTGAATGATAGCATATCATTCTTCTTCATGGCTGAGTAAAACTCCATTGTATATAAATAACTACATTTCCTTAATCCATTCATCAGTAATTGGGCATCTTCACTGTTCCATAACTTGGTTATTGTGAATAGTGCTGCAGTAAACATGGATGTGCAGGTGCTTCTGGAGTAATCAGCATCACAATCCTTTGGATATATCCCCAGGAGTGGGATTGCTGTATCATATGGCAGACCTATGTTTAGATTTCTAAGAAGCCTCCATATTTTTTTCTGGAGTGGTTGCACCAGCTTGCATTCCCACCAGCAGTGTATGAGGGTTCCTTTTTCCTCACATCCTCGCCAACACCTGTTGTTGGTTGTGTTTTTGATGGATGGCTATTCTAACAGGGATGAGGTGGAATCTTAGTGTGGTTTTGATTTGCATTTCCTTTATGGCTAGAGATGGTGAGAATTTTTTCATGTGTTTTTTGGCCATTTGAATTTCTTCTTTTGAGAAAGTTCTGCTTAGTTCAGTTGCCCATTTCTTAATTGGTCCATTGATTTTAGGAGATTTTAGTTTCTTAAGTTCCCTGTATATTGTGGTTATCAGTCCCTTATCTGATGTATAGCTGGAAAATATTTTCTCCCACTCTGTGGGTGGTCTTTTCAGTTTAGAGACCATTTCTTTTGTTGTGCAGAAGATTTTAATTTTATGAAGACCCATTTGTCTATCCTTTCTCTTACCTGCTAAGCTGTGAGGGTTCTAATGAGGATGTCTTTGCCTATACCTTTCTTTTCCAGAATATTCCCTGATTTTTGTTGTATGAACTTCAGAGTTCAGACAGAGTTTCAGGACAGATATTAAGGTCCCTGATCCATTCTGAGTTGATACTAATACAGGGTGATAAACATGGATCTAGTTTCAGGTTTCTTCAGGCAGACAACCACTTTCCCCAGCAACATTTGATGAAGAGACTGTCTTCTCTCCATTGTATGTTTTTGGCACTTTTGTCAAAAATAAGGTGGGCATAGCTGCATGGATTCATATCTGGGTCCTCGATTCTGTTCCACTGCTCTTCATATCTCTTTTTGTGCCAGTACTATGCTGTTTTTATTGCTATTGCTTTGTAATATAGTTTGAAGTCAGGTACTGTGATACCTCCAGCATTGCTCTTTTTGCTGAGTATTGCCTTGGCTATTCGTGGTCTCCCTTTTTTTTTTTTTCATTTATTCACATGTGCATACGTTCCTTGGGTTATTTCTCCCCCCATGCCTACTCTCTCCCCTAACCCCTTATTCCTTCCAGGCAGAACCTATTCTGCCCTCATCTCTAATTTAGTAGAAGAGAAGACATAAGCATAATAGGAAAGGTAAAGCATTTCTGCTAGTTGAGTTAAGGGTAGCTATACAAGGAGATACCTAGCATTGTTTCCATATACAAATGTGTTACAAACCAAGTTGATTCATGTCTAACTGATTTTTATGTTGGTTCCTGATCCCCTTCTCGTGTTGATCTCTGCTGCTTTAAGGTTTCTGTGTTAGCTCCTCTGGACCTTGGACATCAAACGCTTTCATGTTTTGGGTTTTCCACCTATTCCAATCCCTCCAGTATGTGCTCTCCCCTTGTCATGTGAACCAAGTCCAACTACATTGCTGTATTTACCCTAGATCTAAAGTCCATATATGAGGGCAAAAATATGATTTTGGTCTTCTGAGCCTTGCTAACCTCACTCAGAATGATATTCTCTAGATCTAACCATTTACTTGTGAATGATAATATTTCATTTTTCTTCATGGTTGAGTAAAATTCCATTTTGTATAAATACTACATTTTCTTAATCCATTTGTCACTAGTGGGGCATCTTGGCTATTTCCATAACTTGGCTATTGTGTGTGCAGGTAGCTCTGGAGTAACCTGTGTCAAATTCATTTGGGTATATCCCCAGGAGTGGGATTGCTGGATCATATGGCAGATCTATGTTTAGATTTCTAAGAAGCCTCCATATTTTTTTCCAGAGTGGTTGCACTAGCTTGCATTCCCACCAGTAGTGTACTAGGGCTCCTTTCCCCCACATCCTCCCTAACACATGTTGGTGGTGGTGTTTTTGATAATTGCTATTCTAACAGGGGTGAAGTGGAATCTTAGTGTGGTTTTAATTTACATTTCCTTTATGGATAGAAATGGTGAGCATTTTTTCATGTGTTTTTTTGCCATTTGAATTTCTTCTTTTGAGAAAGTTCTATTTAGCTCAGTTGCCTATTTCTTTATTGGTTCATTCATTTGGTGAGAGTTTAGTTTCTTAAGTTCCCTGTATATTCTGGTTATGAGTCCTTTGTCTGATGTATAACTGGCAAGTATTTTCTCCTTTGTGGGTGGTCTCTTTAGTTTAGAGACCATTTCTTTTGTTGTATAGAAGCTTTTTAATTTCATGAAGTCCCATTTGTCCATTCTTTCTCTTAGTTATTGGGCTGCTGGGGTTCCATTGAGGAAGTCCTTGCCTATACCTATTACTTGCAGAGTGTTTCCTGCTCCTTCCTGAGTTTTGGGACTGATATTAAGGTCTTTGATCCATATTGAGTCGATAGTAGTACAGGGTGATAAACATGGATCTAGTTTCAGTTTCTTGCAGACAGATCACCTCTTTTCCCAGCAACATTTATTGAAGAGGCTGTCTTTTCTCCATTGTATCTTTTGGCCCCTTTGTCAAAAATAAAGTGGGTATAGTCGTGTGAGTTCATATCTGGGTCCTCTATTCTGCCCCACTGGTCTTCATGTCTGTTTTTGTGCCAGTACCACGCTGTTTTTATTACTATTGGTTTGTAATATAGTTTAAAGTTAGGTACTGTGATACCTCCAGCATTGCTTTTTTTGCTGAGTATTGCCTTCTCTATTTGTGGTCTCTTGTGTTTCCAAATGAACTTTAGGGTAGAATTTTCAGTCTCGGTGATGAAAGTCATTGGGATTTTGATGGGAATTGCATTAAACATATAGATAGATTGCTTTTGGTAGTGCAGCCATTTTTACTATGTTGATTATATCAATTCATGTGCACATGAGATCTTTCCATCTTCTGTAATCTTCCTCGATCTCTTTCATCAGGGGTTTGTAGTTCTCCTTATAGAGATCATTCACATCCTTTGTTAATTTTTCTCATAGGTGTTTGATTTTTTTTATTCATATGTGCATACAATGTGTGGATCATTTCTTCCCCCTTCCTCCCAGTCCTTCCCTTACCCCCCTGCTCCCTCACTTACCCACTCCATCCCCTTGCTACCAGGCAGAAACTATTTTGCCCTTATCTCTAATTTTGTTGAAGAGAGAATATAAGCAATAATAGGAAGGACCAAGGGTTTTTGCTAGTTGAGATAAGGATAGCTATACAGAGAGCTGACGTGCATTGATTTCCTGTACATGTGTGTTACCTTCTAAGTTAATTCTTCTCGAACTAACCTTTCCTCTAGTTCCTGGTCCCCTTCTCCTATTGTCCTCAGTTGCTTTAAAGTATCTGCTTTAGTTTCTCTGTGTTGAGGGCAACAAATGCTATCTAGTTTTTTGGGTGTCTTACCTATGCTTATACCCTCCTTGTGTGTTCTCGCTTAATCATGTGATCAAAGTTCAATCCCCTTGTTGTGTTTGCCCTTGATCTAATGTCTGAATATGAGGGAGAACATGGTACTGGCACAAAAACAGACATGAAGACCAGTGGAACAGAATAGAGGACCCGGATATGAACCCACACAATTAAAACCAACTTACCTTTGACAAAGGGGCTAAAAATATACGATGGAGAAAAGACAGCCTCTTCAACCAAAACTGCTGAGAAAACTGGTTAGCAGTCTGCAAAAAAGTGAGACTAGATCCATGTTTATCACCCTATACCAATATTAACTCAAAATGGATCAAGGATCTTAATATCAGACCCCAAACTCTAAAGTTGGAAATACTTTAGAATTAATAAGTATAGGCAAGAACTTTCTCAATAGAACTCCAGCAGCACGGCAACTAAGAGATAGCATAGATAAATGGGACTTCATAAAACTAAAAAGCTTCTGCTCAACAAAAGAAATGGTCTTTAAATTGAAGAGACCATCCACAGAGTGGGAGAAAATATTTGCCAGGTGTTTGATTTTTTTTGAGGCTATTGTAAATGGAATTGTTTCCATATATTCCTTCTCAGTTTGTTCATTGTTGGTGTATAGACATGCTAATGATTATTGTAAATTAATTTTGTTTCCTGCCACCTTGCTGAAGCTGCTAATGGTGTCTAGGAGTTTTTGGGTATAGTTTCTTGTGTCTTTAAGACATAGGATCATGTTATCAGCAAATAGGGGTATTTTGACAGTTTCTTTACCTATTTGTATTCCTTTTACTTATTTTCTTGCCTAATTGCTGTGGTTAGGAATTCCACGACTATGTTGAATAAGAATGGGGATAGAGGGCATCATTGTCTCATTCCTGTTTTTATCGGAAATGGTTTCTTATAGGTTTGTCATACATATCCTTTTCAATGTTGAGGTACTTCTATTCTTAGTTTTTTTTAGAGCTTTTATCATGAAATTGTGTTGGATCTCATCAAATGCTTTTCCTGCATCTATTGAGATGATCATCTGGTTTTTGTCTTTGCTTTTATTAATGTGCTGTACTAATTACATTTATAGATTTGCATATTTGAACCACTCTTGCATCACAGGAATGAAGCAGACTTGGTCATAGTGAATGATCTTTCTGAAATGTTTTTGAATTCAGTTTGGCATTATTTTCTTGAGGATTTTTGCATCAATGTTCATTAAAGGGATTGGCCTATAGTTCTCCTTTTTGAAGGTGTCTTTGGTTTGGGGATGAGTATAATATTGGCTTCATAGAATGAATTAGGCAGTATTCCTTCCCTTTTTATTTTGTGGAAAAGTTTAAAGACAGTTGGTATTAGTTCTTCTTTAAAGGTCTGATAGAATGCAACAGAGAATCCATCAGGTCCTAGACTTCTTTTTTTGGGAGACTGTTTATTGGTGCTACAATTTCATTTCATGTTATAGATCTATTTAAATTGTTCATATCCTCTTGATTCAGTTTTGGATGGTTATAAGTATCTAGAAATCTATCTATTTCATCAAAATTTTCAAATTTATTGGAATATAGGTTCTCAAAGTAGTCTCTAATGATTTCCTGGAATTCCATGGTGTTTGTTGTCATCTCCAATTTTCATTTCTGATTTTATTGATTTAGGTTTTTTTCTGTCCTCATTTTAGTCAGGTTTGCCATGGGTCTGTCAATCTTCTTTATTTTTTCAAAGAACGACCTCTTTGTTTCATTGATACTTCGTATTTTTTTGTTATTTGTTTGTTTCTGTCTCACTAATTTTGGCTCTTATTTTTATTATTTCTCATTTTCTGCTTGTTTTGGTCTTTGCTTATTCTTGTCTTTCTAGGAATTTGAAATGTCGCATTAAATCATTGATTTAAGATCTTTCTGACCTTTTAATATATGCAATCATGGCTATAAACTTTCCTTTTAGGACTGCCTTTGCTATGTCCTATAGATTCTATGTCCTACAGGTTCTTGTACGTCCTGTTTTCATTTTCATGTACTTCCAGGAACCTTTTAATTTTCTCTTTTGTTTCATCAATTACCCACTGATCCTTGAGCAATGTGTTGTTTAGCCTCCAATTGTTTGCATATTTTCTGGTATTGTTTTTTGTTCTTGAGTTCTAGTTTTAATGAATTGAGGTGAGATGGACTGCATGGGATTATTTCTATTTTCTTATATTTGCAAAGGCTTGCTTTGTGCCCTAAGATATGATCAATTTTGGAGAAGTTTCCATGGGCTGCTGAGAAGAATGTTTATTGTGCAGAAGTTGGATGAAATATTCTGTAGACATCAGCTAGGTCCATTTGTTCTGTAGTTGTTTTAGTTTTAGAATTTCTCTATTGAGTTTTTGTTTGGATGACCTATCTATTGATGATAGTGGGGTATTAAAGTCTCTCACTACCACTGTGTTGGATTCTATATTTGCTTTTATGTCTTTTAGAATATTTTTGATGAAATTGGGTGCACTGACATTGGATGCATATAAGTTGATAATTGTTGTTTCCTTTTAGTGTATTTCCCTTTTTACTAGTTTTAAGATCTTACCTTTTCAAACCTAACTGCATCAGCAGTAGCCAAATTACATATAGAGAATATATGAAAAATATTTTTACCACTAATTTTATATCATTGTGTGCTCAAACACAAGGGTTTTAAACCCTACAGCATTTTTAACTTCCCAATCACATATAAGTTGTGGAACTCAAAATAGTGAAATAAAATAGCTACATTGGAATGGAAAAATATCAGATTGATTTGTTTCGTATAATATATATGTCTTCATTAATTTTTGGTTTGTCTTATACCTTTAAACTGTAGGCATAAAAAAATGCAAAACATTATGTAGTGTTTACCATAAATATCCTGATACAGAGCCATTAATGATTTAATGAAAACATTCTTATCTCTCTTTTGACAATACTTAAAGACACAATTCACAGTTTTATTGCCTTTTTTAAGTAAAATTATTTTGTTATTAAATTTATTGTGGTGATTTAAAAAACGTTGGAAAACTTACAGAATTGAGTTGCTAAATAGTAAATGAAGTAAACAAAGAAAAATAATCATAAGCATGAAGTAGAATTAAAACAAGCAAATACATGATATCAACTAAATATGTACAAAATTAAAATAAGAAAAGTAAAAATCATTCCAATCAATTTTTAGAATGCTACTGTTTATACCAAAGTAGCATTACAGTGTAGAATGTTTCACTCATAAGTTATCTAGAATAGCTTATATAATGCTTCAAAATCAATAAACAGTTAATGAATGGACACAGAAAGAAGGATTAGGACATATTCATATCCTCATGTGCTAAGTTACATCTATGTCACTTTAGACTAAGATATGAGTTTGTACAGTTTAAATCATAGAATTATCATTCTTCCTAACTTCTTTTTGTGCTCACATTTTTTTAAAATATCAAAAGTATACATAGGTGTTAATGCATAATCTTAAATGTTTAAGCTTTCAATTAATTTTCATTTAGTTTTTAATTAACTAATTCAACAACATGTTTTTGTGTCTACAGGTATGTGGTATTTTTCTAAGAGAGGTGTTTTGCAAATGATAGTTTTGACCAAAATCCCATACTCAAGCTTGCCTTTATAAGTACAGTTTTACTTGAACACACCCAAAACTATTTGTTTATGTATTTTTGTATTACTTTCATGTTCAATGTAAGAAATTAATAACTGTGATGCACAGCACATAGGGCTGATACAAAATAAATATTTATTGTTTGACCAATTATAGAATAAACTTGCAGATTAGGAACTGGAAATAGAAGCATTATATTTAATGAGAGCTCTTTCAAAATTCATTGTCTAAAGTTTCAGAAAACAACATATTTTAAGAGATATAGATAACACAATGTGCATAATAAAAGACATAGGTACTTGGGAAAGATACTAGAAAAGCCTCCAAGTGAAAATGATTTTTCATAAACATACTACTGTGAATAATTTACTCTCCAAAAGTTTCATTTATGAATATGTATTTCCTATGAAAGGAATGATTAGATTATTTTGAACCTAAAATACTCAAGATTTTAGGATTGAATTTGACCTGTGACACATATAACCCTGTGAAACATCACTAGGCCTATAGATACATTCAGAAAAATGTTAGTCAATAGTTGGGATCACTAGAGAGAATCATAGTGCATATAACTAGCCTGAGAGAAATCAAATTCCAGTGTTTAAATTATGGTCTCTACTTCATGCCTACCATTTTTGAATAATTTTGAAGTCCAAAAAAAAATATAATTTGAGCCATTCTAAATTGTGGCTGCCTATATTATAAAACATAATTGATCCTAAACATTTTCTGAATTTACAGTTTTTTTCTTTAACAAATTAAGTTCAACTTCTTAGTAATATTTGATTCCAAATTACAGTTCATCTTAAAAACTATGACCATAGACACATACTTTCCAAACTTAAATTATTTTATACTTCTTTATGTTTATTTAAAATTAAGACAAAACTATTACACTCTAAATTATATCCCAAATTATATATTGTTGAATATTCATGGCTAATTATAAATCAAGAAATGTTTCTAAACCACCAACAAATATAAACATTGAAGAAATATTTTACTTTTATATTTCCTTAAGAGATTAACATAAAAATGATCTTTTTAAAAAAATCATACTATTTGAAAAGACAATTTAAAATATAACAATGGAAATGTAGTTAAAAATTAAACACATTCTATCAACTATTGTAATGTCTTATAATATGTACAATTAGTTAAGTAAATGGATAAAAATTATTCTCCATTTATGTAAAATGATTACCGATGTTAACTGGATCCCCTTATTTAGGAACAGAGATATTCTACTATTTGTTTTTGACTTCTCTAGATTGGATGCTAAATATCTCCCCAAGGCTCATGTGTTACAAACTTACTATGCAGTGTGGTACTATTGGGAGGTAGATCCTAGTAGGAGGACATAGGAAACATGACTTTGAAGAGGATTATGGACTCTGATTCCATCATCGCTCTCCTTTGCTTCCTCACCATGAATTGGGAAGTTTGTGGTCTTCCATGAACTCCTGCCATGAACTCCTGCCATGATATTCTGCTTTACCTCACACCTATAAACAGCAGAGCCAGGGATGTTAACCATCAAAACTAGGAGCCAAAATAATGTTTTTATCTTTATAAGCTAACATTGATAGTTATTTATTACAATGATGGAAAGCTGACTAGCACAGAAAACTTGGAGTGTGAGTATGACTATGCCTGATGATATAGCAAGTGCTCAAAAGCTGTTTATTGCTGAGTAGAACTAATACCTTTATTGCAACCACAAATTAACTAAAGACAGGAGGCAATTAAATGCTTCAATACCACTTTTCCCAAAGAAAAGGCAGAAAAAAATTGACAATGTGGAAAATGTAACCACAATTATAAAAGGGTAAACTTGGTTTAGCCAGTTTGTGAGAGGGTCAGTTTACTCTGGTAATTATTCAATCTGACATTTTTCTCCTTTTTTCTATCTCTTCATGCTGGTAGACCAAGATTTGCATTGTTTACTGTTTTATTAAATCAGGTAATTTGTTAACTCTCCCTCCACCATACACATCTATCTGACCACCAGAGAGTAAGATTCTGTCAACCAAGTTATACAGCTTTGAAGAAGTGGCACCAGTAAATCTGGAGATATGAGCCAAGGTTATGAGATATATACTTTTTTTCATGTGCTTCAAAAAGAGTCCCTGAAATCCCCTTTAAAAATTAGCCCTTTTCTCTCAAAAATGGGACGACAAAGCTTCAAGAGGTTGACTCTCCCTGTCTCCCTCTTTATCTAAAGAATAATAAACCTTATTTCCTTTTCCTTAAATCATTATTCTTGTTATTTGTAAACTGAAACTGAGGCCAGGGGACTGGCTTTCTTGCAACAGTGATGTTGAAAAACCTTTAGAATTGGTTTCCAGGAGGGTCTTGTGTGAGTTTGTAGGAGCAAAGTCTAGAATACTATGGGCAGAATTTAGCAGCAGAATTGTGGTAGGGACTCAGAAGACCAGAAGGCAAGGAGAATGTGGACAGTAATATGATGCTGATGAGGCTTCAGATGGAAATGAATACTCTATTGATCATTGTATTAAAGCTTCTGTTAGTCACACTGTGGCAAAGAATTTTTCTGCCTTTTGTTCATGCCATGATACTTTGTGGGAGAATGAACATAAAGGTGATGTAAGGTGGGTGCAGTGGTGCATACCTTTAATAACAATATTCAGGAGATGGAAGCAGGAGGAGCATAAGATTCTGACCAGCACGTTTACTAAGACCCTATGTCATAAAGAAAACATAAACCAATGGACTGGAGCAAGCTGCAGCATAGATGTCATTGGTTACTTATAGCTAAATTTGTAGGGAGAATCAGGAGCAGAGTAAAAAGATTTGGGAAACATGCAGCTTGAAGAAAATACAAATGCAGGTATAGTTGAAGATAAGGAAAGTGCATTTGCTGAAGAGATTAGTGCTAATAAACTAAAGCCAACCATTTTACACCAGGACAATAGAAAAAAATGTCTGGAGAGCATTTCCAGAATTTTCCAAATCAAATACACTCACCACAGATGTAGAAACACAAATCATTTCAAAGATTTTCAGTAGAATAGTGTCTGTCATGAAGTTTGCTCTGGGGGTGCCCCACCCAGCCAGCACTATCTTCTGAATTATTTCAGAGTTCATTTTCCGAACTTGAGCTGGAAAGGAGCTCAGATTGCTGCAGCTATGTTTCGAGTGGGTCATGATACAGTTCATGCTGGTGGCAGATATTGGGGTTGTTCATGTGATTCTAGTTTTGGAATAAGAATTTTTTTTACCTTGTGCCTTTTCTTTTCTTTTACCTTGAAAGTATATAACTTTCTTCTTGATTTTTACAGAGCTCATAAGTTAAGTTTGTCTTTTGTTACAGATGATACATTGAGCTTCTACTTTTGATCTGTGTTGAAAATGTCAAGATTTGTGATGTTAAGGGTAGAAAGAATGCACTTTCACTATAAGAGAGACAGGAAGCACAGGTTTAAGGGGATTAATGCTATAGTTTGAATGTTTAATATCTGCCAAAAATCCATCTGTGACACTCTTTGTAGGTCTTGGAATTGTAACCATGAGAGTTCTGGTTGTGACATTGCCTAAGAAAGCTGATCACTTGAGAGATGGTGACAGAAGATGAAGTGGTTTTAGTAGTGGTTAACATTTATGACTATCCTGCCTGGAACAATCACTAGAAGATTTCTGTAGCATCTTTTGTAGGAGTGTTACATTAGTCTCAGTCAAGTGGATGTGAGAGTGGTTCATTAGTTTAAAGAAATGGCCAGTTGTATAATGTCGGTTGTAAACATCTTATATTGCATCTGAGACAAGTGAATCTAAGAAAATATGATTGCTCCAAAGCTTTTTGTTTAAAGGTCTATGTGTCTGATTTTCATCACAGAGAGTTTTCTTTATACTTTCAGACAACTACCTTTTAGTTCTGGTCTTTCCACAAATGTAGGAATGGGAGAGCACAGGGAAAGGGTCAGTGAATTTTTGAATAATTCTATAGTTAGTCTAATGTATAGAACAGGGAATGGGAAGAAACAAAGTTACAATCCTAAATTGTAAAGATGAAAGAGAAGAGAAACAAACAAACAATTAAAAAATAAACAATTATCACATTGTACACCTTCAGGACATTTAAGTGTGGGGACTCATGGGATGTCTTTGGGGCTTTGAGAGCATGCCTATGAACGAAATTGTCTCCTCACTGTTTTTCTTCCCTGGCAATGGAGTGAGCTGCTTTGCTCTGATCATACTGTGAACACTTGTACTATGATCTTATACCACATGGCAGACCTCAATCAATAAATCAAGGAATCATGGACTGAAACTTCCAAAACTATGAGCTAAAACTAATCTTTCCTCTGTATTATGTCAGCTTTCTTAGATATTTCTTACTCTGACTAAAATCCAACTAACCTAGAGACAGTGCCATTTATTCTTACAAAAAAAAATCTTGGAGAATTGAACTCTTACAATGCTTTCAATAGACTGACAATATTGTATTTAAAAGTCAGATGACAAATTGACATCAGCTGAAATTGCAGCATTCTTTCTTCCCTTTCATTATTTAGTGATTAAAATTGAATGTTGGAGGGATCCAAGATGGCGACTAGAGTACAGAAGCAGACAGCTTGAGCTCCATAAATCAAAAATTTTGCTGAGACACTAGAGCCACACTTGGCAGAAAAAAAACACTTAGGAGAATCAGAAAATCTGCACCCTGAATTCCCAACCCATACAAAGCTTCTCCATGCCACATTACACTGAAAAAACAGGAGGGCTCCCATGCCACCAGATGCTGGCTCCAAACCTGCTTGGGAGATATCCAGCAGACTAACAGGTGAGTAAAGAAGAGGCACATGGCATTCCCCCATGTGGGAGATAAATCAGCACAGACCCTAGACAAACTGACACCCCCCCCACAAAAACAATCAAACAAACAAACAAACTGAATAATAAACCAGAAACTGAAAAGGAACATGCAGCAGAGGAGGCAGAGTTCTTTAAGAACAAGGGAGAAAGGGGTAAGTGCAAGGAGCTGACCTCGATGTGAACGTTCAGTAAACAAAGACTGGAAAGGCAGATGGGCTGACAGTAGGCAGGTGATGAGCTGCTGCCTGAAATAGGGTAGAAGGCAGTCCACAAACCTCATCTCCTGAGCTAGTGAACAACATCCAAAGTCAAACAATGTTGCAACACTGAAAAACAATCAGCAAACAAGCATAAGAGGCTGACAGCAGGAAGCTGACTGACAGATCTTTGACCTTGCCCCAGAGAAATGGGGTGAGGCAAAGAAACAAGCCTCCAATAAACCAATGTAGTGAAAAACCTAACTCAAAGCAGGATGGTTGGTGGGTAATAGAGATCTCTGGAACCTGAGGACAAGCCACACCTCACTGAAAGAGGAGCTGACTACACAGTTGCTGCTGAAAGAAAAGAAAAAAAAAATGGCAGGTCTCCACAATAACTTAGTGAGACTAAGACAGAGCTTCTATTTAAATACCAACACCAGGACTGGATGCTGAAGGAGTAACACCAGAACTACTAGGGCTGAAATTCTATTGTTCCTGAACCTGGAATTTATTTTTATGCTTGTTTGTTTCATTCCCAGTTTGTTTGTCTACCAACTCTCCCTCTTAATTTCTTTGTTTTTCTGTTTTCTTTTCTTTCTTTCTTTTTTTGTTAGTTTTACTATTGTAAGTTAGCTAATACTAAATTATACACAGAACAGGGATAGAAAGAGCACCAAATGGAGCAATGGGAAGACAAAAAAGGGATGGAAAAAATTCTCTCCACAAAAATACACTAATACAGGATTCAGAGGGAAATGAAGAAAACAGATACCAAGTTCCAAACTCCACCAAAACAAAGATAAACTATGCTAAGGAACCCAATGAAGCCTACAAGAACACCTTGAAAGAAGAAATTCTGTAAGTATTCACTTAGAATTTCATGGAGATATTACTAGGCATGGTTAACAAAGCATACAAGAAGCATTCAAGAACTTCCAAGACAACAAAAAAAAGGAATATGAGAAGACACAAAAACAAATAAATGAACTCATAGGAGCCCTAATAAATAGCAAAGTGAAACAGAACATCATAATTAGAGAGATAAATGAATTAAGGATGAAAATTAACAATAATAAGGAGAAAGTGACCCATGATATAGAAAACCTCAGAAAAAAGAATCAAACAGAAGTGCAAACCAAAATACAAGGCCACTCCAGCAGACTAGAACAAGCAGAACACAGACTATCAGAATTTGAAGATAAAATGGAAATTAAAGGAAAATTGAAGAGGTATTAGTTATACAATTCAGGGCCTGTGAAAGGAATGTGCAAGAACTCACCAACTCCATCAAAAACCAAACCTGAGAATAAGGGCATTGAAGAAGGAGAATAGTTGTAAGCAAAAGAAATTCATAATATATTCAACAAAATAATAACAGATAAATTTCCCAAATCTAGAGAAAACTATGCCAATTCAGGTAAAGGAAGCCTCCAGGACACCAAACAGATTTGTCCAAAATAGAACTACCCCATGGCACATTATCATTAAAACAATAAACACAGAGAATAGAGAAATAAAGAATTTTGAAGACTGTAAGAGAGAAAAAACAAATAACATACAAAGATAAACCCAACAAAATCACCAAAGATTTCTCAACAGAAAACTTAAAAGCAAGAAGGGCATGGAGTAAGGTATTCTGGGCACTGAATAAAAATGACTTCAACTCTAGGATACTCTACCCAGCAAAACTATCATTCAAAATAGATGGAGCAATAAAAGTCTTCCCCACCAAGCCACCCCTACAAAAGATTCTTCAAGGAATTCTGCACACAGAAAATGAAAGCAAACAAAACTATGAGAGGACAGGCAGTACCAAACCACGGGAGAAGAAAAGGCAAGAAAGTAGAGAGTAACACTGATTCAGCTGCACACAAGCAAACCCTTAAACAATAAAAATCACTAAATGATAAAAATCACCACATACCTATCAATACTAGCATGGAATGTTAACAGACTTAATTTCCCCATCAAAAAACACCATTTGGAAAACTGCATTAAAAAGGAAGCTCCAACAATCTGTTTCTTACAGGAAACCCATCTGATCAACAGAAGTAAACGCTGACTTAGGGTGAAAGTCTGAAAGAAGATTTACCAAACCAATGGCCACAGAAAACAGGCAGAAGTAGCAATACTTATCTCCAACAAAGTAGACTTCAAACTTACATTGACCAAACATATAAAGAAGTATACCCCATACTAATAAAAGGGGAATTAACAAAAAGGAAATATCAATTATCAACCTATATGCACCCAACATCAATGCACCCAATTTCATCAAACATACTCTGAAGGACCTAAAAACATATAAACCCCCACACAGTGGTAGTGGGAGACTTTAATAACCCCTATCACTGATAGATAGGTCATCCAAACAAAAAAATCAATAAAGAAATTCTAGAACTAAAATCCACAACAGATCAAAAGGACCTAGCTGATGTCTATAGAATATTTCATTCAACTTCTGCACAATATACCTTCTTCTCAGAAGCTAATGGAACCTTCTCCAAAACTGATCATATCATAGGGCACAAAGCAAGCCTCAGCAAATATGAGAAAACAGAAATAATCCCATCCATTATAACTGATCATACTGCATTAAAACTAGAACTCAATAACAAAAAAAACAGTAAAAAAAAAAAACCAATTGAAAGCTGAATAACACATTGCTCAATGATCAATGGATCATTGATGAAATAAAAAGGAAATTAAAAGGTTCCTGAACATTCCTGATAATGAAAACATAGCCTACCAGAAAATATGGGAAATAGTCCTAAGAAGAAAGTTTATAACCATGAGTACGTATATTAATAGGATAGAAAAATCTCAAATCAATGATATAATGCTAATCTTAAACGCCCTAGTAAACAAGAACAAACAAAACCCAAAACAAGCAGAAGAAGAGAAATAATAAAAATAAGGGCCAAAATCAATGAAATAGAAACCAAACAAACAAACAAAACAAACAAAAGGCTGGTTCTTTGAGAAAACAACTAAGATTGACAGACCCATGGAAACCTGACCGAAATGAGGAGAAAAAAATCCAAATCAGTAAAATCAGAAATGCAAAAGCAAAGATAACAACAAACACCATGGAAATCCAGGAAATCATCAGAGACTACTTTGAGAACCTATATTCTAACATATTTTTAAATGTAGAAGAAATGGACAGATTTCTAGATACTTATGACCACACAGAATTGAACCAAAATATCAATCACTTGAATAAATCTATAACACAAAATGAAATTGTGGCAGCAATAAAGAGTCTCCCAAAAAAGAAAAGTCCAGGACCTGATGGATTTTCTGCTGAATCTATCAGACCTTTAAAGAAGAAATAATACCAACTCTTCTGAAACTTTTCCACGAAATAGAAAGGGAAAGAACATTGCCTAAGTCATTTTATGAAGCCAGTATTACACTCATACCAGAACCAGACTAAAACATCTCCAAAAAGGAGAGCTGTAGGCCAATCTCCTTAATGAACATCGATGCAAAAATCCTCAATAAAATGATGGCAAACCTAATTGAACAATACATCAGAAAGATCATCCACCGTGACCAAGTCGGATTCATCCCAGGGATGCAGGGGTGGTTCAGCATACACAAATGTATAAATGTAATACAGCACATTAGTAGAAGCAGAGACAAAAACTACATGACATCTCAGTAGATGCAAGAAAGCATTTGATAAGCTCCAACAGGAAAATCTAGGAATAGAAGGAAAGTACCTCAACAAGGTAAAGGCTATATATGACAAACCTACAGCCAACATCATACTTAATGGTGAAAAACTGAAACCATTTCCTCTAAAATCAGGAGCAAGACAAGGGTGCCCAGTGTTCTGACTCCTATTCAACATACTCCAGGGATTCCTAGCCAGAGCAATTAGGCAAGAAAAAGAAGAAATAAAAAGAATACAAATAAGTAAATAAACTGTCAACATATCCCTACCTGCAGATGATATGATCCTATACCTTAAAGACCTAAAAACTCTACCCCAAAACTCCTAGACACCATAAATAGCTACAGCAAATTGGAAAGATACAAAATCAACTTACAAAAATCATTAGATTTTCTACACACAAATGATGAACAAACTGAGAAGGAATATATGGAAACAATTTCATGTATATTAGTATCAAAAAAAATCAAATACCTAGGAGTAAAGTTAACAAAGGATGTGAATGACCTCTACAAGGAGAACTACAAACCCCTGAAGATAAAGATGGGGAAGACTACTGAAGGTGGAAAGATCTCCTGTGTTCATGGATTGGTAGAATCAACATAGTAAAAATGGCTATATTACCAAAAGCAATCTATGTATTGAATGCAATTCCCATCAAAATTCCAATTACATTCTTCACAGAGATTGAAAAATCTACCCTAAAATTCATTTGGCAACATAAGAGACTGTGAACAGCCAAGGCAATACTCAGCAAAAAGAGCAATGCTGGAGATTTCACAATACCCAAATTCAAACTATACTACAAAGCAATAGCAATAAAAAAAACATGGTACTGGCACAAAAACAGACATGAAGGCAGTGGAACAGAATAGAGGACCTGGATATGAATCCACACAGCTATACCCACCTTATTTTTGACAAAAGCACTAAAAATATATGATGGAGAAAAGACATCCTCTTCAACAAATGTTGCTGGGAAAAGTGGTTATCTGTGTGCAAAAAATTGAAATTAGATCCATGTTTATCACCCTGTACTAGTATCAACTCAAAATGAATAAAGGACCTTAATATCAGACCTGAAACTCTGAAGTTAGTACAGGAAAGAGCACGGAATATGGTGGAAGCAATAGGTATAGGCAAGGGCTTCCTCAATAGAACCCCAGAAGCTCAGCAAATAAGAGAAAGGATGGACAAATGGGACTTCATAAAACTAACAAGCTCAGCACAAGAGAAGAAATGGTCCATAAACTGAAGAGACCACCCTCATAGTGGGAGAAAATATTTGCCAGTTATACATCAGAGAAAGGACAGATAACCAGAAAATTCAGGAAACTTGAAGAACTAAACTCTCCCAAAGTCAACGAACCAATAAATAAATGGGCAACTGAACTAAACAAAACTTTCTCAAAAGAAGAAATTCAAATGGCTAAAAAACACATGAAAAAATGCTCACCATCTCTAGCCATAAAGGAAATGCAAATTAAAACCACACTAAGATTCTACCTCACCCCTGTTAGAATAGCCATCATCAAAAACACCACCAACAACAGGTGTTGGCAAGGATGTAGTGGATAAGGAACCCTTGTACACTGCTGGTGGAAATGCAAGCTAGTGCATCTAGTCTGTAAAAAAATGTGGAGGCTTCTTAAAAAATCTAAACATAGATTTGCCATATAATCCAGCAATCCCACTCCTAGGGATATACCCAAAGGAATGGGACTCAGGTTTCTCCAGAGGCACTTGGACACCCATGTTTATTGCAGCACTATTCACAATAGCCAAGTTATACAAACAGCCAAGATGCCCCACTACTGAAGAATGGATTAAGAAAATGTGGTACTTATATACCATGGAGCTTTACTCTGCCATGAAGAAGAATGAAATCTTATCATTCTCAAGTAAATGGATGGAACTGGAGAACATCATTCTGAGCAAGGTTAGCCAGGCTCAGAAGACCAAAAATTGTAAGTTCTTCTTTGTATGCATACTTTAGATCTTGGTCAAATGCAGTAATGTTGTTGGACTTGGGTCACATGGTAAGAGGAAAGCACATAGGGGGATAGGTAGGAGACCCAAAACATGAAAGTGTTTGATGTCCCCACTGCAGAGGAGCTAATACAGAAACCTTAAAGTGACACAGGTCAATATGGGAAGGGATCAGGAACTAGTGGAAAGGTCAGATAGAGATGAATCAACTTAGGTTGTAACACATTTGTACATGAATGCAATGCTAGGAATCTCTTGTATAGCTATCCTTATCTCAACTAGCAAAAATGCTTTGTCTTTCTCATTCTTGCTCATGACTTCCTTTTAACAAAACTGGAGAAAAGGGAAGAACAGGTTCTGCCTGGAAGTGAGAGGGGCAAAGGGGATAAATGGCCCAAACAATGTTTGCACATGTGAATAAATGAATAAAAAATTTAAAAAAGACTTAAATCAACATTAAAACATGCTAAGCTCTAAAAAAAGAAAAGAAAGAATAACAAAAAAACAATAAGCTTGATGCACGCTAACATTGTGTTAATTTTCTATATGGTTTGCTCTATGCTATGTAAATGTGTAAAATATTTCAATAAATATAATTCCTTTTCTTCAATAAAAAAGAAAAAATCCCTATGACACCTTGCATTTTAATTTTTGAACAATCAATGGATGCAGATAATGAATAGCAGGGAGGCTAAGCATATGCAGGGGCAGAGATAGATGGAAAATCCCTGTACTGCCTACACAAGTTTTCTGTGGACATAAATTGCTCTAAAATAAAGTTCTTACTTAAAAATTAAAAGTAGAGTTACCATTTGATGCCGTAACCCCACTACAGGATATATAATCAAAGAAAATTTAATCAGTATATTGAAGATATATCTTTCTGCACTCCTTGTCCATTGTGGTAAGTGCCCATCAATGGATGAATGGGTAAGGAAAATGAGGTATTTATACACAAGGAAAATTATTCAGTCTTTCTAGAAAAAAAGAAATCCTGTCAATTATACAACATATATAAACCTGAATGACATTTTGTTAAATTAAATACTCCAGGCACGGAAAGACAAATATGTTATGATCTCACTCATATGAGGAGTGTAAAAAAGAGTTTAACTTATAGAAGTGGCGAGTGGTTATCAGGATGGGGTATGTTTGGAAAGATATTGGTCAAAGTATATAAAATTTTGCTTAGGAGGAATAAGCTCAAGAAGTCTTGTACAGCAAGTGACTGTAGTTAATAATGTAATATATTTGTGAAAATCACTAAGGTAACAGATTTGAAGAAAAGAATAGTAAATTAAGTTTTTCTCACTGCAAAAATTAAAATGACATGTGAGGTAATGCATATGTTAGCGAGCTTGATTTAGCCATACCACTGTGTGTATTTATTTCAAAACATCATGTCATATTCAAATAAAAAGTCTATTATAAAGATTAATAAAAGTTATATATTCATGTAATTTTTTGTTTTAAATTAAATTGTACTACCAGGTTCTGTGTTAATCCTTACAATAAACTTAATGAAGTAAAAAAAAAAAAACTGAATGTCGTGTGTGTGTGTGTGTGTGTGTGTGTGCGTGTGAAGGACACAGACAGAGAGAGGGAAAAAGACATAGGGTCTCACAGTGTTGCCAGGCTGATCTTAAATCTCTGGACTCAAATGATCTTCCTGGCTCAGTCTTCTGAGTGCAGGTATTATAGGCACATAACACAATGCTTGACTGGACAGATATTCTTGCTTTTACTACAAGGAGGGAGTATTTTAGTTATCCTTTGAAAATCAGAATAGTTTGCCAAGTTACCATTGTACTATGTTCAGAAATGAAGCTGTCCTTCTATGATTTCATGCCATATTTTCTTATAGTATTCTTATTGGAAGTGCCTGGTGAAAAATCAGCAAGATATACCTTTATTCTAATAAAAGTATATTCATTATATAATTATACAATTGCATATAATGAAATATATAAATATGTAATGAAATATATATTTCATTTTATGATTATTCTTTATAACATAATTATATTTCATTTTCTCAGCTTCTTATTTCCAAATTTTCAGATAAAAATTTTAGCTACTTTAGTGAGTATACAGTTTAATATCACTGTGACTAAGTTGCATTTTTCACCAAAAATTAATGTATTTGATATATTTTAACGTACATATTTGTGGTCCATATTTTTTCTTTGAAGTTTGTTTTCATATCTTTACCAACCTTTTAAAGATTATTTATTGAATTATGAGTTTATTATTATGACAAGTTAATTAGATGATACATCTTTTGCAAAATTTTTCCCACTGTATGACTTGTCATTTTTATCTTCTTAATATTGTGCCATACAGAGCAGAAGATTAGAATTTTGGAAAAGTGAACTTTGCATTGTAAGTTGTCGAATTTTATTGTATCTTTCCAGAGTGTTTGATTTTTGTTCCAACATGTTTCTTCAACATATTTAACCTTTTTAGAGTTTACTTCTAAGCTTTGTTAGAATGAATGTAGCATAATATTTATTCTAGGCTAAGCTTGGTTATCTTAAAATTTATTCTTTTGGATATGTCAGTGTTCTGTATATTTCTGGGTGGATCTCTCATCTTAGAACTTGAATTATTCCCACCATCTTTGCATTTCAGAATCTAGGTACTTGATACCTAACTGGTGATTTTTTTTCACCATCCTCATGGAGTTACTCTATGCCCACAAATATAAATCTTCAGCTACAGGTTACAGAAGACTCAGCAACTTATCTCTCTTGTTTGTATTGCTTTTCCCCCCTGATATTTTGGCACAAAATTATTAGTCATTTTAGCCTCCCTCAAACTCAATCTGTCTCCTCAGCTGAATGAGCTCATGGGGCAATCTTAAGTGTTTCAGTTTTTTCTTGTGATTTGGAAATTGCTTTCTGGTAGAAAGCTGGACTAACCCTTACAGAGATCACATTTCTGTTCTGCTGTCCAAAGTCTAAAACATTTTGATACCTTTTTCCCATTTTTAGTTGCTTTTTGCAAGAGGGTAATTTTGTAAATTGAACTTTAATTCTCCCTTGAATGGCTGAATAGAAAATTTTCTCTTTCTTATTCTTCTTTGAACCAAGTTGGAAATATTCTTTGTTCCATAATAAATTAAATGACTGAACACATTTTGTGATGAGTTCCTTCTGTTTTGTATGAGTGTCATTTTTTGAATACTTTGGAAATTATATGTAGAAAACTTTAGCGATCATCTTTCCTTGTGTCCAAGTAGACTCTGCTATAAAAGCCAGATAACCTTCTTAACTCAGAAACACATCTTACAGGCTGTTTTAGCATCTCTCTCTGTCTCTCTGTCTCTGTCTCTGTCTCTCTTTCTCTCTCTCTCTCTCTCTCTCTCTGTGTGTCTCTTTCTCTCTCTGTCTTTTTCTCTCTTTGTCTGTCTAATCAATTTCTTCTGTTTCTATATGTATTTCCCTATCATATTTAATCTACTGTCTACTTTTGCTTTTATCCCATGAGTGAATTCCAACCCCAAATACACTTCTACTACCCTGAATTTTTTTTAAATTCCAGTCTTTGGCCATAAATATTTGGCCTGACTATTTGGTATTTATTGTCCCTTGGGCAGATGAAAGAAAAATGATTTTTGTAGACCTTTCCCTCTTATGATATGTTAGTCTATTTATGAGAAGTAAAATAGGGAATATGAACCAAAATGGGCTATAATACATATATACATGGAAGTGCCACAAAGAAACATCCTGCCTGGCTATCTTAAACAAGAAAATATGTCATTTATTTTCTTTTACAACAGGAGGGTGGAACAGATCCTGCCAGTGGGAGCAGGATGGGTGTGGGGAAAAGGTGTAGAAAGGTAAATACGGTGCAAATAGCGTGTACACATGAATGTAAATGGAAAAATGAGACCTATCAAAACTGTTCCAGGAATGGGGGCAAGGTGGATAAAAAAGAATGATGGAGGGGTGAATTCAAGTATGATATATTTGATATATTGTAAGAACTTTTATAAATGTCACAAAGTACCCCACCCAGCACAGCAATTAAAAAACCAGTATAACTTTCAAAAAGAAGCAAAATATGGTAAACTGTTCAAAAGTTCTGAGCCAGTAAGTTTTGTCTTTCAGTACATCCTTTAGATGTAAGTGAGATTGAAGGACTAAACATCTGGATGTATATCAGTCCGTGATTGACATATTTTTTGTTTGCATCATTTGGAACTATTTTTTATTTCTATAGAATATCATTAAATTTAAATCTTCTGAAACAAACCTTGTTTTCATATATTTATAAACACTCCTCAGTGCTTAGATAAGTCTAATAGGTGCAGAATCCTAGGAAATTTAAAGAAACTACCATTTTGTAATGTAAATATGCTAATGTTTGAAACAAAATAATGTTCATAGAAGTTAAGAGTTTAGGTGAATTATTATATACTTCTTAAGTTTATGTATTTAAGATGAACCTTTGGATAAACTAGAATTATTAAATATTTTTTGCATAAAAATCAATACACATCTACATGCCTCTCCTATTTTTAATTAATATGGGGAATGAAAAAACACATTTTGCTTATTTTTTCCAGGTATTTGTTTCATTTTCCTTTATGCACTCTAATTATGTTTTTTTTCCAGAATTCTAATACTGGTTTATGCATCAAATGAATTGGAATTACTACTACATTTCACTTAATAATAAATTTTAAAATTATGTTGAAGGCAATGGAGTTCTGACTGTGTTCTGACTGTGCTAGAATAGTAATTAGTTTCTATTGAGGGTCAATGAAAGCATAATTTTCATAATATTTCATTATATGTAAAACATATGCACATATTACATTGAGCTGATAAATATATTTTAGATATTGCTTAATTTCTAATTAATATAAGAGGACTGAGTCTTTGAAAATCAAATGTTATTTTAAAACGTGGTTTTGATTCTTTTATATACTACAAAGTACCCATCTATGTTTTTGGACTCTGATAATATTTATATTTGATATTGCTTCCTTGAGGATATGGAAATGAATTGTGCATGGCAACAAATGCTTAAACCACATGCCCTTAAGAGCTTGTTATTTCCTCAAAGAGAATTTTCCTACTTTTCGATTTTGATTGTGATGGCTACTGCAATAAATTAATTATTACTATTTGATTGTGTCATCTAGTAGGTAGTTTTTTTTTTTCCTTTCTTTTGAGGGTTGCCCAGAGGCTCTGGTATAAGCTCTAGGCTGAATATATGTCTTTGCAAATGCCAGTGTTCTTTGAGCATGAGGGAATGTATCAGCTATATTGCTTCTTTAAAAGGTAGTTCTTGGGAGCAAAGTTTTAAGCTCAGCTAAGATTCCTAGGACTCATTTAAGTCCAGAAACAAATGACCTTATGAATAAGACATAAAGTACGATACAGTGTAACATAATTAATCACAATCACTTTATAGATTAATGAGGGATATTTATGAATTTTAGAGATGAATTTAGAACTGATCTTAATGCCCTAATTAATAACACGTGAAACGATTTTCGGGATCCCAATAACAATTAAGGTAAAAGAAAAGCATCACAAGTTGTCTGTTAAACACTATGAACTTCTTTTGGATCATACTTTGACAAGTTTGCGTGAGAAAGGAAATGTCTCCTAGTTAAGGAAAGACATTGCAAAGTGAAAGCCATGGAGCCATCACTCAGGAAAGGCATAGGAAAAGGAATTACTGAAAAAAAGGGAAATGGAGAAGAGCTTACATGTCTAGGTGATGTTGTTCAGTAGCAAAATGAAGATCGTTTTTGTATAATACAGCTGATGGGCCATGGTGGTTTATGGTCTTTTGTGAACTCAGGGTTATTTATTGCTAACAGGTATGCTTATTTAATTTGTATTTAAAGCAATTGACTGTCTTTAAACTTGAGTTTGATGCTAGTGTACTTTTGAGCTAATAGTTCTCAATTGTTGTTAAGAAATAAACAACAGAGGACCAACATATAAAGTTCTTCTTTAAACCCTTTATATAATATGTGGGCATGTAACTCTTCCTAAACCATAACTTAGTTGCACTTGTAAGCTAAAATAAAATGTTTATGGCATTATATTTTTAGTAATTTCTCAGTATTCATGATTCAGAAAAAAGTAATTTTGCTAGGTCTCTGTACTTTTCTTGGTATGTTAAATGAAAAGGCTGAATAAGATTCTTCCTGTTCACTAGGAGATAAGTGTGTGAAGGAATTCTTTAATCAAGTCCATGTGATGAGGTGACTGTCATGAGAAGGGATTTTACTTTATGTGATCCAGTGCCTATGGACATTTACTGGGAACATCTCCCCTTACCCAAGTTCCAGGAATCCAGCCTCAGAATTCATACAGAATATTTTCTGATCATACAGGAGACTTCAAATGTTAATGAAAGCTCAAGAGGGGATTAATTCCCTGTAAATATATGTATTTTATAGAATCTGGCAAAAAGAGATTTTTAAATCTGGGTCTATAACCCAAGAATAGAGAGCAAAGTGAGAATATTTTAAACATCCAATCAGATAACTTGTAATAATTTCTACACAGAAATAACTATTCTCAAATTTAATTTATTTAGTATGACATATTCAAAAAGGTTTACATGTGTTGATTTATCACTTATGGACTTATTGCTGTACCAATGTAAATGATTATAAACAAAACAAAATAGTATCAGTGTTCTATGTGTCTGTGTGTGTGTGCATGTTTGAGTATTTGTTATTGTTAATTTTATGTGTTGTATACTCCACTTGACTGGATAAAGTATGCCTACATAAGTTGGTAAAATATTATTTCTGAGTTTGTATAGAAAGTATTTGTGGAAGAAATTCAGAATGATTATAAAAAAATCATCCTTGGGAATATAGGTGAGATCACCCATCCATTGATAAGCTTAGTAGAATAACAACAAAAAAATAGTGAAGGTAGCAGGAACTTCACTCTCTCTGAGTGGAAACATTCATCTCCTGTCCTCAGGTCAAACTCCTGTGTCTTTGGGCACAGATCAAGATGTAGAACTTCTAAACTCCTTTGCTAGTGTTCAGGACTTCAGTCTTGGACTTTATAACATCACTCTCTTTTTTGCTTCCCCAATGTGCAGGTGAATGATTATAGGATTTCTTTGTATCCATGATCATGTATATATTTTTATGATAATTCAGTTATTTATTTTATTTATCTAGAGAACTATGATTAAAATAGTGTGCATGATCAAGAACTATCTTTTGAGACTACAAATGGTCAATGGGGGAATGGAGGGTGATAACTAAAATTTCCCAAACTTTGAAATAACCAAAAGGAAAAATAAAGGAGCATTTTTATTAATAACATAAACAAATAACTTCTACATATCAGTTGTTTAGTAATCTGCTGTAGCCAAATTATTTTCTTGTCTTGCATAATATTCAAAGAAAATAATTTAAAAATTGAAATCCCATATAAGCATATTGTTATATATTTTAATGGAGAACATTTTAATTACTCTTCTATATGGTTGCTTAATTCTCTAGGCGGACATATCTATGTTGAATATTACTATTTGCTATCTGATTAGAGCCCACGTACTATCAAATTAAAAATAAACTTACAGATTTCTGTTGGCTAGTTATCAGAAAGTTTACAATATTGCTACCCTATATTTTTATTTATTAGAAAATATATTTCAGCATTTATCTGATAAATTTTGTATAGTTCTATACTTAGATTCTTTTTTTTATAAAATAATAGCTTTATTGATGAATAATCCCAATAAATACAATGTACCCATTTTAGGCATACAATACACTGTTTTTAGCCCATTGACAGATTTGTGAAAATATTGCAATTTTAAAATGTTTAATTAACACCTTACCTAAAAATATTTCAAACTCATTAGCATCACACCCATTTCCTTCATTCATCCTCACCTCCCTAGACATAGAATAATCTATCTTCTACCTCCATGTATTTACCTCTTCAATATACTTCATAAAACTGGAATCATACATTATGTATGTTTTAACTCCTGATTTATTTATTCTGTATCTTAGTAGAATATCTGTAAATTTTGCCCAGGCTGCAGCATTTATCATACTTTCCTTTCAATTTCTAAATTTGAATAATGTTTATGAGTTACATTATTATTTATAGAGTTAAAAATGGCTTATATGTCTTCATTCTATAATTATTAGAAACAATGCTTTTGAATTTATTTTGCAATTACAAATGAACATAATATTAAGAAGTATTATATTGCTTCCATGCTTTAGATTTTTATTATTTTCTGTTTTTCAAGAATACAAGCAGATATATAATGTCAGAGAAAGCTTAGTCTCAAGAGTAGTGACACAAAATGAAGAGCAATACACAATAGTATTTTTAGTGAAGTAAGCATATGAAATATTCAATAATAAACTATTATTATGAGGGAAATTTCATTTTAACAGTTTAGTTGGTGGCTATATAGCTAAAATTCAGAATTATTTACTTTTTATTATGACCTTGTGAAACAAAAAAGAAATGTCAATCTCTACATTTTGATTAACTGTTATGTTTAATGATTTATTTCATTACAAACATCTAAAAGGCATTAATTGTTTTTTGTATTTTTGCAGCTGTTTCGGTTAATTCATCTCAAATGGTGAAATTTCTGATTCCACCTGACCAGCTCATGAAATCAGTTGTGAAAGTGCTTGATATACTGGTTTCTTATCAACAAATCCTCTAAGTTAAGTATGTGCTGGGAAATGACAAACATCCTTTTTGTATGCAAATCTCATATTTTTTCAAGAAAATTAGAAAATGAGAAATAAAACTATGAATCTTGAAATTCTATGTGAGTACAAATGCTATGACATTTTGGCTTGAGTATGAAGTTAGGGTTGCAGAAACCTCCCCTGAATTCTGTATTGTGTTTGTTTTGTTTTGTTTATAAGTCATGTACTTGATGATCACTGCATTGGACGTTAAAAATCAGTTATTGTTTCTTTTTTCTATACAATTGCTTGTTCCTTATATCTATAAATATCTGATTATAAAATATATATGCTATCTTTATTGCTAGCATTATCCCTCTAGAAGTTATCTATAAGTAACTTCTCATTCTTATTCCTCAAAACTGTATTAATTTAATATTCAGCATATTCTTGATGTTAGCAAAAAGATGAAGATATTATTCAGTATGTTAATAGTTTTCTTAGATATTACTCATATCTGTCAAATATTTATCATTTGTGTATTTATAAAAACCTGACTTCATAAGGAATATTAATCTGACTTAAATTATTTGCTCAAGAATCTTCATTTTCTTCTATGTGTAGGCATGTCAATAATTGTCTCATATATCTACATTTTTGAGTAACATACCTTAAAATAATTACAATTTTGCAGTGAAGCTTTCTAACAATGCTTATTAAATTATGAAACAGGCTTACATGAGGCAAGTATTAAAATTATTGAAATGCTGTTTATTAGAAGTATATCTTGCTACTACTCATCTAAATGAATTAATGGAAAGACAAAATGAGACACTGGATTTTTGTTGAGCTCTTGTAATTAACGTGTATTAAATTTCTTAACAAATGCATCACACTGGATTTTTATTTTTAAAAATAATAATAACTTCTCTAATGAAACATTTTAAATTTTAACTTGAGATTTCCTTCCTTAAAACTGTATGTGACACTAGGTTTCAATACTATTATTTCAGTAAGTAGTGAGTCTTATCATCCTGGGAAATGCAATCAATG
Source organism: Castor canadensis (assembly GCF_047511655.1). Classification (NCBI taxonomy): domain Eukaryota; kingdom Metazoa; phylum Chordata; class Mammalia; order Rodentia; family Castoridae; genus Castor; species Castor canadensis. The sequence goes on along the minus strand of NC_133391.1, from coordinate 154,900,040 downwards.
TTTAAACAACTTTTTTAGTACCAACTTGAAAGTTTTCCAACATAAATATTAAATAAGCTCAGTTTTTATCAGAAGACTTCAGAAAAAAAATACTCAATTAAAAATAAAAATAGAGAAAAGGATTACTCTTGGCTACTAGTTAGGTAATTTTGGAATAATCTCTCTTGATACCAACATTTACATTTACATTTAATACAGAAGGAAAAATAGCACCTGTAACATGTGCAGCCCTCATTTCTCTGAGCTGTATGGCAATATTGCCAGTTGATAACTGTCAATTTGTTTGTTGTATATGATACACAGCATAGATGTGTGTGTTTCTATTATAATCAATGTTCTGTGTGCACATATCTATACTTCATTCTCATTATTTCTATATTCCAAATTTTCAAGTTCTCTTAATTTCTGAAATTTATTTGGAACCAGTAAATCAATGTTTGGGATGTCCTTAGGGTTAATCATTTTCAGATATTTGTACAAGGTTAAAACATTTGAAACATCTTGCATGTACTACCTTTCCCAGGTAAGTGGAACATGACAATGTTATGTTGCTGTTTTAAATCTCAAGTGTCTTTTTCATAGTCTGTTTAGTTGCATGTTTTTTTTTCTTTTTAAATAGATGTTGGCAGAAACTTGACTATAAAATGGCCATCAAGCATAGTTTTGAAGTGTTGTCTAGTGTTCCTAAGCCCTAGAAATGTAGGATGTGCCTTGTGGAGATTTGTACGTTAGGACCTGACTTACAGTGCTAGCAATGCCAAGGAATCTATGTAGATCTCTTGAATTCTGCAGCAGGAACAAGTGGTGATGCTTATGGTAGCCAAATTCTGGGAAATATGGGCTTGCAAACCAGTCCAGTCATGGTAGTCCAGCCAGCCAGCAGCTCAGTGGTGGTTATGGAGGCCAGATCAGCATGAGTGGATATGACCATGTTTTACAGGAAAATTCCAGTAATTTTCAATCAAACATTGCATAGGTAGCCAAGGAGCAATGAACAGCAGCTATTTCAGTAATGGAAGCCATGCATCTATGGGCGTGAATGAAATGGGAAGGATGCCTAGCATGTCCAGTATTAGTGGTGGATCAAACATAATTGATCCTTCAGTTTAACAGTTTTTGTAGTCCAGCCTTGTGATTTATGCTTACTCTAAAAGTCGAAAGTGGGAGTGTTTTAAGGATTTGGGAGTTAGTGATGAACAGAGCAGCTATCTAGATGTACCAGAGAGGTTGAGAAAACTACAACTGTTAAAACAATTGTCAATTTTTCTTTAGTTATTAATATTATAGGATGTACTTAAGCAGTAAGCATATTTAGGTGAAAGCAATTGAATTATGTTAAATGTTGCTCTTATACCGCATTACATTGAACACTGGATGCAAGTTGAAAGACATGCTTTTTTGTAAAACTCAAAATAGGAGCCGTGTCTACAATTAAAAGTGAAACATTTGGCATGCTTGTTAATTCTAGTGCCATTTGATATCCTGCAAGGTACATGACTTTATGCCTTTTTAAGTGAAGGGGGAAATTTTGATAAGTAATACCAATATTTTAGCATTTTCATCTTGGTGTTTGTTTGAAATTCTGAGGCCTTGATTTAAAACTTTCACTGTGTTTTGTTTTCCTTTTAGGTTTATTGCTCTAAGTGAAACTTGTCAAATAAATCTTCCTTTTAAAAAATGAAAATAACCCCTCCAAAATATATATTAAATATATTGTTTTGAAACAGAATTACATGCAATATAAGATTATAACTGGATTGTAGACAAAAATATTGTGATCCTAGCACATACTTTGGAATAGTTGGTCAGTATTTACTAATATAAAATTTATGGCAAAGTTATAAGCCATTACTCCATAAAATGTACGACTATATATATATATATATATGTATATATATGTATACATGTATAAATGTATACATATACACACATGTATATACACAGAAGTATAATCACATATTTATTATTTTAAATGTATATTTCTAAGTATAGAGTTAAAAAATAAAATTTCTTTTCAACATAGGGAATTTCCAAAGTTTAAAATAATGAAGCTTTAAGTCCACTGCAATTGTTATTAATTAATGCCAAAATAATTATCTAAAGTATATTGAATTATCCCTATCAATGTACTATACATGGAAAAATCATATGTGTACAGGCAGACATTTTATTCCTCATAGGAATTAATAACTTTTCAAAATTGGCATATTTACAACTACTGTATTTATTTTTGTTCTTAAGTTATTGGGGAGTTGATATGTTTCTTATAGCAGCAAAATAGAAATCACAAACAACATACAATAGTGTACAAAAGACCTTTGAATATGCACATGCAGAAAAGAGCTAGCTTTCCAAATTTGGTAATTTAGTCTTAATCTGATTGAATATATAATGAGTGAACTTGTTTTATACTTTTCTTTTGAAACATTCTTTGGGAATTAAGCATTGAAATAGGGACACATAAGTAAGAGAGAACACATAATTTTGATGACTTTCCTCCAGTGATATTATAAAACAGCTGACCAAAACAATAAAAAAGAAATAGCAATTTTGATGATCATAATGTGTAGGTTACAGAACTGAAATTTGATGAAATCTTGGAACATTTTGACCAATATAGTGGGTTTCTATTCTTTTAAAATCAGCCAGGAAATTAACAAATTTATTGTTATGCTTTTCACAATGTAGTTTTAGACATGATAGGGAAAAACATGAGGTGATAATGGCTTCAGTGAATATGATAAAATTTGTCCTGCATATTTCTTAGATTCTATATCTTTTGGGGAGAATACTTTTGGCTTGTCAGCCAACAGAAAAGAGTCTATTTTCTTTGTAATGCCTAAAGAGGGGACAAGAAGATTTGAATGAAGTATGATTCAGAGACAGGCAAAAGTCAAGATCATCCTCTAAGAGTTTTTGGGTAGAGTTTTTGGGGTCTTTAAGGTATAGGATCATATTATCTGCAAATAAGGATATTTTGACAGTTTCTTTACCTATTTGTGTTCCTTTTATTTCTTCTTCTTTCCTAATTACTCTGGCTAGAAATTCCAGTACTGTGTTGAATAGGAGTGGGGATAGTGGGCACCCTGGTCTCATTACTGATTTTAGGGAGAATGGTTTCAGTTTTTCACTGTCAAGTATGATGTTGGCTGTAGGTTTGTCATATATAGCTTTTATAATGTTGAGGTACATTCCTTCTATTCCTAGTGTTCTTAGAGCTTTTATCATGAAGTGGTGTTGGATCTTGTTGAAGGCTTTTTCTGCATCTATTGAGATGATCAGCTGGTTTTTGTCTTAATCTATAAATGTATTAACATTTATAGATTTGCATATGTTGAACCACCCCTGCATCCCCGGGATGAAGCTGACCTGGTCATAATGTCTGATCTTTCTGATGTGTTGTTGGATTCGGTTTACCATTATTTTATTAAGGATTTTTGCATCGATATTCATTAAGGAAATTGGCCTATAATCCTCCTTTTTGGAGGTGCCTTCGTATGGTTTTGGGATAAGAGTAATTTTGGCTTCATAGAATGAGTTAGGCAGTGTTCCTTCCCTTTCTATTTCATGGAACAGTGTAAGAAGAGTTGGTATTAGTTCTTCTTTAAATGTTTGATAGAATTCAGCAGTGAATCCATCATGTCCTGAACTTTTCTTTTTTTTTTGGGAGACTCTTGATTGCTGCTTCAATTTCTTTTTGTGTTATATATCTATTTAGGTGATTAATATCTTCTTGGTTCAATTTTGGGTGGTTGTAAATTTCTAGAAATCTGTCCATTTCTTCAAGATTTTCAAATTTATTAGAGTATAGGCTCTTAAAGTAGTATCTGATGATTTCCTGGATTTCTATGGTGTTTGTTTTTATCTCCTCTTTTGCAGTTCTGATTTTACTGATCTAAACATAGACCTGCCATATGACCCAGCAATCCCACTCCTGGGGATATAACCAAAGTAATGCAACACAGGTTACTCCAGAGGTACCTGGAGTTTATTGCAGAGCTATTCACAATAGCCAAGTTATGGATACAACCAAGATGCCCCACTATTAATGAAGGGATCAAGAAAATGTGGTACTTGTACACAATTGAATTTTACTTATCCATGAAGAAGAATGAAATCTCATCATTTCCAGGTAAATGGGTGGTACTAGAGAACCATCTGAGAGAGGTCAGCCAGGCTCAGAAGACCAAAAATCATATGTTCTCCTTAATATGTTGACTTTAGATCTAGGGCAAATGCAGCAATGTGGTTGGACTGGAACCACATGACAAGGGAAGAGCACATATGGGTGATATAGAAATAGGTAGAAAACCCAAAACACGAAAGCATTTGATGTCCCCACTTCAGAGGAGCTAATACTGAAACCTTAAAGCAACAGAGGTTATCATGAGAATGGGATCAGTAACCAGAGTAAAGATCAGTTAGAAATGAATCAACATGGGTCATAAAACATGTACATGAAAGCAATGCTACGAATATTTCTGGATAGCTATCTTTAACTAAAAAAACAACTTTGTCTTCCTTATTATGCGTGTCTCTTTTCTTCAACAAAACTAGTGATAAAGGCAGAACAGGACCTGCCTGGAACTGAGGGGGGAAAGGGGAGAGAGTCGGGGAGGAGGGTAAGGGAGAGAAATGACCCAAACAATGTATGCACATGTGAATAAATGAATAATAAAAAAATTTTACCATATTGGAAAATAAAATTCAGAAAATTGAAAAAAAAAACATCATCTATTTAAACATCTTTCTGAAAATTGTGCATTCTCTCTGGTCTGTAGCATTTTACTTCCCCATCAAACATTTTAGGAGCTCTCAGAAGCACTGTTATGGTTGTTTCAGTTTTTATGACTTTTTCTACCCGATTCCACTGAGCAGTAGACTAGGCTGAATGTACTCTGCATAGACCACCACGTAAGTGAAGCAGGATTTAGGAAACAAGCCATCCTAGAGGATCTATTAAAAAATGGTGAATGAAGTACTGGTGGATACATGCTTAGTATGGCTCAACTTGAGGATACTGAAGATATTTCATGTTAGGATATTTGAGGTAGCAGCTCTGAACCTTAAAATATACACATGAGTGTAGCAAACTTGTCATCAAAGTGTTTAACCTAAACTCTATGTCCTTTTTTTTTTTGTTGGGGCTGGGATTTGAACTCAGGGTTTTGCACTTGCCAAGCAGGTGCTCTACCTCTTGAACTACACCTCCAGTCCTAACCTAAACTCTAGACTAAGTTTTTTAAGTGAAAAAAATTGTCACGGTGAAAATTTTGTCCTGGTGAAAGAAGCCTTAAGAACTAGTGTTAATCTGTAATATATGATCATTTCCCATCTAAGGGTGTACATGACTGTATTCAGGATATCAGGGCAGAAGTATCAGTCATATTTTTGTTTGTTTGGCTTTTGGAGATACTGAATTTGAACAGAGGACCTTATGCTTGCTAGGCAGACCCTCTACCACTTTAGCCAAACCCCAGTCCAGCATCAGTCATTTTATTTTATTTTATTTTATCTTATTTTATTTTATGTTATATTTTTATGGTACTAAGGTTTTGAACTCAGGACTTCGTACTTGTTAGGCAGGCTCTCTACCATATGAAGTATGCCTCCATTTCTGTCTACTATTGTTCTTTAGGAAAAGATGTCTCACTTTTTGCCCAGGCTAGTCTGTACCAAAATCATCATATTTTATACCTTCTTGCTCTCTCTGTCTCCAAGTGGGAGCCACCCTGCTCAGCATTTTTCAGTTGGAATAGAGTGCCACAAGTGTATTTGCCCTGCACTGGGCTGGAACTATGATTTGCCCAATCTTATCCTCCCAAATAGCTAAGATAAATAGTCATGGGCTACTGGTGCCCAGCTACATAACTCATCTTACACATTTTTTTTTTTGGTGTACCAGGGGTTGAACACAGGTCATCCTGCTTTCTAGACAGGCACTCTACTACTTGAACCATGCTGCCTGCGACTCTCATTTTAATGGTGTAACTACCTATGGCCTACCTACTGTTACATCACTCAGAAGAAATTTTCTTGCAAGATGAAATATTGAGAAATAAAATATTGATGGCTTACAGGAAATCATGAGAATTATTGGATTTCTTTTACTGACTTTATTTGTTAGTATTCTAAAGGGATGAACACATTGTTGTTATATTAACTCAGTGAAAAAGAGTTTGCTCACTAATTTCAATCCAGTGTAGTTATATGTACACTTAAGGTGATTCCAGTAAAAGTGATAAAATAAAAATGATAAAACTTGAAACTTTTGAAAGGGGCTGAGTAATTAGGATGCCTGCTAAACAAATTAACAAATATTAGTTGAAAAGTTCATGTAAGTTTTTTCTGTAGACAAAATAACATCAAAATTTATCTAAAGCTTTTAAAATGTCAACCTCATTAAATTTCTTCTCAGGGAGATACTGGATTGCATACAATTTAATACTGTCATTGGTTAAGCTTCTTCAAGCATAGAATTATTATAGAAGTTAAAAATGTGTAAATAGAAAAATTATGTGGATACACAAAGATATTCTATGAAATTATATATTTTTAAATAATATGTTGCCCTCTTAACAGTAGATAAAAGAATGTATGTGTTCTGTAGTGATGCCTTTTGTTTATTTAGAAATAAATGAGAACGTACTGTTTTTCTCAAAGATTATATTGGACAAAGACAGAACCTCTGGTCTGTCTACAGAGCATATCAACTCTTTAGAACCCTCACGTAAGAAAACTTCCCCATGGAAAAAAATTAATTGCAAAGAAACTACAACCAGAGACTAGTTGGCAGGGAAAGAAAAGGCAGGGAAAATTAGAGGAAGAAGTTAAGTGAAAGGCAGTAATTTAAATGTGACCAGACTTTGAAAGTCTAGGTCATGTGCCTTCAAGTGGATATAAGAACTTTTGTAAATGCCATATGTCCCCCATCTAGCATAACAATAAAGTAAGAAAAAAACTGAAATGTTACAAAAAGGAAAAAAAATCACAGGTTATTTTGTATGCCTCCATAAAGGAACATACTCAACAGAGTTGAAAAATAAAAGGGTGTATCACGAGTGCACCACGTGGAGCCGATTTTCAGAAATGCAATGCAGCACATAAACTGAAACATAAGTAATTAGCAAATATTTTTATACTAAGAAGTCTGCTTAAAAGATTTAGTTAAAACTATGCTCAAAAATGCAATAATTTACTTTGTGACACATATATACATATAGTCATTATTTCATTCACTTTTCAGTTGCATATTCTTTGATCACCTGTTCAAATGTCAAAAACAAAACCAGAAAAATAAATGTAGAAATTATCAAAATTCCCTTCAAAATCTACCATTCTTGATGGTTTATTTAGTGCTGAATTAATATATGGCTATACAAAAATTGTGACATCGTGGAGTCTATGTCGCAAAGCAAGTAGATAATAAGTGACATATATATGTATGCATACAAATGTCAATATTTTTTCAAAAAGGGATGTTGAGTGTTTATTAATCATCATTTAAGCATATAAAAGTCAATATTATAGACAAAACTCAGTATTCTCTTTTGTTTCATTCAAAATTATTTTATCTGTAATAATGCCTAGAAGTGTCATATAGCCTTAAAAGGTTTATATAAAAATGGCAATATTGAGAATTACAAAAGTTGAAACAATATATATCAAATTCTTTGATTGCCACAATTTACATAATATTTGTCTTAAAATATAATGATCAAGTTCTCATTTTTTATGAAACATTACAAATTGTAGGTAAGTCTGTAATTAACAGAAAATAGGTTGAATTTAAAACTTGAATTTTAGAAAAAGATTTGATCATGATAATTTAAGTGGAGTATATTCTAGTATTTCATTTTTGTATTTTTATTCAATACTCCTATACAATTTCTTGAAAATTGCACATGCCCAAAGTTGTAAGTAAAAAATTATCTGTACTATTTCATTAAAATTTAAAATTTTTCCTAATCACTACATAGAAGTTATAAACTAATACTTGAACCACGAGCACATCTGCTTTGAAAATATATACTTTTAATTGTTTATTATATTGAACTAACCTTTCTAACAATATTGACATTAATCTAGATTTGTATTCTGGTCTCCAACTGTAATATATGTAGATATTTTGCAGTATTGGTAAGCATCTACATGACTAGTCAGAGAGAGAAAACCAATCTTAGCAAGCAATCCCAAATTTATGCAGCAAAGTAGATTTATGCTACCTGTTTTTGATATTCCAAGAGCAACATTTCTCTGTTCAATCAATGCTGCCAACATTAATTTATAATATCTTTCCAGAGTTGTCTCACTAGGTGAAATTAATGTTGTTTTTAGGAGATGATTGGAGAGTGAATGACTTGATTTGAGAAAATGTCATCCACATGATCAGATGGTTTTCAAAATATTGGACTTATTGGTCTAGCCCTATAATTATAATTCAATTAGATATTATTCCAATAAATATCATATTATCCTAGTTTCAAAATTTTGTTTGGTTTTGTAGATTATGTGTATGTGTACACACAATAATAGATAGGTTAATTAACTTATACACACTTTAAACACTATACAGATAGTTTAGTGAATGACATACAACTAGGCACTCATTGCTCTGGAACATGAAAGTAACAAGATGTATTTACTTTTTTGTGATCTATCAAATATTACTAGGTACTTTATTATCCTTACAAAAGCACAATGGCATAGGTGAAATAACTTACATATTAGATTCATGAGAGAACAGGAACTGAGATTTCTCTTCCCATTTTGGTCTCAGATCTTGATGCACAAGAGTTACTGTACACTAGATAAATGACCAAAAGTCAGCAATGACTAAGAGCATGTAAGTTACCAAAACAGAGTTACACTGAGGTATGAGATAGTATTATCTCAATGACCTCCTTCGAAGTACAATGAAGTTTGTCCAAAAGCAGCATGGGTCTGAGAATGAAAATCTGTGTACACCCAAGAAAATTCTGTTTTGAATAAAAACAGATTGAAGATGTGTCTAATTTAGATTCCAAATATCTAAGCAGCCTCATGGGCTGTTTAGAAACTTAAATATAAGAACTTATTGTTGAAAACCACATGTCTCCATGACACAAGTGATACTTAGAAGATAAAACAGCTAGTGCAGCAATAAGCAACATTTGTTATTTCTCTAACTTTTTTTTTTATTATTGTTGTGCTGGGTGGAGGCACATTGTAGCGTTTACAGAAGTTCTCACAATGTATCAAATATGTCATATTTTAATTCAACCCCTTCACTGCTCTCTTTCATTCCCCCTACCCCAATTTGCAGAACAGTCTCAACAGGTATCACGTTTGTATTTACTTCCATGAGTATATTATTTGAACCACCTCACCCCACCCCTCCTCAGCCTCTTGTTCTCCAATTTTGTAGAAGAAAAAACATAAAAGATAACAAAAAAATGCCATTTTTGCTAGTTGGAGATAAAGACAGCTGCATAGGAAGATAACTTTTGTTGCTTCCATCTACATGTGTATTACAACCTGAATTGGTTCATCTCTACCAGACCTCTTCACTACTTCCTAGTCCCCTTCCCATAGTGGCCTCTGCCAGTTTAAGATTACTATATTCACTCCTATATAGTCAGCACATCAACCACATTCAAGTTTTTGGTTTCCTTCCCTTGCCCTATCCCTCCTGAGCATGGTCTCCCTTTAGTGTGATTCATGTCCACTAACATTACTGAATTTGTTTTAGGTCTATAATCTGCATTTGATGGAGAACATGTGATTTTTGATTTTCTGACCCTAACTTTGCTTAAGATAATGTTCTCCAGTTCCATCCATTTACCTGTGTTTGACAAAATTTCATTCTTCTTTGTGGCTGAATAAAATTCCATTGTGTGTAAATACCACATTTTCTTAATCCATTCATCAATAGTGTGGAATCTTGTGTGTTTTCATAGCTTCACTATTGTGAATAATGCTTCAATAAACATGGGTGTGCAGTTGCCTCTGGAGTAACCTGAGTTGCATTCCTTTGGGTTTATCCCTAGGAGTGTTATTGCTGGATCATAGGGCAGATCTACTTTTAGTTTATGAAGAAGCTTCCACATTGTTTTCCATAGTAGTTGTGCTAGTTTACATTCCCTTGAGCAGTGTGTGAGGATTCCTTCTTCCTGCATCCTTGCTAACATTTGTTTTTGTTGGTGTTCTTGATGATAGCTACTCTAACAGGACTGAGGTAGAGTTTTAATGTGGTTTTGATTTGCATTTCCTTTATGGCCAGGGATGGTGAGAATTTTTCACTTTTTTTTTTTTTTCATTTGGACTTCTTCCTTTGAAAAGATTCTGTTTAGTTCCATTCTTAATTGGTTCATTGATGTTTTGGAGTTTAGTTTTTTGACCTCTCTGTATATTCTGGTTTTCAGTCCCTTGTCTGATGTATAGCTAGCTAGCAAAGATTTTCTCCCATTCTGTGAGTGGTCTCTTCAATTTAGAGACCATTTATTTTGTTGTGCAGAAGCTTTTTAATTTCACGAAGTCTCCTTTGTCAATCCTTTCTCTTAGCTCTGAGCTGCTTCAGTTCCATTGAGGAAGTCCTTTCCTATGCCTATTGCTTCCAGTGTATTCCCTGCTCTTTCCTGTACTAGCCTAAAGGTTTCAGGTCTGATATTAAGGTCCTTAATCCACTTTGAGTTGATATTAGTACAGGGTGACAGTCATGGATCTAGTTTCAGTTTTCTGTATACAAATAACCACTTTTCCCAGCAACATTTGTTGAAGAGGCTGTCTTTTCTTATTTTATATTTTTGGTACCTTTTTCGAAAATTAGGAGATGGTAACCGTGGATTCAAATCAGTGTACTCTATTTTGTTCCATTGGTCTTAATGTCTGTTTTTGTGCCATTACCGTGCTATTTTTATTGCTATAGCTCTGTTGTATAGTTTGAAGTCAGATATTGTGTTACCTCCAGCATTGCTATTTTGCTCAGTATTGCTTTGGCTATTTGCAGTCTTTTTTGTTTCCAAATGAACTTTAGGGTAGATTTTTCAATCTCTGTGAAGAATGTAATTGGGATTTTGATGAAAATTCCATTGAGCATGTAGATTGCTTTTGGAAGCTTAGCCATTTATATTTTGTAGATTCGACCAATCCATGAGCATGGGAGATCTTTCCACTTTTTGTAGTCTTCAAACTCTTTCTTCAATGTTTTTTTAAACAGTGCTCAGATATTAGTAAGGCAGATATGTAACTGAGATAACATATGATAGATCATTATCTAGTTAACTGGATAAGTAGATGGGTAGATAGGTACATATACAAATAAATAGCTCTATTTTTTTCCAAGGGCATCACAACTGATAGCTTTAAAATAATAGAAATGTATTATCTCACTTTTCTGGAAGCTACATATGTGAAATCAAACTATTGTCTGGGTTGGTTTCCTCTGAGGTTGGAGAAGGAGAATCTGGTCTATACCTGTCTTCTAGCTTCTGGAGGTTTGCCAAGCATCTTCGACATTACATGTACCCACCTGTCCTCCTCTTTTGTATGATACTTTCCTGTTTCTCTCATGTAGTTTTCCCTCTGTGCAGGTCTGCCTCTGTGCCCACATTATCATTAAAATAATGATGCCAGTCAAAATGAATTTGACTTGAATATCTCTGCAAAGACATTTATTCCAAATAAGACTACATTCTGAGATAGCAAGTCTTAAGGAGATCTCAACATATACGTATGAGGGGATAAAATTTGACTCATAATAGATGCATAGGTGTATAGATAGATAACAATACAATGTTAAAAGGACATGTAAACTCAGATTATTTCAGTGATCATTAAAAATGGAGGTGACATCTGAGTCAATCTATTAGGTCTCAGAATAAATTAAGACATTTAAGTTTTGCTATTTATGCAGATACGCAGAAAACTTTTTTTAACCATTGATGAATTAACATAACAAAGTATATTGTCCACAACTTCATAGAGGTAGAATTTATAGAAGGAAATTTCTGTAGTTGTTTCAACATATCAAACCCCAAGGCAAAACTTAGCAGTAAATTAGGTTTATAGCAACTTAAATCAGTTGAATATGAATATTCTTCTGCCTATATTGCATATCAGTCATGCAAAGAAATACCGTAAATAAAAAAATAAGATATACCTTACTGTTCTGTATAAGAAAAGAGAGTTGATATGCTAAAGAGTTTATAATTCATTTCATTAGCAAATACTATTAGAGATTTTAAATTGGAAACAGAATTTTATGTGGGTAAGTATGTATTTAAGATAACAAAATGTTGGTTTTCCACAGAAATTACCTAGTGAAAAGAAAAACTAAAAATGTTTTCACATCATGACTCCCTGCCAAGAAGTAGTTACCATCAATTTGATATTCACAGGCTGTGGTGACTGATCACATGAGGGAAACAGAAGGGACATGAATAAAACATGCACAGACTCAACTCTCACTCAAAGCTCAGTTGCGAGTGCAGTTACTAGGTGACTCTGTTGTTCCATGGTGAAAAAAGCCTTTAAAAAATGACTGAAATTCTGGGATACTGAAACATTTTGTTCCTAAGATTTTGTTGATATTTTTGTTTGCTTTTTCCTGTTTTTGTTGTTGTTAAAAAAGGTTAAAATAAGAACAAACTTTAAAAACAAAATTAAAAGGAAAACTTGAAACCAGATGAAGCCAAAAGATATTGGTAGATTTAGCATATCCCATGAGAAGTCAGAAAGAATGATTTATTTGGTTCAGAGTGTCTGGAAGAGGATAGGCAGACTCTGAGCACCAGTATAACAAAGCAAAAGAAAAAAGATCTACCTACAAAAGGGGTTATTTTTTAAAATAAACTATCTAAGGTGAAAAGTATGAAGAAGATAAAGGAAAAAGATTTGTGACCAGCTGCTAGATAGATGTGATTTTAAAAGCAAGTCAAATAAAAAGGGAAGGGAATTTAGTTTAGGAAAGGAAACTAGTTTTGACTTTTATGTAAATTGCTGTTTGATTTTTCTGAGAGTTTGCTTTTACTAAATTTCTATTTAAAAAAGAATTTCTTCCCCCAAACACAGATGTTTAGAAAGCTACTCCAGGTTACTTGTTTGTTTGTTTGTTTGTTTTTCCTCAATTGGCATCTTGTTTCTGTGCATAATTCCCATGAACAAAAGGAAAGAAAAATTACATTCTGATGCATGATACAAGTTTTAAATCATAATCAAAATTAGACAAAGGATTTTGACAGACAGAATCCTTATTTTTTGAAGGAATACTTCCTATGTTTTTGTAGTATATTTTAATATTTTGATTATTGTTACAAAAAATGAAAGAATATAGATTTTTCTAGACAAGCTACTGTTGGAATTCAGACTATTTTAGTGTACACCACCAAAATAAACATTTTAAGCTCAATGGCTTATGATATTATTTATGTTCCTTTCTTGGGGACTGTGTATGTGTCATTAATTCCTTAAATATATACAAATTAAACCTACTTTCCCATTGGAAAGCAATGTGCTATGGATAGTGAAGTGGGCTGGAGTCAAGTGTGATCTCATATTTCTATGAATTGTAATTTTTCATTCTACTTCTTCATGTTTAAACTTGCACTATTAGGAGAGAAGAGGGTCAAAGTTATAGATCCTTATGGTCCTTATAAGTTATCTCTCTCTCTATCCTATCCAAACCTCATAACATGACCCTATTTCCTAGACACTATTCTAGCAGCTCAAATAAAAGCATTAAGGAAGCCTTCAAGAAATGTCATTTTTTTAAAACTATGTTGGCCACTTCTCATAGGCACAGACCTTAACACCTTCTCTTCTTTACTTTTTCTTTTGTGTAACGTTATCACCAACTAATATTCACTGTAATAAATTTAACATGTTTTTTCTAAGCTATATTGTGTCTATACTGGAAGTAAGTTTCTTGTCCTTTAAAGATAGTAATAAAAGAAAAATAGAATCTTCATACTTACTGCTTGTTAAGGTGCAAAGTAGAAGTTAAAGGCAATTAGTCTTAAGTACTAGGGAATATACTGATGCATAGACTATATGAGGAAGAAGGAGCCCTTACGAAAGCAAAGACAGAGCTTATAAAAGAAAACCTACAAACTTTCAACAGAAGAGATAAACTTTCAGATAAATTCTTGACTTGTCATTTCAGAATTGATAGGTTACAGTAGGTTATGCCCTGGTAGATTCCTAAAATCCAGTTTCTTACGTTTAGCAAATTGTTTCTAATTCATAATCATGTAGTTTTCTGCTGAGTCTAACCAATTTTCCTAGCAATAGACATTTTAATACTTTTATTTATCACCCTTACTATTACATATTTTATACTTTCAGGCTGAGTACTGTCTAATTGGCAGAAATTAATGCAAATATTGCTGTTTGTTTATTGAAGATTAGTAGTGTCTAATCTCTTGCCTAACCTATATATAAGGTAGTGACTTGATGAATGGATGGATGAATGACTTTGTTCTCATGCAAAAAGACCTTGGACTCGGCCCATGACTTTCAATTGCTATTGGTATGATAATGAAACAATGCAGTAGGTTAGAAAATGGAGTTCAGAATGTAATTGCATGGAATTCTTTTCCATATCTGCCATTGACTAGCTACCCACGTTCATAAGCTATATTTAATTTTGTTTCTTAGTTTCTTCCTCAATAAGATAGGGTATTTGTTAAGGAATTGTTGCTGTTACGAAATTGCATATCAAATATATGTCAAAGTATATAAAAATTGACTATTAAAAAAACTAAAGTTTGAAAAGAATATACTGCAATAGCAATGATGTCACCTGCTGCAACACAGAGCCATATAAACCAAAACAATACTCTAGGGAACACCTAAATACAAGAAAGTAGGGTCACAAACAGGGTAAGATCTGATATTTAATATGGACAATTCTGTCTTGTCTCTTGTATGGTTCTTACTTCCACAAAGGATTCAGGAGTGTAATTTTGCCCTTTTCCATTTCAACTTCTTCCTTGTATGTTCCAGATATTACAAGTTAAGTTTGGGATGATTCATAAAATAATTACATTTCCCAAATCTGTGTAAATCATTCTATTATCTTACCATGGCACACACTTAAGGCCAACTGACTGGTGACCTTGTCTGCAAGTGAACACCCTACTACTCTTCCCTATGAATTTGACTAATTTTAATACTGAATATTATTAATCACTAATATTATTACTGTTAACATTTAATCCTTACCATAGATAACATGTGTTATTTAAAAATGTGAAGTCTAGACAGGTGCTCTACCACTTGAACCATGCCTGTGGCCCTAAAAATATAAAGTCCAAATAGAGGTGAGGAAGAATGAAGTGAAGCAATGAGGAAGACAGAAAGGAAAGGAAGGAAAAGGTTCTTTAATCCCATTATGTATATAGCTGATATAAGTGATATTAGCCACTTGTATAAGTTACACAAGTGATAAAATTTATATTTACCATAATGAAATTTTATTATCTCTGATATTTTTCCATAGGAATTTGTAATTAATAAATTGTATCCTCTTCTCACAATTCTTACATACAGGAAAGCAATATTTAAATCTTATTTTGTATTTCTCCATGATTATAGTTTGTAGTTGTTTCATATCTATAATGACTAAGATCTTGTTATGATTCTAGAAGCATTAATTTATAATTAATTTCATTCTTTTTAAAGCAATGATAAAATGAGATTTTTTTCAGTAGTTTTCACTTTTTGTTATTTTTACTTTATATTTTTCTTTTAGTAATTTTCCATTAAAACAATTACTTGAGAAAGATTTCATATATGTTTTATAACAAGAAAACTTTGGAGTGACTTCAATAATTATGGACATATGGGTTCCTGAATATTTAGTGAGACTTTGACTAGAAATCAAATACCCATTTTTTCCATGAAATTTTTTCTTCATAGGACTATTTAGATTTTATGTCTATCATGGCAAAATTTGTACTTTGACAAGGACTAATAATCTGTTGGCTTTGGATATATAACATATATTGAAGATAATTATCAACCTTTTTCATACCTATGATTACATCTTTTTCACATCAAAATAGCTTTGAAAGACACTTTTATATTTACTTTCAATGTTATTAATTTAATATTTTATTTTTGCTCCATTTTTATTGCAATGGGTCAATTTCTAGTTTAAGGCAATAACTTCAGTTATTTGTTAGTTTACTTAACAAAAACTACCTTCAGTACTTCATCTTTTCCATTAAGTAGAATTTTAATTTTACCTTTTCAGACACAGTTGCTGTTTTTGCTGAGGGGAAACACAAGTGTTAAGGATCATCGCAGTTTGAATTTATGACCGTATGTAATAACTTGTTTTCCTGTTATGAGTTAACTATTTTACAATTTCTCATGACTTTACACATAAAAGTCATTTTCCTCCTACTTTTATAAATATTACTTCACTATTTATTTGTTGGAGAAAATAAACATAGGGAATCAAGATGAAACTTTTCATCTCTCACCATGAAATCTTTCCCTCAAATCACACTTGAGCTTACCTACTTTGTTTCTTTCCTATTAAAATAGGTGAAGAGTGTGTGCTCCTTTATAGGATGGATTTTATATGTCATCCAGTTTTGCTCTGGTAGCATTATATTTACTACCCTCCTAAATCATTCATTTCCTCAATCACCAAGAAGAGGTTGCAATTACAATAATGCTTGCCCTTGATCCCTCTTCTTTACTTTCTATTATAACAAAACTCCTCAGTAGCCATCTGTACTGATTGTCCTACTTTCTCAAAATCTATTAATTAAAGTTCTGTAATTAGGATTTTGTCCCAGCACACTATTAATCCAACTTTTCAAAATTATAACCTCCCTCTGCAGAATTCAGAAGTCAATTCCCAATCTGTTTCTTAATTTCAGTTTTAAACCAAATCTCCTCCTTTACTCTTTTCTTAATAAGAGCTACTTCCCATTTGTACTGCTTCTCACTCCTCTTCTTCCCTGTGACTACAGTATTCTATAGCTCAAATTTGGATCTTTGTTTCTATCTGACTTTAATAGAAATCCTTATATTTTACTGTACATTAGCATAACCTAATTATGAACCAGGAATTTGTATTCTAGAAACAAAATGAAACAATATAACATTTTACAGATGTAGTCAGGATTGTTATCCTCCATCTTACAAAAGTTCCATAAGGGTTCTTACCCAGGTATTTTTATGAGGTATATGATCTAAAAAGAGACAAAATGGGATTGGAGTAGACAAAAGTTTTGCATTTTAAAGTTGACTACGTGACAAGATAGTATTTTATTACAGAATTTGCAAAATGAGATAATAATGATGATATACTATAACTTAAAATTATCTCCTTGTAGTACTAAAATCTGTATAATTATTAGTATGAAATCTGTATGCTTAAATAATTGAAACTGTTATAAGATATAATTTTAAAAATATATACTTAAATTTGATTTTAGTGCTTGAAATTTTACCTCCTTTGCTAATATTTTACTTATAATGCTTTATTATTATACAAACATTAGTTTTGCTCTTATTTTAACTTTTAGTTTATCTTTTACTACTTTGGTAAATGAAGAATCATCATAATTGTGTAATTCTCTTGACAATGTATACATGATACTATAATGCATGTATTCAGCATGGGTGATGCCATTCATAACAGCTGCAAATAAACAATTCTGAATTATTCTTCAAATCAGACTGGATTGACAGTTGTGTTCATATTATGAAATAAAATGCATCAACATGTAAAAAATTGAAAGTTTAGGTAATGATATTTGTAACTCTCACAAAAGGAATATTAAATAGGTAAAGTAAAAAAATATGTACATCATTTGATTCTACTTACATGAAACTCAAATAAAGGTAAAAACACCACATGGAAGAAGACAGAATATAGTTATTTTCTATGAGAACCATGCTGAAAGAATCAAGAGTGATTCTGAGGATGCTGCTAAAGTAGTTTCTTGACTGTGCACAGGTAAAACAGGTGTGCTGAATTTTTGAAGATTCATTAAGATGTTCAGTCATAGCTCAGCCACTTTTTCTTATTCAATATTCAATACAGTTGTAAAAATCAAAAAGAGTGCAGAGAGTTGGCAGGTCACACCATAGAGCTCTTGCAATAACTTGTGCTTGATCCACCAAATTTCATACTGCTTAATGTGTCGTATAGGACACACAGCTTTCATATTACAATTCAGCCCCCTACTCCAAAATTAACAGTACTCTGTCAACTTTGTACTCATAGCTGACAGCTGATTCCACAGGGTGCTAGTCTTCCAATGCGGAGATCCAAACTGTTGAGAAAAAGTTTTAATAATGTTTGTCAGATCCCAATAAGCACAGTGTTCCTCAATTTTTTTATACCTTGTCATGACAATATTTCATTTTTCACATTTTTTTCCTTTATTGTTATGCTGGGTGGGGGTATATGTGGCATTTATATTTATAAATGTTCTTAGAATATGTCAAATAAATAATATTTGAATTCACCCCCTCCACCACTCCTTCATTCTCCCTCCTCCGATTTCTGGAACACTTTCAACAGGCTTTATTTTGCATTTACATACATGTGTACACAGTATTTCCACTGTATTCATCCTACTACCCACTTTTCTCACCACCTCTCATTTCCCGTTGGTGTTAAGATACTTTTATTTCACTGGATTTCTCACACTATGTCATATTTATAGTATTTTACTTCTTTGGATGGAACTGGAGAACATCATGTTAAATGAAATAAGTCAGGTTCAGAAAGACAAAGGTCACATGTTTTTTCTCATGTGTGGAAGATAGATACAGATACAAGCATTATCTTATGTGCATACATATACAAAATACATTTTTTAAAAATATGGAACGCTTCACGAATTTGCCTGTCATCCTTGCGCAGGGGCCATGCTAATCTTTTCTGTATCGTTCCAATTTTAGTATATGTGCTGCCGAAGCGAGCACCAAAATGCATTTCTAAGAGTGGGACTGTTAGAGGAGACTGTTGGAGGAGAGAAGAAGAGAACAAAGAGAGTGAATAATATTGATACATGTGGCATCTGTTTCAGAATAAGACACAGTGAAACACACTAAAAACTGCTGAACAATATAAGGTACAGAGCAAGGGTAAGGAAGAATAAGTTAGACTGATAAAAGTATAATATATTTACAAGTAAATTCCAAGGCAAAACTAAACTGAATAATCAGCAGACAGTTCCAAACAATTCAGGATAGGAACGTAGAACAGGTCATATTAAGGGAAGGATTCTAGAGGGAGGAGGGAGAATAAAGAAGGATGAATATAGATGATGTGTTTTCTATATAAGTATATAAGTATAAATATGGAACATGGAAACCTGTTGAAGTCATTTGAAGCAGGGGGAGTAGGGAGAGGCAAAACAGTGGAATGGAAACTGAGGTACATTACATACATAGATGGAACTGTCACAGTAAATCCCCCTGTACAACTATTATCAACTAATAAAAAACATAAAAAAATAGAACCCCCTCAAAAACTATTTTACTTCTATCAAACTCCATCAATTGCTAGGTTTTACTAAGATAATTAATATATTCAGGTTTGAATTATAATTTTGCATGGTGTACAATAATTCAAATTAATAAAGGATTTTATTTGCATTGGTATTAAAATTTCAGGTTTATATCTTAATTTAAATCCTATAACCCCTATCTCAAACAAACATCAACACACGCACACACACGTACAAACACAAAGACGTACTCCTGCATTTTGAGGATATTATTCACCATTCAAGTTCCTCTTGATTATATACCTGTATTGATGTTTCTTCTTTTCTTATTACACTGCTATCCTGTTCAGAGCTCTCAGTTAAGTATTTTCTGTACGTGAGATACATGTTGATATAGGTTTTGAATCTTTGAAAATTTATTTAAAATACTCTTCCAAATTGAGAATGTGAAATATATGTGAAAATACTATTTTAACTTGGTATATGAATTTTAGGTACAGGAGTCTTTTCATATATTCTTCTAGCTCCAGGTGTCAGAACTACGAGAACTTTAATGTATTTGAATCTTTTCTCTCCAAGTAATTTGTATGACAAAAATAATCTTAAGAGATTTCCTTTCTTTTTAATTCCTAGAATTCATAATTTTTACAAGGATATATAGAGGTGAATAGCTTTTTTTTTTAAATCAGGCTTACTTTATCTCAGTAAATCTTTATAATTTTTAGACTCAAATGTTTACTCAATTTAAGAGTTTGGGGTCTGATATTAAGATCCTTGATCCATTTTGAGTTAATCTTGGTATAGGGTGATATACATGGATCTAGTTTCAGTTTTTTGCAGACTGCTAACCAGTTTTCCCAGCAGTTTTTGTTGAAGAGGCTGCTATTTCTCCATCGTATATTTTTAGCTCCTTTGTCAAAGATAAGTTGCTCATAGTTGTGTGGCTTCATATCTGGATCCTCTATTCTGTTCCACTGGTCTTCATGTCTGTTTTTGTGCCAGTACCATGCTGTTTTTATTGTTATTGCTTTGTAATATAGTTTGAAGTCAGGTATTGTGATACCTCCTGCATTGTTCTTTTGACTGAGTATTGCCTTGGCTATTCGTGGCCTCTTGTGTTTCCATATAAATTTCACAGTAGATTTTTCAATCTCTTTAATGAATGTCATTGGAATTTTGATGGGAATTGCATTAAACATGTAGATTACTTTGGGGAGTATCGACATTTTTACTATGTTGATTCTACCAATCCATGAGCATGGGAGATCTCTCCACTTTCTATAGTCTTCCTCAATCTCTTTCTTCAGAAGTGTATAGTTTTCCTTGTAGAGGTCTTTCACATCTTTTGTTAGGTTGTGAGGTTAGCCTGGCTCAAAAGACCAAAAATCGTATGTTCTCCCTCATATGTGGACATTAGATCAAGGGCAAACACAACAAGGGGATTGGACTATGAGCACATGATAAAAGCGAGAGCACACAAGGGAGGGGTGAGGATAGGTAAGACACCTAAAAAACTAGCTAGCATTTGTTGCCTTCAATGCAGAGAAACTAAAGCAGATACCTTAAAGCAACTGAGGCCAATAGGAAAAGGGGACCAGGAACTAGAGAAAAGGTTAGATCAAAAAGAATTAACCTAGAAGGTAACACCCACACACAGGAAATCAATGTGAGTCAATGCCCTGTATAGCTATCCTTATCTCAACCAGCAAAACCCCTTGTTCCTTCCTATTATTGCTTATACTCTCTCTACAACAAAATTAGAGATAAGGGCAAAATAGTTTCTGCTGGGTATTGAGGGGGGGAGCGGGAGGGGGTGGAGTGGGTGGTAAGGGAGGGGGTGGGGGCAGGGGGGAGAAATGAACCAAGCCTTGTATGCACATATGAATAATAAAAGAAAAATGAAAAAAAAAAAAAAAAAAAAAGTTTACTCAATTCAGAGATAGCTTTGTAAATTATTTCTTCATATGTTGAACATCCCATATTTATTTCTAAATCCCTCCTTGGAACTTCTATTAAAAGAATCATAAATCACCTAATTTTGTTTCATAGTTACTGTATAGTAATTTATTTAAAAAAAAACTTTTCTTACTATGTAAAGCATCAACTACCAACAGTAGAAGAATTGACATACAGATATATTTGTAATTTTTAATTTTTTGTCCCCCATGAAACTATCATCTGGAAAATAGCTTATATTTGCTTGAAAATTAATATTAGTTTTATTCACAGATGTGTTTCATTTAAATTCAATCAGCAGTACCAAGGTTAAACATGTGTTCATTATTATAATGAAATGATATGGTGAAATACACTGCTGTTTGATAAATAGCAATTCTTTCTTACTGTGATTATGAATGATTTTTTTGGTTGATCAATCTGTGAGTTTATCTTTACTAAAAATTATTTAATATTTCCCTTTTTTATTTCAACAGGCCAGTCAAACACTTTAAGCAGTACAAAAACAATTATAAATACATATAGGAAATATTAAATATATAGCACTGAGTTATGCAAGTACACTCTAGTAGCATATTAAAAGAATTTTATGTAAGTGGCTAAATTATTAAATGGAAATAAAGTAAAACAATTTACCTTTAGTTAGCATTTTATTATTTTCAGAGAGTAAAAATGATGATGAAATTTAAGTCTATGAAGTTCCTTTCAACTTTTTCTCTACTTTTATCAACATTAGGTAAATATATATTTATTCTTATATTTTTAAATTTTTATCATTTTTACATTTACTCACATGTGTGTACATTGTTTGGGCCACCTTCCCCACAACCCTGTTTCTAGGGAGAACCTGTTTTGCTCTCTCGTTCTCCAATTTTGTTCAAGAGATAATAAGAAAGACATAGCATTTTTGCTAGTTTGAGATAAGCATAGTTATACAGAGAAATTCCTAGCATTGCTTCCATGCACATGTTTGTTACAACTCACATTGGTTCATCTCCACCACACCTCTTCACTACCTCCAAGTCCCCTTCCTATAGTGGCCTTGGCCAGTTTAAGATTACTATGTTCACTCCTCTACAGTGACAACATCAACGACATTCAAGCTTTAGGTTTCCCTCCCTTTCATTATTCAACCACTTTGTTGGTTCATTGATTTTATGGGAATTTAGTTTTCTGAGCTCCCTGTAAATTCTGGTTATCAGTTCCTTGTTGATGTATAGCTAGCAAAAATTTTCTCTCACTTTTTTGGTGGTTTCTTCAATTTAGAGACCATTTCTTTTGTTGTGAGAAGCTGCTTAATTTCATGAAGTCCCATTTGTCTATACATTCTCTTAGATGCTGGATTGCTTGATTTCTACTGAGGAAGTACTTTCCCATACCTATTTTATCCAGAGTATTCCCAGCTCTTTCCTGTACTAACTACAAGGTTTTGGATCTGATATTAAGATCCTAATCCACTTTGAGTTGATACGAGTTCAGGGTGACAGGTGTGGATCTAGTTTCAGTTTTGTGTAGGCAGATAACCACATTTCCCAGAAAAAATTTGTTGAAGAGGCTGTCTTTTCTCCATGTATGTTTCTGGCACTTTGGTCAAAAATAAGGTATGTGTAGGAGCAACGATTCAGGGTCCTCTATTCTGTTCCACTAATCTTCATATCTGTTTTTGTGCCAGAAGCAAACTGTTTTTATTGATTTGGCTCTGTAGTATAGTTTGAAGTATGGTATTTTGATACCTCCAGCGTTGCTCTTTTTGCTCAGTATTGCCTCGGCTGTTCACAATCTTCTGTGCTTCTAAAGGAACTTCAGGGTAAATTTTCAATCTTGGTGATGAATGTCATTGGGATTTGGATGGGAACTGCATTGAACATGTAGACTGCTTTTGGTAGTATAGCCATTTTTTACGATGTTGATTCTGCCAATCCATGACCATGGGAGATCTTTCCACCTTCTGTAGTCTTCTTCAATCTGTTTTTTCAGTGGTTTATATTTCTCCTTGAAGAGGTCATTTATACCATTTGTTAAGTTCATACCTGGGTATTTGATTGCTCTTGAGGATACTGTAAATGGATGTATTTTTCTATATTGTTTTTCAATTTGTTCATTGTTGGTTTATAGAAAGGCTACTGATTATTTTAAGTTGATTTTGTGTCCTGCTATATTTCTGAAACTGTTTATGGTGTCTAGGAATTTTTTGGATCTTTGAGGTATAGGATCATGTCTTCTGCAAATAGGGATACTTTGATTATTTCTTTATCTATTTGTATTCTTTTTATTTTTTCTTCTTCCCTTATTGCTCTGGGTAGGAATTGTAGGACAATGTTGAATAATAGTGGGGAGAGTGAACATCCTTGTCTCATTCCTGACTTTAGGGGAAATGGTTTTCAGTTTTTCCCATTAAGTACAATGTTGACTATAAATTTACCATATATAGCCTTTATAATGTTGAGGAACAATCCTTCTAATCCTAGTTACTTACAGCTTTTATTATAGAATGGTATTGGATCTTATCAAAGGCTTTTCCTGTGTTTATTGAGATGATCAAGTGGTTTTTGTCTTTGCTTTTATTAATGTGCTGTGTAAAATTTATTGATTTGCATATGTTGAATGATCACTGCATCCCTGGGATGAAGCCAAGTTGATCATGGTGAATGATCTTTCTAATATACTGTTGGATTCAGTTATCCATTATTTTATTGAGGACTTTTGTATCAATGTACATTAAGGAGAGTGGCCTGTAGTTCTCAATTTTGGACGTGTCTTTGTTTGGTTTTGGAATCAGTGTAATACAGACTTCAGAAAATGAGTTAGGCAACATTCCTTCCCTTTGGAGGTTGTAGAAAATTTCAACAAGTGTTGGTATAAGTTCTTCTGTAAATACCTGGTAGAATTCAGCAGAGAATCTGTCAGGTCCTGGATTTTATTTTTTGGGAGTTTCTTTAGTGTTGCTTCAATTTCATTGAGTGTTAATGATCTATTTATGTGGTTCATTTACTTTTCGTTCAGTTTTGGATGGTAATAAGTATCTAGATATTTGTTCATTTCTTCAATATTTTCCAACTTGTTGGAGTATAGGTTCTCAAAGTGTGTGATGATTCCCTTGGTGTTTGTTGTCACCTCTCCTTTTTCATTTCTGATTTTACTAATTTGGATCTTTTCCTTCCACATTTTAGTCAGATTTGCCTGGGGCTCGTCAAGCTTGTTTAGTTTTGAAAAGAAGCCTCTTTTTGTTTTGGTGATCTTTGTCTTTTTTTTTTTTGTCTCTATTTCATTAATTTCAGCCTTTATTTTTCTTATTTCTCTCCTTCTGCTTGTTTTGGGTTTTGCTTGTTCTTGTTTTACTTGGAGTTTCAGATGTAGGGTTAGGTCATTGATTTGAGATCTTTCTGTCCTTTTAATATATGCACTCATGGCTATAAACTTTCCTCTTTGAACTGCCTTTGCTGTGTCCCATAGCTTATGGTAAGTGGTGTTTTCATTTTCATTAAGTTCCAGGAAACTTTTGATTTCCTCTCTTATATCTTCTATGATCTACTAATCATTGAGCAATCTTTTACTCAGCCTCCAATTATTTGTGTATTTTCTGCTGTTGTTTTGTTTTTGAGTTCTAGTTTTATTGCATTGTGATTAAATAGAATGCAGTGGGTTATTTCTATTTTCTTATATTTGCTAAGGCTTGCTTTGTGCCCTAAGATATGATCTATTTTGGAAAAACTTTCACAGGCTGCTGAGAACAATGTATATTTTGCTGTTCTAAGATGAAAGATTCTTTAAACATCAGTTAGATCCATTTGATCTAAGGTGTCATTTATTTACAGGATTTCTTTGTTGATTTTTTGTTTAAATGACTTATCTATTGGTATTAAAGGGGTATTAAAGGTCTCCCACTACTACTACATTTGAGTCTATATATGCTTTTAAGTCCTTCAATGTAATGTTTGATGAAATTGGGTGCAGATATTTTGTGCATATAGGTTGATATTTTTGTTGTATTACTCCTTTTATTATTATGAAGTATTCTTCTTTGTCTCATTTGACCAATGTACATTTTAAGTCTACTTTGTCTGATATAAGTATTCTACTTCTGCCTGTTTTCAAGGGCAATTGGTTTAGTAAATTTTCTTCCAGCATTTACCCCTAAGCCGGTGTTTATTTCTGTCAATAAGGTGGATCTCCTCCAAACAACAGATTATCAGTTGTTCCTTTTAATCCAGTTTGCTAAACAGTGACTTTCAATGGGGGAGCTGAGTCCTTTAACAGTCAGTGTTAATATTGATAAGTGTGTGATGATTCCTGCCATTTTGTTATTTTTGTTCTTTAAGGATTTGATTATGTGCAGACAAATTAATGCTACTCTCTGATTCCTTGTCTTTTCTTCTCCTGTGGTTTGGTACTGCCTGTCCTCTCATGGATTTGTTTCCTTTCATCTTCTGTGTGCAGAATTCCTTGGAGAATCTTTTGTAGTGGTGGCTTGGTGGTCATATATTGTTTTAGTTTCTGTTTATCATGGAAGACTTTTATTGTTCCATCTATTTTGACTAATAGTTTTGCTAGGTAGAGTATCTGAGGGCTGAAAGTATTTTCATTCAGTACCTTAAACAGTTCAGTCCATGCCCTTTTTGCATTTAAGGTTTCCATTGGGAAATTTACTTTTTGATGAGTTTGCCTTTATACCTTATTTGATTTTTTTCCCTCTTACAGTCTTCAATGTTCTTTGTCTGTTCCCTGTGCTTGTTTTTTTAATAATAATATCCTGTGTAGAGGTTCTATTTTAGTCAAGTCTGTTTGGTATCCTGGAGGCTTCCTGTACCTGAATTGGCAAAACTTTCTCAAAATTTGAGAAATTCCCTGTTATTATTTTATCCCTTTGGCTTGTACTTCTTCTTCGATGTCCATGATTCTCAAGTTTGGTCTTTAATGGAGTTGCTTAGTTCTTGCATATTACTTTCACAGCTCTTCAGTTGTTTGACAAAGAGTTCTTCTGTTTTTTCTTTAAATTGTATTTTATCTTCAAGCACTGTCTTTCACTTGTCTGCTGGAGGGGACTTCCACTGTGTTTTTTGTTTGACTAAAGGGATTTTTTATTCCCAGGATTTCTGTTTGATTCTTTTTTCTGATGTTTTCCAAATAGTTGTATATAATTCATATATATCTTGTCACCTTTAATTCATATATATCTTTTTTTATACTGTCCTTTGTTTCACTTTGGTGTTTGTAGATGTCCTCTCTGTGTTCATTTATTTGTTTCTGTGTTTTCTCATGTTGTTTATTTTTGGTGTCTTGAAATTCTTGAGTGCTTTTTCTGAAGGACTGAAGGAGGGGCTGCAGGAGGTCCCAAAAGGTGATAAGTGGTCAAGGAGACATTTCTCCTCCCTAGAAAACACCTGTTTGCATCTGAAAGGCATCTGCACACTCAGGCAATGCAAAAATAGGATAGATATAAAACCCACTGCCCACCCTGGCCCACAGTATCACCCAGGTCCCCCTGCATTTCCCAATATGCAGTCTTTCTCTTCTCTTTTCTCCAACTAAATTCTCTAAAAATAAAATCTTTCTGAACCTCTGCTGTTAGAGTCTGTCTTTGCTTTCATTATCAGAGCAGGCTCAAAAACCCTGAGCACCTGAAATTCCTGCACGTGTCATCCATGCATCACTTCTACATTCTGGTTAACCATGTCTATTGTCTTCTCCATGAATTTCTCAGTGATTTATTCCAAGATTTCGTTTTTGAGGGTTTTTTGTGGGTGCCATTTATATCCTTAGTAACATTTATCATTGTTTTCTTGGTGACAGGAACTGGGTGTCCATTTTCTTCATTACCCACAGAATCTGTATGGATTGTTTTTTTGTTTTTTTGGGTTTTTTTGAGGAGAGTGATTCTCATCCTTTCTTCTTCTTCCCATCATTCAATTCGGTGATGTGCAACTATGTTCTTCATGGGCTACTTGGATGTTTTAGTTGCCTATTTTCTTCTCCTTAATTTAATTTTTGTGTTGTGATTGACTTGGTTTTTTGCTAGGTTAATGTGCTCTTTCTGTTCCAGCCCTGGAGGTATAATTTAGAAGTAACAAATTCACATGTTCAGTGCCAGACCAGCTGTTCACACATTATGTAGAAAAGCCCATGTTGATAATATCAATTAACTGTGGGAGTTGGGGCAATCATGGCTATTAGGTTACATTTAGAACCTTGTGGATTTGGTAAAGGTAGCAATAACCATGGAGGGGTGCTGGAAAAGGGGGTATGGGGATAAGTTATGCAACCTGCTGGTTTTTGTGGCCCTTGTGCATATTTTGTATATTTCTGTTGCTGCAGTGGAGGGTGCTTGTGTTAGGGATTTCAGGGGGCTGGGGTGGTGTACAGTTGGTACAGTAGCATAGTCAGTGAGTGGTGTGTGTATGTAGGAGTGAGGGACAGTGTGGTTACAGGTTGTGGAAAGAGTGTAAGGGGATGTGAAGACAGTGAGAGAGTGGATGAGAAATGGCAGAAAGAGTAGTTGGGCTGGAGAACAATGGATTGTAGAATAGGAAAAGGAGGGAAAGTGAAGCCAGTGAGAATAGGGATGAAAAAAATAGTGATAGTGAAGTTAATAATACTGTTTTCACCAGGTGGCAGCTACATTGCCCTACAACTGCAACTGTGTTTTGTCAACTCTTCCCTCAGCAACATGGTGCAATTCAGTTTTGAATGCGGCCCCCTGTCCCATAAGACCAGGTCTGGAATCCACCACCTTCCCCACTTTGGGAGTTTGGCTTGTTGCTCCACCCCTGCTGTCCATCTTTGCTGCTTTTTTTGTGTTTCTTCACTGAGAGTTCAGCTTCTTGCCCCACTACTGTTCTCTGGTGCAGTTTCAAGAGTCCAACCCCACCTCTGCTGTCAGTGTCAGATTTCAGTTCACTGTTTATGCTTTTCAATTTTGTTGGGGAGGGGTTCAGTCTGCCCAGAGGCTGTGCTGGGTTATGTTCCCCAGAGGACGAGTAGGAGAATCACTTGCAATGCCCACCTGTTGTTGTACAGATTTAAGCAGCTTTAAAACAGCTGGAGGGGGAAATGGCATCATTTTTCTCAGTTTGGTGCTGCATAGGAAGGTTTTGCACAGGTTAAAGGTCCAGGATGTTGTAGAGTTCTGATTAGTGCTCCGTGTTCTGATTGTTGGGTGAAAAAAAATAAATGGCCAGGGGACATTTTTACCAAGGTGGAACATGCCTTGCTAGCTGTGCCACATGGGAGTTTCAGCTATTGGGTGCAATTAAAAGCTGATTTAAGGGTCAGTCATTGAGTTTTATGTGCACCTAATGGTTGGTGTGTTATTATTTTGGCTAGAAGCAATCAGAATTACCCAAGTGTAGCTCCAGCATCTCAGGATGGTTTCTCTTGTCACAAAGCTTAGGATTTCTGATTCCCTACTCTAACCACCATCTTGAATCCTCTATTCTTACATTTTAAAACTTAATAAAAGATTTAAAACTATCATCTCGATTTCTTTATGTTCAATCCTTTAACCTTTTTAAAGATACTGTAACACAAATGTTGAGAATGGGCAATGAATAAATTACAGCTTTATTTGTTACAGTGGTATAGGCTGGAAATTCTGGTGAGGGTTCAAGCTGAGGCATCAGATAGCAGAAGGCATCATATAAAAAGGGAAGAAGGAGAGGGACAGAATAACACAGGGAGACAAAGAAAGGCAGAGAGGGACAAATTTAAATTTTAGCAATTCTACTTTCACAATGACAACTCATTACCATAAGAATGATATTATAAGCATTTCTTTGAGGTCTCACCTCTCAACATTTTTGCATTGGAGTTTATCCTGCAACACCTGTAGAGGGACACATTCAAGTCCCAGAATGCATCCACCTTCAAAGGTTGTAATGAAGTACAAATCCAACACTTGTCCAGAAGGAAAATGTTGGAGATATGTGGGAAACTGCACTAATAATTTCAACAATTTGCAGTATGCTTCTCTGTATAGTCTTTGTTTCATTCTAATTTAGCAGTACTTTGCCCATTTTTTTGTCTTTTCTTTTTTGGTGCTAGTATCAAACCCAGGGCCTTGCACATGCTAGGCAAATGCTCCACCACTGAGCTACATCCCAGGCTACTTGGCCCATGTTTTTCATATATTTTCTATAATTCATTTTATACTACATTTTTTGTGGGGTGGAGATTGAACCCAGGGATTCTGACATGCTAATCTCATGCTCTGCTATAAAGCCATATTCCTAGCCCTAGTCTACATTTTTGATCATCTACAATATGATAATTCACTGTTTTATCAGATAGATACATAGTATGTTTTCTCTGAAAATACAATATTGCCCTATGGTATGCAAAATAAAGGGTGTGGTGCACTTTTTACTAATTATTTAATCAATTTAGTCTGAATCTTATCACCTAGAAATGATAATAACTGTAGCTGTCTTGGTGCTGTTTTTGACTCAATAAATAAAAATTATCATTGCTACTATTCTTATAATAAAGTATGCATTAAAAGGACCTTCTTGATAATAAACTTCCATACTGCATTAAGTGATTTGAGATATAAAGTTAATTATTTGGAAATCTATCTTTCAAATCTTAATTGATTCTTCATACCTACATTCCTCTCATATACTAAGATAATAACTTATAAGAGGAGAGGACTTTTCAATAAGATTTTTAATATTTTCACAAATTGTCACTCACTAGAATGAATGTAATCCTGACATTTGTATATTTAGCAACTTTTTTGGTGAAAAATTTGACATATCAAAGTAAAATTTTGAGAGGTTAAAGAAGCAGCTAAATAAAAAATAGCCCTTGTATTTAGGACTTTTTCTACTTCATATTAGTCAAGATTTTTTTCCAAAGAATTTCCTTGTGCTTTTATAAGTGTATATGATTTAGAATATACACCATAAACTTGTTTTTATACTTACAAAGTAGAAAACTTATTAGGAAAAGTTAGAGGCTATAGAATTATCAGGAGATTATAAGAATTTTTTCTGCCAGAAAATAGTCTAGAGTGCACAAAGGAATATTAATTAACACTAAGAGGAAATAAAACTTTAGATGGATGTTTTAATTTAATTTAAATGTAAAAATGTGCAATTGTAGAGAAAATGGAGGAAAAAGCTATAATGTAATTGAAACTACTAGAAACTGTTTAATTTGAATTAAGTTTATTACATTAGAGGATCTGAATTCTTTGTGTCTTTTACTTTTATTAAAGATGTTTCAAATTACTTTATTCTTTATTAATTATACTGTAATACAACTATATTAACATACATGAAAATTTATCTGAAACCAAAGCTGTTTTAAAAATTTTTCTAATCTACTCACTGAAATATCACTTCCCCTGCATGGATTCAGTTAGTGTTGCCTTTCAGGAAATGGGTTTTAAATTATAAATCTGCTGCTTAAAGAAAGTAATCCTAATCAATTACATTTCTACATCCATATCTTTGGTACTCCTCATCTTCAAATACTCATTGCCCTTAAAATGAAAATCTAAGTTCAGATGTTTAGGTGAAAAAACAAATAGCAGCCCCAAAATTTGCACAGAAGGAAATTTTAGCTTAAAAATTCAAGGTATAAATATTTGACTTCTTGCATATGGACTTTAAGGATTATTACCTGATTCAAAATGTAGTATCTGAAATTGTAGTCATCATCCATTGCTGTCTTGAATGCATGGCTTCCTTTGGCTGTTTAACCAATCATGATGTAAAGTTACAAAGGCAGACACTAAAACTTAGACATGTTAATGCCTATAGTAGTGGACCTATACTCTGTTGATGCAGAGTATAGGTCCACTACTGTGCCCTATGCAAGTGATGTCAACTCTTACCATTTTCGTGCCAGCCACTGTCAAGTTCAGTCACATCTTCCAGAATGATATCCATTACTAACCTTACAAGAGGAGCTAGTCATTTTTTTAGGCAAAATGGTGTATGTATAAATAAATTACTGTATTGCTCTACTTTCAAAGCATATTTTTGTATCTGGCCTAGATGCAGGTATGCTTACAAATTTCACCTTGGGCCTGTAACATATATCTACATTGCTTAATTTGAGGTCTAGCATGAAAATTTGCAAATTACCTACCTATTTTAAATTATGTATGCATTATAACAAAGAAGGAAATACGTGAAATGTAAATAAGGAGTACAGAGTTTAAATCATTTGTTAAATATACGACAATAGAAAGAATAAAAGAAAACAATGAAAGAGTAATAAGTGATGTCACATGTGCTGTATTAGATATTTATATTCTACAATTTCTGTACTTCAAGCATTCACTTTACCTTAAAACTAAATGAAGCATCTCAAAGAGATTCAGAGATAACTTCATGTACACAGTGGATGCACTTTTGTGTGATGTCTCCACAAGGGCACACTTTTATTCAATTTCTTATGCTACAACTCTTTACAGGAAAATAATCAAACATAATTTTTAATCCACTGTATCACCCTGTGAGCCTGAATACAAATCTCAACTTCAAATTTAAGATAAAATAAAACCATAAAAGATTTCAAATGCAATAGTCTGTAAATGTAAAGATCTCTCTTACAGGTGATTTTGAGGACATATATAATCATTGAGAGGATAAGAGATTCCATTATCCATTGAAGCAATTTACTCACTGGATAATTCATTTTTTACACTATCTCATATACAGATGAAAATTTTATCTCCCCAAAATTGCACCCATTTTTCTTTGATTTCATTTTCCTTTTTAGCAAGAATATAGTAGATGTTCTCCAACAATATCAATCATTCCCTTCCAAAATACCAATGACATTTTTCACAGTAAAGGATGGAATACCAGCAACAAATCACTGAATAGACAAAGCAATCTTTAGCAAAAGAACTAGCAGGAGGCATTACACTATCTAACTTTAAAATTTACCAAAAAAGTGTACTTGTCAATAAAGTGTGGTATTAACATAAAAAAAATAAGAGCCTAGAAGTAAACTCACACATCTACAAGAAACTAGTTCTTTCACAAAGTTGCTAAGAATACATACTGGAGAAAGCACAGTCTTCTCAAAAAAAAAGTGAGAAAATTAGTTATCCACATGCACAAGAAAGAATGTATGGATCTATCTCACATAAATTACAAAATCAACTAAAAATGTATTAACAACTTAAAAATAAACCCCAAAACTAGGAATCTAGTAGACGAAAATATAAGGTGAGTCTTTTAGGACAATGTAATATGCAAAGGTTATTTTTTGGACAAGATCCCAAAAGTACAGGAAATAAAAGCAAAAAGTTAAGTAAATGAGTTTGCATCAACCAAAAAGAAAGAGAGAATGCAACATAATGAAGACACAACCAACAGAATAAGAGGAAATATTGGCAAACTATATAGCTAACAAGGATTGATAATTCACAATAGATAAGAAATGCAAAACTCAATAATAACACAAAATAAATAATCCAATTTAAAAAGGACACTCGATATAAATAGATATTCCCCAAAAGAGTATATGAAAGGGCAATCAAATACATAAGAAATACTGAACATTGCTACTCACAACAGAAATGCAAATAAAACCACAATGAATTATCACTTCAGTAAGAATGGCTGTTTTCAAAAGGATTAATAATAACAAATTTTGGCAAGGGTGTAGAAACACACTATTTGTGGGAATGTAAATTGTAACAACCATTATGGAAAACAATACATAGATCCCCACCAAAATTAACTAAAACAACAATACAATCCATCATTGCCACTACTAGGCACATCTTCAAAGTAAATTAAATCATTATGTGACAGATATCTGCACTCATTTATATTGCAGAATAATCTACAATAGCTAAGAAATGAAAACAGCTTCTTCTCAGCATAAGTCTAAACCAACTGATGCATTTGGTAAGTACACACATGGAATAATCTCTCACATCTTACTGGTTAGAATGCAATTGCTATCACTCTTATCAATAACACAATATTTATTAAAATTTAAAACAGCCATTTAGAGAAGCTTTTTATTACCATTATGATGCTGTATAGCAAACTGCCACCATTCACAGGACTTGGACTCTCACTGACTGTGGGGCAGTAATTTAGACTGTTTTGTCTGGTCTTGTCTTGCTTCCATTGTATTTCTTTGGTCTGGGATATATTTGCTGGCTGTGAGCTGGAGCGACTCAGCCTAAGCATCTCTCTCACCTCTCAATCAATTTTGGATGTGTCTTTCTCCAACATTCCTTTGGTCCAGAGTTAAAAGGTGGAATTCAGGATTGAGGACAGGAAAATAAACTCCACCTAGTTACTGAGATTGCTTTCAAGGTCACATGTCAAAGGACATGGATGGATACAAGAGTGCTGGAACAGTACAGATAAAATTAATACCAAATAGGAAGAACTCAGACCAATTACCAATTGGCAATTTGTGGAATAAACTGCAAGTAAGAACTAGAACAATCAATCAATCACATTCTTTGATGCTGCCATTAATACACCTGGACATATATGACATGACGTAGATGTGAAAATATTTAATAGAATGTGCCTTATAGCAAAGATAAAATGCTCATCATAGAAACATCATTCATGTCTGAGTAAGTGATAATTAGTTACAAAATATCCATGCAAAGCAATATTAGGTAACCAGCAAAAATTATTTATGTGAAAGAATACTTTGAAGTGAACAAAATGTACATAAAAGGAGGATATATCCTATCATATTTTTAAATAAATAATATATGCTTAGTTATCTCTGAAATAATAGTAATTAAACAGTGTTTGCTTTAGTGAGCAAACAAGGTTGAGGCAAATGAACTATTCATAATCTTACAGTATACACCATATCCTTTAATCTTTTCAAAACTAACATGATAAGCGTGCTCTATGTATTTTACTGATTAATTTTTCACACAATTAATATATTTTATTCTTTACATTAATAAGTAGTAAATACAATTACATAACAATTATTTCCAAGCATGTAGACATTTCCAATGTATTTCTCACTCTTCAAAATATTTTTTTTCTGAATTAAGATAATCTGTACTTTGCAGAACAGAAAGATGACCCAAAATATTTAACTTTTACATAAATTTTATGAATTTCCCAAAGTTTGTGGGCTTAAATTAATGAATATGGCTATATATATTTCTACTTATATATTTAAATCATTTTTCCAGCATTTACTTTTGCTACTAAATTGACAACTTTCTCTCAAGGGAGAGAAAGACTTTACAGTTCTATCTCTGGGTTGTTGCTTGGAGGGAGAAGCACTCTAAAATTGTACAAGTCCAAGAAGTTTGAGGATTATGGAAGAATATGACAGTTGCTAAAGATATAGAGCCATATGATCTTAGCAAATTGTTTAATAATTTATCTTAGTGTCTTCATTCCTGTAGATTGTGGCAAATAATATACATCATATAGTCATTGTTTGAATATTGCTAACCTTTTTAGTATTCGACAAGTTGATTGTTAATTGTTCTGACTTTGTACTCCTTGACATTAGTAAATTTATTCAGTATTTTTTAAACTCTTTAAAGACAACACTTTCTTTCTGGCTAACACAAATATGATAAAAGGAAAGACAATATTTCATTAATGTTCTAATTATTTGCCCAATTTTTATGAATTATTTTATACTTTAACATGTGAGTAATAAAATTTAATGCAAATGAATCATGAAGATATTTTAGGCTGGTCTCTTTCTGTTTACAAGACAGGTGGCAATATTTCCAAAGTTATAAATATAAATTATAGTGTACGTGCCACTGGGTATTCATATGCATAATTTTGGTATACTTCACTTCAAATTTTTCATAAATATGTAAATATTTTGTTTCATCTTTGGGGACCAAATCTGTGTATTACATCCAAATAATAATCCAAAGGGAACAAATATCTATTGAACTTGGTTCCAGAATTCATAATGAACATAATTTGCCAAAGTAAACGACTTTCAAAAACTGACTTTTCAAAGTGAATCACATACTGCGAAGAAAAATAATTATAACTGATTTCTGAAGCTAAGAATATTTTTTGTTGACCTTAAATTGAGAAAATCAATAAAAAGAAATTCCATGTAAGAAAAACTAAAAAAACTTTAAGATAAATAAAAAACCACAAGTAAAAACAAACATGGCATTAAAAAATTGCACTGACTTCCAAACAAAGCATTAATATTCCTAATTTTTTAGTTTTTTCCTTAATAGTTTAACATTTTGAAAAAGCATTGTAGTTACACCTGCAAAATTGACTTTTTCAAAATTACTTAGTTTACATGGAAGGAGATTTATGTGTGGATAAAAATCAAAGATTCTATTACAGGCTAATGGCAGCTTATTTTCTGTGCATCTATTTGTGTCCCTATAAATCAATTATATTTTAACATTTCTGAGTTTGACAAAAGTTGACCTTCAGTGTACTTTATTTAGCATAATGCACACAATGTCCTCCCATTCCTACCCAGAAGATAATAGGTATTATCAGATCTTGATGAAAATCAAATTTCTCCATATTTGGTAATTAGCTAATAAAACTAATTAGTTGAGGACCTACAAAACTAGTGTTAAAGGTGATTAAGCCAAGTTAATGATTACAAAAATAATTATGCATCCCCAGTGAACTTCAGGATTATAATTGGACTGTCTGTCCCAGTAAATTAGATAATTAGCACACCAAGATTGTTGAAAAACTTTGATCAGTTAGAAAGTGCATTCTTTAGAAACCTCACATTAACATGTGCTCTTTAAGACAATTTTATATTAAAAAATCTTCCAGAGTTAAGAAGCAGCAATGTAATTTTCATTAGTCACAATAATTAGTAGCTATCCAATTAATGTTATTGTTATTAGTTCTTTTCCATTCCAAACCAAATTTCATTACAACAGCAGAAAACTTTACCTTCAAAATACAAAATAAGATTAGCTAATTTTTTTGTTTGGTTGCCTGCAACAAATGAATGAATTATAATTTATATTACAGATTATACTTTAAGTGCTTCAATTATAAATTAGAACATTTATACTGATAATTAAATTATCATATCTTACAGGGAAAACTATTTTCATTGTGATCAATTTTTGACTGGCCAAATCTTTAATTAAGTGTCTAGAGCATTGTCTTATATTTGGACTCTTTTTTTGGTGTTACTTTAAAAGTCAGAAAATATACTACTCACCAATTCATCATTTTCTGTGTCAATTACAGTTCAGAGGATGAAATAACATGTTAGAATGAACTGATATGGTCCGTAGATTCCTATTCTTCTTTTGGTGATACCCACACACAAATAAAACGTATAACTATATATAAAATCGTTAGTCTCCCCCCCAAAATTATCTTTTTTTGTCTTAATAATAACTCATTTTACTTTGCTAATTTTTTTATTGTTGTTCTGAGTGGGGGTACATTATGGCATGCACAAAGATTTTACAATACAACAAATATATTAGAATTGAATTATAATCCATTGTTCATGAGTATTCTCAAACTACTCTAACAGTTACCCTCAAAAATATATTTTTATTCACAATATTTTGTTGCAATTGTTTGATCATAAGAGTAACCAAAAAATACTTCTTAAATAAAATCTCAGTTTGGAGGACATTCAGAATTTTGTCTCATCAAATTTGACATTGAAACTTTAGTCACAGTCCAAAAATCAAGATGTGACTAAATTTTAAGTAAACACCTTTTTACACATTTCCATATGCTGGTGGTAGATAAAAGGAATCACATTTAAAATTTGTCATTATGGCACCCAGTTATAGAAACTTTCTTTTTGACCTACGTTGTTTTTAATCAGGTTTCCAGGTCTTTGTGGAGGAAAAAGTGTTTAAGTTATTGAGAAAAGTCCAGATTTTTTCCCAGCAATCAGAATTCTTGGCCTTGAGAGAATTCAGATCTACTGTCAATGAGAGGCATCATAAGCATGTGGTCACTGTGGATTTTGTCAGCGACATGGTGACACTGTAGGCCTGAAAAGAATGAGAGGATCAGGTTGGGAATTAAGGCTTTCATGGGTATAGGAGGAGCAAAAATTCAATCATTGCTGTGCGGCAGATCAAATCACTGGAGACCTGGAGAAAGAAGAAGAAATTAGTCATGGGCAGAAGAACCAAAGCTTTATCAAAGAAGTTCGGGGAGGAGATTGCCAAGATGGTCCAAATGGAAAGAGGCCCGCAAATGGAAACTTGAACCTAGTGGAGAGTACCTGTTCTCGGTTTGAATTGACCTTTTCACACTTCCTCTTGTGACAATTTTATATCATGTGACATGCAGGAAATGGATTGTTAGAGATAATTTCCCTGTTGGAAATGAATGACAGCGTTTCAATACAATGATGCTGATATGGAGGTACCTACTTGTAATACCAGATACTCAAAAGGTAGAAGCAGGAGGAGGGTGAATTTGAAGCCAGAACTCGCAAAGGTAGCAATATTCTATCTTAAAAACAAAAGATCTAGGTTCTGAGTTCATGTCAGAGTGAAGTCAGTGATTGAACATGCTGGACCAGGAGTTAAGCGGAGAACAAGCCCAAAGTTTATTGAAAGAACAGCCAAGCCCCACAAGTATGAGAAGGGCTTAGGGAAAGCTAAACTGATGTACAGCTGGAATCTAAGACTGATATAGGTCTCTGTCTGACTTAGGTCCAACTAGTCTTCCTTGAAATTATGTTTGTGGTAGATTGGAGCCTAGTCAACTTCTCCCTGAACCCAGCCACCAAACCATCCCCTCCTTATTGAACAGAATATTCTGAGATCTGGTCAGCTCAGTCTGGTCTTGGGGTCTACCACCCACATCTTGCAGCTGCATTTTGTTATTTTGGTAAGAGGCTTGTTGTTTTTCTGAGAAATCTGTTGTTTCTTGTGCCCCTTTATATGTCTGTTTCTAAAAATGTCTCCCTCATCCAAAATAGAGTCACCTCTGTTATTGTTCAAAAAAAGAAGCTCAAAAGTAGCAAATCACAAGTATAAAGACCTTGGTTCAATTCCCAGTATGGACAAAAAATGAATAAAGTGTACCAGCTCTGTGAAATTGAAACATCTTAGTGTTAAGTGTGATTTCCAGTTACCAGTAAGGTTGACCATCCTTTGATAATTTCATTTCTTCAACTGTGTATTTTGTGTCCCACTCATCACACAATGTTCTATTATCTTACTTTTCCTTTCTAGTTTACTCATTAAAGTTCTCAATATATTCAAGGAAAAATTAGACATCTTTCACTTAACCATAGAGTATCATTTGGGACATCTTATCAGATGCATTAATAAAGATGAATTTCTTGGATAAAACTCCGGAGAACTTATGTTTTTGGTTAACTTTCTTAGTATATAAGATCAATAACTTTTAATCCTGGTGTAATTGAGAATCACCTGGGGAATGTTTAAAAACAACAGTGTTCTCTTCTAAGACTTTGATTTAATTGATCATGGGTCTTGGGCCTCCCATGGTTTAGATGTTTCCCCAGATAATTTCAATTGAATTATTTGTTGATAATCACTGGATTTGAATCATGCAAATCTTTTTACTTATTATGCTAAAGAGACTGCATAAAAAACTAGTGGTGTAGGATCATTTCTGCTTCAAGAAACAGTTTCAATTTACTATTTCACTAGGTTTTCTATCCTTCTCCCTTCCAGGTGTGTGACGTCTTCTTAGAACTTCAGGACTGTGGCTTCCTATCAGTTCTTGTCCTTGGCATGTTTTCTTGATTCTTTGAGAAACTATTTTGAGAGTCATAACCTTGTTCATCTTCTCTCTTGGATCATTTCCAATGTATACATCATTATGTTCTACACTTACTGCATAATTTGAAACCCTGCATAGTCCTGTGAATTCAGTGTGTTCTAATATGATGACACTGTTGTACTAGATCCAGCCCTAAACATACAACCAACCTGTCTGTAGAAGTCTGTTTCTTGTTGTCATAACAAAGTACATGTGCTTGAGTAGTTTATAAAGAATGAGGCTTACATGGTTCGTGATTCTTGTTATCGGAGAGTCCAAATAACCCAGTGCTCTTTTTGTTACATCTCAGTTCAATGGAGCTATTTCACTACATGAGATCATCAGTAATCTCTTTTAAGGATTCATCCACATTGACGTATTTGTCTCCTACTAAGTCCCAATTGTTTGTTAATATCACTATATTTAGGGTAGATATGGTGGCTCATTCCTGTAATCACAGCTACACAGGAGACAGAGACCAGGAGAATTGTAGTTCCAGACCAGGACAGGCAAAATGTTACCAAGACCCATCTCAAAAACAAGTTGGGTGTTGTGGTCCATATGGGCTTACAATATATCTTAATTAGATTTAGTTCCTTCATTGTTCTCCCTCATCCCCTCTTCTTAGAACCATGTCAATAAGTTTCATTGCTCCATTTTCATGTATGAATGCAAAATACATCCACTATATCTGCTTACAACTAATGCTGTGAAGTACAGATGACACTTAGCAGATCTGCTGCTGCCATGGGATTCCAATCAGATTTAGGTAAGTCTAACAAAGGTTGTTTCATAAATGAAAAGGGTTCTATAACCCAGCAACATTCAGAACAAAATTAGTACTAACAAAGTTAGTCCACTCCAAAATATGTGCATGTTAAATTTATAATTTACTTTCTGAGCTGCTTTGGTCTTGGTAATAATGACATACATTTGATAAATTTCATAAAGCTAAATTGGATATAACTAAAATTGTGGTAAGTGGCTATAACAAATATAATGGAACAAATCAGTAAAAGTGGCATAATATTAATTCAAAGTAATAAGTTGCAACTGTTTAAAAATTTAGTGATTGCTTTTATATAAAACTTATGATTTAATGCAATTCACCATGAATGAATACATTTTCCCTATGGATCCTTATAGACATCTATTAATGAGTGAATCAAAGAAACATTTTTTGAAACTTTCATTAAATAAAGTAGATATACCTGAACATTAATAAAAATGTTTTAGAATTTGACATGATTTCCTCCCTTAAGCAGCTCACAAATCATTTTGAGAGTTTTGAGCAAAAAATATCTCCAAGTGCCCATTTTGGCAGAATCTTACTAATTCTCAACTGCCAAGCTTGTGCTTAGCTTTCTTAAGTAGAGACGACACTTTCATCACCTCTCATCATCCCTGCTCTTGTCCACAGTCTAAGCTTGCAAGTCACCTGATTAATAGCTTCACTACAAAAATCATCACCTGAAAACATTAACATTATCTTGACTTGGAGGTTTCTTAAGAACTAGAATGCCTTAGCACTGCTCTGAACATTAGAACCAGAATGCACTTTACTGAAATTCTGAGGCAATTTTTATGTGCCTTAAAATTGATGAATCACTTATTTCACAGCAATATTTCCTTCCATTACTTCTAATGAAACCCACATAACTGTTTCTCTCACTCACAAAACCTTCTGCTTTCCAATACTGTTTTCCTATATTTAGTATTTTATATTGTTATTAATGCTTAGTAGTTTTATCTATGTCTCTGCCTTATCATTGAATAATTCTTGAGAGTACAATCTCTCTTGTATTCTAGCAACTAGTTGTTGTTTATTTTTGCACTTCAACCTTCTAGATTCCAGGCTTGGCAGTGGGGAGCACAATTCACTGTCTTCTGTATACAATTTTGCCACCTCCAGCTGTTGCTGTTTTGTTCTCTAAACAATATATTTTTCTTTTCAGAAACATATAACAGAGCACAAAGTCAGACATAGGTGTTTTATTCTACGTTACAGAATAAAATAGATTTGCTTTTGCAGATCAGTCATTGCCTACAATGCCAATTGGCTTCTACAGTTTAGAGATCAGAATAGCTGAAATGCATATGTCAAATTTTTTATTTGTCTTTACAACTCACACTAAAATGTCAACTTTTGCTGCTTCTGAGGTCCAATGGTGATGACAATTTCAAGCTCTGATTTTGTGACTAATGCCCAAACAATAGGAATACTGATTTGCATTTCAAGAAGAGGAACAATTGCCTATCAAATCTAACAAAACAGCAACAAACATGTAAGTCAACCTAGAAGTGATTGGTTCACATCAGTGTGTTAGTCATTTGTTGAAATATCAGAATTCATGCCGAATGGATTTGCTTTGTCATATTTTTTTTTTCAAAGGGGAGAGCACGAACACAATCCTCCACTATCACACATTATGCAGTCGAGCTTCCCACATTTGGGAAAATTGCAGGGGTCATTACATCCAGAGTGCAATGGATAAGCCTCACCCTTGGAAAACCACCTTCATGATCATGGTATCTCCCCTGCCAGGTAAGTATTGCTTTGTCTTATTTTGAGAAAGAGCCCATGTTGAAAATTTTTCATGTGTTATAAAGACCAATAATTTCCATCATAGGGAAATTTGCTTAAGAGAAGCATTTCAAAATACTTCTTTTCAAGAGATTCAGATGAACCTTATGGGGTAAATGGCCCTTCCCTAAGAATTGCCATATTATTTTACTAAGTTTTTATAGAAAGTATAATGCTTATAGAAAGAAGAATATTAGAGGAAGTTGAATGGAACTGTGGAGTTGAATCAGAGTGTAAGGACAATTTTTAAAATGAATTTATTCTCCAATTTTAGGTCACACAAAGCCAGGCATGTTGACACCTGCCCTTAATCCCAGCTAATTGAAGGCTTAGGCAGGAAGATCATGAGTTCTAGATCAGCCTTAGCTACAAACCAGGACCTTGTCTCAAAACACAAAACAAAACAAAAAATTACCTTAATTTACCTCACAGAGTTATGCTGGTATTGCAGCATTGCTTCTTATTATAAACGCCACTGGTTCCTCCTCATCAGGATGATGAAAATCAGGAATGAATAAAGATCAACTTCATATTTGCACTTTTGGAAACTATCTAACATAAATAATAATGCTTATACTTTCAACAAAGATTAGGCAACATTAAAGGTTAAAATTAACTATCAATGTTCATTCAAGAATGGCTGGAAGAAACTGAGCTAGTTAATCTTATTACTTTAAGAAATATTCTGACAGTAGCCCTGTGCAAGAGATAATTTCCCATTTTATCATTTTCTGTTATTAGCTTGTCCTGTTAGGTTAGCTTTGGCTTTGTATATCACCATCCAGAATAGTGGACTATTCTGGTTACTTCTTGTTTGTGGACTCTTATGGTGATTATCTTATTCCTTGTGTCATTAACAAATTTTTACTAACATGAATATCTTTTGCAACCCATCATTTTAGAGGATACCATATTTAACTCCCATGGGGTCAGCCAAATGCTTAAAAAGTTGTATGTCCATCTACTATAAACACTCTGACAAAGCATACATTCTGAAATTTTTCTAGACTTCTTTCTCCTCTGTGTTCTACATTAGACATTGGTTACTATTCAATATAGTCATGCAAATAGTATTTTCTGGATGTATATCTTTATCATATCCACAGGATATACTTGGGGCTAGGTTCAATGTCATCTCTTTAAAAATAGTCCTCCTATTGAAAGCTGATGAATTTGTAACTAGATAGATGCTTTGGATTCACTTGTGTTTATAACCTCTACTTACCCCAACATATACAGAGAAAGGAAACTAGAATACTTATCTCAGTTTTTCTAGCTAACCTGATATATAGTATGTGATCAATTAAATACATCAAGTTGGCAATTAGTAGAATTTAATCATTGGCCAAGTTGGTTTTCTTTTTAAGAAATTGTAACAGAAGAACAGAATGCTAATACTGTTTTGCTCTAAGACTAAAATGCAAGATTATTGTCATTCTCACAAATCAATAAACAAGCAGTTTGAGGACCAGGTACACTGGTGATGAAATTTAATTAGTTAAATTCAAGATTGTTTAGAATTGCCTTGGTTGGGGCTATATAATTTTCAAGTTAATAATGATGTCTAGTATTACTTTTGCAACATTGAGATTACCTAAGCCATATGCCAGGAGTTCACTGTAAGTCAATGTGTTCCTTATAGTTATTTTTGATCTCTAGAATGTTAAAGGTGTTGGTCATAACACAAATTAACCAATTTCCCATAAAAATCTTTAATAATTGAATTAAAATTGATTGACTATGATAATAAGAAATGAATAGGATCATTTCACCTAAAATTCATTGTGACCTATTTCCACATGATCTATTTCCATATGGTAAAATTTATGTTACATATTGTGTGATAGGTCAGTATGAAAATCTGCTTGCCCTCTCACTCACTGTATCAAAAACTTTATGGTCAAAGATAAATTCCAGAATGCAGAAACCTTAAATTAACCTCTCTTTCTCACAGTGGATTCTACCTTCCAATGCAGATTTGTGGTCATTAGCTTACATATCATTCATAATTAATTGTGTTAAAATGCTTTGGTCTCAACATACATGGTTACATAGTTTAAAACTAACAGGAGAAATAAAATATTTTTAGCTGCTTAGAAAATTTATATTATTAGCATGTTGAATCTGGTCTAAAATATTTATTCTAGTCTCTTCT
Organism: Castor canadensis; assembly: GCF_047511655.1. NCBI lineage: Eukaryota > Metazoa > Chordata > Mammalia > Rodentia > Castoridae > Castor > Castor canadensis. The sequence goes on along the minus strand of NC_133391.1, from coordinate 154,856,189 downwards.
ATCAAACATTAACAAGTATGTTTTGATCCTTACTGAGTAGATTTGCCAGGGATTTAAGATTGCATTTAGGATGTCATTTCAGGGTCATAATCACTTCCTAAACTTTGATAATTATATTAATAAAGAGTTTCCCTCAGCTCTATGGTTAGAATATGTTCCTTGGATATAGAAGTTCATCTTCATTTAATAATATCAAATATTCCCTTGAGCTTCCATACTTAGTGAGCTAAGCATTAGAAGTCTTCTCACACTTCTAATTCTTGAAAATCTACTGATAATATGACTGGTTTAGGATTTAAGTTGTTTGCACTATGACATAATGTGCTCTTTTTGTGACTTTGATCTATTATCTATTGCTCTGATCTATACTGGAGATATTACACAATCTTTTTGGCAAGGGCTTAACAGAGTAAGAGAGAGTTAGATCATACTCTCCCTTTTCCTGTTGTTTCTCTTCCTGTGTCTTATTCTTTCTATCATGTGGATGCACTCTCATGTGCATCTTGTAAAAGTCATTTAATTTTGTTGTTTTGACACTTAATAAGTTGGAAATGTGAGCTTACTCCCTATAACTGATTATGTAATTTTCTGACTTTTTTTTTTTATAACAAACCTTAAAATGTCCCATAAATTTCCTCTAGCAGAGTCCAAACATTAGGAATTAAATGCTCAGGGTTTTTGTTGTTCTTTGCTGAAAAATAAATATTACTAATGTTGATCACAAACTCTCTAGGTGAGTCAGGATATTTGCTTTTTGTCACAAAATTATAAAGTGCTAAAAGCACATGGTAAGCAAAGCCTCTTTGGGTAAGGTACCTTCTACTCAATGACTTATGTTCCCCTCTAACTTATTTATCATTTATTCACCTTCTCAAACTTTCATCAGACCTCTTTAGTAGAAAGTTAGGCATTTGCAGTGTTGTTCAGAGATAACATGAACAACATAAAGCAGTTCAACTACTATAATGGAGTTTCTCTTTCAAAATTGTCAACTGTGAATCCATTTTATGAATTTTAAGGTGTCCGTGAACTAATCCATTAGACATGAGTTTTGACATGTTTCACTATCTCTTTTGAGGAATCATCATTTCATTTCTTAAAGTTGTAGGTTTCCTGTTATAATCAGAATAGATTTGAAATGCATTAATAAATTTTATATTTTCCCTGGCCTACAGATCATATGAAGTGAAAATAAAAAATATTGCTATCATTTTTGTTGTTGCTATGGTATCCTATCTTGTTCTTTATTGTTGAAAATAGTGAAAGTTAGGGATATTTCTAAAGAATGGCCCATTATGTGAGTATGTGTCTCACATTAAAAGTAAATTGCCAAGATCCAAGATGACGAATAGGGCACAGAAGCAGACAGGATGAGCTCCATGACTCCAAAACCTCACTGAGATGCTGGAGCCATACTTGGCAGAAATAAAGCAATAAGAAGAATCAAAGCTTCAACACCTGGAACCCCTAACCCACGGAAAGGTTCTCCATGCCACGTTACTGAGAAATCAGGAGGGCTGTTGCACCTCCAGATGCTGGTTCCAAACCTGCTTGGGAAACATTCAGCAGACCAACAGGTGAGCACCAAGCATCATGTGGTATTCCCCCAGTCTACCCTGGGATAAACCAGCATAGCCCCCTGGGTAGACTGACTCCATACCCTGCAAAAAAAAAAAAACCCAAAAAACCAAACAATAAACAATGAACTGAAAACTAACACACAGTAGAGGGGCAGAGCTGCTGAAAGTGCACAAGAGAAAGGGGGAGGAGCAAGGAGCTGATCTTTTTGTGAACTTTTAGTAAACAAAGCCTGGAAAGGCAGAAGGACTGACAGAAGGCAGGGGATAAGTTACTGCCTGAAATAGGGCAGGTAGCAGTCACAAACCTCATCTCCTGAGCCAGTGAGCAACATCTGAAGTCAAATGACACTGCAAAATTGAAAATAATCAAACAATCACAAAACACTGACAGCAGGGGACTGGCTGGCTGATCACTGACCTTGCCCCAGAGAAAGGGGACAAGGCAAAGAAACAAGCCCCCAGTAATCAAGCACAGTGAAATCCCAACTCCAAAGAGGGACAGCTGGTGGTCTACAGAACTGATTTCAGAACCTGAGGAGGGCATACAAATTTAAACTTCCATACCCCACTGAGGGAAGAGCTGACCAAGCAGCTGGCTCTGAAAGACAGAAGAAAAAATCAAATGAACAAACACTACCCAAACACCAGGTGACACTACAACAGAGCTTCTGCTTAAATACCAACACCAGGATTGGATGCTGGAGGAATAACACCAGAAATTAAAATAAGAACGTAATTCTATTGTTCCTGAACCTCGAATTTTTGTTTGTATGTTTCTTTGTCTGTTTGTTTGTTCTGTTTCTTGTTTGCTTGTTCATTTCTCCACATTGATTTCTTTGATTTTTTTATTGTTAGTTTTATTATTGTGAATTAGCAAATACAAAATTATAACCAGAACAGGAATATAAATAACACACACACACACTTAGCTACAAACCCAATACAGTTACAAAACAAAATTAAACCAAGGGAAAGACAAGATGTGACTGAAACACCAACTAGCCTATTAAGAACATAGTTGCACAATACCAAGTGGAGCAATGGGAAGATGAGGAAGAGATGGAAACCATTCTCTGCCCACAAGTAATTTACTACAGGATTGAGAGTGAAATGAAGAAAATGGATACCCAGCTCTGGACTCCAAGAAAACAAAGATAAACATCTCCAAGGAACCCAACAATGTCTACAAGGACACTGTCAAAGAAGAAATCCTGCAAGTAATCACTGAGAATGTCATAGAGATGTTACTAGACAAGGTTAATAAAAACGTACAAGAGGCACTCCTTTCAAGACACAAAAATAAAGAATACAAGAAGACACAGAAACAAATAAATGAACTCAAAGGAGCCCTAAATAAATATCAAAGTGATAAAGAGAACACTATAAATACAGAGATAAATGAGTTAAAGATGAAAATAGACAATATTAAAGAGGAAGTGACCCATGATATGGAACACCTCAGAAAACGAATGAAACAGAAATACAAAACACAATGGAAGTCCACTCCAGAAGAGTAGAACAAGCAGAAGACAGAGTTTCCGAACTTGAAGATAACATGGAAATTAAAGGAAAAACTGAAGAGCTATTAATCAAACTACACAAGTCCTGTGAAAGGAGTAGGCAAGAACTCACCAATGCCATCAAAAGACCAAATCTGAGACACATGAGAATTGAAGGAGAAGAGGTACAAGCAAAAGGGATTTGTAATATATTCAACAAAATAATCACAGAAATAGAGAAAGCTATGCACATTCAGGTACAAGAAGCCTCCAGGACACCAAACATACTTGACCAAAATAGAACTACCCCATGGCATATTATCATTAAAACAACAAGCACAGAGAATAAAGAAAGAATACTGAAGGTTGTAAAAGAGAAAAAAACAAAAAATGTACAAAGGTAAACCCATTCAAATAACAGCATATTTCTCAACAGAAACCTTAAAAGCAAGAAGGACACGGAGTGAGGTATTCAGGGCACTGAATTAAAATTACTTCAACTTTAGTATACCCTACCCAGAAAAACTATTATTCAAAATAAATGGAGCAATAAAATTCTTGTATGATAAACAGAAACTAAAATATATATGATCACCAAGCTGCCACTACAAGAGTCTCCAAGGAATTCTGCATACAGAAAATGAAAGCAAACAAAACCATGAGAGGACATGCAGTACCAAAACATAGGAGAAGAAAAGAAAAGGAATCAGAGAGTAACATTAATTCAGCTGCGCACAATCAAACCCTTAAAAAACAAAAACAACTAAATGACATGAATCAGCACATACCTATCAATACAAACACTAATTGTTAACAGACATAACTCACCCATCAAAAGACACTGTTAGGTAAACTGGATTAAAAAAGAAGATTCAACAATCTGTTTCTTACAGGAGACCCTTCTCCTTTACAAAAACAAGCACTGGCTTAGGGTGAAAGGTTGGAAGAAGATTTACCAAGACAATGGCCCCTGAAAACAGTCAGGAATAGCAATACTTATCTTGGACAAAGTAGACTTCAAACTTACATTGATCAAACGAGATAAAGAAGAACACTCCAGATGACTAAGAGGAGAAATACACCAAAAGGAAATAAGAAATGTCAACATATATGCACCCAAGGTCAGTGCACTCAATTTCATCAAATATACTCTAAGTGCATATATTAAAAAGACTAAAAAATCCCAAATCAATGACCTAATGATACATCTCAAACTCCTAGAAAAACAAGAACAAGCAAATCCCAAAACAAATTGTAGGAGAGAAATCATAAAAATAAGAGCTGAAATCAATGAAATAACAACCAAAAAAAACATACAAAGAATTAGTGAAACAAACAGTTGGTTCTTTGAAAAAATAAACAAGATCAACAGACCCCTGGCAAACTTGACTAAAATGAGGAGAGAAAAAAACCCAAATTAGTAGAATCAGGAATGCTAAAGGGGAGATAACAATAAACACCATGGAAGTCCAGGAAATCATCAGAGACTACTTTGAGAAACTATATTCAAATAAATTTGAAAATCTTAAAGAAATAGACAGATTTCTAGACACATATGATCATCCAAAATTGAACCAAGGGGAAATTAATCACCTGAATAGATCTATAACACAAAATGAAATTGAAGCAGCAATCAAGAGTCTCCCCAAAAAGAAAAGTCCAGGACCTGATGGATTCTCTGCTGAATTCTATCAGACCTTTAAAGAAGAACTGATACCAACCCTCCTTAAACTGTTCCACGAAATAGAAAGGGAAGGAAAACTGCCTAACACATTTTATGAAGCCAGTATTATACTTATCCCAAAATGAGGCAAAGACACCTCCAAAAAGGAGAACTATAGGCCAATTTCCTTAATGAACATTGATGCAAAAATCCTCAACAATATAATGGCAAACCGAATTCAGCAACACATCAAAAAGATTATTCACCACGAACAAGTAGGCTTCATCTCAGGGATGCAGGGGTGGTTCAACATATGAAAATCAATAAACCTAATAAACCACATTAACAGAAGCAAAGACAAAAACCACTTGATCATCTCAATAGATACAGAAAAAGCCTTTGATAAGATCCAACAGCATTTCATGATAAAAGCTCTAAGAAAACTAAGAATAGAAGGAAAGTACCTCAACATTATAAAAGCTATATATGACAAACCTACAGCCAGCATTATACTTAATGGAGAAAAACTGAAACCATTCCCTGTAAAATCAGGAACTAGACAAGGATGCCCACTATCTCCACTCCTATTCAACATAGTACTGGAATTCCTAGCTAGAGCAATTAGGCAAGAAGAAGGAATAAAAGGAATACAAATAGGTAAAGAAACTGTCAGAATATCCCTATTTGCAGATGACATGGTCCTATACCTTAAAGACCCAAAAAACTCTACTCAGAAGCTTCTAGACATCATCAATAGCTACAGCAAGGTAGCAGGATATAAAATCAACATAGAAAAATCATTAGCATTTCTATACATTAATAATGAACAAACTGAAAAAGAATATATGAAAACAATTCCATTTACAACAGCCTCAAAAAAAAATCAAATACCTAGGTGTAAACCTAACAAAAGATGTGAAAGACCTCTACAAGGAAAACTATAAACTTCTGAAGAAAGAGATTGAAGAAGACTACAGCAAGTGGAGAGATCTCCCATGCTCATGGATTGGTAGAATCAACATTGTAAAAATGTCTATACTCCCAAAAGTAAACTACATGATTAATGCAATTCCCATCAAAATTCCAATGACATTCATTAAAGACATTGAAAAATCTACCATTAAATTTATATGGAAACACAAGAGGCCACGAATAGCCAATGCAAATACTCAGTCAAAAGTACAATGCAGGAGGTATCACGATACCTGACTTCTAACTATATTACAAAGCAATAACAATAAAAACAGCATGGTACTGGCACAGAAACAGACATGAAGACCAGTGGAACAAAATAGAGGATCCAGATATGAAGCCACACAACTATAACCAACTTATCTTTGACAAAGGTGCTAAAAATATATGAGGGAGAAAAAGCAGCCTCTCCAACAAAAACTGCTGGGAAAACTGATTAGCAGTCTGCAAAAAACTGAAACTAGATCCATGTATTTCACCCTATACAAAGATTAACTCAAAATGGATCAAGGATTTAATATCAGACCACAAACTCTAAAGTTGATACAGGAAAGAGTAAGAACTTTCTCAATGGAACCCCAGCAGCAGAGCAACTAAGAGGTAGCATAGATAAATGGGACCTCATAAAACTAAAAAGCTTCTGTTCATCAAAAGAAATGGTCTCTAAACTGAAGAGAACACCCAGAGAGTGGGAGAAATATTTGCCAGTTACACATCAGACAAAGGACTGATAACCAGAATATATAGGAAACTTTAAAAACTAAATTCTCCTAAAACTAATGAACCAATAATGAAATAGGCAAGTGAACTAAACAGAACTTTCTCAAAAGAAGAAATTCAAATGGCTAAAAAACACACGAAAAAATGCTCACCATCTCTAGCAATAAGGAAATGCAAATTAAAACCACACTAAGAATCCACCTCACCCCTGTTAGAATAGCCATCATTAGCAACACTACCAACAACAGGTGTTGGTGATGATGTGGGGAAAAAGGAACACTTTTACACTGCTGGTGGGAATGTAAACTAGTACAACCACTCTGGAAAATAATTTGGAGGCTACTTAAAAAGCTAAACATTGATCTACCATTTAATCCAGCAATACCACTCTTGGGGATATACCCAAAAGACTGTGACATAGGTTACTCCAGAGGCACCTGCACACCCATGTTTATTGCAGCACTATTCACAATAGCCAAGTTATAGAAACAACGAAGATGCCCCACTACTGAAGAATGGATCAAGAAAATGTGGTATCTATACACAAGGGAATTTTATGCAGCCATGAAGAAGAACGAAATGTTATCATTCACTGGTAAATGGATGGAACTGGAGAACATCATTCTGAGTGAGGTTAGCCTGGCCCAAAAGACCAAAATCATTAGATCAAGGGCAAATACAACAAGGGGGAGAGCACACAAGGGCAGTGTGATTATAGACAAGACACCTAAAAAATTAGCTAGCATTTGTTGCTCTCAACGCAGAGAAACTAAAGCAAATACCTTAAAAGTAACTGAGGCCAATAGGATAAGGGGACTAGGAACTAGAGAAAAGGTTAGATCAAAAAGAATTAACCTAGAAGGTAACATACATGCACAGGAAATTAATGTGAGTCAACTCCCTATATAGCTATCCTTATCTTAACTAGCAAAAACCCTTGGTCCTTCCTATTATGGTTTATACCCTCTCTTCAACAAAATTAGAGATAAGGACAAAATAGTTTCTGCCGGGTGTCGAGGGGTGGATGGGAGAGGGAGGGGCGGAGTTGGTGGTAAGGGAGGGGGTGGGGGCAGGAGGGAGAAATGACCCAAGCATTGTATGCATATATGAATAACAAAACAATAAAAATTAAAAAAAAAAGTCTCTCCCAAAAAAGAAAAGTCCAGGACCTGGTGGATTATCTTTAACTTTAAAGAGGAAATATTACCAAATCTCCTTAAACTGTTTCATGAAATAGAAAGGGAAGGAACACTGCCTAACTCATTTTATGAAGCCATTGTTGCACTCAACCCAAAACCAGGCAAAGACACCTTCAAAAAGAAGTATAGTCCAATCCCTTTAAAGAACATTGATGCAAAAATCACCAATAATAATAAAATAATGGCAAACTGAATCCAACAACACATCAGAAAGATCATTCAACACTACCAAGTTGGCTTCATCCCTGGGATGCAGGGGTGATTCAACATAAGCAAATCATCAAATGTAAGACAGCACATCAACAGAAGCAAAACAAAAACCACGTGGTCATCTCAATAGATGCAGAAAAAGTAATAAGATTCAACAGCATTTCATGATAAAAGCTCTAAGAAAACTAGGAATAGAAGAAATGTACCTCAACATTGCAAAGGCTATATATGGCAAACCTATAGCCAAAATCATATTTCTTGGAGAAAGACTGAAACCGTTTCTTCTAAAATCCGGAATGAGACAAGGGTGCCCACTATTCCCACTCCTATTCAACATAGTCCTGGAATCACTAGATAGAGCAATTAGGCAAGAAAATAAATAAAAAGAATACAAATAGGTAAAGAAACTGTCAAAATATCCCTATTTGCAGATGACATGATCCTTCATCTTAAAGACCTAAAAAACTCTACCCAAAAACTCCTAGATACCATAAGCAGCTATAGCAGGGTGGCACGATACAAAATCAACTTACAAAAATCATTAGCTTTTCTATACACCAACAATGAACAATCGCTCCCTGGTGTTCTAGTGGCTAGGATTCAGCACTTTCAACAACAAACAAATTAAGAAAAAATATGTGGAAACAATTCCATTTATAATAGCCTCAAAAAAAAATCAAATACCTAGGAGTAACCTTAACAAAGGATGTGAATGATCGCTACAAAGAGAACTATAAACTCCTGAAGAAAGAGATCGAGGAAGATTACAGAAGATGGAAAGATCTCCTATGCTCATGGATTGGTAGAATAAACATAGTAAAAATGGCTATACTGCTGAGAGCAATCTAGATGTGAAATGCAATTCCCATCAAAATCCCAATGACTTTCATCACAGAGATTGAAAAATCTACCTTAAAGTTCATTTGGAAACACAAGAGACCGCGAATAGCCAACGTAATACTTAGCAAAAAGAGCAATGCTGGAGGTATCACAATACCTGACTTCAAACTATATTACAAAGCAATAGCAATAAAAACTGCATGGTACTGGCACAAAAACAGATATGAAGACAAGTAAAACAGAATAGAGGACCTGGATATGAATCCACAAAGCTATGCCCACCTTATTTTTGACAAAAGCACCAAAAACATAGGATGGAGAAAAGACAGCCTCTTCAACAAATGTTGCTGGGAAAAGTGGTTGTCTGCCTGCAGAAATCTGAAAATAGATCCATGTTTATCACTCTGTTTGAGTTGTACTAGTATCAACTCAAAATGGATCAAGGACCTTAATATCAGACCTGAAACTCTGAAGTTAGTACAGGAAAGAGCACAGAATACTCTGGAAGCAATAGGTATAGGCAAGTACTTCCTCAATAGAACCTCAGCAGCTCAGCAACTAAGAGAAAGTATGAACAAATGGGACTACATAAAATTGAAAAGCTTCTGCACAAAAACCAAACTGGTCCTTAAACTGAAGAGACCACCCTCAGAGTGTGAGGAATCATTTGCCAGCTATACATCAGACAAGCGACTGATAACCAGAATATACAGGGAGCTCAAAAACTAAACTCTCCCAAAATCAATGCACCAATAATGAAATGGGCAACTGAACTAAACATAAGTTTTTCAAAGGAAGAATTTCAAATGCCTAAAAAACACATGAAAAACTGCTCACCAACTCTGGCAATAAAGGAAATGCAAATCAAAACCACAGTAAAATTCTACCTCATCCCTGTTAGAATAGCTATCATCAAAAACACCACCAACAACAGGTGTTGGGAAGGATGTGGGGAGAGAGGAAGCCTCATACACTGCTGGTGAGAATGGAAGCTGTACAACCACTCTGGAAAATAATGTGGAGGCTTCTTAAAAAACTAAACAGAGGTCTACCATATGATCCAGCAATCCCACTCCTAGGGATATACCCAAAGGAATGTGACTCAGGTTACTCCAGAGGCACCTACACACCCATGTTTATTTCAGCACTATTCACAATAGCCAAGTTATGGAAACAGCCAAGATGCCCCACTACTGACAAATGGATTAAGAAAATGTGGTATTTATACTCAATGGAATTTTATTCAGTCATGAAAAAGAATGAAATCTTATCATTCTCAAGTAAATGCACGGAACTGGAGAACATCATGCTGAGCAAGGTTAGCCAGGCTCAGAAGTCCAAAAATCGTATCTTCTCCCTCATTTGTGGACTATAGATCTAGGGCAAAGGCAGTAATGTTGTTGTACTTGGTTCACACACTAAGGGGAGAGCACATAAGGGAGGTTTGTGGATAGGTAGGAAACTCAAAACTTGAAAGTGTTTGATGTCCCCACTGCAGAGGAGCTAATACAGTAACCTTAAAGCGACAGGATTCATATGGGAAGGTGACTGAGAAGTAGTGAAGAGGTCAGGTAGAGATGAATTAATATGGGTTGTAATACACCTGTGCATGTAAGCAATGCTAGGAATCACTCTGTATAGCTATCCTTATCTCAACTAGCAGAAAAGCTCTGTCTTTCTTTTTATTGCTTATGTTTTTTCCAACAAAATTGGAGGAAAGGGCAGAACAGGTTCTGACTAAAAGCGAGTGGGTGGGAGGGAGAAATGATCCAAACAACTTGCACACATAAGAATATATGAATAATAGAAAAAAAAGTAAATTGACAGGCAAGGTGAAGTAAATTCATTTGACTTCTTCAACTCATAAGAAGTAAGCCCACTCACATACTAGCTTTAGAAATTCTAGAAGTACCTATCAGTAGGAATGACAATGAAAAAAGGTGTGATTTCTTCTAGACTAGTTGATTTCTTTTTAATGACGTTTTAATGGAAAATAATATAAACAAGTGTTAAACCTGTAATCAGGATAAAAGTGTGTTTTCATTCACCATGCTTGAAAGCAAGATTATTGGCAAAGGGCACAGAGAGGACAATAGGTGTTAGAAGTAACTTTTTTGCTTTCTGTAGGTTCTTTTATACCTGTCAGAAGTAATTGGCCATAGAATTCAGTCACAAGTCAACAGTTTAGAATGTTTTATGAAGGAATCAAAATAAACAAAGAATGAAGTAATAAATTCCTTTTATCAAGGAGCAGAAAACGGAAATACATTAGGATTTCTTCTCCTTAGCATCCCAGAGAGAATGTTACTAAAAATGTAATGGAAACTAAAATAAGACCTGAAATATGCTTGCATTATATTACCCAGATTGTCACATTCAGCACTGAAATCCACATAACTATATATCTCATTCAGAGGGACTTATCAGCATTTAATCTAACAAGTTACTAACATATTTTTTGAACACGAAAGTAATTTAAGCACAATATTACATATCCTTAAGTGTTGGATCACTGAACAATATTTGCTAAAAATCCCTAGGGCACTATATGATTTTTTTTCTAGATATTTAAAAAAAAATAAGCATGATATACTGTGTGGCACACACATATAAAGAATACACTGTCTTCTATGTAAATTATTTTTTGTTATTTTAACAAAATACCTGAAAAAAAAAACTGAAATGTGGAAAGATTTAGGTTTGCTCAGTGTTTTTTTTTTTCAGAGGGTTCAGTCCATGTTTGTTTTATTCCCTGTAGATGGGCAGAACACCATGGTCACAGGAGTTTGTGATCTAGGAAAGCTGTTCATCTCTTGTAATGAGGAAGCAGAGAATGAGAAATAAAGGGGCCAGGTATAAGTTACTTCCAAGTGTAGACTCCTAGTGATCTACTTCCTCCAGGCCAGTCCCAGCTCCTGAAGTTTTCAGAACTTCACAAAACAGCGCCACACTCTGGGGAGCTAGGTTTTAACATCCAAGCATGTGGGATGTTCCATATTCAAATCATAATGTGTTAAACTTTACTTACAGTTATTTTGAATTTTTTGCACTTATAGTATTGTGTCAAGAAATTGTGAGCATTGTATCACTGTGTTTGTTAATTTTTCTCATTAACAGACTATAATTATATAGACTGTCAAGAAGTTCTGTTACAGGTAAATCTTCAAATTAACAGTTCAATAAATTTAGTATATCAAGACATCTTGTAGTTTGACATGTGAATGAATGGTTCATGTTGATATTTCTAGACACAAGAAGTGCCAAAAATAGTAAAATAAAGAATTATGTCCAGTTCTAATTTCCTTTCAATATTATTAGCAATAAGCAGCTAAGTCAGAGATCAGAAAAGCTACATGCAAGATATGTTATCATAACCAGCATTCATAATACTAAAAATTTTGAAAAAATCTACATGTCTAGAAAAAGGAATTTGGGTAACTCTAAGTGAATTCATATTCTCATAGTAAGCTTTAATAAGTGTAAGTATATCATGTGACTTGGGTTGTGTTCAAACTGTGTCTAAAGAGCAGTTAAAGGATCTCCATATGTTTGTGCTGTCCTCAGCATTGAATATGGACTTAATTTTATTCATTTACCATGAAATTCTTAGTGATATTTTGAACAAAACATGGACAACTATTAGCAATATTTAAAATTAGGTAAGTCAAATTATTTTTAATTACTCATATCCCCATGAAATAGAATAAATAAGTATATAAACCCAATAATAGCATCAATATTAATACAAGATATGCTAGTGCTTTAATTATTGTGTTATGGTTTTATTTAAACATGTCTTTGCATGAGAGCTTTTCTAGGAGTTAGTAGAGAAAATATTTCAGTATAAAATTTAGTAGATTCTGTTAGAAATTACTCAAAATCAAACAAAAACTTGATTAGTAGAGAAAATATTTCAGTATAAAATTTAGTAGATTCTGTTAGAAATTACTCAAAATCAAACAAAAACTTGCCTGAAGGTAGTGGAGAATAGATCTTATCATTAGATTCATTAACGATACAGAAGCAAATTTAGCTAAAATAAGACTCCTGAGAAATGTGCTGGGAAGGAAAATAGAAACAACAAGAAACCTAAAACTAGGATTCTAAATACCTGAAAAAAAATATTGACTAAGAAGTCAGTATTTACACTGTTGTTAAAGCCTCATAGAAAAATCATATAATAAGATTCAGCAGGAAAAGAACTAATAGTTTGTAGAATTAAATAAACACAGCCAAATACGGGAGAGCAAACTAAAAAGTTTGACCCTTTGGAATTGAAATTGAAAAGTTATGAAGAAATAGAAGAAAGAGAAAAGTAATCAAAGAGGAAGTAAAAAGTACAAGAGGAGAAGAAACGATGCATTAATGAAACTTTAAAATTATATAGCCTATCGTGATTTTGATAGTTTTAAAAATTCTACATTCATTCTGTGTACAGAGTACACTAACCATATTTACCTTCTTAACTCCCTTCTTTTACCTTCACTCTCTCTTAAGTGACCTCCCCTTAGCATGACTTGTTTTTCATACCATTCCTGTATTTGTATTTGATCTATATTCCTCATATGAGAGAAAACGTGGCTTTTGGCCTTTACAATCACCATAAGAAGGGGAACTAAGGAAGAAAGAAGAAAAATAGAGAACAACCAATTTTGGTTATGATACAAATACATACAATGAAATGTCTCAAGAAAACTCTGAATAGCTATCTTAAACAAAAAAATGCCATTTTTCCTTTTTTATTTTATTTTTTATATAATCAGAGCAACAAAACAGATCTTGCCTGGGGGAGGGCTGTTGGTACCAGTGGGAGAAGGGAGGAGGTGGAGAAAGGGTGGAGGAGGGTGAATATGGTGCAATACTATATATACATGTATGCAAGTGGAAAAATGATACCTGTTGAAACTATTCCAGGAAAAGGGATAGGGTAAAGGAGAATGATGGAGGGAGGGAATTTAAGTATAATATATTTGTTGTATTTTAAGAACTTTTGTGGATGCCACAATGGACCAACACTCAGCACATTAAAAAATATACAGCCTTGAGAATGGTACTGCAGAAAAGATATGACAGTTACTGTCTTCTGTAGTGCATTTTCTGTGCTTTGAGTATACAAACTGTAAGTAAGTTGTATGGAATTTTTACATATCAGGTAAAATGGAATTTCCATTGTTTCTGTGATCCTTAGCAAGAAGTAAATCAAAATATGATTTTTTTCTATGTGAAATTAATTGCATCTTAAAGGTTAATATCAATAATTCCAACAAAAATAACTACCACCATAAAATTTACATAGAATACTTAACTGGTGTTGGAGAACCATGATTACAAAAGAGGTTTTCCCAAGGACAGGCTAATGCACTGCACTAAGATGTGCTGATTTCCACAAATGTGGGAGACTCTATAGCATAATTTGTGGTATTAGAGGTCTGTGTTCACATGCTCCCCTGAAAAAAAATTAATTAGGAAAAAAGTACTTGACAATTACGTATGAGGAAACAAAATATTTGAAAAAAGTGGCTTGAATTTTAAAAACAATCTATTTGCATATGAAATATATACACATGTACATAATTATGATTAGGTATAAAATACAAATACATTTCTACATTGTCATGCATATATGCATTTATGCATATAAAATAAACATATATGAATCTAACACTGAAATTTTTATAAGATGTTTCTGTTTAAAATTTGTTAAATATTTTTAAGTTTCAGTTTGTCTCTTAGTGTTATTCTTAACCTTAAAGGGCATTTTTACAGGTTTAGCTAATCTAAAAGAAGATAGCCTTTTAAGTAGTACTTTAAATATCCAATAGTCTAGCTGTGTATGCACTTAATTAACTATAATGTATATTTTATTAAGGTTAGTGGATAATTGAGTACTTAGATTTCTCTTGAAATTGTTTGCTTTCAACAAAATGATGAACCCAAAATTTCATTCCCATATAATAAAATTGCATAATCTTCAAAATTTCATAACTAGTTTTACTGCTCATGTGTAGTCAGAGGGTCCAAAGAAACTTAACTTTTGCATACATTCATTTTTCTCTGTTCTCTACAAGTTTTTATCTTAGTGAAAGATTTTCTAGTTCAATTAGTTAGAAAATAAACAATATAGGAAGACATATTACAATACTTTCGTGTATTATTTTTTCTATTTCTATATAAATAATTAAACTGATAATGTCATCTATGTGCATGCATTTGTCTATTCCTATCTAAGGTCATGCCAGTATTTAAATTCAAGATCACATCACTGTTTTCCCAGTTTCTTAGTCTTATCTTCTCACAATCTGTTTCACTCCTACATTAAAATGTTTTGCTAGTATACAAATTTGTGTCCAACTTTTGTTCAAAATTTTGAGATGGTGCATTCTAAACATGAAAATTCATCAAAGACATTAAATCTCTTCATAGTATTATCAAACCAAGTTCTTTAAAACATTTCCCTTTGTACTCTCTCACTTCTAAACCTTTGAGCTATCATTTATTTTCATGTTGCCTGCCATCACACATTCTGCACATGGCCCTTCCACATATTTTCATCTGTAATGAATTCCCTAATGGTCATCATGGGGACTCAGGAAATAGTTCACTAATAAACCCACTGTTTTTTTTATATACTTCCTTCAAAGCAATAGTTAAATCTATTAGACTTTCTAGTTACGGGGTGTATATCCCTGGAAAAAACATGATAAGTCAAATGATTTACAGTCTTAAATCTAACACTAATATTCTCTACAAGTCAATCCTAGTATTCTCTACAACTATGTTGACATATTCCCTCTCTTATGAACTTAATCCTCTTTGTTATAAAATGGCAAGATTTCTATTTTAAAACTATCAGTGACTCATTGCATGAATTACCTGAAATTGGGAATGCTTGTATCAATCCACATTGAATTTACACTAAAAACATATTGGCAGCTAGTAAGCTATCTAGAAACGATGTTTACTACCTTGATAGGATACGTACAGCCATTTTTAGGTATACATTGGAAAATATTAATGTTTTTCAATGTGTTAAAGGATAATGGAGCCCTTTCTCCTTCAAGCTTTTTTTTCTTTGGCATACAAATGAAGGATCTAGAGGACTAATGAGCCCCGTATAACAACAAGCTTTGACCAGTGGCAGAATTACCGTAATTTAGACATGTCAGAAACTGTTAAAATGCCAGAAATGGAAGTAGTGAAATTTAGTAGTTTTATTTTGATTTTCCTTATGTTATCCTCAAAGTATCTAGTGTCATGAGTTAGCTAAAACCTCAAAGTTGATTATAGTTCATAAGGTTTGTAAGTATCAATTCTAATTCATTCTCCAACCATTGTTAGTTCTCTCATTCTCCAGAGGAGAATGCAATGCAATTATGTTACCTGAAGCATTTCTGTGACTAAAATCCCTCCAAATGAAAACCTACAGTTCATTGTCTTTTTACCTAACTCCCTAAGATCTATCTTCAAACAAAAGCTCAGTGTCATAATATGAAACATTACGTATATCTATTTTAAAAACTGTTTCCCAAAAAAGCTTATTCCAACTTCAATTATTAATATGAAAATAAAATGCTCTTTGCAGAGAAATCTAAAATGTATAGGATCATCATAGAAGAGGTATTGTGAAAGA
Organism: Castor canadensis; assembly: GCF_047511655.1. Taxonomy (NCBI): domain Eukaryota; kingdom Metazoa; phylum Chordata; class Mammalia; order Rodentia; family Castoridae; genus Castor; species Castor canadensis. Next base: position 154,839,876 of record NC_133391.1, on the reverse strand, counting down.
ATATAATTAGATATAAGCAAAATACAAAATATATGTTTGGATTTCTTTCTGAAAGATGAAAGTAAGTATCAACAAGCTAAGACCACTAGTAGGATATCTTCACTTTCAGCAAAATATACAGAGGCACAAGCAGTACTGAGGGAACTGAATCTCAGGGGTAGTAAAATAACTTCAGAGGATCAAATATACACAAATAAGTGGGAAAATTCAATTTCAGGTCTCTTCCATTCTGAAGCTTATCTTCCTTGCAATGTGATTGTGTCCACAGTCATTTAGCTAAAAAGCACAGCAAGACTAGAGAGTTACCAAAGCCTGTAATTATGAATGGGGCTCATTCACAACAAAAATTACTGATGTCACTTAAGAAAGCCCAGGTTTAAGTGTTGCTTCTTAACTCTAAATTCACATGTTTGGAAACTCTGATACTCCACAGCTGATCTGACATCATTTAATATGTTAAAGATATAAGGATATGTGTATAGGTTGAAAAAAATCCTGAAAGTTGTATAATACCAATAAACTTCAAAAATGGTCTTGAAAAGTATTGACAAAATCATTTCTGTAATCTGTAATATACGGTATACCTTGTAATTAACTGATTGTATGGCTTTAAACACATATCAAACATGCCAGGACTAAGTTACCTAATTTTCTAAGTGAGAAAATAAGATAAGATAACATTTAGGACCCCTTCATAAATATAAATATATAATAATTTAAAATATAGAAAATATGTAATTTAAAATTTATTGTATTCTATAAATTTAAATTTGCAATGGATGAGTTAAAAGTCAATATGTGGCCTGTAAGAAAACTTTTTCATATTTATTTTATAAAGTGTCATGACTATACAAATTTCTTACACAATTTTGACAGATTAAAAAACCACAGTTTGAGCTATTGAAGAAATAAAAATATAGAGGCATAGATGATAGGCAGGAAAACATCAAAAGAACCTAAATGAACTATGATTTACTGTAGTTACAAAAATAAAATGCTTGACAGGAAAAATGTAGGCCAGTGAAAAAAGGCAAAATGGAATGGGTAAAAAGGTAGATAATAATACTGACAAATTTCCTATTGGCCTGCTATGATACTTCCTTTCTAAGCATTCTGCAGGCCAGATAAATAAAACAATAAGCATTTCCAACATTAGTTCAAATTAATTGCATCTAATTCTTTTAGGTCATTACCAGGAGATCAATATTTGCACATGGAAAAAAGATCATTTCAACTCTTCTTTTAATTTCAGTGTAATATTATGGAAAAGTCAGCCAATTAAAACTAATAAAGGTATTTGTGATGACCATCTATCACTTTCTGTGTGCTCATATTTCACTACCAACATTTACTTCTTCTGCATCTTCAGATATGTACTCTTCTAGGATTTATTTAATTTATCTAGGTCTGATGTGATAACAAAGACACAAAAAAGAATTTTAGCCAGGTGCTGGTGGCTCACATCTGTAATCCTAGATACTTGGGATGCTGAGATCAGCAAAATCATGGTTTGAGGGTAGCCTGCAAATATTTACTGAGAATCCATCTCAAATATTTACTGAGAATCCAAAAGAACCAGAGCAAAATAGACTAGAGGTGTGGCTCAAGTGGTAGAGAGCCTGCTTGGCAAGCATTAAGCCCTGTGTTCAAACCCCAGTTCCACCAAAAAAAAAATTAAATTTTATTATAAAATTATCTTCTACTCTCAGTATAATTCAACTGAATTCTAATCTTAAATTTTATACAAATGAGTGGAACAAAGAAATGTAAAATCTATACTAAGTGAGAATAAATTTAAGATATAATGCATCTCATTTAGTTTTTATAACAAATAAATTTAATGACTTTATAATGAAAAAAGACATAATATAATAATGCATATGCAAAATCTTAAAGAAATATTTATGAGAAAAAATATACAACTCATTATCCTTGAGTCTTCTTGATGCTTACTCATTCTATCTGAATCTAAAACCTCCTTTGTTTATTCTAATTTTGAACAAATGTAATTTTAAAATTTAAAAAGAGAGTCCTATTTCTTATTCATAGAAGAGCTCATAAGGTTCATGGGAAAATTTTTATCTTCTCTCATAGAAGCCATGTTTGACACTTCTAAGTGTGTTTTACTTTGCTATAGCTCTTCAGAAAGTACAACTTTTGACTATTTTTTTCTGTTTCAGAAACTGAAGATCACCTTGAGAATGATTGCCTCATTTGAACCATTTAAGAGAGAACAGGAGAGCAATTTTACCAAGGACTAAACAGTTTCAAATGGGCTGAGACACTGACTCTGGACAGCCAAATGACCATTAAAACAGAGATGGGCAGTTGTGGAATATGAAACTAATTTAGGAAATGTGTGTTTTGACATTTTTTTATTACTCAAGCAGTCATGTAAACTCTACATTTCCTTCTAGATAGGGGAAAAAGTTATTCTTGCCATAGAAATGAAAGGACAGTTAAACGGGGAAACTCATTTATATAGATTTTCAAGTGACTAAGATAAAACCAACAATACCAAAATGATATAAGTGGGGAAGTGATAAGTGCAGAAAACCACTTAATATCTGACCCTTGTCTCCCAGAGCCTCTCAGAGCCATCAGTAGCTGACATGAAATCAAGAAGCACACAAAAGAGGGGAGAACTAGAAAATGGTTAAAAGCCATCCTGCCTTAAACCAAGTAATAATCTGTTAATATCTTGATCCCTGAAAGTATCTTTGGAAAGTGTTTTAAATGGTGTGTGTAATTTCAACTCACTCTGAATTAAATAAAGGATAAAATTGTGGTCCTTTATAAACCCTTTATCTATAGTTTTCGGTCTACCACAATTTGGCCGAATGTAATATCTGAACCTGAAAGTTGTTCATTGAAACAAAGCAACACATAAATTTCTATAATTAACACAGCTAAACATTTAGTTTAATGTGATATAGCTCTCTTATAAATGTATTCTGTAGCTGAATATCTGTAGCTGAATATTCCATTTTCGGAAGAAGTAAAATCTTTTAAACAACATTTTGTGTCATGAAGCACATCAATATAAGAAAAAGGAACTCAAGGGAATATTCCTGGATCTTTAAAAAGTCATGATTAAATAATTCTTGTGTATTTAATATTCTAAGTAACAATAATTTTACAAATTATTGTTGTATTCTTGGAACACTATACCTCAATATCAAAGCAGAAAAACTAAACAACTAAATGCAGACATACTTCTGTTCTTGAATTTGTATTAGTTAATTGGTTAAATAATCAATTATAGTAGTATAACTGAAAAAGTCCAGATAGAGTATATATGGATGAGAAAATGCACTTGAATTCTTTCTAAGCTAAAAATAATTTTTGATCCCATTTATCAAGGCTTTCCTTTGTTTGCAAAATAAAAAAATTTTTCATCTGAAATTGTATCTGTACAGTTCTTACCTATTATACTTTTGTCCTTGTAAAGTTTTAGGAATGCCATCTTATTATTTTCTGGTTACTATTTGTGAAGTTTGTAATATCTTTCCTTTAGAGACTATGAAAATTTTTGTTAGATAGAAGCCTTCCTGTTTCTCATTTCAGGAAGTCAACATAACCCATCTGCTGCTTTCCTTTCCCAGATGTATGCAGCTATGCCAAATTGTTCTGAGTTGAGTTTTATTTTACCCACCACACTTACACTTTCCATGTTTAATTTGCCATAGACACAGATGCAGAGTAGGTAGAGAAGAGCAATGCATTTAGATGCATGTAGTGTTAGGCTTGGAAAGATTTTCACAGGAACTTTGAATTATACTTCTAAAATGTAAATAATTTAACTAAAAAGTAGGTGCTAGTTAATCAAAATGGGTGTTGCCTTCAAAATGATACCTGACTTCATGATCCAAGTTCTGATTCCAGATTATCTTGCCAGATTACCTTGAGGAAATGACTTAACTTCATTGCTTCAAACTTTGAACGTTCCCAATTTAAGATCTTATTACTTTTCAAGAATTCCCCAGGGACGCTGCTGAAAAACAAATCAAGATGCATACATAGATAGATGACAGATCTTAGATAAGATAGATGATTGATATGGGACTTACAAAATGATTGTGGTCTATAACTATAAAATAGTATTCTAAGATTCTGAAACTGGGGATACAAAATAGGCTGTTTTTATTATTATTGTCATTTAAAATAACAGTTAAAAAATTAGACAAATTTGTTTTTTGTGCTGGGAAAATATTTTTTATAATTTTTAAATTTGCTTACATGTGTATAAATTCTTATTAATGAGATCATTGTAATGTGGTATAACTCCACTGAAATATTCCCAAAAAAGTATTGTGGGAGATTTATTTATTAAAATTTATTTACTTAACAATTGCCCAGTGGAAAGGCTGTATCTGGTCACCATCATCATGTTGGTCGAGCATTTGATATAGAAGTTGTTCAAATTTCTTAAACCACCAAAGGGTAAATTTTATACCTTAGAGGTTAAAACTACTCAAATGATATTTGAAGTTGAGAGGTTGATAATTATTCTTTGTTTCATGTCAAAATACTGTTATATTTCTACCTAAGAAAAATTGCAAAATTAGGGAGACCAAATATACATTGCACTTAAAGGACAATAATGGAGGAAGAAAGAGAGATCATTCATTCACCTTTGAACTGCTGCTTATATTAATATAGTCACTGTTAGAGTAACAATAGATATTCAAAAACATGGAATATATATACCTGATGGATGCTTATAATTTATCTATTTTTAAATGATGCTAGAACATAGAAATTAGATGTTCACAATAAAAGTGCTGCTTTTAGAAGTATCAGTACATTCATGGTCTGATTAAATGTGTGGATTTTTGTTGAAAAGGCCCTCTATCCTAACTTGTAGAATGTAAGACTTTGAGCACAGTGTAATATCAGAAGAGATATCATTTATGCTTCTTAGTACTAGAGAATTTAGGATGAAACACAAACAAATAATACTCTTCAAGACTATTTATAAGGATGTCAAATGTCTGCATATTAGTTTCCTATCTTTCCAAATGTCCTAGATATGCATTTAAAATAAATATGAATGTGAAATGATATGTACAAGTTTAAGAGTACACAATCAGCCCTTTTGACTTTCCAATCACTACCATCCCTATCAGCACAGAATGAATTAATCAAATATCTTCATTCAATCTTTCCATATTAATAAAAAATGCCCCAAAGCTAGTTCAGTATAGTTTGGGTTAAATTCAGAGACTGATGCCATTGTCACACAATCTGATATAGATGTGTTTCTTTCAAAGAATTAAGAATGATATTTAATACAGTATAAACTAGTAAAATAATTCTTTAATTTGGAGATCATCTTATTTTGGAATTACCTTAATTGAAAATTCTAAAATATCTACTCACTAAAAAGCCAAGAGATCACTACAAAGAGTCAAAACAAATAACACATAGAAATTTGGATTACAGTGAAGATTGATGCTTAGACTACTTTTATTTTAATGATATTTTAAGACTACTTGTATTATGAGAGTCATGGAATATATTTTCAGTAGAATGATTTACACAAAATCTAATTATATTCTCAGATTTTTCAGCTAACTTGGACTGGCCTGAATTGGTTCTATAATTATTTACTCTATTACCATAAAGACAAAAAATAATATGGTTACTAATTTTGGAGACAAACAATGTAGACAATCCTTCTTTAGGTATCCTTGTATAATCTAATGTTTTTAGTTGACACAGAGGTAAAAACTGATAATTTCAACATGAGACTATACACATAAAGGAGTACTGATATTCACTAAGAAGCAGGCAATAGAGTGTTCAGCTCTGTTAGAATTTTTATTCTATTGTAGAGAAACAAAATGTTTATTTTTTGGTATATTAGATAACTATTTCCATAATAATTTGTTAGGAGTCTACCACAAGTTCTGTTCTTACTTCCAAAGAACTCTTTGTTTACGGACTGACACAGAGCTCCTTACTCTAGTTTGCTTGTAGCAGATAGTTACTGACCATTTTTTTTCAACATGCATATCTAGTTGCTTACAGAGAATTGAAAATGTTGCAATGTGTTGAATCTTGGAGCAACCTCAGCTTTCCATACACTTGGGTTGGAAAGAAGATATATACATTCCCATGGAACAAAAATAAAGAGGCCTGATAAAGCCATTCTCTTGTGTTATACTTAATGGAGGACTCACTGAATATCTACTTCCATAAAATTGCCTGTCATAAGCACTGAAATCTTATGGGCTTCGTGATGGTGAGATAATATTTTGACTGCTTCATATAACATTTGTTCTTTACTTTCCTCTTTACCTTTTGAAAATTACAAGTTTGTGTTGTGTAAATTGTGATGAAGTATTTGTCAGCTTGTTACTGTGGTTGGTATGAACACTCTGTTTCCTCATTTGCTATCCCAAATCCCAGTACGGGAGCTTCTTCTACCAGCTGTTCCCATCAGATTCACATATTGAACATGTGCTTATTCTTAACTTCACCACACATTTTCCTTTAAGAGAAATCTTTCAAAACTACCAATACCTCTTTTAGCTCAGCTCTAAGGGTAATAAATGGATATAGTTTTATTATTTATTTATTCATATTTTTTGCGTACTGAGGCCCAAACTCAGGGCTTACACTGTGAGCCACTCCATCAGCCCTTTCCTAGGAAGGCTTTTTTAGGGTCTCACCAACTATCTGCCTAGGCTGGCTTCGAACTGGGATCCTCCCAATCTTCCCCTCCTGAGTAGCCAGGATCACAGATGTGAGCCACTAGCACTCAGCTGGGTTTTTATGTCCAATATTTTTTTTTTATGAAATTAGTTGTTCCAATGTTTGGTACATATGTTTACAATTGTTATATTGTCTTGAAAGAATGCCCTATATCAGTATGAAGTGACCTTCCTTTGTCTCTTCTTTTTTTTTTTATCTATTTATTCACATGTGCATATATATTCAACGGTAGGGATTATTTCTCCCCACTTACCCCCTTCCTCCTTCCCCTCCACCACCTTTGCTTCCAGGCAGAACCTGTTCTGCCTTTCTCTCTAATTTTGTTGAAGAGAAAACATAAGCAATAACAAGGAAGACAAAGTGTTTTTGCTAGTTGAGATAAGGATAGCTATACAGAGAGATTCCTAGCATTGCTTCCATGTGCAAATGTGTTACATCCCAAGATGATTCATCACTAACTGACCTTTTCACTAGTTCCTGATCCCCTTCTCATATTGACCTCTGTCCCTTTAAGGTTTCTGTATTAGTTCCTTTGCAGTGGGGACATCAAATACTTTCATGTTTTGGGTTTCTTACCTATCCCCATTCCTCCTGTATGTGCTCTCCCATTATCATGTGACCCAAGTCCAACAACATTGCTGTATTTGCCCTTGATCTAAAGTCTGCATTCTGAGCCTACCTAACCTCGCTCACAATGATGTTCTCCAGCTCCATGCATTTACTTGTGAATGATATGTTTTCATTCTTCTTCATGGCTGAGTAAAATTCCATTGTGTATAAATACCACATTTTCTTAATCCATTCATCAGTAGTGAGGCATCTTGGCTGTTTCCATAACTTGGCTATTGTGAATAGTGCTGCAAAAACATGGGTGTGCAGGTGCCTCTGGAGTAACCTGTGTCGCATTCCTTTGGGCATATCCCCAGGAGTCAGATTGCTGGTTCATATGGAAGATCTATGTTTAGGTTTTTAAGAAGCTTCCATACTTTTTTAAAGACTGGTTGTATTAGCTTGCATTCCCACCAGCAGTATACTAGGGTTCCTTTTCCACCACATCCTCACCAACACCTGTTGTAGGTGGTGTTTTGATGATGGCTATTCTAGCAGGGGTGAAGTGGAATCTTAGTGTGGTTTTGATTTGCATTTCCTCTATGGCTAGAGATGGTGAGCATTTTTTCATGTGTTTTTTGGCCATTTGAATTTCTTCTTTTGAGAAAGTTGTGTTTAGGCAGTTGTTCTAACGCAATGTGCAATTTTGATTCATGTCTCACTCCAATACTAGGAGCTCTGAAAGGCAGAGTTTATTCTCTTTTTATTCAGTATTATTTTCCTGCATAATTTCCATTGGCACTGAATAGCTTAGAGAAATAATGTTTGGAATAGACTGAACAATAATGTATCACACCTAAGAGGGCATTGGAGAAAATAGCATTTAAGTAGGGCTTTGTACTTGCTTTCATCAATTTAATAATTGTGTATACCTTGTTATAATCTGTGCTGTAGCGATTATCTGAAAAAATTATATATGCTTTCCTACAAAATAAATTCTATGCTACATTATTTTATCTCACCCTTATTACTTCAAATAAATAGTCAATAAATATAAATCTGTACAAAAAGATTCCTAGGTTCCCCCGCCCACACACAGAGACATTAACATGTGATCCATAGCCATGCCATATGTTCAGAATACTGAGACTATGTCCTCCACACCTTTTGAGTTTTCCTATGAAACACAATCTACAACTCCAGTCCACTATATAGCATGTATTTCAGTTTAAGACAGACCTTTTCCCCTTACATTTTTTGCTCTCATTGCTTCAAGCTAAATAACAAAATATTAGTAAAGTAATAAGTTTCTTTTATTATTTTTCTTTAGGTGTTTGAAAAGGAATTGAAGAGGAAAATTCTATACCTAATAACTTCACTTGTGGATAAAAAGAAAAGCTATATAGTTTTGTAAAATGAAAATAGTAAAGGAAACAGAGTAACCTGTGCTCTTGAGCCATACATTTCTGAATACAGTGTTTTGTACATAATAGGAACTTAGGATAAAGCACCATTGATTACTCCCTAGAACTTGAATTACAAGTTTGATTTTAATTCTTTTCTACCAAGCATTTGAAAATCTTAGCTGTAATTTAACTTTCCCATATTTTGTCTCCCTTCTTTAAGAGGTATATTGCAATTCCCTTTTTTTGGACTTAGAAAAATATCTCTTCACAATCTGGATGTCAAAAATCCATTGCTTTATTCATCTACTTAGTACTATTAATGGCTAAGTAGATGCAAGAAAAAGGAAACAGATTAAGATTTTATGTTCTGAAAACAATTTTCTATTTCCCACTTTTACCTTTGCTACTAAACTACATGGTTAAGTCATTCATTTTACTAATTGTAAAATGGACACAGTTTTGGACATTTTATTATAGGTTTAGAAAGTCATAAGAAATAGGGATCAATATTAACTGATACTTCTAACATAATTTTGAAATTATAGGACATTTATATAATTTTGGCTTTTTATGATTTCCTTATCTACATTTTCTTCTAATTGAAAATCATATCTTCATTTATTGCCTTTTCTGGTCAAATTTACTTTCCCTGAATTCCATTTCCTAATAATTTAAGTTGTAGTATTTTGAAAAGAACTTGCCTTGGTGAAAAGCAATTTATTAGTAAACTTCAACAACGCAATAACATTTTATGACTTTATAACATTTGTGAAAAGGCCTTAATGTATGCTATAATTTGGGAAAATTTTTGAAAGGCTGAAAATATTAACAATTAAGTGCTTTGTCTTAAATAATAAAAGCATACTATTGCTTGGGAGTAATAATCAGAAACACTTACTATACACAGAAATCTGCTTATAATTTTGCAACCAAAACACCAAAAGGAAAAAAGTCATATAGAAGCATACAGAAAACCACATTCCTAATCTTGTATCGAATAATAAAAATTACAGCATTAGAAAAATAATGGTTTTAAGAAATTCTGTTTAAGATTGCATGATTTCCAAAATGTTGATTTCCTTAATTAACTAAAATCAAAAGAGAAGAACAAGTATCTCAGAAATGTACTTGGAAAAAACTTAATGAAAAAAGAGAGCATAGCAGGTGACATGTCCCAACAATTTTCAGAAAAAATATAGTAGAGAAACTGGAATAGTTATGCTAATGGCCATGTGGCAATCTAAAGTGTGAGCAAAACTCACAGCATTAAAAAACCAAAACCACCAGAAAAATTACATGAAAACTTAATTTCAAGCACATTTCACTGCAGGCAAGAAAGTAAGGGAGATGAATGAGTATGAAAATGATGGCAAAGCATGAATTCAAAGAAGGAAGCAAGCTTTGAAGCTGGTAATGCCTCAGGGTATTTGATAATCACTGGATGCTATGTCTTGAGTTTTAATTATCTATGTATGTATGGGAGCAATACAAAACATAGGTCCAATTTTAGGGTGTCAAAGAAAGTCTAAATCCTTGAAAAGGAAACTATACATAAAAACTTGGCAAAACTAAATGTCCACAACACAGCACTAGAAATTCTATTTGCTGGTAGATAGGGAAAGATAATAAAATTTCCTAGAACATGTACAAATAAGGCAGAACCTCAGTTAATTGTATTCAAATGATAAGACAAGAAGAGGTCTTAAATTGATTGTGAGGTAGTACTGATACCAGATAGGTCCTGAATCACATTACTGAAGGAAAGTGCCCTTAAATTTAAGGCTTCAGAAAACAAACAAACAAACAAACAAAAATCAACAGATAAAGCAGCTCTGACTCACAATAAGAAAGTTAATAAGCACATAAAGAAACAAACTATTTTGGAAGGAATCAGAAGAAACAACAGACACTATCTACATCCATATAGTTATAGATATATAATGTCTTTTATAGATAGTTATAGATAGTACCAGGTAATTACATATACATATACATACACATGTTTTCTTTATTAAAATTAGTGATTAGTTGCAGTGATTTATGCCTATAATCCTACCTACAGTATGGCCATTCAAAGTCAGTCTCAGCAAAAAACTGTGAGACCACATCACAATAGAAAAGGCTAGGCATGGTAGTGCATGTCTGTCATCACAACAATAATGGAAGGCATAAATAGGAAGACTGTGGTCCAGGCCAAACTCGGCAAAAGGTGTAGTCTCCCTGTCTCAAAAGTACCTGAAAGAAAAGGGCTGGAGGAGTGGCTTAAGTAGGAGAGCGCCTGCCTAACAATTGTGAAGCCCTGAGTTCAAATCCTAGTGCCTACAGTAATAATAATAATAGCGATAATGATAATAACTATAATGGTTTAGAAATTGTAGCAGAGGAAGAAAAGATCTGAAAAATAGGCCAATTAGATTTTGGAAAAAAGAAGAACCTTTAGAAAGTAAAAATGTGATAATTAAGATGACAAATCCTGTGTATGGTTTAAATAACACATTTGAGATATCTAAAAGAGAATTCAAAGCTAAAAAATACAACTAGGAACAAAAAACTGTATAGCAGGTGATGAAGTAGAAAACATAGATGGTATCCTAAGAGCCACTGATAAAATGAGAGACTTTAACATATGGCTACTCAGAGTTCCAGGAGTAGCTAATACAGAAAACAGGGGGAATACCATGCGAGAATGTTCAGAATTATTTAAACTTATGAATCCTTAAAGATTGAATTAATTCCCAAACGAATAAGAAAACTTGGTCTCTTTTGGTCACATCATGATGAAGGAAAGCTCAAAATGTAATGAAAATATGTGAAAGTAGGTGGAACAAGTGTGTACGGGAAGTTGTATCGTACAAGGACACAATTAGGAACTCAACAGCATCACTCGCACTAACCAGAAAAATGATATAATTAAGGCAGGGATGATTTAATTGAAGACAGTATGAAATGAAAGGAAAGTGACACGTAATTTTTTTTAACATTTGAAGACTAAAAATAATTTAGTAAAATAGAACTCCGTTCAAAGGAGAAAAAAATACACGAGTAGTAATAAGGAAGAACAACAGAAAAGCACCATAAAAATAGCATTGTTGAAAAGAGTAAGAAGAGATGTTCAAGGTGAGGTCAATATATTTGGTAATTTTGATCTGAAGAAAGAAACAATGTAAAATACAAATTAAGGAAATTGACTCATGAATAAATGTTGAAAGTTAGTCAAATAAAATAAATCATGCAAGGCCCTAAATTTAATCCCCCATATCACACAAAAAACTTGATATTGAAAAGTTGTTAGACAGCAAAACAGAAAATCCTGTTGTGTAGATGAGTTACATCATATATTTTAAATATTAAACTAGTCCTTTCAGAAAGTACAAAAAGAAAGAATAATAGCTGAGTGTTAGTTTATTCTACCTAGTGATATAAAAATAAATCCAATGATACAATAAATGAACAAATAGCTGACTTCTATCACAAAATTGATGCAGTCTTCCCAAAGAAAACAGAAATAAATACAAAATTGATTCACCACAGACTTATCAAAGGGGAAAAAATATAAATACTTAAAACATGAACAAGAAAACACTCAGTTATTGTCGTTGTAGAAAGTAAAAGAAAAATATCTTCACAAAATAAAATGAGAAATGATAAGACAACCGTGGCACTGTGTGGTAAAAATATCAAAAGCTGTCTTAAAAGTGGTGAAAATGCCAGAATTAATCACTATTATCGAATGAACTCATTATATTAAGCACATTGCTCAGTCCCTCACACACGTCCTGCTTTGCTATTCTGTTTTCAACCAACAGAAGAGTTTTGCATTGGTACTCTGCAGAAATCAATCCAGTTGTCTTCCTTATTTCCTCAGAGGAACAAAAAAAAAAATCTTACAATGATTTACAAGTTACAGGATTTGCCTGACTTTTCTTCTTGGTCATCTTCAGTCTCTATTCTAGTGACACTGACCTTTGACTTAAAGCAATGCTCATTTCAAAAGATTTCCAAAGGCATTTAGTTTGCCAGTTGTTATCATTCAATCCTTGCTGTACACCAGTGGGGAATGAGACATTTTCCTGAAACCTAGTAGCTATCAACTTCCCTCTCCACCATTCCCATACCCCAAAGCCTTCCACCTAACTGTACTATCTCTTTCTCTAGAGCAATTGTCACCTAATATTCTAAATAATTTATTATACATAAAGATGTGCTTAATGAAGTCTTTGAATCTAAACAATTTGGATAATGAACAAGTCTTCTAATGTATATCATGACAGCAGGCATACATCTGTCTGTTATAACAGAGAGATTAGGATGTGGTTTTTCACTCTATGGCTTATTATCTATTTTACTTAATAATATAAGACCCATCCATGCATCTTTGCCTTTTTCACTGATGTAATTCAAAAGTCTAGAGTAATGATTTCCCACATAAATATCTGTTCAATAAGGAAATGACTGACAATTTTCCCCTAGACATGAAAATAAATTATCTTCCCCAAAACATTCTGTGATCCTAAAATTAGCCAAATACGCTTGATCAGTTAATAACTAGCAGATGGAATTCCTAATAATTTATAAAACCTGGATTTTCAGTTCAGCACTCAAGAATTATCCATAAGGTATAGATTTACATTAATTTGTCCTGTTATTTAATTCTCTTAAAGTTTTAGATTTTAACTGATTGCCAGAAGGGGTTTTGTTTATATTTTCCACGTAATATATTTCTTCAAATATTAAAGCTTATTTGCTTCTCACTTGAAAAGTAGGTGGATTTTTGCAAAATGAAAGGAGAAACAGGTGTTGAACATACACAGACTGACAGATGTAAAACAAATAGACCAACAGAAAGCATTTGGAGTCTTTACTTTCTTGCCAGTCTGAGACCTTAACGCAATGTACAAAGTGCTGTGAGGATCGTCCTTATGTTTATTCATCAAGTAAGAAAAATTTGCACATCTCTCTCTCTCCTTTGTATAGAAAGTTCTGTGAAGTATGATGAAATAAAAGGAACATTTGAATGACAAGAGTCTACATATATATTTCCATTACTGGCAATGAGACTATTGGTGATTTTCCATCATTTAAACAGTGTATGACTATATGTTGTAAAGTCTAGTGGTAGATATTCCTTTGCAAAAGAATTAAAAGAAACCTTTGGTAAACTAACTTTATTTTTAAACATAACTACATATAAATAACTAGAATTCTAACATTTAGAATATAACACCAGATGTATGGTAGAAAAATTTCAATTAAATTTTATTTCTCCTTTACAAAGAAAAATTGAACACCCAGTGGATAAGCAAAACCTTAAAAATAAATATTACTTCCTTATGGTCAATAGAAAATTCTTTGAGGTTAATTTATAACATTTTAAGAAACCATTTGCTTCTTATGTGAATAACTTTGCAAATATACATTCCTTGCCCCTTTTCTGTGCTAGTAATGTGGACTGTTAGGACAAATGAGGTCATCATAAGTAATTTTTTCTCTGTTTCCCAAACTCTGACCCTGTGTGTATTGTCTGAGTTCCATGAAATAAAGCTTATTACTTTTTGCATTCTAGTTTAGACAGTAAATTTGTATACACATATGTGATACACAAAATTTCTTCACATATAAGGTCATATATATGTACATATTCCATATGTAAATATACACACATTACTTTCACAAACACCCACAAGATTCATCCACTTATATTATCAATACTACATCAGCTGAAAAATAAGCACACTAGACATTTCTTTCAAATAATTTTAAAACATAAGGGACAAAACACGCTTCCTTTATATGCATAGAGGTAGACAATAGAATCCTGACAGTAGTACTCCTTGGTTTCTTGCTACATTCTGAGTAACCACAAATAGGTGAACTTGTCTAAATTATTTTATTAGTTGACAGTCTGAGACAAAAAAAAACTTGTTGGCATCGCTACAGGGAAGTAGTTGAAGTCACTCAGGCCTCGCATGTGTAAGGAACTGAAGACATTTTTTTCTGTATCGAGATATACACACATTTCAGGATGTGCTATCCTCATGTTACCCTCAAATGCTAACAAGGATATAATCCAGTTGTCGAGTGCCATCTATGTCTCTGTAAACTAGTAGAAAATCCTCCTGCATGCATTTGTATCTACCACAAGTCTGTCCTAAATGAAGAAAAGCCCGTCACAACCAACAAAATTTTTCTCAGTAAACCTGAATTGCAAAACCCACTCTACCACAAAAGTCAGCCCAATGTAATATGGACAGGATTTACTTTATTGAGAGGCAGGCCTGAGATTGAATCTTGATATTGCTCAGTGACAACTTGGTCAACTTAATTCTCTCTAAGCCTTAATTCTGCCACTTCCAAAATCGTTAAAAAAACCCACTAAACCCAAAAACATTTGCATTTATGTTTGAATGTTACGCGCAGTACATAAACTTGTTGTTAGCTTACTCTACCTTCAGTATATGGCATATATTACCATACTCTTCAAAGGCTAGATGTTATGATTTCATTAAAATATTTAAGTTATTTGAATTTGACTTTATATGAACTATCCTTGAAGTACTGAAATTATTGTGTGGTTCCTATAAAATTCAATATGAGTGGGAGTTTAAAATTCCTCCCTTAATATAATTAATAATACAGAGAAAAGGAATGAAGGTATGTTTGGGATATCATCATGCTTTTTTGCTTTTGCACACCATAAAATTCACAAATATCTATGCAAGAACATATTTATTCAGTCCTTTCAGCCTTCTCTAAAATAGTAATGTTTGTTTTTGTCTTCACAGATTTCCTTTTACCATCAGATACTTTGTTAATTATCATCTTTATAAGACACCAATGTCAAGAGAATAAGTTGAAATAAGATACATTCTCACTGGAAAAGTCTCTAAAGATACAAAATACATTAAAATATACTTGTATGCATATTTGTTTCATTTTGGAACTCATTGTAAGGATATGTTAAGTGGAATTTTTTTTGTTTGAAATAAGTATTGGGATAGTCATGAAACTAAAGTTGATCTGACAGAATTATAATGCATGAAGCTTATGTTTATAGCCAAAATCACTGAATTTTGAGAAATCTTTTGATAAAAAATCGTAAGAACAAGAAGAAAACATTCCGATCCCCATTTTTTACACTCTGGATGATCAGCATTATTGTTATTGATAAACAAATTGATACTCACTATTGTGTTCTATTTCTGGTAGAATAATGCTTTTATAATATTATGAGCTATACTGCTCATAGTTTCAGGGCAACAGTAAGACTTCTTGAAAAGTATTTTTTCAAATCCAAATTATACTAAGGTATCATTTTCCCCAGTTAGAATGGCTAATATATAAAAAAAATTGCTGGCAAGGACATCAAGAAAAAAGAACACTTAAATAAATACTCTCCCATTGGGAATGTAAATTAGTAAAAACCAATATAGAAACAGTATGCCAGTTCCTAAAAATAATGAAAATAGGACTTCGTATAACCCAGCAATTCCACACTGAATATGTATCCAAAGGAAATGAAATCTGCAGATAAAAGAAAAATTTAAGGCACGGAATCAATCTAGGTGCCCAAAAAAGGGATGGATGCATAAAGAGAACATTGTATACATGAAAACTCTATTATTCAAGCATGAAAAAAAATACTCTCATTTTCACCAAAAAGAATGGATCTGTAGGACATCATGCTAAATGAAAAAGAACCAAAAAATATATAAGAACCAATGTTCTCTTGGACATGTTTGACCTAAAAACAGTGAACTTTCCTGTAGGGTAGTGATTACTAGGTGGCTAGGAGAAAGGGTAGACAATGGAGGCTGGAGCCAATTAGTATATATGGTACTCATTAGTTGAAAACAGCACCCTCCGCTCCATTAATATGTACAATTGATACATGCTAATAAAATTAAATTTGGAAATAACCACATAATGATATGTACTTTGGTAAAAGAAACCTGAAATTAACTAACAAACAAGGTAATACTATTTTATTAATAGGCTATCACAAAATCTTTAAGAGGAAACATTCAATATGCTTGTAGACTTTGTTAAAAGAGTTGGGAAATAAGCAGTCCCATTCTCCTGTGATGTCTGGAGAAGATGATACTTTGCACACATCCCTGTTGTATTAATGCTTCATTTTGACAGTACAATGAAAGTGGATCAGGGAATCATCAAGGTTCAGTTGTCGCTTTTGATGCTTAATTAGATTAAATAGATTTTTATTATTACAACCACCAGCAATTATCTAGCATACTTAAATAGAATCATCACATTGATGATTACATATGATCTACATTTAATTGAAATTGTGAAAGAGTGATCATAAGGCTACTCCAATATTTAAAATCCTCAAAATTGAGCTATTAAAATAAAATGAACAATATTCAACTACTTTATCTGCTAATAATGGATATGACTTTTTTATGGCACTCACTTAGCAGAAAGAACAGTCTATGAAGACTCGTTTCCTTTGTTTTATGACTATAACAGATGTTTTGCATTGTTCCAAAAGTTAATGTCTCTGTATAAACTTGACAAAGTTGGGACTTAAACATTAGGGAGTAAAGAAATAATTTTAAGTCTTGTAGCTTACAAAGGCTTAGAATCACCTAATCTTATAAACTTATTAAGCCTAAAACGAATGGCATTACAATATGACCATTCATTCATCTATTATAAAATATTGCAAGGAAAATTGTTAGTTTACTGGCTCACAGGGCTGTGAGGAGTATAAATGACACCCACATTCATTGAGAAAGTATGATAGTGCCCATGGAGATTGTATTTTGTTCCTAGATTCTGAACGCTTTACACCTAACCTTTAATATTTTTAAATCATACAATTTATAGTATGCCAGAATTTTATAGCAATATTTGCTTAAAATTTCTACCATATTACAGTATTTCCCTTGCCTTGAGGTTACAAAACTGGCAACTCATGAATTCTATGGTGCCTAATTTGAGGTTTTATTTGGCTAGGAAATGATTACTGAGCTAAGGTGTATATGTGTGTGAGGTGTTTGACTTAATTAAATTAACCTTCAGATATGTGTTGTTATAACCAGTAGATTTACACTGTTATAAAAATGTCTGACATGTTTCTCCAGTGTGTCTCTTTGAACTGTGCTGGTCAAGCAGAATGATGGACACTTACCATCCAGATCATAATACTGAGGAGTTACTGCTGTCCGTCTCTTCCCACTGATTTTTTGACATTCCACCCAGTGTCAGCAACTATTTATGACCAAACCTCCTTTTTGTGTCTTATCTCCTGGCATATTTAAGAAGGAAGAAATACTTTTACATACCCCAGGAAAAATGAACACTGCAAAATAACCAAGTTACTTTATAATTCTTGAAAATTTTAACTTACATCTAGCTTGATTCGTTAATTCATATCACTATACTAACATCTGTAGACATCTAAGTTTTCATTCTCTTTTTTACAACATTTCCAGCGGTGATCAGACAGAAATATTTTAATACCACATATGTTGGAGAACTTGCTCAATGGGCCTCTCATGTCACTGAGGAATCGCAGCAGCTGTTAAAATTATCTTGTTCTACTTTTTAACTTTTATTTTCCTTGGGAACATTATTTCTATATGTGTCTCACTAACTGGAAATTAAGAGTGATCTGTCTGTTGCAATACAGCAAGTTGCAGAGTGTTCCCATGATCAAAAATCCATGATCAAAACAAGGCTACCCTCAATCCAGTCATTTATCTTCATCATAATATGTAAATTCTCTTTGGAAGTAAATCTCTTAACTATCTCCCTGTCATAGCACTGACAGTCGTGGTGTGTACTTCCAAGTAGAAGGAATGGCATAAACACCTTTAATAGCAAAGATAATTATTTGGATGCATACAAACCATGAGAATACCATATGATGAAATCAGAATGAGGTCAAGGAGATACATTCTCTGAGGAGTCATCTAGTTTAGATCAAATGCTTCCACTGAATATAATGGATTTATGAAGAAATGTCTTGTGTCCTTCTGTATCTCTCCATCTAAAAATTTAAGGTGTGATTTGAATATAAGCCAACACTTTGTAATCACTCAATCTGTATAGGATGACCCTATAGGTATGTAAGATAGTATTACATAAGCAAATTGGGAAACAATATTTCATTTAAGATGTCAAGAAATGTTATTTATTAAATATCAATAATATATTAGAAAGCATAAACAATGTCAACAAAATATAATTACTTATATACATATGGAATAATGTGGGTTAAGTAAAACTGTTTCAATGATATTTCCATTTTAAATTGGTTCATTTGATCTAGGAACAATTTTTATATATTATGGATATAATTCTATTATGGAACTTATGAATTGTAAATATTTTCTCCCAAAGCATGTTTATGTTTTCATTCTCAAAATGACATATCTTGAGTGTAAGTTTTTAAAAATTTTGATAAGGCACGTTCTATCTTTTTCTAACCATCATTTTTTTACATCATTTTTTAAACATCATTTTTGTTGTTTATCTAAAGAATCATTGCTAATCCCATTGTCAGGAAAAGTTTCTTTCATGAATCCTTTCAGAAATTTTCTACATTCAGTTTTATACTAAAATTTATATTAGAATGAATGTGAGTGCCTAATTTTTCTAAGAATAGTTCTGAAACTATTATCCTTTCCCTGTTGTCTTCACATTTGTGATTGATTCAGATGGCCATAAATACAATGGATATTTCGGCACTCGTGTTTATGTTTAATTGATCTGTATATCTATTTTTGCATCAATCTATAGTCTTCATTACTATGTATTTATATTTCCTGTATTAATCCATGCAGTTTTTAAGTTCAACTAGTTAAGATACACAAAAATGTCTTATGGGGTTTTATTTGGAAGACAAGCCTATGCAGAATTGCCTTCTTTCCCATAGTGACTCTTCCAGGCTTTAAATATAAAATAAAAATTCTCCATCTAATTAAGTCTTCCTTAATTACTTTCAAATGTTTTTCAGCTTTCAAGGTGTAAGTTTTGAACTTATTAAGATAAATTTTTTGATGCTATTGAAAATGGAATTTTCAAATCACATTATCTTTTGATTGAAAAGATTAAAAACTGAAAGATAACAAAAAAGAGATGTACCAATATGAATTTATCATTCTTAATTTTATGTATATGCATTGTTAATTCAATTTTAATAATTACTGCAGGCCAGAACAGGAAATCATAACTGTATGTTGAAGCATATAATATATGTACTGTATTGTTTTATGCTGTGTATGTTTCATTATGCTTTTCTCCTTGTTTTAGAATGAAATGATAATGTTAAGAATACATAATATCAAATAAGTATAAATGATCAGTAATTGGTCAGTAAACAGACAAATGGAATACACATTTTATATTATAGGACATATCATGCATTAAACTACAGAGCTAAATATAAAGTCATGTTAATATTTTATATTTTCCAAAATTATATAAAATTTATAATAGAGAAATAACATTTAGACAAATTAACCTTTTAACTGCATATTATGTATTTCCATTCTTTTATTTTTCACAGTATAATTTAATTTTGGCTTTAATGATGGAAGTCTGATATGTTATTGGTTGCCTATAATTCTAATATCTTTTGATTTGTAGTGAGGAATTAAAAATGATCATTTTGAAAATTAGTATTAGTATAAGCAATGTAAATAATTATATTTCATGACTCAGTGTTAAAATTATATATTTATGGAGTTTACCTAGTCATAACTTTTTGATGAGGTCCCAAATTAAAATTAATAATTAGTAACATATTCTTTATGGGCAATTACTACATTTGAGACATTTACTCAAAAATAGTCCCCAATTTATTATGTAGCATGTTCTTGTCTAGAAATACATACATTTGTTTGCATTCACATGTATATATGTACATTATACATATATATTGTACACCCATATATGCATTAGCAAATAGTTTCACAATTATCTCTTTAAATTGATTATACTGACTTTACAGAAGAAATTATAGAAAATTTTCATACTTTTTTTTTAAATTTTCTGCCTATGGAACATGTTTCTTAAGAGAGGAACTTTATATTTGTTAAAGATTTTTTTTTATTACCCAGAATCACAAGTAAAAAGAGTCATAAATAATCTTCATGAATGGAAATGTTGCATAGTATTGATGTCTCACATAGCTTTCTGTGCTGATTTTGATTTTTTCCTGGAAGAATACAAAATTCAGCTAGCTTATGTTTTCAGAGCATATCTATGCTTCACTTTCATAATATAGTCTGAATCAATAATTGTGAAATGAAAATTTTAAATAACTTTACAAATAAGTTAATGCATAAGATTATCATTGTTTGCCCTAATGTTAGTTAAAGGATTTAATTTAAAGGTAGACCTTTGTCTTCCTTACTATGCTTATGTCTTCTCTTCAACAAAATTCAAGTTAAGGGCAGAACAGGTTCAGCCTGGAATTGAGAGGGGAAGGGAGGAGGAGTGAGGGAGGGGGGCAGAAGAGAGAAATGATCCAAACAATGCATGCACATGTGAATAAATGAATAATAAAAAATAAAAACATTAAATAAATACAATGACTTTTCAAACAGGAAAAAAAATTAAAAAATAAAGTTAGACCTTATTTTCTTACTATTCATGGTGCAAATGGGGAAGCAGAAACACCAGTTAGATTGTCACATTTACAAAGACTTCTTGTCCAGTGACAAAGTGTGAATAAGGTCACTGCTTCCACTGTTTAGGAACTGAAGAACAATTTGTACTTGTGAACCATATGTATGATTTTACCAAGGTGTCACAGGAAAGGACTGATGAAGATGATTAGAAAAAGATTTGGTCATCTTCATCTAACAGCGGGGTTCTTTCCAAGACAGTATTTGCTGTGAAGATTCATAATGGGCTGGCCCAGATTTCTCAGTTCAGAGTCATGGTTTGATCATTGACCTTGCTCATTCCTTGGCTTTTTTCTTTCACAATGGTTACCAAACAATACACTTTCCTTAATAGAATGTAAATCAGAGTATCAGGATGAAGTTTTTCCTATACATTTCTATGTTCCTTTTAAAACTGAAGAACTCTGAAATGCTGTGAACGCCCTCCACCTTAAAAATCTAAGAATCATTTTGTGGAACAAAAGTCATACTGCTTATGTATGATTCAACTGTATAAAAAATGGAATTCCTTCTTTGTGTTGCAGGAACTAGGTGTAATAATAGTACCAGGATTTAAAAAATATAATTAAAAATGTAAACAGAAATGTGGAAAAAAGGGAGTGTACTGAAAGTTTCCAAGATGTGAAATGAAGTTGTACACAGGCTGTACTTGTAGGACTTACTTGATATATTATGATGGAAAGCTAATAAGTGCCTGGAATACAGAAGAAAATATATAGGAAGAGTGTAATATCTAGTGAGATTAAAATACAGATGGAATATCACAAAAAAGAATTAGCAGCACAGAAATATTTTAAAATAACAAGGTAAACTCAGAAACAGAGTCTAGTTAATCTTACTTTCACAATTCTTCTGAAGTTTGCTATAATTAATTTTTAATCCTGAAGATGTTATTATATGCTTTCTGCTAAGTATCTTTGGATACATTGTTACAATAGCCTTATAATTTATCCTTGTAAGTGAACATTATTATTGCATTTTACATTTAAGCTAACTAAGGCTAAAGGATATTAAGTCAATTAGCTTTTAGTCACATAGCTTTACAAATAAAGTTAGATTTTTTAACCTACACAGTAATTCCCCAAGAATAGTATCATTAAACATTGGAATTTATAATAAATAAAACAGATATGAAATGGGCTAAAATTTTATTAACTATGAAATTTTTCATCTTCCATAATATACATATATCATAACATTAAAAAGCTAAACAGAAGGACAAACTACTTTAGCAGAAGGTATTTTCATATTTCACATCTGGCAATTAATTTATGTTCAGAAAATGGAAAGGTTCTCAAATTCATTCATGCAAAATCAAGAAACAATAAAAACAGAATCCAAACTTGGAACGAACACTTCACCAACAATGACAAGTCAGTTTGTGAAAAGGAACACAAACTGGTTATTTATTTGGGAAGTGTGACTTAAATCCACAATGACATACTGAAAAATATCTATCAGAATGTCTAAAAAAATGGAAAATATAAAGCATTACCAAATGCTGGGAAGGGTATAGGGAAATTGAATTGCAGCTTTTTGGTGAGCATAGATAAAAGAACAGCTAATTTGGAAATCAGTTTAGTTGTTTTATACAAAATCATACATGTGTTTACATCTGACTCAGCAATGCCACTTAGGGAAAAATAAGTGACATCAACCTGTACATGAATATTTATAGGACCATTACTTAGTCACCAAAATGTGGAAATAAGTTAAGGATCTTCAATGTATGAATGACTAAGCAAACTGCACTACATCAATTCAGTGAAATATTACTCAGTAATAAAAATGAAAGATCAAATATTGGCATAGCCAATGACAGTAATGAGTTAAAAATCATATTTTAAGTTATATAAGGACAGTTCAGCAGGTAAAATACAGTGTGATTCCATTTCTATGAATCCCTATAAAAGATAATTCTTTAGAGATAGAGTGTTGCCAGAAGTTTGATGTAAGGGATGGATCTGGCCACAAAGGAAAAGTACGAGGAAGTATTTTGAGGGAAGAAATCCTTTTGTGTACTGATTATAACAATAAACAAATGAATATGCATGTACTGAAACTCAGTATTGCATGGTACAGCAACAAAAAGGGATGATATCATTTTAAACTAAAAACTATTTTAAGGAATTTGAGTATGAAATTGACATATTTACAGTGTAAAACACTGATCTGTGTTTATGAAGTGCATGTCTACTACAATAAATATGTATTATGCTAATGTTTAACATATGACAGGATAGAAATAGTATTTTACATTAGCTTTCACGGATCTAAATTCAGCTTATGTAGAAATTTATGTGTTTTGGAAAGAAAAAAATTGCACAGATGTCATTTTCCTCAAAAGCAAGCAAATTATAAATGTAAATAACGTAATGTTTTGGTTTTGAGTTTCTAAAATCACTTGGAATCTGATATATTGAAATGTCAACAGTTTTGAGACCATTTTCTGCCATAAATAGAGATGGATAGATTGATAGTCATTCATTTGTACTTTGCATTATATTTCCTGTTAAAAGTTCTTATAAAATTTTTGCTTTTTTTCTATGTCTATGATTATAATGTTCAATCCAAACATGACCATGATTTTTATGGTAAATGTCTTATGAAATTATCATTCACATTAAATAAGAAGATAAGAACAACCAAAACAAAGGTAAAATAAAATTGAATTGAAATAGCAATTTTGGAGGCTTCTGAGTAAATTGGTAATTTAAGGATAAATTTGTCCCTTGTCTAATATGTTCATTAAAATGATATTACACATTCTTAATAATACACATTTCTTGTTAGACAGATATATGACATACTGAAGAATTGAGGCACCTCACAGCTAAGTCATTTACATTTTCAAATCCTTGCATTATCCTTCAGATCAAAAATAGAATCTACAGAAATAATTTCACACAAACATCTGAATTTACTGACATTATAACTTTTGTGATTGTTATTAATTCTTCAGGCTATCAGAATGCTTGGTAAATTTTCCTGTGAACAAAATGTAATATCCTTGAACTCTTATATATAATAGTTGAATTTTCTCATGTGCTTATAAATGTCGGTATTTTAAGTGGTAAAAATGTAAAACATGTCATTGAGCTAAATATTTTGATTAGACTTGCACATGAAAATGATCTTAAGACCATCTTATATTTTAGTGATTTGAATAGTAAATATCTTTTCTTTTTTAGAAAATTAAAAGCATTTTATTTGTCTTTATCATGGACAGAAAATTGATCATGAATGGAAAACTGATATTAAACAAGTTATCTTTAAGCCATCACTTATACAATTTTCTCCTTTCAACAGCAAATGAGAAAATCAAGTAAATTATTAAATGTTTTTATTAATCTTTACGTGTAGATTTATTTGTGTGAAAATATGTTCTAATTTATAGTTATGACATAAAGCCTCAAAATTTAGGACAATTTTTTGGTTTATATATTTTCCTCTTTCAGCCATTATCTTCAGGAACTGTTACAGAATAATGGTTGTGATAGAGAACTGTATTTTCAGCTTTGCTTTTCTATGTAACTAACATAAGGCTCCACAGACAAAATCTTTAGCCTCTAGGCTTTAGGTTCTCCACATCTGGAAGAGAGAGAATGATCATGTCAGTCTCGTAAAATTTTATGAAAAATGGATAAATGGCTTAGTGCTTTACAAAGATAATTTATTGAGATGAATATCAAGTTGTGTTCCAAATGAGAGTTCATAAAAATTACATGTCTAAGAATCAGCAGACAAAAATTTCAGCGTTTTTATTAGCTTACAAGCTCTTATATTTTTCTTCAGCAATCTTAACAAGCACAACTTAGTTTCAAATGCAGAAGAAAATTTCAAAACCATAATTTTATGTGGTCGTGCTCTCTCTTGGTTATAAATGTAATACTTTTGAACATTCCAGAATATTATATTTACAATGAAAAATTTCAAAATATATACTTGTACAGTACATTCAGCTCTAAAATCTTCTTTCCAAGAGCTCTTGATGACCATTCCAGTAATATATTTACTATGCTTGTCTGATGATAAAAGTGACCAGTAATTTTGCTCAACTACCTTGTTATCAGATATCTCAAAAGAGAAAAAAAAAACAAACTAATAAAATATTGAGTTTGCCATTCCACGGAAAGTATGTATTTTTCATTTTGAGACATTTATTATATATTTATGATAAATATTTTTGAGAGTAGTATTTGCAAAGGAAGGATACGCATTGGTTTACTTGTAAAATCAGTATGCAACTCATCCCAAGTTACGTTTTCAACAATATGTGACTTGTAGAATATGTGAATTTACCACATTAGATCTATAATGTCACTGAGTTCTATTATGCAGTGAAAGCAGTGATTAAGGTAACTTGTTCTCAAGCTTTTGGTCAGTTTCTAAGTCTGCCAATCACCACCTAAATCAATGACTGAAACTTTACTGAAATTCTCTAATATCTATGAGGCTATTACAGAGTCAGTAACTATCCCTTATTATAGGATAGGGCAAGAATGTCCCTTCTTTAATTCTATAAAATTTCAGTGCTCCTTGTTTTGTTGGTTTCTATTTAAAAAAAACAGAACTTCTAGGATTCTCTTGAGTCTGTGGTAGTTGTTTTGTTTGTTGGCTGGTTGGTCTTTGGGTTTGATTTTATTTTCATTCCCATTCATAATGCTAAAATTACCTAGGCAGAGGTTATGACAGTCTGTTGAATTCCTGTCAACATCGTTCTGAATGGTTCATTATCTAATTTTAGTCAAGGAATTGCCATAATTTTTTAAAGAGAGACCATTTTGTTCTTATTCCTGTCACCTGAATCTTAAAATATTTGCCTTAAGTCATGGTCAAACCTCACAATGCCTGCCAGATAGTCAGGCTTTTACTTATTCCACAATTGTTCCTATTTTCACCTGTAGAAAAATTATCTTGCTTCAAAACTGCATTTTGTCATCCAGATTGCTCTCAGGAAAGCTGGAAGCCTTTCTGAAATCTATGTAGCTTTTAAACAAAATATGCACTGCCCTGTGTTGTGGTATCCATTTAGGAAAATCACATCTTTCATGACAAATTTTACTATTTAGCTTGTATCCCTACTTGATAAAGCTATGTGCACAGCATTACGGTTCTGTTCAGCTCTATCACAATGCCTCCAGAGAGATCAGTAATATATTATATGGTGCTTGCATCCAAATATTATCTAAGGATTCTAGTCTCTTGTTGAAAAGGTGGAGATAGAAATGCAAGGAGATGGATGCCTAAAGAAGTTTGATCTCAGACCTGCTAACACAGTACCCAAAGAATGTGTGCCGGTTTGCTAATTTTCCAAGCCTTGCTTTATTGCAGGCAATAATAGTGATAAATAAAAAAGCACAACACAATATGGAATTATGTGAACTACCAACTTTGACTTTCCCAGGGTAAGTGGGAGAGCCAGCATTCCAGAGGTAGACAGAAATAATTAAGCATATAGATTCAGTTATCCTTTGATACATTTATGTCAACTTCCCTCTGTAGAAGCACCCATTCTGAGTGTTTATTACAAACAAGTGAAACACCGTTCTGAATTAAGAAATAATACCTAAGAGCAGTATTAAAACATTATCACATGTTAAATTTAGTTGGCTATACTCTTATAATAATTCACCAAATCACAAAATAACACAGGGTATTATGTATGGGAATCAATGTAATTAAAAAATCCAGAATTTTGTTACAGCCCCAAACCACTAAATCAACTTATTTTAGAAGCAGAATAATCGTTCTGATTTGATCATTAAGCAATAATTCATACACTCCATAAGTATGTGCTAATATAATGTGTGAATTAAAAAGAAACTGGTCTTGTGAATAATAAGAACAAATAGTTAAGAATGTGCAAATGAAATTGTTTAAGGTAAAATAACTACTAACTTAATAATACAAGTATGCAAATAATTTTGATGATGAGGAGGAAGAAGGAATGATGCCAGGGATATTTACAATTGTAAATAATAACACATAGTACATACATGTTGTTTAACAAAAACAAACTAAAGGTGACTAGTTAAGGATTTTTAAGATATTTTAATTTGAGGATATAACAGTAGTGATTGTGAGTCATTTAAAATTTAAAATATAAAGTAGTTTTAATTTAAAAGGTAGCAAAAGTAGTTCTAGACATGACTGAAAATGTTTAAATAGATATAGAAATATAAATACATTAATAAAATAATTAAATACAACTTTAATATTAATTTAAGGTACCACTAAAGCATTTTAATTCACCATGCTAATATATTAGATAAGATAATGCACATTTAAGACTCAAAATATAAAAATTAGAAACAAAAATTATTAGAATTAGTGAAATTTGTACAAGTTCTCTTCAAATAAAATACAGGAAAAGAAATATATTCCATTTGTTCATGCATATAGATTAAACATGAATGAAATGAAGATACAGACCACACACTATAGGTGAGTATCTAACATGCACGATATCCAGATTTAATCCCCAGCACTGCAAAGAAAAGTACATAAATGAACATATAATAACTACATAATTGCAACAAATAGTTGCACAAATTCAATGAAAGTTCAAGGTATGAATGAGCATTTCTAAGAGAGTGAATTCAGAAATTCTTTAAGCAAAAATATGACATTTTATGGAAAGATATTAATAAGTTACTGAGAAACAGTACGATTTATCTCAGTTCATGAGAATATCTATCTTTAACACTGAACTTTCAGCATACTTTGTGTAGAATTTGATTAAATAATTCTATTATATACATGAATGAAAAAATAAGAACTGTGAAGGCATACAATAATCTTCTTGTAATAAATTAAACTTCATATGAAAACAAAATAATAAACACTTTAAACCATATTATGCTGTGTTTTAAATCTGTGGGTAAATGTCTTTTTAAAGAAAGCATGAGAGACAAGAACCAAAAAAGAAAAATATGTCATTATTTGAATCTTAAAAAATAAGATTCTTCATTTATCAAAGAGCCCCATAGACAAAAGAATTATACTAGTTAGTAATGGGTATTTCCACGGAACAGAAATGCAAACTTTCAGAAGGGTTTGAGCATACTCTTTTGTTTAGTCTGTTGTTGTGAGAACACACCACAGAGTCCTTCAAATATTCCAGAAGGAAGCTTCAAGAAATACAAGTCCTATCAAAAGAAATGGTCTCTAAACTGAAGAGAACACTCACAGAGTGGGAGAAAATATTTGCCAACTATACATCAGACAAAGGACTGATAACCAGAATATACAGGGAACTTAAAAAACTAAATTCTCCCAAAACTAATGAACCAATAAAGAAATGGGCACGTGAAGTAAACAGAACTTTCTCAAAAGAAGAAATTCAAATGGCCAGAAAACACATGAAAAAATGCTCACCATCTCTAGCAATAAAGGAAATGCAAATTAAAACCACGCTAAGATTCCACCTCACCCCTGTTAGAATAGCCATCATCACCAACAACAGGTGTTGGCGAGGATGCGGGGAAAAAGGAACCCTCTTACACTGTTGGTGGGAATGTAGACTAGTACAACCACTCTGGAAAAAAATTTGGAGGCTACTTAAAAAGCTGGACATCGATCTACCATTTGATCCAGCAATACCACTCTTGGGGATATACCCAAAAGACTGTTACTCCAGAGGCACCTGCACATCCATGTTTATTGCGGCACTATTCACAATAGCCAAGTTAGGGAAACAGCCAAGATGCCCCAGCACTGACGAATGGATTAAGAAAATGTGGTATCTATACACAATGGAATTTTATGCAGCCATGAAGAAGAACGAAATGTTATCATTCGCTGGTAAATGGATGGAATTGGAGAACATCATTCTGAGTGAGGTTAGCCTGGCTCAAAAAACTAAAAATCGTATGTTCTCCCTCATATGTGGACATTAGATCAAGGGCAAACACAACAAGGGGATTGGACTATGAGCACATGATAAAAGCGAGAGCACACAAGGGAGGGGTGAGGATAGGTAAGACACCTAAAAAACTAGTTGGCATTTGTCGCCCTTAACGCAGAGAAACTAAAGCCGATACCTTAAAGCAACTGAGGCCAATAGGAAAAGGGGAACAGGTACCAGAGAAAAGGTTAGATTAAAAAGAATTAATCTAGAAGGTAACACCCACGCACAGGAAATCAATGTAAGTCAGTGTCCTGTATAGCTATCCTTATCTCAACCAGCAAAAACCCTTGTTCCTTCCTATTATTGCTTATACTCTCTCTACAACAAAATTAGAGATAAGGGCAAAATAGTTTCTGCTGGGTATTGAGGGGGTGGGGGGGGAGAGGGAGGGGGCAGAGTGGGTGGTAAGGGAGTGGGTGGGGGCAGGGGGGAGAAATGAACCAAGCCTTGTATGCACATATGAATAATAAAAGAAAAAAAAAAAGAAATACAGGTCCTTCTCGTGTACCTTAGTTCTCTACTGCTCCTAGAATTAATATTGCTTAGTGGGTTCATTCTTACATGAATCCAGCAAGAGATATAACTTTCTTGTCTCTTTCTTTTCAAGATCCCCATAACTGGTTACTAAGAGATTGCATAAACTCTATATTTGATTTATGTGAGAACTGATTATAATTTCCACCACATTACTCATAATGATGATACTATGTTTACTCTGTCTCTTGAGCATCTTTTGGATGGGTCGTGTATGTTTCAAAATCACACTGATAAGGCTTAAATACATTGCTGATGAGTGGCAACATTGACATAGTCAGAGGGTGTCTGGGATATTAAGCAATCTCTGGGCAACTTCTTTTAGATATAAGTAGATTTTGCTTCTTATCCTGTTATACTGTAACAATTCTACACATAATATTTATATTTTCTAAACTTATAATATCTATAAGTTTAGAAAAATGGGAGTACTCTGCTAGACTATCATATATATCTGCTACTTATAAGAATTGCTGAGATCAAGAAAACTACTGTAATTGTAGTGCTGCCCCAAGCCTTTATGGTTGTGGGAAAGCAGAAAAAAGTCATTTCAAAGAATCTTGTGATCAAAATCCAATCTATTCTTCCAAGAAAATGAGGAAAGTAAGAATCCTAAAGGACAATTAGAAGTAGCTTTGTGTGTTATACATAGTTGATAAAAATGAACCTACCTTATTGAATTCTTTTCTTTAAGTATAAAAAGCAATTTCTAACTATTAAATGCATTTTGGGGTGAACCAGTGTTAAATACAGGTTTATATAAATTAATTGACAATCTTGTGAAATCATATTCATCTGATTAAATTCTGAAGATTAATTAAAATTCTATAATAATTTGAATGTCAGATCAATATAATTTTTTCTATCTTCCTTGCTCAAGCACTTTCTTAAGTCATCAAGAAATATTTCTCAGGTTGTGACTTTGACTCTTATACCAAATCTTCATGTTACTTCAAGATCAAGTAGATTCCAGGTGTCGATGCACATTTGGTAAAGAGAGTAGCAAAATCTCCCTTCAGTAAACCAGTGATTTCTCTTGTAAAAAAGGCTTTAATGTAATAAATGAAGTAGTTCCTTTCTGGAGCAAAGATAGGTGCAACTCCAGCAGCCCTCTAGGGAGGGGAATTACTAAATCTCACTCTGCAGCAGACACCGAAGAATATAGAAAGAGTGTAAATCATAACACTCATACCAGCTTTTAATAGACAACACTCTGATTCTGCTAAAGATATCAGTGCTATCATATATCTTCATTGGAATCTGCATTTTTATGATTCAATAGAAGTATAATGTTGATAAAAATATATGTCTCTTCTCAGTTGTTTTTAAGTCTTTAATGTATATCAAATAATTTGGTTTTTATTTTGAATTCGTCTGTTTTTTAATTCTCCTAAAAGCTTCCTCAGAAGATCATAAGTGATATGTACTCAACTATGCATATAAGTTATAAATAACTAATAAAAGCATTCTATGAATTAAAATTTTGAAAATCGAGACCCATGACTACAAACCTAAGCATGTTTCAG
This sequence comes from Castor canadensis, assembly GCF_047511655.1. Taxonomy (NCBI): domain Eukaryota; kingdom Metazoa; phylum Chordata; class Mammalia; order Rodentia; family Castoridae; genus Castor; species Castor canadensis. The sequence goes on along the minus strand of NC_133391.1, from coordinate 154,808,573 downwards.
CAAGCTCATATAAATATTCTAAATTTAGTTCTTGGAGGAAGTGAAAAATTTCTAGATATTAGTTCAACCTGTTTTCTTGTGCTATTATTCATTCACACAACTAGAAAGATATCTTACTCATCCCTCAGAGATTTCAATATACTTTCTCCATTTATTACTCTACTATCATTTAAAAAAATTTTTATTTATGAACTTTAATTTTTTAACATTTTTATTAGTATATGATAGTTACACAAGGGGTTTAATTGTGACATTTCCATATTTACATATATTATGCCACATTTTGGTTCATCCCCTCCATTATTCTACCTTTACCCTCACCCTCTTCTTAAATTGACTTTAACAGGTTTCAGTGTTCCATATCCATAATATTTAGAAAGTACATCAACACTATTTATTCTTTTTTTACCATCTCCACTTATCCTCCCCCTTTCACTAATTTTATACTGATGGAAAATTCTATAATTTATATCACTTACATGGAAAGTCAAGTTAATATTTATATTAGCTCTTCCAAATATCCTTTCTGTTTTCTTTTATAATTTTCATTTTCAGGTAAATAAGTTCCATCTTCTGAAAAATGCCTTCGAATGTGATTTTCCTGGTGTGTAATTTTCTTATCTTTTCATATCATTGTGCCATTGTAGCCATGTGGAGAAGCAATGGGTTTTTGGTAAAGGCTGGTGGTATGCCATAGTCAGGTTACTCCTCAGTGTGATTGTTGAGGGTCTGACAAGGTTTTGTAGATTTCTGTTATCTTGTAATTATAGATTTCCAACATACATTCCAACATGTTTACATGATCCTTAACTAAACTCTCACTGAAAAATAGAATTTTCTTCAGTAAAGTCTGCAACAAAATGACATTTAAAAATTTTAAAGTTTCGATGTAAAATTCTGTCACATATTCCTGAAACAAGCCTGATAGTCTTTGTTCTAGGAGACTCTATCCTGAAATGACACTTTTATGTTTCCAGTTGTACAATAGTTAAACCCAATGTTTATTATGCTCTGAATTCTGCAACTCACCATTCTCCACTAATATATTAAAAAATTCTGTTGAATAATTGTGGAGTTGTTTCTCAATTTAATTGTCATGATTCTCTTAAGTTCACTCATCTGATAACTTTATTTGAAGCATGTTCATTTCAGAACAATAGACTGTGGGTTATGAACAATAACAAATCTTTTGTTCCCACTCTGATTGCAATATAAAATATTTCAGTCTCACATGTATCTCCTTTATAATGTATAAACTTATGAAGAACACGCTGGAGATAATGTTCTTAGAGTAAGACCAGGAGCACCTGGTGTTAGATATGACTCTATGTGGAAGGTTTTGAAGCTTATGTCTCACTTTCATATAAAGATCAGCAAATGTTTTTCTTCACAGTGCCCTGAGGAAATATAAAGGCAATTCTAAAATATGACCAAGATTATTCTCTAGCACTTCTCTACTGTCAATTCTTTAGTTCCTGTTTTCAGTGTGCTTTCCCTAGAATCTCTGTAAAGTTCCTTCTTATTTCTTTTTCCTACTTCTTAAGGAAACAGTAAAATTGACAATGGACTTGTCAATGTCTTTCCTCACAGCCAATTTTATTTCCCTCATATTTAATTTTCTGCTTGAACCATTTCTGTCCTCTAAATAATAAGCAACTCTGATTTTCAGCTATGTTTTGACTTACAGTTTTCTACCTGCATTATTTTATGCTCCTATCTAAGTACTTTAGATCTTAAAGTCTTGGAAAATTATTATATCTAAAAACATTTTAAAATTTCTCAAATTATTGAAGTGTATAACAGAAAATTTTTGTATGACTTGCATGGTTCTAGTGGATACATGAGTTACATCAGAATATAATGCTGTAAAGATCCAAAATCGTTTTTTCAAAAATTTGAGAATGTAATTTTAAAATGAAAAAAAATAATTTAAAATATCTCTATGAAGCAAATTTTAAATGAAGTAAAAGATTCATTAGCAACAAAAGTATAAGTAATGATAAGATATGATATTTCAAAACTTAGGACTATGTGGTAAGTTTGGAAAGGCAAACTGGCCATAATTGTATGACTATAAGAACTCATGACAATATTCCTGCACATGTATCTCTATTTTTTAACTAAAATAGGAAAATGGAAGCATCAAGGTTTGCCATGATAAAATTGACTCTGAACTACAAATTGAATTTTAGGCAACGAAGTACAGACTATGATCTATGATGTTTTTCCCACAGTGATGAGTAAATATAAGAAATATTTAGTTATAAAGTACAGATAGCAAGTAGTGAGGTTAATTTCTATTTTCTTGTTTGGCTCTCTGATAGAGATCACATACTCTTCATTTAACACAAATAACATTTACTGAGAACTCTTACATGACAGCCAGTGGAAATCAAAACAGAAATCATACGTGAAACATTTCTGATTTTGTTAGCATAGAAATTCTCCCTATTAGATGGTGAACATTGGCTTGCTTCAAAAATGACTTTGCACTGGTTATCTATATCTGGTTATCACCTTTACAAAATTAAACTTCATAACAGCACCAATGGAGGGTAAAGCGAACTTTCATGTGGTTCTGAGATTAGATTGCCAAAACATGATTGATCTCCACATTGTATTTTTCCCTTGAAAATGTTTCCTTTGTTTTTTATTTATTTATTTGTTTATTTATCTATTTATTATTCATTTATTCACATGTGCACTCATTGGGTCATTTCTCCCCCTGCCACACTCTTCCAACATCTCCCCCTTCTCTCAACCTTGCTCCCACCCCTCAGTTCCAGGCAGGTCCTGTTCTGCCTTTATCACTAAGTTTGAAGAAGAAAAGACATAATCATACTAAAGAAAACAAAGCATTTTTGCTAGTTGAGTTAAGGATAGCTATACAGAAATTTTCCTAGCATTACTTTCATGTCCACATGTGTTACAACCCATGTTGATTCATCTCTAACTATCTTTACACTGGTTACTGATCCCATTCTCATGTTAACCTCTGTTGCTTTAAAGTTTCTGTATTAGTTCCTTTAGAGTGGGCACGTCAAACGCCTTCATGTTTTGGGTTTTCTACCTATTCCTATATCTACCATATGTGTTCTCCCCTTGTCATGTGATCCAAGTCCAACCACATTGCTGCATTTTCCCTAGATCTAAAGTCCACATGTGAGGGAGAACATACGATTTTTATTCTTCTGAGCCTAGCTGACCTTACTCAGAATGATGTTCTCCAGTTTCATCTATTTACCTGCAAATGATAAGATTTCATTCTTCTTCAAGGATGAGTAAAATTCCATTGTGTACAAGTATCACATTTTCTTGACCCATTCATCAAAGGTGCTGCATCTTGGTTGTTTCCATAACTTGGCTATTGTGAATAGTGCTACAATAAACCTGGGTGTACATGCCTCTGGAGTAACCTATGTTGCATTCCTTTGGGTATATCCCCAGGAGTGGGATTACAGGATCATATGGCAGGTTTATGTGTAGATTTTTAAGAAGTCTCCAAAATTTTTCCAGAGTGGTTGTACCACCTTGCATTCCCATCAGCAATGGACCAGAATTCTTTTTTCCCAACATCCTAACCAACACATGTTGTTGGTGATGTTTTTGTTCTAACAGGGGTGAGGTGGAAAATTAGTGTGGTTTTAATTTGTTTCCTTTATGGCTAGAGATGGTCAGTATTTTTTCATGTGTTTTTGGCAATTTGAATTTCTTCTTTTGAAAAAGTTCTGTTTAGTTTAGTTGCCCATTTCTTAATTGGTTCATTGATTTTAGGAGAGGTTAGTTTCTTAAGTTCCCTGCATATTCTGGTTATCAGTCCCTTGTCTGATGTATAGTTGGCAAATATTTTCTCCCACTCTGTGGGTGGGCTTTTAAGTTTAGAGACCATTTATTTTGTTGTAGAGAGCTTTTCAATTTTAAGAAGTCCCATTTGTCCATCCTTTCTCTCTTAGTTGCTGGGCAGCTGGGGTTCTATTGAGGAAGTTTTTGCCTACACCTATTACTTCCAGAGTGTATCCTGCTCCTTCGTGTAGTAACTTCAGACTTTCAGGTCTGCTATTTAGGTCCTTGATCCATTTTGAGTTGATACTATTGCAAGGTGATAGACATGGATCTACTTTCAGTTTCTTGCAGATGGGTGACCACTTTTCCCAGCAACATTTGTTGAAGAGTGTGTCTTTTCTCCATTGTGTGTTTTTGGCATCCTTGTCAAAAATAAGGTGGGTATAGTTGTGTGGATTCATATCCGGGTCCTCTATTCTGTTCCACTTGTCTTCATGTCTGTTTTTGTGCCAGTACCATGCAGTTTTTATTGTTATGGTTTGTAATATAGTTTGACGTCAGGTAATGTGATACCTCCAGCATTGCTCTTTTTGCTGAGTTTTGCCTTGGTTATTCATGTTCTCTTGTGCTTCCAAATGAACTTTAGGGTAGATTTTTCAATCTCTGTGATGAAAGTCATTGGGATTTTGATGGGAACTGCATTAAACATGTAGCTTTCTTTTGGTAATATAGCCATTTTTACTATGTTGATTCTACCAATCCATGAGCACAGGAGATTTTCCATCTTCTGTAATCTTCCTTGATCTCTTTCTTCAAGAGTTTGTAATTCTCCTTGTAGAGATCATTCACATCCTTTTTAAAATCTACTCCTAGGTATTTGATTTTTTTTGAGGCTATTGTGAATAGAATTGTTTCCGTATATTCCTTCTCAGTTTGTTCATTGTTAGTGTATAGAAAAGCTAATGACTGTTGTAAGTTAATTTTGTATCCTGCCACCTTACTGTAGCTGTTTATGGTGTCTAAGAGTGTTTGGGTAGAGTTTTTTGGGTCTTTAAAAGATAGGATCATATCATCTGGAAATAAGGATATTTTGACAGTTTCTTGACCTATTTGTATTCCTTTTTTTTTTTTCTTCTTGCCTAATTGCTCTGGCTAGAAATTCCAGTACTATGTTGAATAGGAGTGTGGATAGTGGGCACCCTTGTCTCTTTCCTGATTTTAGGGGAAATGGTTTCAGTTTTTCACCATTAATTACAATGTTGGCTGTAGGTTTGCCATATATAGCCTTTACAATGTTGAGATACATTCCTTCCATTCCTAGTTTTCTTAGAGCTTTTACCATGAAGTAGTGTTGGGTCATGTTGAAAGCATTTTCTGCATCTATTGAGATGATCATGTGATTTTTGTCTTTGCTTCTATTGATGTGCTGTATTACATTTACAGATTTGCGTATGTTGAATCACCCCTGCATCCCTAGGATGAAGCCAACTTGGTCGTGTTGAATGATCTTTCTGATGTGTTGTTGGATTCAGTTTGCTATTATTTTATTGAGGATTTTTGCATCTATATTCATTAAAGAAATTGGCCTGCAGTTCTCCTTTTTGGAGGTCTGTTTGGTTTTGAGATGAGAGTAATAATATTGGCTTCATAAAATGAGTTAGGCAGTGTTCCTTCCCTTTCTATTTCACAGAACACTTTAAGGAGAGTTGGTACTAGTTCTTTAAATGACAGATAGTATTCAGCAGTGGATCCAACAGGACTTGGACTTTCTTTTTTTGGGAGATTGTTGATTGCAGCTTCAATTTTTTTTGTGTGTGTTATAGATCTATTCAGGTGATTAATATCCTCTTGATTCAGTTTTGGGTGGTTGTAATTTCTAGAAATCTGTCCAATTCTTCCAAATTTTCAAATTTATTAGAGTATAGGCTCCCAAAGTAGTTTCTGATGATATCCTGGATTTCTGTGGTGTTTGTTGTAATCTCCCATTTAGCATTTCTGATTTTACTGATTTGGATTTTTTCTCTCTTCATTTTATTCAGGTTTGCCAGTGGACTATGCTTTATTGATTCTTTCTATGTTTTTTTTTGTTTGTTTGTTTGATTTTATTTAATTGATTTCAGCCCTTATTTTAATTATTTCTTTCCTTCTGCTTTTTTTGGGATTTTCTTGTTCTTGTTTTCTAGGAGTTTAAGCTGTAGTATTAGGTCATTGATTTGAGATCTTTCTGTCCTTTTAATATATGCAGTCATAGCTATAAACTTTCCTCTTAGGATTGCATTTGTTGTGTTCTATAGGTTCTGGTAGGCCATGTTTTCATTTTCATTTACTTCCAGGAAACTTAATTTCCTCTTTTATTTCATCACTGATGCATTCATTATTGAGCAATGTGTTATTCACCTTTCAGTTATTTCCATGTCTTTTACGGCTGTTTTTGTTGTTGATTTCTAGTTTTAATGTATTGTGGTCAGATAGAAATGCATGGGAATATTTCTATTTTCTTATATTCACTGAAGCTTGCTTTGTGCCCCAAGATATGATCAATTTTGGACAATGTTCATGGGCTGCTGAGAAGAATGTATATTGTGCAGAAGTTGGATGAAATATTCTGTAGACATCAGCTATGTCCATTTGATATATAGTGTGATTTAATTCTAGAACTTCTTTATTATTTTTTTGTTTGGATAACCTATCTATTGGTGATAGGGTGGTAATAAGGTCTCCCACAACCACTGTGTTGGAGTTTATACATGTTTTTAGGTCCTTCAGAATATGTTTAATTAAATTGGGTGCATTGAGGTTGGATGTGTATAGGTTGATTATTGTTATTTCCTTTTAGTGTATTTCTCCTTTTATTTGTATGGAGTAACCTTCTTTATCTCATTTGATCAATGTAGGTTTAAAGTCCGTTTTGTGCGAGATTAATATTGCTACCCCTGCCTGTTTTCGGGGACCATTGGCTTGATAAACCTTCTTCAAGCATTTCACTCTAGGCCAGTGCTTATTTCTGTCAATGAGGTGGGTCTCCTGTAGGCAACAGATTGTTGGATCTTCCTTTTTAACCAATTTGCCAATTGGTGTCTTTTCATGGGGGGAAATTAAGTCCATTAAAATTCAGTGTTAATGTTGATAAATATGTGGTGATCCCTGTCATGTAGCTGTCTTTGTTGTTTAAGGGTTTGATTGTGTGTAGCTGAATCAGTGTTAGTCTCTGCTTTCTTGCCTTTTCTTCTCCTGTGGTTTGTTACTGCCTGTCCTTTCATGGTTTTGTTTTCTTTCATTTTCTTTGTGCAGAATTCCTTGAAGAATCTTTTGTAGTGGTACTGTGGTGGTCATATACTGTTTTAGTTCTGCTTATCATGGAAGATTTTATTGATCCACCTATTTTCAGTGATAGTTTTGTTGGGTAGAGTACCTAGGATTGAAGTTTTTCATTCATTGCCTGGAAGACCTCACTCCATGCTCTTCTTGCTTTTAACATTTCTGTTGTAAACTCTGCTATGATTTTGATGGGTTTACCTTTGTATGTTATTTCTTTTTTCTCTCTTACAGCCTTCAATATTCTTTTTCTAGTCTCTGTATTTGTTGTTTTATTGATGATACATCATGGGGTATTTCTGTTTTGGTCAGGTCTGTTCAGTGTTCTAGAAGCTTCCTGTACCTGAATGGACATAGTTTTCCTTAGATTCGGGAAATTCTCTGTTATTATTTTGTTGAATATATTATGCATTCCTTTTTCTTGCACCTCTTCTCCTTCTTCAATGTCCTTGTTTCTCAGGTTTGGTCTTTTTATGGAGTCAGTGAGTTCTTGCCTTTTCTTTTCACAGGTCTTGAGTTGTTTAACTAATATTTCTTCAGTTTTTCCCTTAATTTCCATTTCATCTTCAAGTTGTGAGGTATTGTCTTCTGTTTGTTCTATTCTGCTGGAATGGCCTTCCATTTTTTTTTTTTTTTTTGTATTTCCGTTTCATTCTTTCTTCTAAGGTTTTCCATATCCTGGGTCACTTCCTCTTTAATATTGTCAATTTTTACCCTTAATTCATTTATCTCTCTGTTTATGGTAATCTTGTTTCAGTTTGGTATTTATCTAGGGCTTCTATAATTTCATTATTTGTTTCTGTGTTTTCTCATATTCTTTATTTTTATTGTCTTAGATTTTTCTTGAATGCATCCTGTGCATTTTGGTTGACCATTTCTAGTAACATCTCTATGAAATTTCCATTAATTACTTGTAGGATTTCTTCTTTCAAGGTGTTCTTGTGGGCTTCATTGGGCTCATTGGTATAGTTTATCTTTGTTTTGTTGGAGTCTGGATCTGGGTATCCATTTTCTTCATTTTGCTCTAAATCCTGTATTAGTTTATTTTTTGGGGGAGAATGGTTCCCATCTTTTTTTCTTCTTCCCATATTTCCACTAGGTACTGTTTCTGTCTCTGGACTATGTGTAATTTAGTATTCAGTAGGTTACAATATTATTATTAATAAAACCAAGAGAGAAGGTTAAAAAAGAGAAGGAGAAGCAAAGATAAAAGGAAGAGAGAAGAAAGGAAAAAAAGGAATGGGAGAGATGGTGGGTGATCAAGTAGCAAACCAGACATCCAAACCCTTAAAGAAGGGGGAAAAAAAAAAAACAGCTCTGAAACAGTAGAATTGCATTCTTAGTTGTTCTGATGTTATTCCTTTATCTTCCAGTCATGACTGTGTGTGTCTCTTGGGCAGGTTTGGAGCCCTCTAGTGGTGACCTGAGATCAAGCCTGGTGGAGCAGTTTTCTGGGAAGCCTGTGGAGCTGGCACCCAGCTTGGCCCAAGAGGCGAGGACCCTGGTGGGCTGGAGAATGCAGCTGTCTCATGCCTAGCTGGTGCTCGGCCTTGAGAGGCAGGGATCCCAGTGGGGTGGGGATCATGGTAGAGAGGGGTGGCTCCAGTCATTCCATGCCAAACTGAGGTCCAACTGGGCCTGAGGTGCAGCAGACCTGAGGGGTGGGGATCCCAGCTGAGCCTGGGCCCATTGTTGGAGGGACAGGGATCCTGGCAGGGCATGGATCCAGTAGTCCCATGAAGAGCTGGGGCCCAGCAGGGCCTGAGGGGCAGGAGGCTCAATTGGCCAGGATCCCGGTGGGGCATGAGGAGTGGGGATCCCAGTGTGTGTGTATCCAGTTCAGGGCTGGGGCCTGACACAGACCGAGTGGCAGGTGTCCTGGTGGGGCGTGGATCTGGCATAGGACTGAGGCCCGGCATGGCCCAAGGTGCAAGGATCCTAGTGGAGCAGAGCTGCAGCTCTGCAGGCCTGGTGCCAGGGTGACTTGGCAGGCCAGCTGTTAGATCATGGCCTGGAGAAGCCTTCTACAGTCCAAGGGTTTAGAGTGCCATATTTTTGGCTCTCCCTGGTGCTTTACCTCAGCCAAGGGTGTCTCCAGAGTTTCAATAGTCCCTGGTTCACGGAGCTCACAAGGTCTATGGCTCTATCCCAGTTGCCATCTTGAATCTGTCTGCTGTTTTTATGAAAACTTATAAAACCATATGAAATATTTTTGAATTATATAGAGCAAAGCCTCCTGTAGTAAATAGGTAGATGGGACTCAGTTGACTGTATTAGTCATAATGATCAATTTACAGAAATGGTAGTGAGACATCTGCTTTTCCTGTGGATCGTTGATCAGTAAGTTTTATGGCTGAAGGACCTCCAAATGAATAGCCATAGTGAATAAGCTCCATTATTTTGGAGAGTAAACCCTAACTATCACCACCAATAATGAATTCCCTCTCTGCAGCCACCATCCTTATTATCTGTTAACCCCTGTCCTCTTATCATTGTGCTATTTGTCCTGAGTCATCCTGAGGGTTGGTTAGTCTTCATCTATTGATGACATACAATTTCTAGGTGCATAGTCTCCACTTTTTAGTGCCAAAGATTATGTTCAGAATCATAAAACTTAGTGTAAACTTGAATTTGCTGTTCATATTAGTAAGGCACAGAGGCTGGTGGAATGACTCAAGTGTAAGAGTAGCTGCCTAAAACTGTGAGGTCCTGAGTTCAAACCCAGTACTGACAAAATAAATATTAGGATAGCTTAAATACTGACATTTTTCCATTAAAAAAGGAATATTTCTCATTTGAATTATCTAATCAGAAACATAATGCAGAATGCAATGTGATTATCATGCCTATCTTATATAAAATGAAGAATTTTTCACATACTCAATTTCTCACTTTATTCAAATTTTAACTTTTGTATATGATCAACATTGTTACTTCCTTAAAGCAAAAGCAATTCTAAATAAGTGTTACAGATAGATATTCTCAATTGTAAATTTCTTTCTAATTGGTTGGGAATAATGAAACAATGTTTCTTGTGTTCTGATTTCTTTTGAGTTGATCATTTCTTAAACTGATTTATCCAATAAATCAGAACATCAGTTTATCTTAACCAAATCTGGTCTGGCTATTCATTTATTTGTATTTTCTTAGCTATATTTTCTTGTGGTTAGAAAACAAATTATGAACTCTTCAACATATGGTCTGGCTATTTATATTTTACCCAGATGCACACACTTAGATTCTTTGGGAAGGACACTAGCCCTTTTACCACTAGACTAAATCTTCCTCAGAATTATGCAATTCTGCATTCAAAAATTAATTTTGAGAACCTTGCTTAATATCAATATTATGGCCCCTACTTTCTTATTGCTTGTATTTTTTTAACACAATTTGGACCATTCTTTTACCTTTATGAATATCTTTATTTTAGATAAGTCTTGTGCAGATTAAATGCTTTAATTAGAGAACAAATACCAAAGCACAAAATTTAACCTGATTTATAATGCTGACATGATTGATGTGCTGTTTCATTCCTTCATGAGATCTTAAGTGTAGCTGTATATAAATATTTCTCTTTTAATGTGTTTTCTTGTCTCTTTTATACTAGAGTATGTTTAAGATTCTGATTTCATACAAAGTGTTAACTTACTCTAATATATTTAATAATGTCCTTAGTCACATTTTTTAATTAGTTAGTTTGCAGGTTTTTAATTTATGAGCATTATATGATATATTTATTAGCATTGTATGACATGATCTCTGTAAACATTAATGAGCTTATTTCAGTTTTCCTTTTCAGTTTCCTTTCTCTCATTTTTGTTTCTACTTTTACAGAATTTATAAAATTTAAGGTCATCAGTTCTATTTGTACTTAACTTTAATTGATTCTCATAAACTTAATTAAGTATATTAAAAATGTTTCACCAATCTAGTTGTTCCCATTGAAATGACTCATATCTATATTTATAAGTGTTTAATTTTTCTCATATCCTTGAAAAACCACTTGTCAAAATTCTAAAATTTTGCTCACTTTTTCCTTTTGTGCTTCTTAAAATATTATTTGTGTAGTCTTATTTTGTGTATTGTTTAGAAAACTAATGTTAACTTTTATTCCTCATCATATACACAAAAATCATTCAAAGTGCCTGATGTTGACCATTCAAGTCAGAAACTGATTAGGTAAATATATTTATTATTGATTATTTGAAATTATTTTTGTAAAATTACTAATTTTATGATAACTGTTTAAAGAAATAATGTAGATGGAAGGAAGATTCCTTCTAAATTAACTGAATAAACCATCTACTATTCTGCTACTATCTAGTTGAGTGAATTTGACTACTTCAGTTTCTCACATAAGTGTAATCAGGCACTGTCAGATGCTTCAGTACAATATTAGTGTCTAGCACTCCTTGAAAATTTGACTTTTTAAAACTCCATAGAAAACTGGTTGAAGCTATTTGTTAAAATTAACCAATATGGTATAAATCTAGAGATAACTCAGGTCTCAAACCTCATTTGATATCATTGCTATATGGTGAATTGTTTCAGACTACAGTGTAATATTAAGTAATAGACTGATGTTCCTTCAAACTTTCAGTTAAAAACTTTATAGCTCAACTTACCTTAACTCACAATGTCAGTTATTTAGCCCAAATAGATATATGGTACAATTGCTCTGAGTGGAATGAACCACCCCAAACCTTTACCCTTGTGATTATTGTGGTTTACAAGGATTCTCCATGAATTCTTCCAGGTCTGATGTATGAACAGGTATTCTCAGTTTCTCTAAACACATCTTGACTGACTTCAAATGACCTGGATAATTTAAGGGAGGATAATCTGTAAATGTAAAAATTATATATATTTATATATATATAATGATTTATGTGTATAAATTGTCAACTTAGATGCATATATATGTTGAATAATATCTGCTAACCACATAGGTTTAAGTTTATATTAAAATAAATACAGAAATTTAAGTAATATTGATTTTTAAGTTTAGAATTAGTCTATAAGTTTTCTAATTTATAAAAAGTAATTTCTTCTTTTTTTAGAGTATAACAGAATTGTTACTGTAGAAATCAGTTAGCTTTCCTTTTATTCTTTTTTCTTAAATTCTAAATGGAGTTTCCCAGGCAAATGTTTTCTTTTGCTGTCAACAAACAGCTTCCAGTTAAATTCAGAGCTCAAAGCATTTGAATTGACCATGAGAGTCTAAAATTCCTGGAAGCCTTTCTTTTATACACTTCCCATCTCTTTGTGGAAAAGCAATATACCACAGTTAGCAGGACCCTCCTGGGACAAATCCTTATATTCTGTTAAATATTGAAAGTCATATATTCACTACTTATAAAACATTATAATTTCTTCTATTCCCAGTTATCATTGATAATATTGTAGTTACTATCATTAACTTAAAATAAATCATCTAATTATTATTTGTTACTTCAAAAATTGTTCAGCATTTTCGCTTGTTCATTATGTATTAAAAGTATTGGATATTAAAAAGTAAGAAAATAAAACATACATACTGTATATAAGGAAAGAATTACCTTCTAATACACATTAGATCTCAAATTTAAGTTTATAGATGATACATAAAGTTAAGGAAAACCTTACAGCTTTTAAACAATATCAGTCAATCAACTGGAAAATGTTATTGTTTACTCCAAACCATTCATTGAATATCAGATCAAAATAGCACATGTGATTCAGATATATTATATGGTAGACTTTTAACCTTGTATGCATTATAGCTTTTGCTTCAACCTCCAGCACTGAAAACCAAATAAATAAATATTTTAAAACAATAAATATCAATTCACATATAAACATAAACCTGCATTTATTTCTTTAAATTTTACTGATTAGAAATAAGCAAGCAAGTAATATACTGACAAATTATTTACTTTATTTAAATGATCTATTGTTACGCATATAGTCTGAAAACATAAAATTTAATGTGAGGAGCAAACTGGAAGAAATATAGTAGCACAAATCAGCATTTAAAATTGATATGTGGATTTTATCCAAGAGAAATAAAACTCTGCCTCATAAAGGACAAAAAAAAATTTGATAGGGTAGTTAAATTATTTCATGAGAGTCAAACATTACAGTTATCTCGTGAGAAGTTAGTCACTAATTTGAAAAAACTAAGCAAATGTTTTCATTTGATTTTTACAAATTGTATGGCAACGTTTTACACAGCCCAAAAAAGGAGCTTGTTATTTAAGTCCAAACAGCTAGTCTGTATAAGAAATAAATACAAGTATTATTTTGTATTTCAATTCTCAAAGATAGGAAAGGTTAAGTATCATTTAAAAGTAAACAAATTAATAAAATATATGATTTTTCATATTTTAACTCTAAAAAAATTGTTATGTTTCAAGAGGATAAAAAGTAATTGAGATATAAATGTTGATACAGAGAGTGAAAATGTTAGACAATTGATTCAGTAAAAGAGACAACCAGAAAAAGAAACCCAAAACCATACACGAAATGACCATGCAGAAAACATAGATAAATACTTTTAGTTTTGTTTTGAATGAAGGAGTATTGTACACAAATAAACTTGGCAGGTACCTGGACTAAGTGATCTCTACCAGAATCAGAAGAACTATTTTGTGTCAGATTAGAACAAGTTTAAAGGGAAATAAATTCTTCACAAAAGGACAGGGAAGCAGTGAAAATGGTCCAAATGCTAATCTAAGAATGCACATAGACTAATTTATTCAGAGGGACTCGAACAAGCAGTGAAATTCAGAGATAAAGCAGAATGTCTGGCAGACACCAAGCTGTTATTAGAAGTGGCAGACGTAGTTTGTGATTAAAGAAGCAGTAGTTGTTGAAATGATGGATTGTGAAATTTTAAATCTGCACTGTCTTCCAACCTGTTAGTAACTGTTTTTTTTTTATCAGAGAAAGGTTTTACAAGAAAAAAATCGTGATCCTTTCTAGCCAGGGAAGTTTCACAGGGTAAATTGCTTAACACAAGGAAGTATAAACCTTCATATACTGAAAACTCAATTTTGTGCATTTTTGCATTTATTTTGCTAAAAACATTTACATTTGTTTCAGTAGAATTAGGAGCATACTCAGTAAAATACCTTTTCTTTTGCTCATAATATACATCCATTTGGTTTATGTGGTCCATAGGATAGAAATTCATAAGCAACTGCTTAAATTATCTCAGAAAAATAGACTATAAAATTGGTAAAATGATCAAATCTCAAAGTTACATATATGTCAGAAACTTGAAGTGTTTCATTGCACCATAAATATTTAGAGATAATAGTGAATAAATCCTTGTCACCTTTAAAACATAGTATTTATTTTGATAGTTAATTTATGTCATTTATCCCGAGTCACAGGATCCCCAGATAGAGAGTAAAATACATTTCTGGGTGTCTCTGTGAAAGTGTTTCCAGAATTGGTTTTTGAGTAAATCACACCCCTTTGCTCTACCCCAGTGAGGATGGCCATCATCCAAATCATCCAATTCACTGAAAGTATGATTAATACAATAATGTGAGGAAAGTGGATTTTCTTTCTGATTTGCTTCTGTTGCCTTAAGTGCTGCTGGATCATACACTGTCAGGTTTAGACTGGAAACTGTGGTATTACTTCTCATACTCTTGCAGCCCTTCAAATTACACTACTGGTTTTCTCTGAGTAGAAAATCCAGGACTGTGTTGAATAAGAGTGGGGAAAGTGGGCATCCATGTCTGGTTCCTGAATTTAGGGGAAATGGTTTCTGTTTTTCTCCATTAAGTATGATGTTGGGTATACGTTTGTCATATACAGTCTAAAATGTTGAGGTACATTCCTTCTATACCTAGTTTCCTTAGAGCTTTTATCATGAAATGGTGCTAAGTCTTATCGAGGGCTTTTTCTGTGTCTATTGAGATGATCAAGTATATTTTGTCTTTGCTTCTATCACTGTGCTGTCTTACATTTAATGATTTTCATATTTTGAGCCATCCCTGCATCCCTGGGATAAAGCCAACTTGGTCTTGTTGAATGACTTTTCTCATATGTTGTTGGATTTGGTTTGCCATTATTTTACTGAGGATTTTTGCACTGATGTTCTTTAAGGAGATTGGCCTGTAGTAGTTCTTCTTGGATATGTCCTTGGCTGGATAGGGGATAAGTGTAGTACTGGATTCATAAAATGAGTTAGGCACTGTTCCTTCCATTTCTATTTTGTGGAAAAGCTTAATGAGTGTCGGTATTAGGTCTTCTTTAAAGGTCTTGTACAATTCAGTGGAGAATCCATCAAGCCCTGGACATTTCTTTTTTAGGAGTCTCTAATGTTGCTCTAATTTTATTGTGTGTTATAGATCTGTTTAGGTGATTAATATCTTCTTGGTTCAGTTTTGGATGGTAATAAGTATCTAGAAATTTGTCCATTTTTTTTCCAGATTTTCCAATTTATTTGAATACAGGTTCACAATGTAGTCCTTAATGATTACTTGGATTTCCTTGGAGTTTGTTGTTTCTTCCCCTTTTTCATTTCTGATTTTAATAATTTGGGTCTTTTCTTTCCTCATTTGAGTCAGTTTTGATGGGGGCTTGTCAATTCTTTTTACTTTTTCAAAGAACCAGCTTTTTTTCCCCTTGATTCTTGGTATGCTTTTTATTGTTTTTGTTGTTCTCTTTTTAATTGATTTTGGTCCTTATTTTCATTATTTCTCTCCTTCTGCTTGTTTTGGGTTTTGATGTTCTTGTTTTTCAAGAAGTTTGAGATATAGCATTAGGTCATTTATTGAGATTTTTCTGTATTTTTAGTATTTGTCGTCATAGCTATAAACTTTCCTCTTAAGACTGCATTTGCTGTGTCCTGTAGGTGTCACTGGATTGTGTTTTCATTATCATTAAATACAGGAATTTTTTGATTTCTTACCATAATTCTTCTATGACCCCCTGATGGTTGAGCAATGTGTTAGTAAACCTCCAACTGTTTGCATATTTTCTGCTGCTGTTTTTGTTGTTGAGTTCTAGCTTTATTACATTGTGGTCAGATAAGTTTCAGGGGGTTACTTCAATTTTCTTATATTTGGTGAGACTTGCTTTGTGCCCTAAGACATGGTCTATTTTGAAGAAAGATCCATGGGCTGCTGAGAAGTGTGTATATTATGTTGTTCGATGAAATATTCTTTAGATAGGTCCATTGATTTATGTTGTCATTTAGTCTAGGATTTCTTTGTTGATTTTTTGTCTGTATGACCAATCTATTGGTGATAGAGGGATATTAAAGTTTCCCACTACCACTGTTTTGGAGTTTATAAGGGGTTTTAGATCCTTTAGTGTATTTTTAATGAAGTTGGGCTTGCTAACATTGGGTGCATATAAGTTGATTATTGTTATTTTCTTTTGATGTATTATACATTTATTAATATGAAATGATCTTCTTTGTCTCCTTTGACTAATGTATGTTTAAAGCATACTTAGTCTGTCAATATGATGGGTTTCTTGTAAATAAAAGATTGTCAGATCTTTTTAATTCAGTTTGCAAAATCGCATATTTTGATGTGGGAGTTGAGTGCATTGATATTCAGTGTTAATATTGAAAGGTATGTTTCAACAATTGAAATATACCTTTGTTTTTGTTGTTTATGGAATTTATTTTGTGCAGCCAAGTCAATGCTACTCTCTGATTATATGTCTTTTCTTCACCTGAGGTTTAATACTGCCCATCCTCTTTGTGTAGAATCCCTTGAAGAATCTTCTGTAGTTATGGATTGGTGATAATATACTATTTTAGTTTCTGTTTATCATGGAAGTCTTTTATTCCTCCATCAATTTGGAATGATAGTTTCACTGGGTAGAGTATCCAAGGGCTGAATTTTTTTTCTATCAGTGCTCAAAATATTTCACTCCATGCCCTTCTTCCTTTAAAGATTTCTGTTGAAAAATCTGCTGTTATTTCGATGGTTTTACTTTTATATTTTATTCGCCTTTTCTCTCTTACAGCCTTCAATATTTTCTTTCTGTTTTCTCTGCTGGTTGTTTTAACAATGCTATATCATGAAGAGGTTCTATTTGTGTTAAGTATGTTTGGAATCCTGGAGGCTTCCTGAATAGGCCACACTTTCTTAAGATTTGGGAAAATTTCTGCTATAATGTTGTTGAGCATATCATGTATCCCTTTGGCCTGCCCCTCTTCTCCTTCTTCAATGCCCATGATTCTCTAGTTTGGTCTTTTGATGGAGTTGCTGAGCTCTTCTATATTTCTTTCATAGCTCTTGGGCTTCTGACTACAGTTCTTCTGTTTTTTCTTTAGTATGTACTTTATCTTCAGGGCCTGAGATTTTGTCTTCCTCTTGTTCTAGTCTGCTGGAATAGCTTTCCATTGTGTTCTTTGTTTTTTTAAAGGGATTTTTTATTTCCAGGATATCTATTTGATTCTTTTTTGTGAGGATTTCAAAATATTTGTTCAACTCTTCTTTCATAACTTGTTCTCTTTTTTATTTCATATATCTATTTTTTATACTCTCCTTTGTTTCAATTTGGTGTTTGTTGAAGTCCTTTCTGAGTTCACTTAGTTGTTTCTGTGTCTTTCAAGGTTTTCATTTGGAGTCTTGTACTTTCTGCTTAACCATGTCTTGTGGCTTCTTCATGAGTTTCTAAGTAATCTTGTACATGATTTCCTCTTTGAAAGATTTTTTTATGGGTGTCAATGAGATCATTAGTGACAATTATCATTGTTTTTGTGGTGTCAAGAAGTGGGTATTTGTTTTCTTAATTTCCCACTAAATCTTCTTTTGAATTGTTTTGTGGAATGCATTTTCCTTGCATTCTTCTTCTCCTTATGGTTCTAATGTTGTGTACAATTACATTCTTGATTGGCTAGTTGGTTGTTTTAATTGCCAGTTTCCTTTCCCTTGATTTTTCTGTTGTGAATTGCTTAGTTGTTAGCTAGATTAATGTACTATTTCTGTCCCTGGCCTGTAATTTTAAATTAGAAACTACAGATTTATAGATTCAATGAAAGACCAGTTGCTTACACATTCCATAGAAAATTCCTTGGTGATAATTTCTATATCCATTGGGAGTTGGGGGAGGAGTGCTTGTTTGGTTAGAGATAAAAACTTTGGTAACTGGTAAAGCTGGTGCAAAAGGGGAGTGGAAAGTGGGGATGGGTGGGGTGGGGGAAGAGAAGATGGGACTGATGGGTTTTGGGACCCTTGTGTGTGGTGGGTTATAGCTCTGCTTTTGAACTGGAGGGTGTTTTGTCAGGGTTTTCAGAGGGCTGGAGGTGTGTACAGTTAATGTGGTAAGATTTTGGGTCTGCAGATTTATGCAGAAAGCTTTGAAACAGGCTGGTGGGGAGAAATGCTGGGCTACATTTCTCAAGGCACTTATTGAAACTGGATTCAGCCCAGTGAGATGTAGCTAGGCTTTCTACAGGTTAGGGGTCTAGTGTGTTGTAGGGTTCAGTTCTTTTTGATGTTCTATCTTATGCTTTTTTAAAAATGAAAAAGAAAGAAAGAAAGAGAAAAAGAAAGCAAGAAAGAAAAAGAAAGGAGAAATGGCCAATGGGCTTTTAAACAGGGCAGATACACCTGGATTTTCCCAAATATTAGGTGCAATTGAAAGTTATTTTAAGGGCCAGTCCTTGAATTCCATGGGCACTTAATGTGTTGATGGTTATTATTTTGGCTAGGAACAATCAGAATTATGCAAGTTCCTCCAGAACTATATTTTTTAAATTTAGGGAATAAAATGGATTCCCAACATCAATTATATTTTTAAAACACACACACAGAAACATCAAAAGTAAATTATAACAAAAATTTAAATGATAGAGTAAACACACACACATATACATATTGAAAGTAGGAAGGAATTGAGACATTAAGGGGAAAAGATGTAGCACAAAAAATGAATAGGCTATGTAAATTTGATCTTATCAGTAATTAAATTAAACATAATATATAATCAAACATGTCAAGATTTACAGGGATAAATATTCTATGATTCCATACATGTTGTTTATAAAAGACATACCTTAGTTCCTAAAATACAAATAAATTCATAGTAAAGGAATAGGAAAAAATACCTAGGAAGGGTAGAACTATATATATATATATATATATATATATATATATATACATAGTTTTATATGTATATATATGTGTGTGTATAAAAATGAGTCAAAGAAGAAAGCATAAGGAAAATTAGAAACTTAACATGCTTGAAATTGAATATACAACATAAGAAAAGTTGTACAATACATTTAAAACAAGACTAGAAAGAAAATATATTGATTTCAGTTGATATATTAACAACAAGATAGAAAAGAGAAAAGGGATGAACCAATTGAAGTTATAATACACATATACACTGAAATGTCACAATGAAATTCCCTTTATTGCTTTCTTAAGCAAAGAAAAATGTCATTTCTTTTTTACAAAATCAGGAAAGAAAACAGAACTCATCTGGAGCTTATTACCAATAGTAGAGGGATAATCTAAGGAAAGGGGTCAGAGGGTGAATATGCTGGAAATATTGTGTACACCTAGATATAAATAGAACATGAGACTTGTTGAAACTATTCTATGAAAGGGAGGAGAAAGAAAAAAGAAGAATGATGGAGGAGTGAACTGAACTATGATATAGTCTAAGAAATTTTGCAAATGTCACAATGTATCTCCACTACAACAATCACAAAAATAAAGTATATGAAAACCAGATAAATTCAAAAACAATAAATTCAACTTAAGTCACTAGAAAAAAGGGAATGTAAATGCTCATCAACATAGAGGTAAATTGTAGAGTAGAAATTAATGATAGAGAGAGTAGAAAAACAAAACAAAACAAAATACAGATTGTTTTATTGAGACATGAAGAAAAAAAGAGAAAGATGCAAGAACAACTGAAGGGGTAAAACTAAGATATATTGTAAGCCCATATGTAATCTTCCCCTTCTTAGAACAATTTCAAAAGTTTCATTATTCTATTTTCATAATAGAATACAAAGTACATCCACCATATTCATCCTTTCCTTTTGTACCCAAACCACAAACACTGGTACCCAGACCCCAGAAAAATCCCATTTTACATTCTTATCCTTCATTTTTTAATGTGTATATTGTATATATATTGTAATATATATTGTATATGTGTATATCCTCAAAGAGGATTGTGCCTTAGCATTTCAGATGTGTATATATCATGGTTTAATCATATTAATCCTCCATTTCTTACTCTTTCTCTATCCTCATGTTTCCCTATTATTCAACAGCTTACAGTGCATTGTGTTATATTTATATATGGATGCAATGTTTCAATATTTTTTCATTCATTATCATTTTCTTTCCCTCTTCCACCTCCCATACTCCTCTCAGACTCATTAATACAATCTAGTTCCCTCTCTCACTGTATACATATCTGTGTATGTATATATATAACTTACAATATTTATGTAATAAGTTATAATATTTATAATAAGTTAAATGTATATTTAACTTATAGGTCTAGCTTCTGCATATGAAAGAAAAGATGTGACCTTTGACATTTTGGTCCTGGCTTACTTTGCTTGATAAGAAGATTATAAGTGAATACTTTGAATAGCACTATATCAGCATATTAGATAATCTCCAAGAAATAAAGTGCTGGGGATATCCGAACTATTGGAATAAATTCATAGATAATAGAAAATCCAAACAGAAGAATACTGAGTTTATAGTTTGAATAAGTAATTTAGAGATTTCACACACATATTTAAAAACTCAAGGAAAGGTTGAACATTTAAAGAAAATTATTACAAATTTGTCATGTTTGTACTGTCTCAAAAATAGATAAAAAAAGGTACAATTTGTAACACATTTTATTGGAACTCATTATTCTAATTTCAATACCAATGACAGTATATGAAAAAGAATGTTATAAAAATCTGTATCTAGTGAACATAGAAGCAAATATTTTCATCAAAATATTTCTAGTCAAAATTCATAAGATAAATATATAATTACCAGTAATTTAAATTTTGAATTTATAATTCAAAATTAATCAGCATAATTTTCCATATTAAGAGAAAAAAGATAAACTGCAAGCAGGTCTCAAGCCATAAAAATGTGTTAAAAAAAAAAAGATGAATATCTTCTCATGATAAAAACATGAGAAAAGAAAATGAAGAGAAGAGATCACTCCCAAACTAAGAAAGTGCATCTGTCAAAGGTATTCAGCTGTCATCACAGTTAATGTAATTAGTACTTTGAGAAAGGAAGAGAAGGACGATATCTACTCTTGGAAATTTTCTTCCACACTGAATTGAAAATTTTATCTATGGCTCTTAAGTGAGAACATAAGAAAAAGGCATCTTGATTGAATAGGAGAAAGAAAAAGTTTCTCTTCACATATAACATAATCTTGTAGAAAAACCTTAACAGTCCACGTAGAGCTTTTTAATTAGTAAATAAGCTCAGTGAGGTTACAAAATACAAGTTCAATGTACAAAATCAATTGCAGTTCAACACATCAGTAACTGAGGGATCTGAAAATAAAATCAATTGAGAGTACAATTCCACTTACAAGAGCATCAAAAATATTTAGGAATGAGTTCAACAAAAGAAGTACAACATGTACATGTTGAACTACAACACACTTGTTAAAGAAAATTAAAGAACTGAACAGTAGAAGAAATGTCTCACATGCAGGTGACAGAAAGAGAGAGAGAGAGAGCACTGTTAAAGCAGAACTACTTACAAAACTCTCCAAGACCTATTAAAATCCCAGAAAGTTTTTTTTTTTTTTTCTTTTTTAGAAATTGGCAAAGGCATCTTAAATTTCATGTAAATGCAAGGGACTAAGACTATGTAAATGATTTTTTTTAAAAGAAAGTAAAAAAACTCATACTTCCTGATTTCTAAATTTACTACAAATCCACAGTATTCATGGCAGTGGTAATGTTTCTATAAATATAGACATACCAGTTAAGAGGACTGAATTGAGAGTCAAAATGATAATCCTTAAATTGATGGTCAGTTGATTTTTTCTTTTTACCTGTTGAAGTAACTCTTTTTTTAGAGTGATGCTGAAACATTTTTACTTTTTTCCCTTTATTGTTGTGCTGGGTGGGTGTATATATGCATGTAAATGCAAAAGTGATATCTGTTGAAACTATTCCAGGAATAGCCAACTAATTTTTCAACAAGGGTTCCATGATAGACCCATGGGAATACAATAGTCAAAGCAATAATTGGTACCCAAACAGCTTCACATCTTCAGGTTACAATGTGTTTGTGTTACTACTCCACACTCAAAATTAACTCAAACTAGATTACAGACCTAAATATGTCATCTAAAATTGTAAACTGCTTATAAGAAAACATATATCCTGTGTTCTTATGTAAATCATTTATTTGTTCAATATTATACCAAAATCATGAGTAACAATGAAAAAATAAATTGGACTTCCTCAAAATTGAACATATTTCTATTTCAAAATACTCAAGATAGGGAAAAGAAAGAGAATGGGAGAAAGTGTAGTCAAATTGCAGTTTTAATGGAGGACTTTTATCCAGTCAATAGAATAGTGCTAACCAAAATAAGAAAAAGATTTACTTATTATTTATTTACTAATTCAACACCAACAAATGACAAAATAAAAAAATGCAAACAGGGATATGGAAAGAAATTAAGCATATAGAAAGAGGAATTAATTGGAACAAGAATTCATAGTTGTGTGACTTGAAACAGTACAACCCCTTTGCAAAACATTTTTTGTAATTCCTTTTAATGTTTGGCATAAATTAACTTATGATAGAGCCAAACTCCATCCTAGGTAGAAAACCGACAGAACTAACTGAAATGTTTTTCTACCAAGAAAAGTTACACATGAAAAATCACAGCAACATTATTCATAGTACTGAAGAAGGGTAAGTACTCCAGGTGTCCACCATCTGGTTGTTGAATACACAAAATATGGCATAGCCATAAATATAATTCATATAATATTACTCAGCCACAAAAAATACTGTGAACATATTACAATGCTGATGGACCTTGTAAATTTCATGTTAAATGAAGCAAGTCAGATGTGAAAGTCATTGTATACTTCATTCACTGTTATGACTACAACAGGACACTGCAGACTGATTTTCTCACTTGCCAGTGCCTTTCACCATGGCTCTTCCCTCCTACACGTAGAGTTTCAGAGTCTATTTTCTACATTACTCAAAAATCTAATCAATTTACTTTTTCATGACAAATATATAAAAATCATGCTAATTACTTATATAATAGTACAGTTTATTGTATTTGCCTTTTACTATTCCCAAAGAGAAGATTAAAAGATAAAGTACAGCTTGGCATGATGCATGAGAGTAAGACTATAATAAGATAAATACATGTATTTTTAGAATCGCAGAATTGGAAATACTCTACTGTTTGGTTTAAAAAGGATAGAGGTAAAGAATGAATCAAATGAAAGAAGCAAGGATAAAAGTATTGAAAGTGAAGGAAAATGGAAGATAAAGGAAGAAGAAATGAGAGAAGGGATGAAGGAAGGGAGAATGGAGTATGCACAGAGGTATAAAGAGAGAGGGAAGGAAAGCAAGCTGAGATGGAAGGAAAGAGAGGGAAGAAAATAATGAAATGTAAAATATCCAGACTTCCCTACTGTTTGGCTTGGTTTGGTGACGGTAGTTGGTGTCGGATCAGATAAAAAATTCCCCATGTATTAATTAAGCACCACCAGAAAGATAAGAGATCATTCTTAGGTATTTGAAAAATGCACTAAAAATGGAATGCAAAAATAATACTTTCAAATTAGCACAATATAGGTTAGCTAATGTTAGCAACACAATCACAAAATTGAGCCATTTTTTTTATATTCATTTATTCATATGTGCATACATTTGGCCATTTCTCTGCCCTACCCCCCTCTCCTTCCTACCCCCTCATTTCCAGGCAGAACCTGTTCAGCCCTCTTCTCCAATTTTGTTGAAGAGAAAACATAAGCAATAATAGGAAAGACATAGCATTTTTGCTAGTTGAGATAAGGATAGCTATACAGAAAGATTCCTAGCATTGCATCCATGCACAAATATATTACAACCCAAACTGATTCATCTCTACCAGACCTCTTCAAAACTTCCTGGTCATCTTCCCATAATGACCTCTGTCCTTTTAAGGTTACTATGTTAGCTCCTCTACATTGGGCACATCAAACACTTTCAAGTTTTGTGTTTCCTACCTTTCCTTATTCCTCCTGTACGTGTTTTCCCCTTAGTGTGTGACCCATATCCAATAATGTTACTGCATTTGTTTTAGGGCTAAAGTCCACATATGAGGGAGAAAATATTATTTTTGGCTTTCTGAGACTGGCTGACTTTGCTTAAGGTGATGTTCTCCAGTTCCATCCATTTACTTGCGAATGACAAAATTTCATTCTTCTTCATTCATTTTTGTGTATTCATTCTTCTTCATTCCATTGTGTATAAATAACACATTTTCTTCATCAGTTCTTCAGTAGTGGGGCATCTTGGTTGTCTCCATAACTTGACTACTGTGAATACTGCTGCAATAAAAATGGGAGTGCAGGTTCCTATGGAGTAACCTGAGTCGCATTCTTTTGGGTATATCCCTAAAGTGGGATTGCTGGATCATATGGCAGATCTATGTCTAGCTTTTTAAGAAGCCTCCACATTTTTTTCCAGATTGTACTATCTTCCATTCTCACCAGCAGTGTACGAAGGTTCCTTTTGTCCCATATCTTAACCAACATTTGTTTGTGGTGATTGTTTTTGATGGTAGCTATTCTAACAGGGGTGAGGTGGAATCTTAGTGTGATTTTGATATGCATTTCCTTTATGGCCAGGGATGGTGAGCATTTTTTCATGTGCTTTTTGGCCATTTTGATTTCTGCTTTTGAAAAAGTTCTGTTTAGTTCAGTTGCCCATTTCTATTGGTTCACTGATTTGGGGGGAGTTTAGTTTTTTGAGCTATCTTTTCTTGACCAAAAATAATTATAACAAATTTTGCTATGATTAACTCTAATTTCATGATACTAGGAAATATTACCTAAACAACATATGTAAATATATTTACATATGTAAATGTGTGATATGTAAATATATTTACATATGTAAATATATGTTATGTGTATGTATATACCTATAATGTGCATATATACATACACATATCTTGAGAGAATTATAATGGTCTGAAGTTTATTGACATAGTAGCTTATATCACACTGTGGTTCCAGTACTCAGGAATTTGAAGCAGGATGACTGTGAGTTCAAGGCTTGCTTGGGTTAAACAGTGAGACTGTATCTCAAAAAAACAGAAGAAATTACAAATAAATATTAAAGAATTAATCATTAGTTTGTTTCATTTCCTTGATTCAGTAAATGTTTCTTTATAAATAGGGGAAAGAAGAAAGAAGGAATTAGAAAAGAAAACAACAACATCTTTGGAAAATTTAGAGCACGAGTTACCCAAAATTTCTGTTGCATGATAGAAAGTATGTTAAGAGAATACAAGTTTTCTGAATAGAATGTAACAATTTTCCATTTTATTTTCAATAAAATAATCCAGCCAAAATTTTGTACTGTGTCTTTGTACATACTATCTTTGTGAGAGAAAATTTTCCTCCTCCTGTGAAAGTCCATTTTATAAGCTTAAGGTTTTTTTTTCTGTGGTACTGGGGTTTGAACTCAGGGCCTCACTCTTGTTAGGCAGGCACTCTATCACTTGAGCCACTCCACTAGGCCAAAGATTTTTTATATGAAATTTACTTTGACCTAGACATGTTTAAAATATAATTTAATGTTCAAGATTGGTTAAGAGGTAGATATTTCTACCTTGTTGTGTGGATATGAAAACTAAGGTTCAGAATTAACTGATTAACAGTGTTCCTGGACTGTCTTTTATTGATTATCACATTGCCTCTTTAACAAACAGCTGTTCCTGGCAATTCACATTATGGTAAAAATAAATAAAAAATAAAAATGGACTGGTGATGTAGCTCTCAGTGGGAGAGCATTTGCATAACATGCAGGAGATGCTGGGATGTAGCCACAGTACCACAAATGCAGAACAAAAGAAAGCAAAACAAAAGTAAAATTATTATCAGCCATTCATGTGTCCATCTGTAGATTTTTAAAGGAAATATCTAACTCTAGTTCTCCATATCCTCAAACAGCTCTGATTTCTGTACCATAAGCAATCTGACTTGCTTCAATAATGTCACAATTTAAAGGTGCTATATTTTCTTATCCCTTGGAGTCTTTCATATATCCCCAAAAACCATTTTTTGTGACATGGTTTTCCTAAATAGCTCAGGTTGGCCAACAATTTAGCATCCTCCTGCCTCAGCTTCATCAGTACTGGGATTATAGGTGTGCACTTCAAGTTGCTTTTTGTTCTTTATGTCTTCCTTCCTGTTTTTGTTTATTTATTTACATATTCGTTCATTTATTTGTGTGTGTGTGTGTTGGTGTGTGTGTGTGTGTGTGTGGTTCTGTGGCTTAAACTAAGGACCTTGTGCTTGTGAGGCAAGTATTCTATCACTTGACCCAGGAAAATCCTTTTTGGCTTTAGATTTTTTTTCAAATAGATTCTCCAGTTTCTGCCCAGGATGGCTTCAGACAACAATCCTTCTACCTGTGCCTCTCATGTAACTGGGATTACAGATTAAGCCACAGTGCCCAGTCTTCAAATTTCTTAATGTAACTCTTTGAGTATGGTTTAAATTTGAGCCTATTAGATTTATGGTGACTGAAATACCTCAGGACAGAGGCACATCCAAGACATCCTTTGATATAAGTTCATTCTAAGAAGTTGTATAAACCCTTTTTGTCTAATATTTAAATTATGCATTTGAGAATTGGAGGAAAATGGTGCCATAGGATAGAATCTGCAATTAAATCATTCTCTCAGCTCCAAATTATTGTATAATAGGCTACATAATAATGTGATGTTTTCACATGGCTATTTAAACTGTCATGATGTCAGAATTTGAAAATTGCATACCTTATTTGTTCACAAATAGGCTTTGTTCACACACCTGTGTTGGCTGTTGCTTTGTGTTGGTACAGGCAGTTTAAGAAAGTGCTACTGAAGCTTGAGTGATATGCTGAGGCTTTAGGTCCCATCAGAAAGGCCTCAGTGCAATATATTCTCTATAATTGGTGAATGTACACTGTCAAGAACAGCTGAAAGATCCAATTTTCTCTATTCTGTCTCAAAAAGAGTGATGTTTCCATTGATGATGTTACTGCCACATTAGGAAAAAGACCTACCTTTTAGGCCAAATAGGAGACTTTTCTCCACAGAACATATTTTTTGCACCCATTGGTTTGTGCTTGGACATTCTGGCTTATCCATACTTCAAAGTGTTATTCTTTGAAGCCAAAACACCAGCAATTAATTATGGTATAACTTTTTCCACTACTCAAAAGTAAGTTATTCCTCCAAGTAGCAGCATGACCTTCTGACTGTTTTAAGTGCTTTTGATGGAAGAGTTTCTGTACTATCATGAGGTAAAGTGTTTATGGCAGAATGCACCTCATAAACTCTAACTACAGGAAGGTTAGTTGACTCAACCTACCAGATATTACATTCAGAAGTCTTCTCTAAAAATAGACTAAATCCTTGCTTTGCTTGAGATCCCAGCTCTAATTCAGCTCTGCAGGCATATTATTGCATAATGCTTTCTGGAAGACTTAGTAGCTGTTCTTTGCTTATTGACTTAGCACAGACATGCTGATATTTCCTACATTGTACTGTGGATTATAGACTTTCTACCTACTCTCTTTTTTCCTCTCTTCTCTAATGATAGGAATTAAATTGTGTATTAAATGATAGCTCCAGCCATGTCACAGATTCTGTTTCCAATTTGTCTCTAAGTAACTTACACTTTTGTATAATCTTTGTGTCTTCCTCTTGAATGGTTTAAAACAATACAGATGTAAGTATTAGCTCAATTTTTTAAATTTGATGCAAATCATGATAATTTTTTAAGACTAGGAATATACAAATCTTGGACCAATTGAGGTTTCCCAAAGCATAGTCATGTTAGATCTGATCAGCTCATTCATACAAAGTACTACTTATGAGTCAAGCCTCTTGATATATTTTCCATCTCCTCAACAGGGTACAGATTTGAAGGGACCATATGTGGACACAAAAGCACTTTCTAAGCATGGTTCCATACTTTTATTATAGTGATATTTAGATTTACATGAAATAGATGTGTCTTTAGATATTTATTTAAATATTTCCTTAAGAAGAGCTGAATTTCAACCCTTAGTAATTCACTTAAAGTAGCTTTAAAGCATGTGAGCATACCAAAGCCTTTACATGTATTTGGAAGATATCATTTACATGATATTTAAATCCAGTTTGGGTTACAAAACATATATATATATATATATATATATATATATACACATATATGGAAATATCACAGTGAAACTCCCTGTATAGCTATCTTAAGCAAACAAAAATGCCTTTTTTTCCCAAAAATGGAGAACAGGTAGGTAAAACAGCTCCTGTCTAGGGGCTGGTACCAGTGGAAGGCAGGAGAGTATAAGTAAAGCATGTAGGCGGGTGAATATGGTGGACACATATGTACTCATGTATGAAAATGGAAAAAAATGAGACCTGTTGAAACTATTCCAGGAATAGAGGGAGGAAGAGATAAAGGAGAATGATGTAAGGAGTGAATTAAACTATGATATATTGTGAGAACTTTTGTAAATGTCAAATTTACAAAGTGTATCCCCAGTACAAGAATATAAACAAATTTTTTAAATTGTACTAGTCATTGAAAGTTTTCCTTTTTACAAGAAATAATAACATCTGTTTTATTTTACTTTCTTCTAATTACAAGAAAGATTAAATTGTATGCTTACTCCATGAACACTTCTACATAACTGTAATACAAAATAATTTCCTTATTGGAGATAATCAACTTCAAATAAAGTATCTTTATTCCACTTTATGTTTAACAGAGAAAGATTTGCGTTTCATAAAAACAGCAAAAATATGGATTGGCATAATAGTTCAAATGGAAGAGTGTCTGCCTAGCAAGTTGAGACCCTGAGTTCAAACTTCAGTCTCACCACATAAACTAAAAGCAGCAAAAATATCATCGATTCAGGATGAACCAAATGAGTAGTACTGTATTTTGTGAAATACTCTTTAGATGACATATGCTTATATCCTACCCCAACTGCCTCACCAAAACATTTATATATCAGTACTATACAATATGAACATTTGTTATAAATTATGTGTTTTGAGTAATCTGACTAGTATTTCTCTAAAGAACTTGAGTAGCATAACATGATAATGAAAATTTCAAACAAGAGTCATCTTTGTTGAAACAAATAAATAAATTCTAGTTACCAACATTCTCAATTATTATGAATTGTGTTATAGCAAAATGGTTCCCAGACTAAAGGATTCAAGATCTAGATATTATCATAATGCTCAAATTGGTCAGGGTTATGGCAAGGATAATAGGAGACATTAGTCATTGTTCTGGTGCGATCTGATTTTAAAATGAAAGTAAATAATATATTTATTCTATCTTTCATATTTGTTATTTATTTCAGAAATGGGGTCCCACTTTGTTGCCCAGGTTGGCCTCCAAGTACTAGGCTCAGTAGATTCCCCCTCCGGAGCCTCCTTAATAGCAAGGACAACAGGCACATTCTACAACATTGCCTAGCTCATTCACTCATCTTCGATCTTAAATCATCTTTGCAGACTGTAATTATTTTAGCTATTAAACTTCAAATGTAAAATAAGTTCAAGGAAAAAAGCAAATTACAGGAAGAAAACCTGAAAATTATTCGTACAATCTAGAGCATTGTTTGGCTGAATAAATGAGTAACTCACATAAACTTTTATTAAACACTTTGTTCACTGATATTAAGTGCAGACTCTAGTATATAGCAGGGCTCCTGTTGAAAAACATTTTGATATTTAGTTACCAGCTAGTAATTGTTTTATCCTTTGATGGATTGTTTTTGTCTTCTTCATGGATGGATGACCCGAGTCACTTGTAGCCCGATTTTATTTTCATTTCTACTCTTTAGTGCTTAAAAATTATAAATGTATCTGAGTCCATTAGCAAGTTTCAATTTATGGTTTTCAAGATTGTATTATTTTGAACAAATGATGCTGGATAAAAATCTATGAATTTACATAATAGAACCTATAAATGTAATAGATTAACTGCATTAGTGTATTTGTAGTAATAATTTGCCTTTTCTTTTTAGGTGAAAAGAACGTTTTTAATTTCCCTTTAACAGATATTATTAATCTTGTTGACTTTGTGGCTAAACATGTTGTCAGATCTATTTACCATGAAAGATAAAAATGTCTTACATTTGGGGCTGTAGGAGAAAAAATGTCACAAGTAGCTCTAAAAGATTACTTTTAACATAAACAGATGCATAGAAAAATTTTAAAATATCATTAGAAAGCAAATCATTACTGTACTGCATTATTTGTATAAACTGAAACAAAAAGTAATAAAACATCAAACACAATGAAAAAGTTATATAAAATTATACAAGAACATTACTGGCTCCACTTATTTTGTATATGAAAACATACTTTTATAATTAGCAAACTTTGTTTCTAATAAGTGATTATGAAATATGAACATTTGTAGGCTTTATTGCTACTCAGTTTTATAACAATATGTTTATGCTATAACCACATTTCATTAAAAACCATATGAATAATTGCAATTCCCTGAAAACTAGAAAACATATCTTCTTCACAACAGCTAAGCTATGGAAACAACCCAGATGTGCTACAACAGATGAATAGATCAAGAAAATATAGTATATGTACACAGTGGAGTTTATTCAGCCATAAGGAAGAATGGAGGACATCATGCTAAGTGAAGCAAGTCAGATTCAGAAAGACAAATGCTATATGTTTTCTCTCATACATGGAAGATAAACATATATACAAAGACAAACATAATCATATACACACATATAAGTAGAATAAATTTTTAATAGTGGAACTACACTATGGAACTTGGGGAAGGAGTGAAAGGAAAAGAAAATAATAGTCAACAATATTGTAATACATATCTGTGAAGGTAGCTGACACAATAATATGTATTGAAAGCTGTTGAAAAAATGGGGGGCATTAAGAGAGAGTAATGGAAGGGATTGAAAAAAGCTAAAGTATACTCACAATGGGGATACTATGAGAAACACCTTTGAACATTGACTTACATGTTAATAATGAAAGACAGGAATGTAAAATAGGTACAGTGAGGGGATACTTCTCAGGGGGAAGGAAATGAAGGAGATTAAGGTGAGGGTATATGGTTGATAGAGTTCATATACTTTACTAAATGAAACAATGAACTCTCTTGCAATTGCTTTATGTGGGGCTGAGAGAGTTGTGGGAGAGAGATGGTGGGGGTGATCTAACCAATGTACAATGTAAGCCTATTCAGAATTGTCCTAATGAACCTCTCCTTGTACAACAAATATATCCAAATGAAACTGTAGAGATAAAGTAAATAAGTAAAGTGATCATTGTAAAACAAACACATCTTCTCTATTGAACAGTTTAAGATATCAGAGTATAATTAGAAAGTTGGAAAATACATATATGTGACTTTGAGTTGTAAACGGCAAATTAAACACATGATTCCCTTTCTTTTGGTCAGTATTTTTGTTTTATTCTATTTTATTTCATTATTGTATTGAGGGTACAAAAGTTGAATCATCCCCTCTATCACTCTTCTTTATACCCTCTTGCTCCATTCCTGGAATAGTTTCAACAGGTCTCATTTTCCATTTACACACATGTGTACAGAATATTTATAGCGTATTCACTCTCAAACCCTCTTTTCTCATAAATTATAGGATAATATAAAAATAAAATGCAGCAAGGAAGAAAAGCTGTAGTGTGTCATCCATATATTACAAGGAGAGAGGACACTTTACAAGATAGGACATATAAAACTAAGAATGACTTAACAATAAAATCCAATAAAGTCAAGGGGGAAAAAAGTTCAGTTGAAGATGAGAATCTTGAAAAATATCAATTCAGTAACAGTGGGTAGAGATTTGCCATGATTCTTTTTGCCTTCTATTTTTGTGGGGTTTTTTTTAATTAGGATATATTTGTTGTATGGGGGATCCACTGAGACAATTCAAATAGGCTTATACTGTACATTGGTTTGAGCACCCAAAACATCTCTTCCTCTTTACCCCCTCCCTACCCTCACTCAAAGCAATTGCAATAGGTTGCCATGTTTCTTGAAGTTAAACACATAATGTTGGCCTCCATGTTGAGCAGATATTACTCTGATATTTAGTGTAAGTTGTCTGAAGCCACTATGTGTGCCACAGAAGAAAGATCATGAGTCTGTTTATTGTACGTGATGTTGGAAGTCATTTGTCATTCTTTGCATTTTACTAATGGAAGCTATGTCAATGTAAAGCAAACAGGCATTATTTCTCCAATGAAGGAGAGGTTAGATGTGTGATAGTTGGACCACAGCCTGAGAAATGCAAACACAAAGATATGAACTATGAGACCCTGGCAAATATTCTGAAATTTGGCAATCATCAGTAGTGGTTATTCAGGGATGCCTTTAAGTTAATTTTTGTAAACAATATGGCTTTCCTTTGTCTAAACTCATAACACGGAAACTATAGTTTCTGTTTTTGAAAAGTCTATAAGAATCAATATTTTTGTAGATTACTGTACACTATGCTTATAAACTTTTGCATTTTCAAAATTTAATTTTGAAAAATATATGTAAATTAATAGAATTATAAATATCAAGCATATTGTTATCATCAATAAAGGACCAACTATGGATGTGTTGAATATGGACAAAAGTTAATGGTATGATATAGATAGGCAAACTGTGCTATTGTCCCTCAACATCATCTCAAATGTGAAAGAGGAGCAATATCCAGGAATTTTCAATTGTTTTATTGAATAAAATATCATCAAACAACCCTCTCAGGGTCCCTCCCTTCCCTGAGGGCTTTAATTCTTTCATTTAATTAATAAACTTCCCTACCTTTATACTAAATATAAATATGTGTTTCTATATATCTATATGTATATCTTTTTGACAATCTACAAATAGCAATAAGATGTGAGGATTATAATGAAGATGGTCCCCATCTCTAACTTGCAACAATTTGGGTTATGATTTTTAACCTTAAGACAGTATAAAATAATGCATGTTCAGTGAAAACCTTATGTTAAAGTTTCCATGGTAGCAATATGTATGCTACACTCAGGAGATTCTGGGCAGTGACTGCAAGTCACAACTCCTAATCAGCCATGGGACAGTAAACAAATACACTTTTCAGTGTACTGCTTTATGAAGTTATGATGCTTGGTTGGTTAGGTTACTAAATGTATTTTAAACTTAAAATATTTTCAACTTGTGGTGAACTTATCTGTAGGAAGCACCATTATAAGTGAAGAAACATCTTTAATTATGAAATAATGTAAGAAACACTCTAACATTCCAATTTGCCACAAATCTTGTTACTAAGCAATTTTTAAAATTTTATGCTGAAATTGTATGACGATATTTTCCAAGAGAAAATGGTCACAAACTCTGAGTTTTAAAATAAAGCATAGAGCTCAGCAAATGACAGAAAACACCTCCCAGACTCTCTCTCCTATCATGGATGCACTTCTTCAACAACAATAATTAAAACCGGTTCTCATTGGGTGAAATCCATCACTAAGAGATGGATCCACAACTAAGAGAGAGAATCCTGCTCCTTTGAGAGTGCAATGTAAACTTCATTAAAGTCCATAGGAAAAAAGTGACTTTCACTTACCATAGTCCCTAATCCATGCTAGTTTAACACAATAGGGAGATCTCTCAGCTCCTTGTTTCTCCCAGCATAGGAAAATAGAAGAGTGGGACTTCAACATTCAAACTTACCAGGAAGCTGCCTAATGTATTAGTTTCTGAGCATTGAAAAAGAATGGTACCTTGCTGGGAGTCACTGATAATGAAGGCAATAATTGGACTATGTTGAACTCACTTGCTCTTGTTCCTTCTCCCAGCACAAAATTAGGAAGACAAACTCTCCACTACCAGCTTTCCTGTGCACAAAAGAAGAGTTAGAAAGATATACCAAACTTTAATGGAGCTGCCCGGGAGACATGTTTATGTCTCACTTGATTGAAACAGTGATGTTCCCAGCATCCTCTACATGCAGAAAGACCATTGAGAAAAAAGAACTTGAGACCCTGGCAGCTTGTCACAATGTCCCAGGTGACACGTGATTCACTAAGCAGAGGATAGTAGAGCTCACTGGTCTCACTTTTAGGGGAAAATTGGAAAAATCGTGTCTTTCAAAAGTTTTGGCCCTTAAGGGGGGATGCTCAGTGGCCTAGATTACCCTACCTCAAAACTCTGGTGGGAGACAGAATTCTTTGGAAGCCTAGGGGATGATGGGAATATTCAAGAGAGAGACAAGAGGCTTGAGGTGGCCCAAGAGAAGCTAAAGTGCCACAAACAGGCACCAGAACAAACAAGAGACTATGAGCTCCTGAGAAAAGAATCAAGTAAATCCCTTTGACTTGGAATTTATATCTACAAGTCTAGAGAAAATGTACCCACAGAAAAGGTCAGAAAGGACACAATCCCTGTCCCAGTTAATGCTGAAGGCTTTTTCATGTACAAATCCCATCTCTAAAGGTAAAGAGTGAGAGATGGCATTTTTTTCTCAAATATATATATATATATATATAATATATATATATTTTTATATATATTTTATATATATATATAAATAAATATAATGAGAAAAATAACCAAGCACATAAAGAAATAGGGAAACATGATCCTATCAAAGGAACAAAATAAATCTCAAGAAACCAAGTGTAAAGAAATTAAGGTTTATGAATTACTGGACACAGAAGTTCACTAATCATCATAAAGAAGCTCAGTAAACATCAATGAAGGATTCATGAGTGAAGAGAGGTTTTATAGTGCAATGTGTCTTGGTGGTTTGAGACAATTTGTACCATTCTACCATGAATTGAAACTTATGCTGCATCTAAACAAAACTATATAGTGGAGAAAAGCAAATTGTTATGAATATATTCTTGAAAAGAATGACTGGAATTTGGAAGTATTACAAAATAGACCTTCTGATCCCCAATTTGGAGCATGTTATATTGGCCAATTTTGAGAAAACATTAGTACAGCTAAAAATGTTAAGAAAAAATGTACTAGTCTTAATTAAGATGTGATTTATGAATATCAAAATTTAGCCACAATGTATTTTAAAGTTATTATATACTTTCAGTTGACTAGCCAATGCTAAATTATAAGTTGAGAGACCAAACATTTAGTGGTCTTGATTAGGAGTAGTATAATTTTATTTTATTTTCCACATGATAGAATTCACTTTGCACAACAAAATTACTATATTTAGTTTAATAGTGAAAAGATGTATAAGACAATATATTTAGAATTACATAAGGAAAATAATGAAAAATACAATAAATTTATAATTAGCATTGATGAGAAGAGAAATATTCAAATAGAAAACACAGTTTTCCATTAAGCCTGTGAAATAGCAATTGCTTAAACTTTGTACTTTTATACAAGTTTATTTTACATATTTTCAAACTTAAAAGTGTTACTTGAAACTAACCTTTCTTGGTTGCTTTTGTTTGTTTTGTTTGTTTGTTTTTACAGTACAAGGGATTGAACTCATGGCCTCCTGCATGACAAGCAAGTGATTTACCACCTCTGCCACACATCATTCCCACATCTTTGAAAGAAAAAGGCTGTCAGAATATTTAAGAACTTAAGAAACTAAACACTCCTAAAATCAATGAACCAATTAAGAAATGGGCAACTGAACTTAACAGAACTTTCTGAAAAGAAGAATAAAAATGGCCAAAAAACACATGAAAAAATGCTCACCATCTCTAACCATAAAGGAAATGCAAATTAAAACCACACTAAGATTCCACTTCACCCCTGAGAGAATAGCCATCATCAAAAACACCACCACCAACATGTGTTGGTGAGGATGTGGGCAAAAAGGAACCCTCATACACTGCTGGTGAGAATGCAAGCTGGTGCAACCACTCTGGAAGAAATTTGGAGGTTTCTTAAAAATCTAAATATAGACCTGCCATATGATCCAGCAATCCCACTCCTGGGGATATGCCCAAAGGAATGTGACACAGGTTACTCCAGAGGCACCTGCACACCCATATTCATTGCAGCACTATTTACAATAGCCAAGTTATGGAAAAAACCAAATCACCCCAATACTGATGAATGGATCAAGAAAATGTGGTACTTGTACACAATGGAATATTACTCAGCTGTGAAGAAGAATCTCTTATCATTTGAATGTGAATGGATGGAATTGGAGAAGACAAAAAGTCATACGTTCTCCCTCATATGTGGACTTTACACCTAGGGCAAATGCAGCAATGTGGTTGGACTTGGATCACATGACCAGCACATAAGGGAGATATAGGAATAGGTAGAAAACCCAAAACATGAAAGTGTTTGATGTCCTCATTCCAGATGAACTAATTTAAAAACCTTAAAATGACAGAGGTTGACATGAGAAAGGGATCAGGAACCAATGTAAAAGATCAGGTAGAGATGAATCAACATGGGTTGTTAACAGGTGTACATGAAAGCAATGCTAGGAGTATTTCTGTATAGCTATCCTTAACTCAACTAGCAAAAACACTTTTTCTTCCTTATTATGCCTATGTCTTGTCTTCAACAAAATTAGAGATAAGGGTAGAACAGGTTTGCCTGGAAGTGAGGGGGGTAGGGAGAGAGGGTGGGTTAGGGGGGAAGGGGGAAGAAGTGACCAAAACAATGTATGCACATGTGAATAAATGAATAATTTTTAAAAAGAAATTTATCAGACCAATGAATCAAAACATTCCATTGTGCCAACTTTTCAGAAAATCAAATAATTCCACAAAAACATGAATCCAAAAAGTACAGACATCCACTTTCCTGTTCATATCACTATAGTTTTTAAAGTTTCCACAAAATAGTAGAGAATATCAATTGAAATATCTCTCACATTGAATTTTCCATAAGTTTCCTATTAAAAAATAGTATATATGTAAATATTGTTACTGGAAAATGTTGACAAATGAAACCTAATAATGGGATTTATTAGTAAAAGAAATTGTTGAAACTGCTTACTCCTATTTCCTGTGGGGGGACAGAACATATTTCTTCCTTTTTCCCCCATTTCTCCCTGCTTTTTACCTGTTATGAAAAATTCCTTTTCCAATTACTATTACTTCACTACAGAAAAATTATGTGTAAATAAAACATGCAGAGATTGGAAGTTTGGTTACTAGAATTTTTTGTTTCTCCTATCTTATGAGTTTTTAATTATACACAGATATAAGCCACTTCACTATGTAGCACATTGCTCACTTATTCTCCTGTCATTATTTAACATTCTTCTCCTTAATTTTGATTTAATTTTATTGCTACATACTTATGGTAGACCATCATTTACTCTGCAGTATATAATTTGCTATTTTTCTGAATCTGTGTGTTTTCTATCTCAAAAATTACAGTTTTCATTTCCAGTAATTTGATCTCTTCCATATTGCTCATATCTTTATAAAAATGTTCATCTTTCATGTAGTTTTCTTAACATAGAAAATAAGTTGTTTACATTTTAATGCCTCTCTGTGTTTTAATGTGTCATAAATTGCTTCATTCTTCATATGATTTATGTTATTCTGCCCTCTTACATGGGCAGTGCAGTTTTCTTATACATCTGCACTGACCTATAGTATACTTCTAACATTTTAGGAAGACCATAAATGGATTGCTGAATATCTTTCTGTGCTTTTCCTTCTTATCTAACACTCTGCATTGAAAGCCCAAATTCCTTATTTCTTTGAATTTTCAGATATCAAAATATCCTCACTTAGGGTACCTGACAAGCTGTCCCAGCTGTG
Organism: Castor canadensis; assembly: GCF_047511655.1. Taxonomy (NCBI): domain Eukaryota; kingdom Metazoa; phylum Chordata; class Mammalia; order Rodentia; family Castoridae; genus Castor; species Castor canadensis. Next base: position 154,770,509 of record NC_133391.1, on the reverse strand, counting down.
TGATGTGGAAGTTCTCAATGGGCAGTACACTGGGGAAATTATGAGGCTCAACAAATTTGTTTATGACATATACATATGTGTGTATATATATATACTTGATACATACATAGATATGTTAGCATTTACTTTTTCTCTATTTTATCTTGAATTAAGATACCTATGAGATGTATTATTTTAATCCCTAAAGGGAAAGATTTTACTGAAATATATATTACTTCATTGTCTTGCACTAATATAGAAAATATTTTAAGGAATTTTTTTAAATAGAAGAATATGCTAGTGTCATTCTTAATACAATTTTTATTCTTCTCTTTTTCTTGGCCCATGAGGAATTCATCCACAAAATTTTTAAGCATAATGAATAATGAATAATTAGCCAAAACTCTTAATTGGACTGGCTTTAGTATAAATAGCAATTTATTTGATCTTTCCAAATTAAAAATACATGTTAAAATGTGTAATATGACAGATCTAAAATTGTAATTTAGATAGTAGTATCTCAAAATTATCTTATTTTTCTGATGATTAATTCTTCTTTGTCTAAGTCTTCTCAAACATTTTTGGTCAACTAAATATGCACAGAGATAAAAACAACTAAAACAGAGAGGTAAATGGACTGTGAGGTATTTGTCATTCCCTGACATTATTAAACTGAAATTCTTAGTTATCTGGCTCTGCTTTTCCCACTTGATACTTTTAGAGACATTTAGTTCTATATAATTAATCTATTATGTGCCCACTGATGAACTATGCCAGGATCTAACAGATTTTGGGATTTGGCTCCTTCCCTCTAGCTATATCCTGCTGTACACTATCCTTCTGTATGAGTGAGACAATGCCCTGAATAGCTTTTCCAAATGAAGAGCCGATTGACAATAGTCATTAAATAATCAAATGTTTATGGAAGATCAACTCTTAGTAAAGAACTGTGTTGTAATTTAAAAAAATGATAATGAACCTATATATTGAATCTATTTTCACAAAATTTCTAGTGTCAAATATTAGCTGTGAATTCTTTCTAAAAGTTCTAGCTGTTGTATATGCAAAGTTCAGAATAAAAAGTTTATGTTCTTTAAGGCAGTTTCTAATTTTCTAAGTATTTCAAAATATGCAACCAAAGTTTTAGCTACGTGAAAGTATACTTGTTTTACATATGAAATTCTTTTAAATATGTACATTATTTATCTGTATATTTAAGCAACAACATTCCTATTCAAAGGAAGAATATATTGGAGAAGAAATAAGGCACCCTTAATCCAAAATAAGCAATATATGCTTCATGACTTGACAAATTGACATCTGAAAATGTACCAATACAATATAAGTGAAGTGAAAACTGGAAAAGATAGCTTTGGGGTGAGGGAAGGTAGAGAGGGAAAAAATCTTAGATGTGCAATTATCATGTTCTGCATTGCTGAAGAGTTTTCTGGGTCAGGGAATGATCTCAAAATGTCATGATCCTTCTAATTCATTAACAATCTAAGATTGAAAAGGAGATTCATAAAAGAATTAAAAGGAGACAGTGTGGCAAAATTAAACTTTTAACCAACTTTATTGACCTTGGTAAAGAAATGTAACCCATTTTTGGAATTAAGTTTACCATCATTTAAAGTAAACTCCACTTCCACAAAGAATTATAAAAAGTTTATATATTTAGCCATCACAATAAAGGAATACTCATTTGTAAAAAAAATTATTTTAACAAAAGAATAAAAGCACAGCCTACTACATAAGTGAAATTAAATGTGATACATGTAACATTGTTATACATGCTACACATAGATAGATATTTCATTACTCTAAAAGATATAAATAGTTAATTTTCTTTTCCATATTTCCTAGTCTCATATGCAGACAATTCTCAGTCATTTGTTAATTCAAAAGCAATGTATTGGCTATCTAAAATATTCCAGTTTACTGTATCTTGCAGTGAGAAAGAATTGTGAACTTTCTCACAATTCTTTCTACCCTACCTGTCCAACAACAGACCATAAAAGAAAAGAGACATAATGTGCTCATACACACAAACACATATCTATGCCCATTGATAACCCTTTATTTTAAAGTGAGTAGAGTGGACAAGAATAGTATTTTCATTTTGTTTTAAAATATATCCATAGGAAATGCAAATAAAAACCACACTAAGATTCTACCTCACCCCTGTTAAAATAGCCATTATCAAAAACACCAACAACATGTGTTGGCAAGGATGTGGGGAAAAATGAACCCTGGTACACTGCTGGTGGGAATGCAAGGTGATTCAACCACTCCGGAAAAAAATTTGGAGGCTTCTTAAAAATCTAAACATAGATCTGCCATATGATCCAGCAACGTCATTCCTGGGGATATATCCAAAGGAAAGCAACACAGGTTACTCCAGAGGCACCTGCACACCCATGTCTATTGCAGCACTACTCACAATAGCCAAGTCGTGGAAACAACCAAGATGCCCCATTACTGATGAATGGATCAAGAAAATGTGGTATTTATATGCAATGGAATTATACTCAGCCATGAAGAAGAATAAAATCTTATCATTTGCAAGTAAATGGATGGAACTGGAGAACATCATTCTGAGTGAGGTTAGCCAGACTCAGAAGACCAAAATTCGTATGTTCTCCCTCAGATGTGGTCTTTAGATCTAGGGCAAATACAGCAATGTTGTAGGACTTGGGTTACATGATGAGGGGAGAACACATATGGGAGGTACGGGGTTAGATAGAAAACCCAAAACATGAAAGCGTTTGATGTCAACTCCAGAGGAATTAACACAGAAACCTTACAGCAACAGCGGTCAACACAAGAAGGGGATCAGGAACCAGTGTAAAGATCAATTAGAGATCAATCAACCCGGGTTGTAACACATTTGTACATGAAAGCAATACTAGGAATCTTTCTGTATAGCTGTCCTCATCTCAACTATCAAAAATGCTATGTCTTTTTTATTATTGCTTATTTCTACTCTTCAATGGAACTGGAGAAAAGCACAGAACAGGTTCTGACTGGAAGCGAGGAGGGAGGGAAAAAAAGGGTCCTGGCAGGGGGCAGAGGGGAGAAATGACCCAAACAATGCATGCACAAGTGAATAAATAAATAGTAAAAATAAAAAAATAAAATAAAGTATATACATAGATATTTCATTAGTATTTTAAGGCCTTAAAAGCAAATACTTTTTAGGAAAAAAATTATTTTTGTTAATATTGATGATATTCTTTAGAAATAATCTTTTTCATATATTAATTTAGTAATATTGTTCTTCATTAGCTAGGCTATGCTTTTTTCCAGCTTATATTTTTCTTTATGTTTATCCAAAGATTATTAGATAATGAACAAGTTCTTATGTATACAGATTCATTTCATTTAATTTTTATCCTGTCATGGTAATTCAGGTGAAATATTACTCTCTATTCCATGCAGGTCCATTACATTCATAGCAAGATAGAGAAGAACAAAATTGGAGAATGATTAAAATAAATATATGAAAAACACACTTATTCAAATGAGATGACTATCTAATAATGTTTTCTTTTGTTCTTTATTTTTTAAAAAATATACACATTTAAAAATATATTTCATGGAATTACTTGAAATGAATCACATGCTATAAATGCCTAAAAATGACTGCATGAGAAAATAATTAAATAATTACTTTCATATAATTAAACAATTACAACTGATGCTTCAACAGTTACATACTGTGCTTTCTAGTGTCCAAACTACACTTCACAAGAGCATTCTGGGAGGCAATATATAAGTATAGGACTGATGAGAGCACACGTTATTTTAATTGACAGGAGTAAACAACAAAATGTGCCAAGCATCTGTGCCCTCAGAGCTGTTTGGAAACTAGTTGAAATAGACAAATGAAAATAGTCATATAAAAACTAATTTAACAAATTGTCTCCAAATAACGTTACACAAAGGAAACTGTTGAATGCTTTGATTTTTTTTTGGTATTCCTTTCATTTCTGTTTGAAATTTAAAAACAAATATGCAGTCATACAAAGAAGTAAATAAAATCTTCATTAAGGTCAGTGACTTCAACATCAACATTTTCCAACTTATTTCCATATCTAATTATTTAAGTTCTTTATGGCAAGAAGGATAAAATGATAGAAATCATGGTATTGACAAAGTTTCTCATGTTAAAATAATTTTTAAAAAGTAAGATTGATGTTATATGTTATTATGACTAGTATATATTGAGCAATTATTGTGTTCCAAACAATATTCTAAAAGTGATATCTATATAATTTCCTTCATTTTTCAAAATGCGTGCATGAGGTATGCACTCATTTCATATACTCTAACATACACAGAAGATTAGAAGCAAAAAAATGTCAGTAGCTTGCTGTACACTCATAAAAATTCCTGACACAATTATAATCTTTTAGCCAGTGAAAGTTAGATGAAATAAAATGAACTGCTCATTATAATTGTGAGTGATGATGATGATGACATGTTGTGCTAGGAATCAAAGACAGAGTTTCGTGCACGGTAAGCAAGAGCTCTTCCAGAGAGTTACACCCTTCCACTCATTTACATTAACCATCAAGAGGATATTCCCTGGTCTGTGTAGCTGGATTAAATATTCTCTGCCTAGGTCATGGAGAAATTTCATTTCTCAGAAAATAACTAGGGATATTCCTTGAACTATATTTTTCTTTTCATCAGATATGACATTGGGCACCATATTTCTTACAGGAATGACATAGTAAATGGGTTCGGCTAGGAATGGGTTAAAGTATAAACCATCTTTTACACTGAATGAAAGTAGAGCATCCAGCACTGCCATGTCTGATAACTTTCACTCAAAGTGCGAGTCCACTGTTATGTCCTGGGATTTTCTGAAAATTTAACGATCTCTCTTTCAATCAGTAAGAGTAGCAATATGATATACTACTTGGCCTTATATTTAGTAAGGAATTCACAGAGAAAGATAAGGCTTTCTATGAATACTGGAAGCTCTGTACTCCTTAGAGTCCAGTATGCCCTAAACCTTTTGCCTCATGACACATAATAATTTAATCATTTATTTTTGAAGACTGATTCAAATCTATGTATCTCCAAGAAAAGATTCAAGTTGATTTCTCCATCTTAGTGACAAAGAAAAATAATGCCATCTAATCTGGAAGTATTTGATAGTAAATATCAGATAACATGAGAGAAAGTGTCAAAACTGGAAGACAATTTTATTTCTTCTAATTAATTTAATACTGTAAACTTCTATATAATGATCTTAGAAATCACTGTTTATATAATAAATAAGAGAATTATAACCACCATGTATTTTTAAAACAAACATTTTCAAAATTTGAAGTATGATTTCATTCTGCTGTCTTCAATAGTTTCATCAGAACAAAATCTTGAAATGCATAAAGATTCCTGAGGGTACTCTACATTCTCTGACAATAGTGACTCAAATGACAAAAACCAATATCCAGATAGATGATACTAATAAGGTGGCCATAGAAGAATTTCTTGTTACCTTTCATATTCAGTGAGTATTAACATAAAGCTCTCTTGGCTCCAGGGTAGTAAAGTACCAGTTACATTCCTGAAAGAGTAAGAATAGAAGAAAGAAATACAGTTTTTTTGTAAATCATGGAAGGAAAGGTGGGCAGAAAAAAGGACAAACACTTACTTAGAAATCTGGTGACAGAATTCTGTTAAACAATGCCAAAGGAAGGAAGGGAGATTTGAAAAAAGTATCTGAAATGTGTATGAAACTATCTTTAGCTATTTTGATTAAGAATGTTACTTCTTACTGGACAAAAGAAGTCATTGATGGAGAAGTATGTTTCTATTCCCAAGCTATAGGTTTAACAAAAAAATGACCTTTGGTAAAACATAGATTATTATATCCTACCCTCAGAGATGCTGAATGAATATTTGGATACGTGCAATGATAGGCACTCCTAGTCAACACACATTATTGCTGATGCTGTCTGTTCACAGCTACAATAGTCAGACTATTGAACCCCCCGTCACATTTATCCCCTGACTTGGAACTTCCAAATACAGTAAACTTGCCTTATTTGTTGATTTATTACACACAATTTTGATCAAAAACAGTCAAAATTATTTTAAAAAATCAAAAGAAGTTGATTCACTTATATATGTATTTATTTATTATTTATTGTGTTTGTACTACTCAGAACTCCATGCTTGCTAGCCCATGGAAATTTCCAAACGACATTAAACTTCAGTTGATGCATATATGCTCTCAGTCAGTCCTGTAATATTGTCAGTTGTGTTTAATTTGTGTGATCTGCTAATGTTAACTTCTCATTAAAATATACCTCCCAAAAAGCAAATGCTACCCAAAAAGCAAGGTAAAACTTAATCCCCCAAACAAAAAGGGCATATAAGTTGCTTAATTTATATTATAATGAGAAAATTTTAGATTTGTTGAAAGGCAGGACATCTTTAGAAGAAATGGGGTGGTACTAAGAGAAAAATGAGTCAAGTGTCCATATTATTAGGTATAAAGATAAGGAAATAAGATCTGGATTTGGTGAGCAGTATTAATGTGTACAACAGCAATTTTGTTGGAGTAATATAGTCTAATATACATTGTTTCAATTAATGTACACTCAAATCTACTGTACATAAGATATAGGTAAATTTAAATCATTTTACAGTGCTGAACACTGTGCATCATGAGCATTTGTGGTTTTCCTTGATGGAGGTCTACTCTGAGCTATTTTCCAGAGAGAGGATAACATGTTGACATGTTGAGTCTACATTTAAAAAATATCAAAATGGAAAAGGAATAATTATAGAAAAAGGAGGGGAAGCCTGAGAGAAATAGAACAACTAAAGGAGAAGATAGGAGAGCAAATATTATTAAAGTACACCATACTGAGTATGAAAGTGTCATAATTAAACCCATTATTTTGGACAGTTTTGTACACTAATTTTTTTAATAGAGAGGAGGGAGATAGAAGATTCAGAATAGCATTCTGAGAAGTACTAGATTGTTCATAGCTGGCTTGAGAATGGAGCCATCATGAGCCAAGAAATGTGGACAGCCTCTAGAAGGTGGAAATGGCGAGGAAAACAGCTTCTCCTCTACAGCCTCCGGAAAGGACTGCAGCTCTGCTGACACCCTACTTCTAGCCCAGTGAGACCCACAGTAAAACATGGTCCAGTCAGAGACACAAACGACATAATACATTTGTATTCATTAAGCCTTTTCATTAGCATAATTTGTTGCAAGAAGAAACTAATACAATAGACCATATTTTGAATAAGAAGGTGATTATCGGTCATGATTCCTTCATCTGTGTCTCATAAATTGGAGCAGCAGAGAATTTGAGAATGTCAGTGATACTTAGTTATCACTAATCATTTTTGGCAACAATTTAATATAGGTGATATTCTAATATTTCTAATTAAAATAATGATATTGATCACATCAATCACAATTGGTACTTATGCTGATCCATGTATATCTATTCAACCAAAGGCAGACCAAGTTGAAAATAAACTATGTTAATTTTTTTTAAGCAGAAAGAAATGCAGGACATTTGGCTCTTCTTCCAAGGAAATAGTCAAAGATTCTGCAATGTGGGAAGCCTTCCAATCCATATCATTTGAACTAAAACTTGTGCTTATCATAACATAGTCCATGTGAAATGTAAAAGCAGTTAGTGAAAAAAGTCTTTCCAACTGGTATCACTGCCATAGATTCAAACAGCTTCTTTCACAGATGGGGAATTTAAATGCAATAGTTAATGGCAAACTATGAAAAATGTATATTTTGTATATTCTGTGTGTCAATACTAACTTCTTTTTATCATCTAAAGGAAATAAATAAGAAAATACTTATAATATTTAATATTGAGGAACATTCTGATTGCATCTTGTCATTTTATTCATGCTTTCTGATATTAGGAAAGTACCACTTACACATATTTCTGTAGCTGCATGTAGAAGTTAAGAGAACAGACCTGAAATAAACCTTTATTCAGAGGTTCACATTATTATAGCTGTACTATGACATGGTATAGTGAAAAACAAAAAGCAAGTGCGTTGGCCAGTGCTTGGAGAATTCTGGCTACAGGTAGTTGACATGATGAATTTTTCAGTCTTTCTTTAATTCTTCTTATACCTTTTTCAAATGGGAGCAAGCTAGGTGCTACAACCAGAGTTCTTAAGCTTTGATCACTCTCTGAATTAGCAAATCCTGAAAATAAAGTTCATTATAACTTTGGAAAGTATGAGTTTCTCCTATTTTCTAATACTGTTAATGATACATCATCATCATTATAGCTTCTGAGAGTATATTTTCATAATCTGTCTATTCATTTCTCATGCTTATTTTCATTAACAGAAGTTTTCAGTATATAAAGTGGGTTTGAGAAAAAATGGGAAAGATGTCTTTTTTGTATGCTGTCCATCACCTTCTTTCATTATCCTCCTTGTATTCCTTATTACTTCTCTAAGGACACCCACACTGTCCTTTTCCCTGTAGTTCCAAACTTCCCTGTGATTTTTATCCCAAAATTCTGTAAAAGATTGACACTTTTCTTAATTTGTACTGACACTGATGATGGCTTCAATTTCTGTTTGCCTGTGTGTTTTTAAATGAATGAGAATAAGAATCTGGAGGTATTCTTTTTATTACCTTTGCTACATACATTCCAGGTTATAGTAAAAATCCATATAGTATCTCTGCATTTGTAATAGGCATGCTACCTAAAAGAAGAAAAAAAAACCCTTATAATTCATAGCATGTTTCCCTTGATTTCCAATAATGTCAAATCTTAGGCAACATGTCATGGCATTTTAAATTACCTTACATGATAATTATTCCTTTAGATTTACATAACAGAAAAATTGTGATGAAAGTAAATGTCAGTGAAAAACAAATGAAATTAATTTTAAGTAGGGGGTTCTATAACTCTTTTAGGCACGCTGTCCTGCTAATCTTGAAAGTTGGAACAGTTTCTAGGATAACTGAATTATACAATGGTATATTTTATTTGTAATAAAGAGACGAGAAGATAAGAGAATATTATTTTTAAAAGCATCTGTTACCTATCGGTTCAGATGCTATCCACCCATTCATTGTTCATTAACATTAACAAACAAATATGTATGCAAATACGCTACATATTCAGACATTTATTTGAGAGATTGTTTCATAAATAAAGAAATCAGGGAGATGAGGAGGAATTAGCAAAATAAACTAATAGGTGAAGCAAGTAGTGTTGTAAACTAGAAGAATATTGTAACCTGAAGTCAAGTAAGATAAGTGCCTCAAGTAACATGAAAACTAGATTACTGTTCTATTCCAGATTTCACAATTGAGTCATTGTTTGTCACTTTAGAAGAATGATTCACATGGAAAAGAGAAGCAAGCAGTGCTGGATGGAGATCAAGAAATAAGTTAGAGATAATTTGGGTCAGGCTAACATTGATATTCATTTCAAAGTGTATTTTTTTCAAGGGAAAGAGAAAGATTCATAGTTGGAGTAGGTTAACTCAGTGAACTACTTCTGGAAAGAAGGGGAGAGAAACAGTGGTATGCCTGTATGAAATGAGCAAAAGGAGAGAGAGAAAACTGAATTTGCAAGAGAAAACAGATAAAACTTCTGAATTAATATTTTTTCTTATGTAAAGCAGACTGAAATCTGAAATCTCAGTCACAGATGGAAGGCATGTGCTATGTTTGAACTAGGGGACATTGTTTCCACAGTATCTGTGAAAAAGAAAGAAGAAAAACAAGAAGACTGGACTGAAGAAAAAAAAAGAGGACTCTAAGAAAAAGCAGAAATGAATAGCTGAGCAAAGATTGGTAAATGTATCATTGACAGCTTTTAGAATTTTTATTTCATTACTCCAATGATATCAAGTAAGAGTGAGGGAGGTGAAGTAGGTGCCAAATATTTTATTTAGACAAATTAATATAAATCCTTGCTCCAGATACACGTTGCATACACTACCAACTACAGATCAAATGACTATTTTGTTTCTAGTATATATTTGTTAATTGATTACCTAACATTAGTTTACTTTAATTTAAAAATTGTTACAATTGAAAGAAGATAGAATCAAAAGTAAAGGGAAGTTATTCATTTACATCTAGAATTTTCATCTTGTTTTTTTATCTGATCTTTGTGAAATTACTTTGACATTTTAGGTTTCACTTTTTTGTATTTAAAATGAGAAATATATTCAAATATATTCCTTTCATATTTTTTTAACAGTGGAAAATGTCAGGAAAAATATACTAAACTTGGAAATTGGCAAAAGAGATTACTGAATGTTCTTTCAATGAAGTATAAAGCTTACATTTTTAATTGGCTGTATATTGACTGGAACATGTTATAAGAAAGATTAGGCTAAAAGGTACTTAGTGCTCCGTAAGAGATTGAATAATTTTGTATCTAAACCTAATATTGGAATAGCATTACTTCATTAATTTTTATGAAGATCTACCTCCTCATATGCTATCTATGCTGATTTTAACTTATGCTAATTCCCTTGTTAATTAATCAGATGAGTAAAATTTTAACAGTAATTTATTTTAAATTTTAATGAACATTCAAATTTTTAAATTATATTTTAATAAATGATATTATATTACTTAGCATAGTATCTGACATGTTATTGCCTTCCCAATCCACAACCATATCTATCCCAATCATAGTTGCCAGTTCTTTTGATTATAAAACAATAAAAATACATTGGCATGGTTTTCTTATCATATCCTTTTATTATGCTAGTAAATTAAAAGATTTAATTTGTATTTAATGAGCTATTGATAACTATTCGTGACTAAATATTAATTTTAAGCGCATTCCCAATGCGAACCTCAGTTTGATGGCAAAGTTACTGGTGTAGTTGAATTTTGTCAGAATCCTGGCTATGTTGTTTCTCAGATGGCTTGAACATCAATGTCCTTATCCAGAAGACAATGAAAATAAAAGCACTCAGGTTTTGTGTGCACGTTTGTGTGCAAATGAAAGTACAGAACACACTTTCTAGCCATTATTCAGCATACATATATATTCTTTGAATTCTACTCTTATTGTTCCAAAACTGTTCATATAACCATCTTTATTATGAGCTATGAATGTTTGTATGATATGAAAACTTAGCACTTCTATTACTATTAATTATTGCAGTGCAAGTCTCTTTAACTTTTACTTTGATTTTGACAAAAACCAAACACACCAATTTAATAATATCAATGTTTCAGCAACTGACATAATTCAGCTCAACTTCTTTCTCTATTTAACTATGCCCTTTTGATGCTCTTGACACCTTCCATTTCAAAAAGCTGAGTCAGCCCTCACTCCTGCCTTTCTTTGGTACAACTGCTTGTGGTCTGGAATTAAGATCTGGTGTTATGTGCTGTCTTGGCATGTTAAAATTGGGAAGGCCTCAAATGGCACAATTCCTCCTCTACTTCTAAAAATAATGTCCCTTCTTCATCACAAGGAGTGGTCATATTGAGTACTTATCCCTTAACAATGCACTGCGGTTCACAGCAAGCCTGAGAATGATCCAAACAGGTCAATCTCATCCAGCTTCTTGTTACTACAATGTCTGCTTCCCATATCCCTGATTATTCCCTCTGTTCTCCAGGCCAGCCCTTCAGGTGGCACTGTGTGTCTAATGCCTTCCTGCCTCTGTCTATGAGTAAATGTGGCTAATAACCAACTGTCAGTCTCAACTGACCAGTGGTGTGCATTGGGCCTTTTGGTATCCCTATAACCAAAGGCAGGCAACTCTCCTACACTAATTGGTAAAAAGAAGGAAAATAATACACATCTGGTGAATTGCCAAGTTTTTCCTCTTTTCCCCCTCATACCTTTGTTTATCCATTTATCCACTTATTCATCCAATAAATATTTATTTGTAGAGTAAGAGAATCCATTCTATTCATGACTGTATGTATCTAAAATATTTATCAAACTAATATATACTGAATATTGTGATGTGACAAATTCTTTAGTTTTCTGAACTCTTTCCTAATAGTATCTTTTTCTAATTTTCTTACAATTGTGCATTAGTTCATTGCATTTTAAAGTGTGTTTTAACTATAAATACAAGAGGGAAGAAGTAAATACTCATGAACATGTTATTTGGCTTAATCACATGCTGAAATATGCTCTAGGCGATTACATCTGTCTTTACTGAACCCACCTCACCGAAATTTGTTCCTGGTGACTGTACAGTGAATTTAAAGCCAGACATTACATAACACAACAAAGCAAAACTAAAACCAGAACAAAAATATGTTGTCGTGACATTTACTAGTGGACTGAAAACTGACAAAAATTATGTAGTATATTATCAAGAGGTAATTTCTCTGAAGAAAAAGTAGACAAGGTAAGAAGATAAATCATATTTGATTTAAGATAGTACATCTGTTGGTAAAGTTATATTTGAGCTAAACTTTGTAAGTTGTGAGAGAATGATTCTGATAAATATGAGAAAAAGAGATTTACAGAAAGGCCACATATTTTCTCTCATAAATGGAAGATAGTTCCAAAAACTGAACATATATACAAAAACGAGCATGACCACATACAAACTCTGATGTAGAACATGATTGTAATGATGGAACTATTCTATGGAACTCAGAAAAAGAGGGAAAAGAAAGAGAATACTAGAGCATCAGCAATATGGCAAAACACAAGATGTGAAGGTAGAGGATATAAGTATATTTATTGAAAGCTGTTTAAAAATGGGTGGTGAGAGGTAAAGTTGTAAGGGAGAGTAAAGGAAGGGGTTGAATAGTCCAAAGTAAAATTTACCCATGTGAGCATACATTGAGACACCCCTTTGAACATCAACTTAAATATTAATAACAAAAACCAGGACTGCAAAGCAGGTACAATGCATGTGGGGGGATACTACTGAGAGGCGAGTGTGAGTGAAGGAGATTAAGGTGACAGTATACGGTACCTACATGGAATAAAATTAAGAAACCTCTTGCAATTGCTGTAAGTGGGGCAAGGAGGGGAGAGACATGGGAGCAGTGTAACTAATGCACAGTATAAGTCTAATCAGAATTGTCACTACGAATCTCCACTTACATAACGAATATATCTTAATTTTTAAAGTTGCTGAAATAAAGATTTAAGCTGGCATTTTCAAAAACTACACATGTTTAGCCAGACCAAGGAAGAAACAGGCCTATGTATTTGGAATAAGCAGATGAAAGGTCAGAGAAGAAACCTGTGGGGAACAGAGTAAGTATTTTTGTCCTGATGTTGATAAGAACTCGTTACAAGGGTTGATCAAGGGATTGGCAGGGACATAGTTACATTTAAATATGATAGCAGAAGGAAGGCAACAGTAACACTGATAAAAATAGAGAGACAATTCATAAGGCTATTATTATGCTCACAGTAACATATGATAGCAGCTTGACGTGTGGTAATTATTGAATTATCCAGATATAAATGAAGAAGTAATTTACAAAAATTACTCAAATTCACAAAGTCTACTTAAGAATTCCTTCATTGGCAGCAGTGAGAAAAACACTCTATTATTCTACAGTTCAATTGGGAAAATCGTTTTATATTTTTCTATCTTCTACAAGCAAAATATTTATTATTATTCAACAATAATAAAGGAATGTAAGATTGAATAGTTACTTTTACTCAGGAAATCTAAGATTTCCTACTGAACATGAATTAAAAGCGCTGTAATTATAAAATTCATGATTATTTGATTTACTTTGAAATTTTAAGATGCTTGTTAGCATAATTAATGCTTATGAACCCTGAAGGCCTTCACTATAGAATGTTATTAAAATATTCATCATACTTATTTTCAAATTTATAAGACAAAATGCCATTGTGAAATCTCTGTTTATATCAACTAAATAAGGATGTAAACAATAAGCATGAGATGAGTTCAACAGTCAGAAAATTATCTCTCTTTTGGCCTTTTATAGGATATGAGTAAAATATTTGACCAACCTCCCTTGACCAATATACATGAAAAATAAGTCGATGCTATCCCATGATTTGAAGTTCAATGAATTTGTGATTTGTTTCTTAAACAATCACATTTAGGCTTATAATTATTTTTTGACTATAACTATGACATTTTTCTTAAGAAATACTGAATATTTTAGATAATATATTCTTTTTGAATAAAAGAGAGGGTTCTTATTTTTTTATTTTATTTTTTTCACAAAAAGTCCTTTCACACAAACTTAGATTCACGGATTGTAGAACATTCCTTGTCCTCATAAAACTTTCTGGAAACAAAAGGGAATAAGAAACAACACAAATTCATAGCTCCTCAGGTCTCGAAGAGTTACCATCTTATTGGTCACATCATACATGCAGAGTGAGATCACAGACACAATGAGCTTAGCTCTTGTCTATCATTAAGAAAAGTGTCACTCAATGACACTTCAAGGTCAACATGCATATGTACATGGTTGCAGTGATTTTTTTTTATTGTTCTGCTTGATGGAGGTTTTAATACTGCTTATAATCTGTAAAAAAGTTATGTCCTCATAGTCTCATGAGGTTATCCTAAATACACAGTCTCTGATCTATAGCAATTAGCCTACTTGCATAGGTGTACCATATGAATGTACATTACTATCATGATGCAATATTTCAGGGCACCTTGGATTTGGAACTTGTCTGTGAATGAAAATAAATATACAGTGCTTATTTTAGAGACTTTGATACTTTATGATGCACCGTGTCAGGAATTTACAGTCATATTTAAAACTATATTTAAAATCACATTGCATAAGTTTATCACCAATCATAAACTCACATAAAAGTCTTTGGAATCTGCAGGGTGTCAGTAATTGCTGCCAAGGTTTGGATGTGAAACGTTCCCAAAGACTCATGGATTGAAGGTTCGATGCCATTTGGTGGCACTTTTGAGAGGTGACTGGATCATGCGTGTGCTAACTTCATCAAAAAGATCAGTAAATGTGCTATTAGGAAGTAGTGCCTAGCTACTGGAAGGGAGTCATGGCTATATCCTTCAGGAGGGTATATCTTGAGTACAGCCCCTTCCTGTCTCTCTTAGCTTCCAGGCAGCTGTGAAGTAAAGAGTCTCCTCCACCTTACATGTCTGCTGCCATGATGTTCACTCTCACGTCAACACCTCAGCAAACTTCTCTTTTATAATTTTTTTCCTCAGGTATTGTGCCATAATGATGGAATGATGACTAACAAAACTGTATATAAGGCAGATGCACTAAGTCTCAAATGCCAAATTTGATCATTGTTGGCAATTTACTCATTAAGCCCTTTCCAACTTTCATTTTATTAAAAAATTAAGAAAAGGGAAATGAGAAAAATAATAAAAGCTAAAATGCGGGAGAAATCTAACAGGAAAAAGAAAAATCATACTGTCAAATTTGTGAAAAACATTTTAATAATTTAAAATTTTATATAAATGCATTATAGTAATATTGTTGTAGTGTAACTAAAATTCTATATTGGCCTTTCTCAAACTGTTTTGTCCATAATCAAAGGTTGGAATACAAAGATTTTAATATTGAAGCTTCAAATATTTAACATTATTTAGTTACTATTTTCTTAGTTTATGTTAGTATTGTATTTATTCATATTTGAATATCCCATGATATGATTTAGAAATAAGAAACAGAGAAAAAGTATCTTATAAGATGGAATAAAATCAATAGAAGCAAAATACATGAAGTTCTATTTACCTGCTATTATCACCCAACCATCTGTAGCTCGAATTGCTATTTCTATGTCTCTCCTAACTTACCATTACATTAAAAAGATGAAAAAAATGGTTTAAAAGATGGGAAAATACATGTCATTTATTTTATTGAGGATTGAATTTAGAGACTTGCATATGATCCTGAACCATATAAATAAGGTTTCATGCTATTTTTGCCCAAACTGACCATAGACTGTGATCCTCTTATCTTCATCTCCCAAGTAGCTGGAATTATAGGTGTACACCAGCAGGCTTGTTTTGAAATAAAGTCACACACATTTTGCTGCAATGTCCTCCTGTATCTGCTTCCTGAGTAGCTGGAAAGTCCAAATTTTTGTTTTATAGTTTATGTGTGTGAGAAAGACCCAATGGTAATAGTACATAGAGAAATAATCATAACAGAGAAATAAGTGTGTGTTAAGTGATGAAACTCTTTGTCATTGTGAAGAGTTTGATTACTAAATCTACAGTGGACATAATGCCTTAGGTGACTTTTAAGTTCAGTATGCAAGTTTACTAGACAGCCAAAGAGAAAATCTGAAACAAAGGAAAATAAACAACTCACAGTTGTCTGGTGCAAATAAACCTTGTGTTCTGAGGTGTAGAACATCTTGAACCTGGTGAATCAATAATGAATTTAAATCTAGGGATGAGAATGATAAGTTTATATCTTAAAGAAGTTACTAACAAGATATGGTATTAAAATCCAATGTGTAGGTGTTCATAGGTTTAGTTTTGTAGCATTTATAGATGAAGAACAAATATGCTAGGGATTGTATTAAAACAAATAGGTCATCATATACTTGGACAGGTGTTTGAGAAGTTCTGAATCATGATGTTGGACGTGGGAGACCTATAGGCAATGATTTACGAAAAGAAAGCTTCCAATTTTCTACTTTGTTTAGTTGGATAAATGGTCATTTCGTTCATAAATTGAATTACTGAGTTTTACTACACATTAATGTTTTCTCCACTAAGTTAACAAAATCTGTGGAATAAATCTTATCATTTTATCACATTTCTTAATAAAAGAACTTGAATGTGAGGTTCCTGTCATACTATATATCTTGATAAACTGGTTATTAACCATGCATGGGAGAAGATGTCCCAACTGGTGGGCATTTAGCTGTGACACATAGTTACGTTCTTTGGGACCTATTTCTTTGGGCACTGTTATTTGGTAATTACAGATGGACACTGGACATCACCACTATCATCTTCTCCATATCATTGCATAACTATTGATGATTTTTTGTGAAAGCTCATTTGAGTGAACTAATGATTACTCCACCTGGCTTTATCAGTATGTGCCATACAAGGGAAGCAAGGCTAGTATATGTAGATCATTGAAAGGAAGCTAGCCAGGTCAATACTGTGTTTCTTCTGATTTTTCATTTTTGACCTACCTTGCCTGCTCTTGAAATATCTCTGATATAATGTACAGCCATGTTCTTCATCTTGGAAGAGCCTCTACATTTTAAGTTGTTTGTGCAGAATCTTGACATCAAGAAGACAGCTGTCTGTTCTTCATTTTTCTACACTGACGTCCTATATGAGTTTCAGATTTGTTTCCTTTTTACTGCTGTCATTTATTTTGGCATCTGTATCATAATGAATCTCACTGATTTTTAATATAACCCCATTCACAACGTTATGGAATTAAAATTTCATGTTTTCTCACTCAAGATTTAAGATACTGCGTTTGTTCCTTCAGATTGAAAGGTAGAGAAATATATCACTGACTCACCTCTAAATTTCATCTCATCTACTCTGTCTGATTATGTAAGTATGTTGGAGAAATATGGAGTCCCTCTAATTTCTCCAGCGTATAATTTTCTTTTCCTCTTCTTTCAAAACCATAACTCTTCTGGCCTTAAACCAATGGTCTTTCACAGAGTATCTCACTGGCCTTTAACTCCTGTGCTTTCTTCTTTCCTTCTTTCCCAGCATCTAGTACCTAATATGATATAGGGCATAAGAGTCATTCTTGTGAAACCTATAAATTCCCTGCGAGACTATTTCTCACAACACTACTCTTGATTGGGAAATCGAAAGCAAGAATTTTATTGTACTTTTTCTGTGTTTCTTTTTTGATAATTCACCACTTGGAAACATAAAATCTTTGTCATGATGATATGAATAAAATGCAAGAAGAAAATAAAAACATTCAGAAATTAATACTTTACAAGTTTACAATTTATAATACCAAATTTATTAGCTACATTTATTCCCCAATTTGTCCTACTGGCAGACAGGCATTAGGCTTGACTTGTACTTAATTCCTCCAGTATTATGATGAATGAATTGCAGAATTTAGAGACAAAGCAAATCAACAGTGATGAAAGAGTATTAACTGAAGATGGGGAAAAATATTACCTTCCAGATGGCTGAAGACAACTAAAGTGCCTTTTCTCTGGTCTATGCCATACCACTCCCTAAAATTAAAGTACATAGCTGAATACCAAATTTAGTCTCTATTACTAAAACTACACTGTTTACCAAAATCACTCTCTACGACCAAGCAGCTCTGTGAAATCCTGATGAATCTGCCAATAAATTCAGTATCCTGACCTTGTAGAGATCATATCAGCCACTCTACCATGTTATTTTCTGTCTTCAATTTTTCTGTTAACTTGAATGATCTTCAGTGTCTTTTCCTTTGAATCCCAGTCTGTCTTATTCAAATTTGACATGGATATGAGTAACAACAGTCTCCAAAATTTCTTTACCCACTTCATCTGGAAAATTGGTTTTACCAGATGACAATGTTTTCCCCTGAAAATATCCAAAAGGAAGATTTTCTATTCTTATTGTTTCCTTTATAGGTCTCACAAATGTAACTGCATGGTGGCATACACCTATAATCCTGCAGGAGGATGGATCAGTTTGCACTACACAGCAAAACCTCACCTCAAAAAATAAAAAGAAAAGAAAAAGAAAGTTTTTTTTTGAATGATTCCATATATATTTATCTTAATTACCTTTGTGTGTGTGTGTGTGTGCGTGTGTGTGGTACTGGGGTTTGGACACAGGGCCTTTACCTTGAGCCACTGTACCATACCTATTTTTGTGATATGTGTTTTTGAGATAGGGTCTCATGAACTCTTTGCCTGGATTGGCTTCAAACTGAGATCCCCTGATCTCTGCCTCCTGAATAGCTAGGATTACAGGTGTGAATCACTGGTGGCTGGCTTACTTAAAATTGTTGATTATATGATGCCAAGAAATTGTATTTCAAATAAATAACTTCTTTGGCTGAATAGGGTGACAAATGCTGATGAATTCTATTTATTTTATCTAAATATTTATTTTACAAATTTGTAATTTGTAAAACTACATTGTTTCCTAGTTACATCTCCCACACTATCTTCTCTCCTTTTTAAACAATTTTTTCATTCACTTGAATAATTTTATCTTAAAAATATCTAAGCTATAATGAATGAAAGATTAGTAGAGATAATACAAAGGAGTTTTAAAAGTACTGTAGATTGGCTAACTGGTCAAACAGTCACAATTGCTTTTCCATGTGCAAATCTCAGCCAAAACAAATGCAAGTGAAAACTATCAGTTTTCATGAGTAAATAATGAGTTTGATGTAATATCTTATTTTTCACCTTTCTGCCTCCTCCTTATATCCATGTTGTCTTTCAGTCTTTCAAAGTGTGCAAAATAAGTTCCTTTTGGAACACAAAGTACATATCGTGGGGAAAAAAACACAGAAGATACAAAAAAAAAAAGAAGCAGAAAAAAGTGGCAGAAAATAAATAAGGCACAGTAAATAACAATGTGAGTCCATGGGAATAATTTCTCCTCTTTCATTACCCTTCATTACAGTAGGTTTTGTGTTGTTTTTTAATGAAACCCATCTCTATAGCTTGTTACTATAATCCACAATTTCTAGATTGCAGATAATTTTACGTTTTAACATGTATTAATTGATATAATGCATGTAACATACTACAATAGTAGGAAATGTATATTTTCAAAATAATATATTCATTTTTTAAATTTTTCTGGTGGTACTAGAGTTTGAATTCATCACCTCATGCTTGCGAAACAAATGCTGTACTAGACCCAGACCCTTTCGCTTTTAGGTTACTATTTTATGTAAGGTCTAAAGCTAGCCATGGTCTAGTTTCTCACTGCAGTCCTCTTACCTCCACCTCTCAAGCAGTTGAGAATATACACATGCCTTGCTTGTTTTTTGAGATGGGGTCTCTAAGTTTTTATGCTTGGACTGGCCTCATACCTTGATCTTTTTATCTCAACCTCTGAATAGGTGGGATTAGAAGTGTCCTCCAGGGGATGTGGAATTGTTCATTCTTTTATTCTTTAATTCAACAATTTTTATGTATGTACTTGCCATTGTTCTATGCTATACTGATACCAAAGTAAACACACCATGTATTCTTTATTTCAAGGGTTAGCAGTCTGGAGACAGACAAAATCCAGAGACAAATACTAATGACACAAATAATAATCAAAACAAAATAAGCATGGAATATTCAATGTATACTTTACTTGTTTTCATTTTCTGTTACTAGTTTTTGTTGGTGTTGTTTTTTGTTCTTACAACAGTACTTTCATTTAGGTGCAATTCTCATCCTTGTCTCAGAAGAGGAAATTGAGGCATGTGAATTTATCTTGCCCAGTCATATAACTGAAGAATGATAAATGTGAACTTCATGTAATTTATATAGAATTTTGAAATGTATACACAGTGACATACCTATGTATATATATGATATAATGTCCATCTATCTTCATATAGATAGATAGATAGATAGATAGATAGATAGATAGATAGCTATAAGAAGAACAATCTACTCAGAGAGCTTGTGGCAAAGGCAAGACATCCTCTGAAAATCATGAAGAAGGAGTCAACTAAATGAGGAGTATGGGAGAAAACTCCCAGCTTAAGAACAGTGAAGGTGATGTACAGCAGTTAAGTTACTGGGGAGTGTGAATGAGGAAATGGGATGAAAGTAGAAAAAAGTAGAATTCTGCCAGCATCAAATCCCCAAAAAAATATCTGCCATGTCAGAAAGCTTTGCTTCTACCGTGAAGAATGTAAAAAGTTCTCAAAGATTTTGTTTCAAGAGGTGACTTTGTCACATTTGTATTTTATATAATATCTATATAAGCTAGTTTGAAGAGGTTGACATGAGAGAAAAAACTAGGCCTTTTGCATGCTACTGTGTTATACTTATTGAGGTAAAACAGGAATGTGCGAACTGGTAATGGAACACAGACAAGTGCATGGATTGTGGATAAAGTCAGAGATGGAAATTAAAAACCTTGATTGATAAGTGTATAATTAGAGAAGGGCCATTAAGGGTAAGTTCTAGACTTTCTTCTCCATGATTCAATGCTAAATTCTCCATCTATAATTAAGACTGAAAAAGGTAAATTGTATGCCATATGGAAAGGAAGAATGCTTTCTTCCAAGATGAGAAGAATAATTTTAAAATGACATTTAATGAAAATAACAATATACCATCAGAAATGGTGGCATCATTGTGGACAATGTGTCTCTAATATTTCTGCAAACTATGAAGATGTCAGCTTTATTCAAGGAATAGTAGTGAAACAAAGTCTGAATAACAGGGAAGAAGAGTGTGGCAGTGCTCAGATAGTGTTATGAACAAGACTCAGTGTGGATTTATGAAGATTTACATACCTTGTTTGGGAAGGCTTTTAACTAGTTGAGTGTTCCAAATTATGTATTTTCTAATAATTGGCATTTAAAAAATTTAGCTTTTAAACATAAATTTGACACATAAAATGAGTAATTAGGGCTGAGAATGTATCTCACTGGTAGCGTTTGCCTGGGTTCATGATCCCCAGCATTGAAAAAATCAATCTATAAAATATACTTAAAGATTCCTAGAATAGCAAGAGGTTAGGTTTAACCATAATATGTTATCAAAATACTATTTTCTCTCTATATACCAGAATTTAGTTTTATATTGATGCAGTAAAAACCTGAAAATATAGACTGTATTAATAAAGGCAAACTATATGATAGAGAACAAACAAGGGAGAAAACAACTTTGTTGATTGTTACCTATCAACATACGCAGGCATGAAAGCACAGTTCATGATAGATGTGTGTAGTACACACAATAATGGAAACTGGCCATGTGTGTTAATGAGTAGTAACACAGTGAAGGGGGTTTCAGATCCTGGCAGCAAGTAGGCTAACCGTAGAGATCCATTACTGACTGCTTGCCTCACTGGGAGTATGACTTTTCAATATATTACTAGAGGATAAAAAGGAACCAGTCACGTGAAGAGTGGAGAGAAAAGTACTCTCAAGCAGCAATAAGAATAAGGGCAACAGCCCTGAAGCAGAAATAACCTTCATTTGTTTTCAGAACAGCCAGCAGTGTATTGAACCTGGACCATCACATTGAAGATCTGAGTTGATAAAAGAAGACTGGGTAAATGGGCAGGGATGGAATAGCATAAAATCTAATAAAATATAATGATTATTTATGTTATAAGATATAAGAGAAGTAAGGTTCCCAGGAACAGTTTAGATATGAAGGCAGCAAAGGATGAGAATTAAAGGATGTTTGACACAACTACCTAAGAAATCTGTATCTTATCATAATGGAGCTCAAGGAAGATGCTACTTATTCTCAACATCAACCATATATTTAGTGTAAACCTTCATTCCTTTGACTTTCTACATTAAAAAAATAATTAAATGCTTCATTGTCTCCTAAGTGGTAACTTTACCTATCATTGGCATTAGACAATGTGCACAGGTAATACTTAAGAGGCACTGTTAGGACAATGATAAGAAAGTTCAAAAACAAGGTTCAGCTGAATAAAATCAATGAGATGTCATTTTTCCTCTTGAAATTACTAATGGTTTCTTCTACTAAAGCCAAGAATGAATGCTACCTACACATATTGACAATACTCATTCAAAGTACTAGTTTCACAAAACATTGTTCTAGAATTTGGATGTGTACTGATAAAATTGCCAAAAACTATATGTCAAAATCTATAGACACTCATAATCTAAAATTTTCAAACAACATATTATATGAATCAATTTTATCTTTGAAAATGATTAGCTTTGTAGTTTCAAACAGTTATAATTAAATATCACCTTTCTAATATCTATTAGTTTTATGAAACTCTACTTCTGGATATGACAGCTGAGGAATAAGTTTAGTTTCTTAAAATAGTTTATATGTAATGTTTTCTAAGTTTTATGAGAACTCTAGTCTTGCTAAAACCCCAGTGAATATTTTCTTTCCTTAATAGGATTATTACATTGAAATAATACTTTGAGTTTAAATAATGCAATCTTGAATATGATTTTTTCCCTCAGCAGCATCATTTTATTTTTAAGAGAATGTATTTCACATACTTTGCATAATTAATGTTAAGTGTGTATGATGCTTATGTCAGTTACTTTAAGGTTGATTATAAGTGTGTTGAGATAGACAATTTTATCAAGCAGGCACTTCTTAGGGAAATCAACTAGTTAAGGCTCTAATGTACATTGAACTATTAAATAGCCTTTTGTTAGATATATTTCATTCAACAGTGAGCAGTTTTCTAATTAGCATGCTACATTTATGTAGCATATTGGTTAAGCAAGTATTTTGTTAATTAACATAATAGGTATTAGAAATGGGTTTAAAGGTTCATTTGTAAATATTCAGGGAATAAGGATTAGCTAAAATAGTTTGGAGATATTCTTTCCTCACACTTTCAGAAATAGATATATAAGTACACCCAGATGGAGTGCCTGAACTCCAAGGGAGAGTGCTTTAATTGGTCTGGAATCAAGTGTTTTGTTTAAGAGGATTCACATTCTCATCCTAAGAAAGCTTTGGTGTCTTCAGCCATCTTCTCATCCTAGCTGAAATGACTCATTAAGAAACTTAAAATAGCTGTTGGCAAAGCAGTAAAAGTCAAAATGGTTCTTCGATATTATAATACATTATTTATAGTAATGGTTACAAAATAAAGTAGGGATCACCACAATTTATAATTATATATTAACAGTCTTACTACATACAAATTGGAATTTTATTGCATAAACAATCAAGTATTCAAACATTATGAAAACACATACAACCTAGCTTAAATTTCTCTTTCCATGTATAATTTTACATTTAGATCATGCTTTTAGTTGGCTTTATATTCTACTCTCAAAGAAATAATTAGTTTCTACTTACACAGCATGAACTAAAATGTTACAGGATATAGTCTTATGTAACTTACATACATTAAAACTATAGTCAATGAATAAAAACAAACAGGAAAAGGCTGTTAAAATAAAGATTACTACCTTATTGTAATACATATACAATTTTAAAAAGTAACATTTTTAGGCTAACAGAAGTCAGAATAGTGATTACCCTTGAGGCAGGAGGTAGTTAATAAAAGGAGGTGGCTCACAGAAGCTTCTGGGTTTCAGTCAATGTTCTGCTTCTTGACCTTGTTGCTGTTTATATGGCTGTGTTCTCTGTGTGGAAATTCATCAAGCTGTACCCTTAGGATTTTCTTTATGTACTTATATTCAATAAAATCTTTAAAACTGAGAAAAAAATCTAAGGTAGAAAATAACTGATTTGAACCTGTGGGCTGACATGACACGATAAATTCAGAGAAATGTAAGTATGATATAAAAATGTAGGGTACATAGAGTTGTATCAAGGAAAAGAAAATGGAACTCTTTAGGAGAAGTAACTGTGTGTGTGTGTGTGTGTGTGTGTGTGTGTGTATGTAGGAAAACCATCCATTGAAGTTTTAATCCAGAAACTTGAGTGTTGCTGTTATCCTTCTTAAACAATTTTCCATGTGTCCCTCTGACTTTTATCTTTAATATCACTTGATCTCCCTCTATCCAGTTCTACTTACCCATATCATTTCTCATGTATGTTATCATAAATTTCTAGGAATTTAGAATCAGAATTGCAGAGGAATGGCAATGTGTCTAATCATTTAATTTCTTATTAACTTCTGATTCTGAAAACTCAAAAATTTGACTTAAAATAGATTTCTAATCTATTGATAAAATCTGGTCACTAATGCTTATGGATCTTAGCATAAAGCCATAGTCTCCTAAAAAGAAAATATTTTTATTAGTATATGATAGTGATACAGTAGGGCTGTTGCAACATTTCCATATATGCATATATTGTACCCTAATATATGTACATCCTTCCATTAACTTTCCTCTTCTCCCACTCTCCATAGTGAAATGACTTCAATAGGTCTCAATGATACATATTCATACAGCTATAGAATGTTCCTCAAGCATAGTCACTCTCCTTTCCGCTCTGCATTTTCCTTCCCCTTCCTGCTATCACCCTGCCCCAACATGACCTGTATTACATTATAGCCTTAAAGATAATTGATGGTTTCTTTCCTCCCATTCTATAAAGTCATTTCTACTTGTTGTTTTATTTAATTTCTTTATTGTTGTGCTAGGTGGGGGTACATTGTGGCACTTACAAAAGTTCTTACAATATATCATACTTGAATTCACTCCCTCTATAATTTTCTTTTATCCCCCGTCCCCATTCCTAGAGTAGTTTCAACAGGTATCATTTTTTCATTTACATACATGTATATACAGTATTTGCTCTGTATTCACCCTTTAATATCCTTTCACCACCTCCTCCTCTGTTCCTATTACCAACCCCCCAGATAGGACCTGTTCTGCTCACCTATTCTCCTATTTTGTAAAATAAAAACGATGACATTTTTGTTTTTAAGATAGCTACACAGGAAGTTTCCTTGTGACAATTCCATGTATATAAGTATTGAAACAAAGTACAGTGTAGTACTAGTAAAATACAAGATTAAATAGAGAAAAAAATTAAACTTCATGAAACCATTCTTTCTCACTTCCAACATTACTGGTCTCAATTCATTCTCTGGAATTTATACTTTTTTACACCTTCCTTGCCCATATTACTTTAATTTGAGAGATGCTTCTTCATCTTCCCATTTGAAATCTCTCTAATTCTCTTGAGGTAGCATCTCAATCACTTCCTCAACACTTTATCTTCTGAACTTTACTCACAGCAGATATTGGGCCAGAGTAGATAGCAAGAGAGTCCATTTTGAATTTTTTGCACCAAAGTCACTTTTGACATCTCATAAATAATCATAGAAAGAGAGATCCAAGATGGAGGTATCAGAATTCCTGAGCTCTGTAACTTCAAAAACCACCTCGAGATGTGGGAGGTACATTTAAGTAATTCTGATTGCTTCTAGCCAAACTGATGACCACCAACACATTAGGTGCACATAAGATTCAAGGACTGACACTTAAAACAGCCTTTAATTGCACTTAAGAGCCAAGACAATCTGGTGTGGTACAACCAACAGGGCATGTCTGCCCTGGGAAAAAAGCCTCCTGGCCATTTCTCCCTATTTTTTTTCCTGTCTTTCAATAACGGAAGATAAAACATAAAACAGAATCAAACTCTGCAACATCCTGGACCCCTAACTTGTGGAAAACCTCCCTATGCCATGCTATGCTGAACCCAGTCCCAGAAAGTATCTGCCTTGAGAAAAGTGGCAGGCCATTTCTTCCTGCTGGCCAGTTTCAAAACTGCCTACGTAAACTGGCAAACCCAACATGTGGGCAACACACATTACATGGGATTCCCCTACCCACCTTCTAGGAACTTGATCCAGTGATGCCCCTGGGCAAATACAACCCTCTCCCAGCAAAACTGAGAACTATAGACAGGAAATTGTAATCTAACATCAGCAGAAGCAGTGGGGTTGAATGCTGAACCTACTCCAGAGAACAGAGGTGGGGCAAGGAGATAAACTCTTTAGTGAATGAAGGCAGGAAAAATAACAAAGAGGGAGGAGCTGACAAGCCAGAGCTGCAGCTGTAGGGCAACACAGCTGCTGCCTGGCAAAACATCAGATCTGACCACCTTGCACAAACTAGCAAGTTACCTCAGGTCCCAGCTGCAACCCACCCTGTGGACAGAAGGAAACAAATACTGCCAAATACTGCTCACAAGCTAGTCACATGGTGAGACGACTTCAGAACTCCTGCTTGCAACACAGCCTATAATACCAAGTAAAGCAGAAAAAGAAAAGAACACAAACAAACAAAAAAACCTTCCAGCTGCTTCTACCCCAAGCTGTCTAAGAAGAGGGGCAGCACCTTTCCCCACAAAGCCCAGAATACCAAGCATGAATACCAGGATTGGCAGCCAAGGGAATAAGTCTACAACACTAACCAAACAGACTGAACTTTTTGTTGTGTTGTACCTGTATTTTTTTTCTGTATTATTAACAGCACCATATCTATTTTCTTATCCCTATTCTTACCCCTTCACTTTCCTGACTTTTATTTTTTTATAATCCATTGTTGCCCCACCAACTACTCTTTCTGCCCCTTCTCATCTATGTTCTTTCCCTGTCTTCGCATCTCCTCCTATAGTTTCCCAACCTGTCACCGTACTACCCCTCGCTCCAACACACTCACCACCTCTGGCTAGTCTACTGTATCAACCATAAACACCCCAGCTATATGTAATCCCTGACACAAGCACCCTCTATTGCAGCAGCAGAAATACACCCAAACACACACAAGGGCCACAATAAGCCCTCATACCACTTCCCCTCCCTTTCTGCCCCCCACTTTTAGTGCCACTTTTACCATTTACCCAAGTTTCTTATCTCCAGCCAAACAACCATTACCCCCCAACTCCCACTGTCTATAGATAGTGGGATATCTATAGATACCTATAGTGATATCTATAGATGATATCACAAAGGAGATTTCTATACAATTGTAAACAACTGGTCTGGCATTAAAATTGTGAATTTGAAATTGATAATTTATACCTTCAGGCCAGGGACAGAAATAGCATATCAACCTAGCTAACAACTAAGTCAGTAAAAGCACAAAAATTAAATCAAGGGAAAAAAAAACAGGCAATTAAAACCACCAACTTGCCAATCCAGAGCATAGTATAATTATATACCACCAATTGGACTGATGCAAGGAAAGGAAACTATACTCCTCAAAAAAAAATTTCAATAGAGGATTTAGTGAGAAATGAAGATAATGGATAACCAGTTCCTGACCCCAAGAAAACAATGATAACTATCACTAATGAGACCAGTAACACCCATGCAAAATTCCTCATAGAGGAAATCATGGAAGAGGTCACTGAGAAACTCATGGAGAAGATCCTAGACATGGTTAACCAGAAAGTAAAAGATTCATGCAAGAAATTTCAAGACATCACAAATAAAGTAATTGAGAAGACACAGAAACAGCTAAATGATTTCAACAAACACCAAAGTGAAACAAAGGACACTATAAAAAAAGAGATGCATAAAATATATTTTGTATTTATGCATAAAATATGAAACAGGAGTTAAAAAAAGATGGAAAACCTCAGGAAAAAGAATCACTCAAAAATCATGGAAATCAAAGGTCCATTTAGTGAAAATGAAAACACAGTAGAAAGCCACTCCAGCAGACGAGAACAAGTGGAAGACAGACTCTCAGAACTCAAAGATAAAATAGGAATTAAAGAAAAAATAGAAGAACTCTTAGTCAAACAACTGAAGACTGGTGAAAGGAATATGCAAGAACTCACCAACTCCATCAAAAGACCAAACCTGATAATCATGGGCATTGAAGAAGGGGAAGAGGTGCAATCCAAAGAGATACATAATATATTCAATAAAATAATAACAAAAAATTTCCCAAATGTTGAGAAAGAGTGCCCCATAGAGGTACAGGAATCTTCTAAGACACCAAACAGACTTGACAAAACAGACTGTCTACATGGTATATTATTATTAAAACAACTAGCACAAAGAACAGAGAAAGAATATAGAAGGATGTAAGAGAGGAAAAAATAAACAATGTTTACAGGTAAACCCTTCAAAATAACAGAAAACTTAAAAGAAAGAAGGACATGGAGTGAAGTATTCCAGGCACTGAACGAGAATAATTTTAGGCATAGGATACTCTACCCAGCAAAAGTATCATTCAAAATTGATGGAGGAATAAAAGTCTTACATGAGAAGCAGAAACTAAAACAATACCTGACCACCAAGCCACCAACACAGAAGATACTACAAGAAGTTCTGCACTCAGAAGATGAAAGCAAACAAACCATGAGAAGAAGGGAAGCACTAAGCCACAGGAGAAGAAAGAACAAGTAGTAAGAGAATAGCATTTGTTTGGCTGCACACACTCAAATCCTTAAACAACAAAAACAACTAAATGAAGGATTCACCACATACTATCAATATGAATACTTAATGTCAATGGATTCAACTTCCCCAGTAAAAGACATCATTTGGCAAACTGGATCAAAAAGGAAGAGCCAACGATCTGTTGTTTACAAGAGACCCACCTTACTGACAGAAATAAACACTGAGTTAGGGAGAAAGACTGGAAGAAGATTTACCAAGCTAATGGCCCCTCAAAACAGGCAGGAGTAGCAATATTATATCAAAGTAAACTTCAAACTTACATTGGTCAAACAACACTAAGAAGATCAATTCATACTATTAAAAGGGGCAATACATCAAAAGGAAATAACGATTATCAGCCTATATTTATCCAATGTTAGTACACCCAACTTCATCAAACTTACTAAAGAACTTAAAAGCACAAATAGACTCCAACACAGTGGTAGTGGGAGACTGTAATACCCCTCTATCATCAATAGATATGTCATCCAAATAAAAAATCAACAAAGAAATGTTAGACCTAAGTGATATCAAAGATCAAATGGACATAACTGATGTCTATAGAATATTTCATTTGGCAATAGCACAATATATATTCTTATCAGCAGCCCATGAAACTTTCACCAAAATCAATCATATATAGGACACAAAACAAGCCTCAGCAAATATAAGAAAACTGAAATAACCCTTTGCCTTCTATCTGAACATAATACAATAAAACTACAACTAAACAACGATAGCAGCAGCAGAAAATATACAAAGAATTGGAGTCTGAACAACATATTGCTCAAGGATCAGGTCACTGAAGAGATAAGACAAGAAATCAAAAAATTTCTGGAATTTAATGAAAATGAAAACACAACCTATCAGAACCTCTGGGATACAGAAAGGCAGTCCTAAGAGGAAAGTTTATAGTCATGAATGCATGTAGTAAAAAGACAAAAAGATCTCAAATAAAGGACCTAGTGCTCCATCTCAAACTTCTAGAAAAACAAGAATGAACAAACCCAAACAAGCAGCAGGAGAGAAATAATAAAAATATCAGCTGAAATTAATGAAATACAGACAAAAAGTCATACACAGAATCAACGAAACAAAAAGCTGGTTCTTTAAAAACATAAACAAGATTGACAAGCCCCTGGCAAATGTGGCTAAACTAAGGAGGTAAAAGACCAAAATTAGTAAAATTAGAAACGAAAAAGGGGAGATAACAACAAACACCAAGGAAATCCAGGTAATCATCAGGGACTACATTGAGGTATAGGCAAGGACTTCCTCAGTAGAACTCAAGATGCTCAGCAAATAAGAGAAAGGGTGGACAAATGGGATTACATGAAATTAAAAAGCTTCTGCACATCCAAAAAAAAAAAAGGTCTCTAAATTGAAGAGACCATCCACAGAATGGAGAAAAATCTTTGCTAGCTATATATCAGCCACAGGACTGATAACCAGATTATACAGGGAGATCAAAAACCTAAACTCCCCCAAAATAGATGAACCAAAAAAGAAGTAGGCAACTGAACTAAGCAGAACTTTTTCAACTGAAGAAGTTCAAATGGCCAAAAACACACATGAAAAAATGCTCACCATCCCTGGCCATAAGGGAAATGCAAATCAAAACCACACTAAGAGTCCACCTCACTCCTGTTAGAATAGCTACCATCAAGAAAACTAGCAACAACAAATGTTGGTGAGCATGCAGATAAAAAGGAACCCTCACACACTACTGGTGGGAATGCAAGCTAGTACAACCACTTTGGAAAACAATATGGAGGTTTCTTAAAAACCTCAACATGGATCTGCCATCTGATCCAGTAATACCGCTCTTAGGGATATAACCAAAGCAATGTGACTCAGGTCACTCCAAAGGCACCTGCACACCCATGTTTATTGCAGCACTGTTCACAATGGACAATCTATGGAAACAGCCAAGATGCCCAACTACTGACAGATGGATTAATAAAATGTGGTATTTATATACAATGTAATTTTATTCAGCCACAAAGAAGAATGAAGTTTTGTCATTTGCAGGCAAATGGATGGAACTGAATAACATCATTTTAAGCAAAGCTAGTCAGGCTCAGAAGACCTCAAATCTCATGTTCTCCCTCATATGTGGATTATAGGCTTAAAACACATAAAATAATATTATTGGACATGGTCACATACTAAGGGGAGACTGCACACAGGAGGGATAAGGAAACTAAAAACTTGGATGTGGTTATATCTCACTGCATAGGAGCAAATACACTAATTTTAAACTGGCAGAGGCCACTATGGGAAGGGGACTAAAAAAGTAGTGAAGAGGTCTGGTAGAGATGAACCACTTTGGACTGTAATACACATATGCATGGAAACAGCACAAGGAACCTCCCTATACAGCTATCCTTATCTCAAATTAGCAAAAACGCCATGTTTTTCTTATTATCTTTTATGTTTTTTCTTCAACAAAGTCAGAGAACAAGAGAGCATAACTGGTTCTGCCTGGATGCGGGATGTTGGAAGGTGGCCCAAATAATGAGTATACATGTAAGTAAATGTAAAAACAATAAAATAAACTTAATAGAAATAAAATGAAGAAATCTGGGCTTTGGGAGATAATCATGATCTCCACTAGAGATCAAAATATCATTATTTGCCTAAATTCAATTAAATCTGTTTTACTGATTATGTTCCTATACTACTTGGGGATTCTAGCAGTAGTAGTATACTATTTGGAGTATGTACAAAAGACCAGAAGATTCTCCTTACTTCTTCAGCATACCTTTAAATAATATAGACAGATATTATTTTAGATGAAACTCAAAGAAATATACCTTTACTGCATATATTGAGGTATCAGTCCAATTCCTTCTTCAAATGTTCATAGTCCTTTCAAAATCCATCTAATTTCACTAGCTTATGTTTCACTAACATACAAATCTAAAAGATAAACACAGGAAATTGTTATATTATTTTTCTCATATAATATGCTGACTGTGGCTTTACTTTATTTTTCTTTGTTCTGGAATAAAGCTAAAGGTATTAGGCAATTTGGAAAAGATGCCAGTTTACTGGCCAAGAGAGAGGATCTATAACCACAAATGTCTTTTTGAAAATTTACTCAAAAATGCCATCTATCACTTCTACTGATACTTCACTTGCCAAGCCTTTATAGTTCTCCCACAGGAAAGATGGCAGAGGGGCCACATAGGGAGAAATGTAAAATATATTGAAAAATAAAACAATATAACATATTTCATTCCATAAGCATTGGGTCTCTGACTTCACTAAAATATGTGAAATAGGTAGTAAGTCACAATTCTCTATGCTTTGCTACAATTGTAGTACTTGCTTACCAGTTCTTAATGGATTTATTGATTATTAGATTTCCAAAGGGAGTATACATTTAATAGACCTCCAATCTATTTTATTCTAAGGGACGCATGATCACATAATGGCCAAAAGTGGTTAGATCTCCACCATGAGTCCACTTTTATTGTTGCAACTCACAATTAGGTCCTCTAGCAGACAAAAAATAGATATCTAAATAAAGATTTCTAAAAATGTTCAAAATTCTCACAGAATAAGCATCAAATGTTTGCTAATAAGAATCTTTTCTAGATTATCCTGTAAAACAAAGTTAAGCATTAATGGAGGAGAATAAACAAGATTTTTTTCATCCAACATCTATCCTCTCAATTTTTTATTTATGTTATACGTTTTCAAACATAGATTGAGCACTAAATGCTATGGCCAGCTAATTTCCCAAAGTAGGAAATTGTGGCTTCTTAATAAGGTATTTATAGTTTTCTGCCTTGTCATAGAAAACTATGACCTTCACTTATCTCTAAATCCCCCACATTCCCTTACATTTCTCAGGGTATAAAACAGCATTTAATAAGGGTTTATCAAGGAGAATTCTGAACTACAAATGATAGCATGTGATCTCAGATAACAAAAAAACAAGAATGTGGAGAAGTAATTGAAAGCAAAATGAAAGGCCTTTTAGACAATAGATGTGTCCTGCAGGTATGAAGAACACTCCAGAGACACAAGTACAACCTCAATCAAAGTCAGTCAACCAAATAGGATTCACGTGTATAAATGAAAAAAGATTACACAGGCTCTACTTGTTAGGCCTCAAGGGAAGTAGCTTCCCTCCCCACTATCTCTATGCACAATCAGTGCAGACAGTCTCTGAAGGTAGCTGCCATCATGGTTTCTTACTGGGTAGTTGATTATCTTTCACTAGTTTACATTCACTTAGGGTTTTCTTCCCTAGCTTTTTTTCTGAGGCTTTGGGGAAGAGTTTTTTTAAGGCTCTGATAGTGAAGTCTCTCTACAAATGGAAAAGGATAGAATATAAGGAAACTTTTCCCCACTCTGACTTAGTCCCTGGTATTTTTGTACTCTGTGTCTTCCTTTCTGTGCCTTCCCCCGGTATTACTCCACCTCCATGTCAAAAACTATAAAAACAATCTTGTTTGGGACTTCCTCAACAGTAAGAAGCAAAAAATGAGAAAACACACATCATTGCTGATCCACTTTATCCTCTGCCTTAGTGTTCTTTCATGGAGGAAAAACCAACATGGTATATTGTTGTCTTCTGGTTTGCTAACCTGTCACCTATGCTATTCTTACTTTTTCCAATTATTATCACTGGTGATTATTCTAAATTTAGAATTGGTAGACTTGAAATACTTATGAGATTATGTAGGAGAATTATGTTGTAATTTAAATTTTCTTGTTAACATGATTTTCTTGGATTCCAGGGAAACAATGCTATTGTATTTAGAGATGAAATTTTTGTTTTCCTTCTTATATTACTGTCTTCTGTTCATTTATGTAATGATTTTTGAATATTACCAAATAATTATGATTTCAGCAACTAACTACTCATATTCTGAAAATGGTGACCATGTATTTTTTATAGATTTATTAAATAAAATTTTAGTAATCTCAATCTTTGCTTTAATCTTCATTTAATGGGAATGTTTCTACCAACAGGATATTTCAGCTGTTGGTTTCACTTGGAGATTCATAGTTTGACAAGGGGATAGAATATTCAATTGTGATTTATCCTTAGGAGAGGAATCTTTGTTCAGTTTGACAATAGATTTTTTTTTTGCATTCAGATATTGAACTATTATTATTTCTGTACTTTCTAACTTAAAATACTAATTTTGACTTCTTAAGTCACTTTGTTTCCTATGACTTGGCTGAAGCATGCATCATTGGCCTGCCTTAACCACAGGCTTTTTCCCACACTGATTCAACCATCCACAGATGGCAATACTCAAAAACATTGTCTCCACTGATTACATACAGATATATTTACTGTCATCATTCCTTAAACAATATAATGTGATAACAGCTGTCGTGATGTTTATATTATATGCAGTTTTTGTGCATTATAAACAATAGTTAGGGTATACAGGGGAATATGCCTAATTTAGGTGCACATGCTACAAACCTTAATATTAGGTACTTGAGCATCCTTAGATTTTGATACTTGCAAATGACTCTGTGCCCAAACTCCAGAGGACACGAGGGATGTCTGTATTGTTCTCTTATACTTGCTTCCATTATTGCAAGGTCTTTCTATCTATATTTACAAGTGAGATTGCTTGGCTTTCATATGTGTTACCAATATTTTCATACTTTTTAAATAGTCAACAATACTCTTTACAATGCATTTGACTTTCACTCAAAATTTTTTAGAGACAAGAAGTATTTCTATGAAAATACATCAATACTCAAAAATGAACACATTTAATTAAATTTAATATATAAAATATTTTAAAAATCAAACTTGTTATTTATTTTGCATTCTGTGGTCTGCCTTCATAAACAATGAAGCATTTAAGCTTTTATAAGCTTTAAATTATTAAGATTTTCTTGGTGGTATAACAGATAATCTTTAAAGATATCTTGGATAAGTTGTATTTTGAATGTACAATGTGTATGCCGTATCTTTACTATAAATATAGAGTATTTACAGAATTTATTTAAAAATAAAATAATAAAAGTAAAAAGCTAGTCTACTTTATTGTTTAACATATACTTCCTCTACTAAATATGAAGAAAAATTATACTTTGCTATTTCATTTTTATCACTTTTCATTTTATCTCTTTTTTGTAAAACGTGGGTTACTGTTGTGATTAAGAACATATATATATATATATACACACTCGTATATCCTTCTATTGCTTAAAATCTGCAGGTCATTTGAAAATTCTTAGCATTAGCAAACATTTTTCTTTCTTTCTTTCTTTCTTTCTTTCTTTTTTCTTTCTTTTTGCACAACACCATTTTCTGGTCTCTTCTCTATGTTTCTAGTCAATGGTATCTTTTGTAGTTGAATTTCTGCTTTCTTCTTCCATTTAAGCCCTAATGCAGACACTTTACAGTAATTTGTCCTGACATCTTACCACTTCTCAAGTCCTTTCTTGACTTGAATAATCTCATATTTCCTCATGACAAAAATTACAATGGATATATTTAGGACCTCAAGTCTCCATAACACTTCAGATGTACTGTCCAAGTTCCAAATTAACACATTTTTAACTCAGTATTACCATCTTACTTTGGATATTTTACTGAAAATATCAATTCATGTTCAATTACAATTGAAATAGTAATATCTAATACATCAGATTGACAGAGTAATAGATGACAGTAGTGTACTTCAAGCATCTAACTGATGTCACAATGATAATGACTGTTACAATTAGCTATCTTGACTAGAAATCCATTTGTTATGTTTGTATAATAAGAACAATACAATTCAGAAATAATTTAAGGGTTGAAAAAGAGTTGACAATATGATATTCATAGTTGAATAAACAATCTAACTTGGGTGGAAAAAACTCAATTCAAAAGTTTATCATTCCCTCTAGTCTTACAATATTTTCCACTAATGAATTCTAATGACTGTTTATCTTTAAAAATGTATTATTTTATGAATGGCAATTATGATTTACAGACAATTAGATGTAAGGGGCCAATATAGCTGATTCTGAGTGAGAGAACCTTAAAGTCTACAGTAGATTTTAAGATGCTTTTGTGATATCTAGTTCCTTCTCATGTAGGCATTGGTTTTTTTTTTGAGTATATATTAACTGTACAAATGGGTTTCATTATGATATTTCCATATACGTATATAACATACTTTGATGAAATTCACTCCCTGTTACTTTTTCTTTAACCTATTTTTTATAATTTAATGGGTTTCATTATTCTATTCTCATACATGTACATACTGAACACTCATATCCAGAAATAGAAAAGACAGAACATTGACTTTGGATTGGAAAGTTCTTACCATTTCACATGGCAGACATGGTTACTAAGTTGTGAGTCTTAGCTAACATGTGCTCACTGAAGGTGGATAGGAATGACATGTTCCTTACTGTCTTATAATATCTATAATTTTTCGTAGTTTTATTTCCAAGGAAGGCACTCAAAACTCAAAACCTTAAGTTGTACCCTTTCAGACAATGTTTAATACAGTTGTCTCTAAATTGTATTGGAAATTATTTGTATTATTCACTTTTGTTTACAGAAAAGGTTCTGTTGTAAAATAAAACTATGTCTGGAGTAGGTGTCCCTTAAACACATTTTAATGAGCTCATTGTATTATTTTGTGGAAAATATTAGAATTTGGGAAATGAGTGGTAAGTATTTGAAGCTTGAGAATAGGAGATGACCCAGAATGATTTCAAAGTACACTACTATGAATTGGTAATAAAATAAAATATAAATTATGATTCTTACAATAAAGTAAACTTTTATTTTAATTATCATAAATAATAAAGTCAAGGCATAGAAATGTGTAGCAGCAAAAATCAAATGATGTGGAAGTTAAATGAATAAGTTCAGGAGTACAACTACAAAATCCTGTTTATTTTTTAAGAAAAGGTTATAGAATAAGAGCAAGAACTAACAGCAATTAGGAAAGATACAAACAAGATGCTGAATTTATCTATAAGATAGTAACAAATCAAAGGAAACATACGGAAGTATTTTAATTAGGAGAATGATAGTCAGTAAAAATCTTTCAATATATACTATCCCACATTAAAAAAATTGGAAAATTATATTTGATTCCCAGATGCCTGAGAGTTTAAAAATAAGATAAAATACAGCTAGCTCCCATTGTTCTAAACATGGAAGGTTTTCTGTAGGGTAAAATGCTGGCAATTGGCTCCCAACAATGTGTCAAGAAAGTAATTCGTTCACAGGAACTTGGGACCACATAGGATTTCCACCTACAATAAGAGCAGCAGGAGACCTTCTCTTGAGTATGATCTGTGCAGTTTCTTGGACTTCTTGTTTTTATCTCAAGATACAAATTTTTATTTGGCTCTAACAATATGATTTTTTTCTCTTGAACTTCTATATGAATTCTTCACAGGAAAATTAAACAAATAGTATATCAAAATAAAATTACTCTTTTATTCCTTTTCATTTTCCTTCACAAAAGTAAGAATATGATTGAGAAATTTAATCAGATAAAGGTGATTTTTATTTCTAAAGACTGAGCTAAATATTGGAATGCACATTGAACATCCCAAGTAATTTTATATGAATTAAAGAAATTATTACAAGTTTAGAATTTGAAACTCACTATTCTTATGGATTACAAAATTCAACTCAAGCAGGTAGAACAAAATAAAGTTCAAGAATGTAGACAAAGAAAGGAAGATATACAATATCAAAAATTAAAAGCAGCTAGGATAGGCATGTTGCATGAGCAAGGAGTTAAGTTGGATCCATTGTACCCTACCAAAAGATAATAATTGCAAAGTGAAGTTTAAAAATAGGAAAAAAATCAATGTTTAACTTAAGTATAAACATCCTTCATTCGTATCTATGAGTCCTACTTTTCATTAGAATCACTGAATTTGTCAATTAACAAATTGCTGCAACTGAGAGAAAATGAAAACATTATTCCCACTTCAAAATGTTCTGAAGTTTGTAAATTCTGGACATAAATGTCTAATTTAATATTCCCAATAAACTCTGGATAAATCCCAATGATGTCAGTTACTGAACTATTTTTGGTGATCTTTAAAATACAATGTTAAAAGGTGATATCAAAATGGTAATTTCTCATCAGACTTATGAAAACTGGAATTATTTCCAGCCCCATCTTTCACACACAAGTACTTCTCAAAGACAATATATGAGTTTTACAGAGTCATGAAATAATCATGTTTAGTAATATAATTATTTGCATCTATATTTCAATGTTAATTTAGACTAGACTATGTCACAGATATTTTTTCTGGATTATATGTCAGACTAGGCACCAAAAGCAAATCACCTGGTGTTCCTTACATCATTCTAAAACAAATAGGCCCTTACTGCTGGCTACAACATGCACCACCTTTTCCTAACTCATAGTCTAAGTTTTCAACTTATGTTAAACTCCTCCAATCTCCTGCTGCTTAAGAAGAACATACAAAGATCAAATTGTTTCCCTTGGTAAATAGTGCTTGCCAAATGTCCATCTTATATTTGCATTTCCAATTATCACTCTCTCTAGGATTTTTCTTATCAAAATAAAGGAAATAAAACCCTATAGTTAGTGCTAGTACAGGGTGATAAACATGGATCAAGGACCTTAGCATCAGACCCCAAACTCTAACGTTGGTACAGGAAAGAGTAGGAAATACTTTGGATGTAATAGGTATAGGCAAGGACTTTCTCAGTGGAATCCCAGCAGCTCAGCAACTAAGAGAAAGTATAGAAAAATGGGACTTCATAAAACTAAAAAGCTTCTACTCAACAAAAGAAATGGTCTCTAAACTGAAAAGACCATCCACAGAGTGGGAGAAAATATTTGTCAGCTACACATCAGACAAAGGACTGATAACCAGAATATACAAGGAACTTAAAAAACTAAACTCTCCCAAAATTAATGAGCCAATAAAGAAATGGGTAAGTGAACTAAACAGAACTTTCTCAAAAGAAGAAATTCAAATGGCCAAAAAACACATGAAAAAATGCTCACCATCTGTACCCATAAAGGAAACGCAAATCAAAATCACACTAAGATTCCGTCTTACCCCTGTTAGAATAGCCATCATTAGCAACAACACTAACAACATGTGTTGATTGGTGAGGATGTGGGGAAAATGGAACCCTTTTACACTGCTGGTGGGAATGCAAACTGGTATAACCACTCTGGAAAAAATTAAGAGACATCATAAAAATCTAAACATAGATCTACCATATGATCCAGCAATACCACTCTGGGGAATATACTCAAAAGAATGTGGCACTTGCACACCCATGTTTATTGCAACACTATTCACAATATCCAAGTTATGGAAACAGCCAAGATGCCCCACCACTGACAAACAGATTAGGAAAATGTGATATTTATTCACAATGGAATTTTATGCAGCCATGAAGAAGAATGAAATCTTATCATCCATAAGTAAATGGATGGAATTGGAGAACATCATTCTGAGTGAGGTTAGCCAGGCCCAAAAGACCAAAAATCATATATTCTCCCTCATATGTGGACATTAGAGCAAGGGTAAACACAACAAGGGCATTGGACTTTGATCACATGATAAAGCGAGAGCACACAAGGGATGAGGATAGTAAGACACCCAAAAAACAAGATACCATTTGTTGCCCTCAATGTAGAGAAACTAATGCAGAAACTTTAAAGCGACAGAGGCCAATAGGAGAAGGGGATCAGGAACTAGAGAAAAGGTTAGTTTGAGAAAAATCAATTTAGAAAGTAACACTTATGTACAGGAAAGCAATGAGAAGAATCTCACACTATAGCTGTCCTTATCTCAAACAGCAAAAATCCCTTGATTCTACTTATTAATATTTACAATGTGTCTTCAACAAAATTAAAGATAAGGGCAGAACAGTTTCTGCTGAGAGGTGTGGGGTAGAGGGGTAATGGAGGGGAGAGGGTTAGGGGGAGGGGGGAGAGATGACCCAGACATTGCATGCTCATATGAATAAAAGAAATTTTAAAAAACCCTATTGTTTCACAAAACATTCTTTTGATTCTACTTTTTCCTCTAGTTATAGCTCAATTTCTTTAAGTTTATTAAAAAATATTGCCCTTGGCACAAAAACAGACATGAAGACCAGTGAAACAGAATAAAGGACCCGTATATGAATCCACACAACTATACCCACCTCATTTTTAACAAAGGTGCTAAAAATATACAATAGAGAAAAAACACCCTCTTCAACAAATGTTTCTGGGAAAAGTGGCTATCCATCTACAAGAAACTGAAACTTGATACATATCTATCACCCTGTACTAGTAGCAACTCAAAATGGATCAAGGACCTTAATATCAGACAAGAAACTCTGAAGTTAGTACAAGAAGGAGCAGGAAACACTCTGGAACTAATAGGTATAGCCAAGGATTTCCTCAATAGAACCCCAGCAGCTCAGCACCTAAGAGAAAGGATGGACAACTGGGACCTCATAAAATTAAAAAGCTTCTGCATAACAAAAGAAATGGTCTCTAAACTGAAGAGAACACCCACAGAGTGTGAGAAAATATTTGCCATCTATACATCAGACAAAGGACTGATAACCAGAATATACAGGGAACTTAAGAAACTAAAATCTCCTAAAATCAATGGACCAATTAAGAAATGGGCAACTGAACTAAACAGAACTTTCTGAAAAGAAGAAATTCAAATGGCCAAAAAACACATGAAAAAATGCTCTGACCATAAAGGAAATGCAAATCAAAACCACACTAAGATTCTACCTCACCCCTGTTAGAATAGCCATCATCAAAAACACCACCAATGTGTTGGCGAGGATGTGGGGAAAAGGAATCCTTGTACTCTGCTGGTGTGAATGTAAGCTGGTGCAACCACTCTGGACAAAAAATTGGAGGCTTATTAAAAATCTAAACATAGATCTGCCATATGATCCAGCAAACCCATTCCTTGGGATATATCCAAAGGAATGCAACACAGGTTACTCCAAAGTCATCTGCACACCCATGTTTATTGCAGCACTATTCACAATAGCCAAGTCATGGAAATGACCAAGATGCCCCACTACTGATGAATGGATCAAGAAAATGTGGTATTTATACACAATGAAATTTTACTCAGCCATGAAGAAGAATGAAATCTTATCATTTGCAATTAAATGGATGGAACTGGAGAACATCATTCTGAGCGAGGTTAGCCAGGCTCATAAGACCAAAAATCATATATTCTCCCTCATATGTGGATTTTAGATCTAGGGCAAATACAGCAATGTGGTTGGACTTGGATCACATGATAATGGAAGAGCACAAACAGGAGGTATGGGAATAGATAGGAAACCCAAAACATGAAAACGTTTGATGTCCCCACTCCAGAGAAACTAATATAGAAACCTTAAAGGGACAGAGGTCAACATGAGAGGGGGTCAGGAACCAGTGTAAAGATCAGTTAAAGATGAATCAACTTGGGTTGTAACACATTTGTACATGAAAGCAATGCTAGGGATCTCTCTGTATAGCTATCCTTAACTCAACTGAAAACAAAAAACAAAAAAAAAACCGCTTTGTCTTCCTTATTATGTTTATGTCTTCTCTTCAACAAAATTAGAGATAAGGGCAGAACAGGTTCTGCCTGGAAGTGAGGAGGGGATTGGGGAAGAGGGTGAGGGAGTGGGCAGGGGGGAGAAAAGACCCAAACAATGAAAGCACATGTGAATAAATGAATACTAGTAAAAAAAACATTGTCCATAGACCAGTTTTCTCATTGCATTCTATTTGACCCCAGGAGCATAAATTTTTATTTCCTCAATATATCCCAAAAATAATGCTAATGCTTTACCTTTTACAAAAACTGAGTCATATTTTGGTCCTTGTTGTATTTTCTTATTCTTTTCTTTTCAAAAATATATGTATATGTGTATGTATATTTGTGCATACCTATATGTTTTCACTTGAATTTCATAATAATGTCATTTGTTTTCCTCTGAGCTCTTTGGCCATTTCTTCTTACTGATCTCCTTCAAAGTTTCCTCTTTATTTGCTGACTTATTACTATTTAAATATTATTGACTCGGTTCTTAAAGAATCTATCATTTCTACCTATGCTTAATATCTTTGAATTTAAAGCATTAACATTAATTACAAACCAAAAAAATCAAATGTATATTTCCGTAAAGGTCTTCTCTGTGAACGCTCATATTAGTCATGTGTCCATCTGACTACTCTGTATTTGCTCTATTTTAGTCTATTAGATTGTATGTCTTTTTAGATGTGCTCTTAGTTCAGTCTTTCTGATCACAGTAAAACATAATAGAAACTTCTATGTTGGACATATTATAGAAACTTAGAATCCTTTTGACCAACAAATCCTTTTGATTCTAAATTCAAAATGCATCTAGAACTCAACCATTTCTCCAACAGCTACTAAAACCCTTGTATAAGCCATCATCATAATTTCTATTCTTTACTGCTATATTCCAATGTCCTTGCTTTCATATGTTCCTTTTTACATGCTGCTAAAAAAAACAGATAGAATTATAGTCTTAAATTACAGCTCAGATCAATGAATTCATTACTCAAAATTCTTTGATCTATTGCTCATTGTAAAATGAAACTGCTTTAAATGGTTTGCAATGCATGGTGCATTACATAATAGTTTTTCCTTAGGAATTACTGATAGGTACTTACTTCAAGGTCTGTCTTCTTGTTCTTTCTGCAACCTGGAGAATCCCTCTCCACATACCTGCCTTATTCAATTATGCTTCGCTTAATTTTTTCAAATTCAAAATCTCGATAAGAACTTCTTTTCCTTAGCATTGCATTTCTCTTTCTCACTTAGCAGAACATTAAAAAAATTATTCATTTACTAGGTTAGTTTGTGCTTTACTATGGCAAATACCTAAGAGAAATAAGTTAAAGGAAGACAGATTTATTTTGGTTCTGAGGTTTCAATGGCCAGCTGGATCCATTGGTTCTGAGCCTTTGGTGAGGCAGAATATCACAATCTAAGAGTGTGGTGGGGCTGAGCTGCTCACTTCATGGTAGTGAGAAAGGACTCCCTCTCTCTCTTTCTCAAAGAGAGAGAGAGAGACAGAGAGAGAGAGACTGAGAAAGATATTGAGAAATTGAGGCCAGGAACAAGACATACCTTTCCAGAGAAGGTTTCCAGTAGCCTAATTGGACTTCCTCTATCTAGGCCTCATCATCTAATTTTCACAATCCCAAACATAGTGCCACTGGCTGAGGACTAAACCTTCAACACATGAGACTGTGAGGGACATTTCCTACTCAATAAAAACTCTTTTTAAGGTTCATTGGCATAAACAGCTCTTCTGTTGTATGAGAAAATTGGACTATTCTTTGATGTATTCTGATAGACATAAAAAAAAAGAAGCTGTGTCCATCAGATAAATCATGAGAGAAAGAAAGTCTAAACTGATGGGAATTACCTATATTTCA
Organism: Castor canadensis; assembly: GCF_047511655.1. NCBI lineage: Eukaryota > Metazoa > Chordata > Mammalia > Rodentia > Castoridae > Castor > Castor canadensis. Next base: position 154,727,154 of record NC_133391.1, on the reverse strand, counting down.
ACCTAAGGCATATGTCATAAAATATGTGGTCATAATTTATAAAACATATTTTGGGTACATAGAGAAATATGACAAGGATTTTAAACATCAGCACCCATTATGGAGAGACAGATGACAACCAGAAAGCCAAGACCAAAGTAGGGGAGATAGGTTCCTGGAAAAACATTAGCACATATTATAGGAAAAAAAATGATTCAGTGTTTTCAGAGAAGGCCTTGAAAGAACTTAGGAATGTGTTCCGAGATAGTGAAATTCAGCATTAATCATGTCTTGGGCTCAGAAGCATTAACACCATCTTATGAACCTACAAGTCACGTAAAACACTTTCCGACCCCCTTGCATTTTGCTTTCTCCATGATCAATCTACTGTTTTGTCTATGTTTCAATCTCGGTAGTTTACAGTAGGACACAGCAGCTACCAAGTGACACGGCAGCTGAGCAAGTCTAGGAAGAAATCCACATAATTTGGGTCTCAAATCAAATTCCTTCTGCTGACAAATTCCTTCCTTCCTTAAAAGAGAGCCATGGCAATCACAGATATTCTAACATTTCCTAACCTGATTTAATATTCAGTTGTATAAAGGCTGTTGTTCTGTTATGCTCATTGTTGAGGCTTATCCCTAGAAAAGCATATGATACATGATTTGTTTAATTAAATAAAATAACAATGATTATCTTCAAACTATCTTCAATAGTCACCAGAAAGAGTGGAGATTGAACATGCCCATGGGCACTTAGAAAAAGAGTAATAACAAGAGTATTCACATATATAAATTTATATTACAAAGGTAAATATTTTACTCTGTCAATAATCAAATGAATTGTTTTATCTGATTTATTTTTCATAGTTTGCATATTTAAGAATGAGGAACACATATTAACAAATAATATGAATTTTAATAAGTAAATATTCATATTGTGAAAAGGTGTGACGAAATATTTTTTTAACTGATGATGGTGTTTTATGAGAATAACATCTAAAGCCATTATCTGACTTAAGAATCCTATAAATTGGCATGCTGAAGAAGAGAGCTAGCTTTCAGATAGGAAATCCACAATGGTGTAAATAAAAATGACTGGACCAAAATATCCCTGTTTTCTCTCTCTTACCTATTCTAGTTGTGGAATTAAATTGTATTTCCAAAGAAGATGTATGAATGAAATCACAACAAAAACTCCATGAACATGTGAAAATATTCTTAGGCTTATTATCCCTGCTTCAAGATAAAAGTGCTAATTGTGTATTCCCATTTGAAAAGAGAGTACTTTACACCAAAAAAAAAAGTGCTTATAAAATTACTATGAGGTTTAAAGGTGATATTGTAACATTCAAAAAGTACTTGCTATGCAATTTCAAATTTAGATTACTTAAGAAATATGATTCTTCTACTAACTACAAAACACCAAAACAGAAATCATAGTAGTATTTAGCAGTGACTACTTAATAGTACTTTAAATGTTTATATTTTAGAATGATCTAATATTAGAATATTTTATTAAGCATTAAAATATCCAGATTTCTTCAGAAAAAAAGAGAACCAATGAGATATGCACATGTGGTTGAAAATGACGTTTTTGCCTTTATACATGTGTTTTACTTTAAGAAGAGAGAGTTCTTATAAGAAATTGGTTCACATAATTGGGGAGGCTGAGAAGCATAGTCCGAGAAGAGTTGATATTATAGTCTTAGTTTACACCAAAAAGTCTGAAAATGAGAAAGTCAATGATATTAAGATCTAATCCAAGTCTGAATTTGAGTTTGAAGATAGAAGATCAATGGCGCATATCAGATAGTCAGGGAGACAGAGTGAATTCTCTCATACTCTACCTTTTGTTCTATTCATGGCTTCCTTAGAAATGGGCAATCTGCTCTGCTTCCTTCATTCCACTTATGCAAATGTAAATGTCATCCACAACACCCTCACCGACTCTTTCAGAATAATGTTTGACCATATAACTGGGCACACCATAACCCAGTCCAGCTGACATGTTACAATTAACCCTAATAGATATTAAAATAAATTTTATAGTAGTATGATGAATTTATGATTAAATACTGAAACTTTTCTGATTGTCAAACTCCTTGAAGACAAATGTAATACTCTTCAAACTCTATACATGCTTTATTTTCTACTCTGTGAAAAATTTACATGCTATTTGAATGACATTTTCAAATTTCATTAACAAAAGAAAAATATACAGTAATTTTTCCTTTTATTTTTATCACCAAATAAAATGTAAATTATATTTTTCTCAATACAAAAAAAAAACTGAAAATGAGTCCTGATATTTTAACATAGCAGAAAATGAATAGTTTATGGATTGTAACATGATTCTAAAATTGTAGCATTACACATTGAAACTATGAGGAAATACTTAAACATGCACTAAATAATTTTCTATTACTTTATTTTGAAAATAAATATAAACTGACAGAGAAGTTTATGTCTGTATAAAAATGAAAAAAAAAGAGAATGGCATAGATTTTTTGCATAAATAGAGCTTCTTGAAAATAAATTTCACTTATTCCAGAACTTTTTCCATTGGTGATTCCAATAAACAAACAGGTCAGGAAGTTACTTACATTAGTGAATACGAAGAATCTTTTCTTCCTTTATTACACTCACTGATTTGAAGTTCAAATTAACATTGATTTAAAGTAATTTTTAAAGCAAAATATTAAAAGCTGGTAGTAAACAAAGAAACATCAGCTACTAGTTTCAACATTTCAGAAATATCACTGCTTAGCACTTGTCTCATAATGCTTGTAATAAAAAGGTTCTTGTAATAAAAGAAAATATGGAAAAAGATAATTTCAAATAACATTTTGTAATATTTTTTCACTTTCCATATTGAAACCACTTACTAATTTTCTTAAGTTTATCTCAGAAACATAAATCAAATATGTCTATTTCACCATTTCTACTACTAGGTTTTTAATATTTAATTCTAGGAATCCCTTGTCATAATGGGTTTCTAAATGCCTTCTGATTGAAGTACAATGTTCACATGTATGAAATATCAATCAATATACACTTAGGAAAATAAAAGACAGGAAGATAAAACAGGTCCAGAAATAGAAATAGAAACCCACGCATATGTTCAGTGTAATCCCTATCAAAATTCCAATTACGTTCTTCAGTGAGATAGAAAAATCAACCCTAAAGTCTACATGGAAGCACAAAAGACCTGGAATCACCAAAGCAAACCTGAAGCCTGAGCTAAAAGAATAATGCTAAAGGTGTCATAATACCTGACTTCAAACTATAATACAGAGCATAGTAAGAAAAACAGCATGGTATTGGCACAAAAACAGACATAAAGACCAATGGAACAGATTAAAAGACCCAGACACAAACCCATGCAGGTACAACCATTTGATTTTCAATAAAGGAGTCTGATACATTCAATGCTCAAAATGTAGCTTCTTCAAAAAATTGTCGTGGAGAAACTAGAAATCCACCTGTAGAAGACTGAAACAAGATCCTAGTCTCTCACTTTCTACTCTTACCAATTCAAAGTTGATCGAGGATCATTTTTTTTGGAAGGGGAACTGGTGTGTGAACAGGGACTCACACTTGTTAAGCAGGTGCTTGATCACTACAATCTGGGTCAGTCCAAGGATGTAAATATAACATCTGAAACTATGAAATGACTACTGAAAAGAATAAAAAATACAAGGGAACACAGGCATAGTTGATAACTTTATCAACAGAACTCCAATAGTTCACCAACTAATTGAAAGGACTGGCAAATGGGACTGCACCAAATTAAAAGACTTCTGCACAGCAAAGGAAGCAGTCACTAGACTGAAGAGACAGCCAACAGAATGGGAGAAAGTCTTTGTCAACTACACACCTGACAAGGGATTAATTACCAGAATATAAGGGGAACTCAAAAAACTCACCCCATAAAGAATCAACAACCCATTGAATAAGTGATCACATGAACTGAACAGAAAATTCTCAAAAGAAGAAATGTAAATGGTTAATACATACCTGAAGAAATAGTCCATTTCCTTGACCATAAAGGAAATGTACACACTTCTGCCTCTTGGTCCTTCCCACTTCCGTGGGCTCCCAACCGTGCATGTCTGTGAGCTGAAGTCAGGTGCATGCCCCTTCCACGAGGGGAGAAGACCCCATATATTGCTGCCAACGCACTAGCGAGAAACTGAGGTCAGCGTCAAATTTCACATATTTAAAGTCAATACAAAACGGTTCCTGAAACGCAGACAATGAAGTGCGTTGTTGTAGGCAGTGGTGCTGTTGGTAATACATATCTCCTGATATTTTACACAGCAAACAAATTTCCATCTGAATATTTACCAACTGTTTTTGACCATTTTTCAGTCACAGGATTGGTGAAGAGTCATATACTCTTGGACTTTTTATACTGCAAGGCAAGAGGATTATGACAGATTACAACCACTGAGTTATCCACAAACAGACGTATTTTAGTCTGTTTTTCAGTGCTCTCTCTGCCTTCATTTGAAAATGTGAAAGAAAGATGGGTGCCTGAGATAACTCACCACTGTCCAAAGACTCCTTTCTTGCTTGTCGGAATCCAAATTGGTCTGAGATGATCCCTCCACAACTGAGCAGCTTGCCAAGAACAAACAGAAGCCCATCACAGCGGAGACTGCTGAAAAGCTGGCATGTGATCTGAAGGCTGTCAAGTACGTGGAATGTTCTGCACTCACACAGACAGGCCTAAAGTAAGTGTTTGTGGAAGGAATATTAGCTGCCCTGGAGCCTCCAGAACACAAGAAGAGCCTCAGGTGTGTGCTGCTGACATCTCTTCAGAGCCCTTTATGCACAGCTGGTGTAGGCATCTTTCTAAAAGCAATGTTTATATCAAACTAAAGGTTAAAAAATTAAAATTCATTTCTGCAATAAGGACAAATGCCCTGCATCTACCCACATGCACTTGTGTGAGACAAGGTGCATAGATATGCGCCCCCCCTTTGCCCTCCCAGTGCTAATTAATTTTGATAATTGTTTATTTTCAGAAAAATGATCAGTACTCGTTTTTTGTTTTGTTTCAAATTTTTTTCCTTTTTTTTTGTTTAAAAGCAGAACATGCTTGTAATGACTCTGCAACAGACTAATTTGAATTGTCAAAGCTGCTCTCCATTTCCACATTAGACAGTAATCTAGGACATCTTAGGTTTTCTTTTTTGTTGTTTTGTTTTCTTCACTTTCTTGGAGGGCAGCGTGTGTGTGGTTTCTTTTGTAGTCTTGTTGTTTTCATTCATTCATTAACCAGTAGACACCCCTTAGGGTGAAGGAGAATGGATTAATTTTGCATTGCATTTCCTATATTTAGTTTATAAAACATTCCCCACCGGGTGCTCTTAGGAAGGCGTATAGTAAATGCCTCATTAAATAACATGCTCCTTTTTGAAAGTTGTCTTTCCTCTCCACCCTTAAATAGACCAAGTATTTGATGATACTCATAAATCAGTGGAAGCTGTCTTGCCCCTCTTTTCTAGAACAAACTGAATATGTGACTGTGACTTTCAAGGGAACTTGTTTGTTAATTTTACTGATTTTTTAAAAAGTAATTTCTAACTTCAGTGATAAATGAAGAAAAGTATTGCACTTTTTGAAGTACACCAAATGGACTGCGTTCATACAGAATTACAAAAATTTTTCCCACTGTTAGTCGTTGTCTTATATGCTGAGCATAGATTTGCAACTCAGTAGTGTGATGTTCCTAGAACCCAAATGAAAACCTGGCACATAGAGAAACTGAGGGGTGGTGCTAGAAGACAGATGACTACAGGATGAGGATGACTATGATGATGAGGATGCAGGCCTGCTTCGTGGAGAAGCTGGGGGACTGGGTGGGGTCAATGCCAACACCGGAACCGGGTAGGGGAATCCATTTTTATCTGTCTTGCTTATGAGGAATGCTTGAGCAATGTGCTGAAACTCTCTGCTTTTATAAAAATCATTGCAAGAGTCTTACTAAGACTGTTCATAAGTGTTAGTAGGGATTTTATCAAACTGTTTTGGTTTCAGTTTCCAATTTTTAAAAATGTTTAGGTAATCTTTTCCACTTTCCCAAATTCTTATTTCTTGTAGATTTATTAGTGTTGAACCAATGCTTTCTCATGTCTCAATTCTTTTTATATGCAAACAAAACCCTTCACAAAAAAAATGGAAATGCAAACAAAACAGCATTGATATTTAACCTAACTCTAGTCAGAATGGTTATCATCAACAATACAAACAACAACAAATGCTGGGAGGATGTGGGGAAAAGGAAGCCTTGTCCACTGTTTGTGGTAAATTAGTGCAATTGCTGTGGAAAACAGCACAAAAATGTCCTCAAAAAACTAAAAATAGACTTACCATAGGATCTATCAATATCACTCCTGGGCAAAGGACTGTAATCCAAAATACAAAAGAGCCACTTGCACACCCACATTATTGCAGCACTGTTCACAATAGCCAATCTTTGGAAACAGCTCAGATGCTCTACAACTGATGAACGGATTAAGAAAATATGGTATTTATACACAATGGAGTATTATCCAGTCATCAAGAAGAATGAAGTTATGTTGTTTGCAGGTAAATGCATAGAACTGGAGATCATCATGTTAAACAAAGTAAGCAGGATTAGAAAGTCAAAAGTCACATGTCTTCCTTTATATGTGGAAGCTAGACCTGAAAGAAAAATGTATACATATACACATTTTATGTATACATTTTATATACATGATCATGTATATAAATGATCAGAAAGAGAGAACATGATTGTATTAGTGGGTCTAAATGAGGGAACTATAGGGAAGAGGAAGTAGAAAAGAGAATTATTGAGAGTGAATAATATTCAAACACAATGCATCCTTGTATGACCATACTATAACATAATGCACTATAAATTGTTGAATAATTGAGGAGCAGGGTGATAGAATAAGTAATAGAGCAATTAAATCTGATTGAAGTACAATGTCCACATGTATGAAATATTGATCAATATACACTTAGGAAAATAAAAGACAGGAAGATAAATAAGTCCAGTACAGGGCTAGTAGCAGAAAGAGTGAAGATGATTAACAGAGAGAGTGAAAGAGGGTGATTATGGTGAATGTGTTTTGTATTCATATATGAAAATAGAACAATGAAAATTGTTGAAATTATTCATAGAGTGTGCTTAGGGGTTACGGGTTATGGGGCAGAGTGATGGAGAGGATGAATCTAAATTAAGATATATTGTAAACCCGTACACAAATGTCATGATGTATCCTTCCTGTACAACTATTATATGCTAATAAATAAAAAAGTAAATAACAAACTACCCCCAAAATATATGCGGTTAAAGAAAAACTGTTTTGTCACATTCATGATTCTACAGAACTGCTAGATGATCCTGATGATCTTGGCTGGCTTTAAAGGTAGGTTCTGGTCTTTTTTAAGCTCACTCATGTCTGGCAGTCAGCTGTTTATTGTGTTGCCTACTATGGGATAATCATGGTAGCTCTCTTTTGTGGATATTTTCACACAGTAGGCTGGTCTGCTCATCTTTTTGTGATAATCTAAGGAGTCCAAATGAGAGATAGATGTGTCAGTGTCTCATGAAGTATAGGCTGACACTGGAATGCTGCCATTTCTGCCACATTCTATTGACCAATCCTTGGAAGGCTCAGCCAGATTTAAAAAAGAGAGAAAGAATTGTTGAGAGCTTTTGCAAACACATTTGGTAAAGGATGTGAATATGATTCAGGAGGTGGTAACATGGGGAAGGCAGAATGTAGAACTGGAGTTCCCTTTGCATTAACTGGCCAAAAACTAAAATTTATTTTTTGGGGGAAATACTGGGGCTTGAACTCAGAGCCTCACACTTGTTAGGCTTGCTATGCAGGTGCTCTACTGCTTGTGCTACTCTGCCAGCCCTTAAAACTCTATTTTTGAATCAGTATCCAGATTTATATTTTTAGATTATAAATCATTACAATGCAATACTATCTCATGATTTTTATTATCATACTAAAATATTTTATAAGTTTATATATTTCATGCATATCTTTTGTAAGTACATGCTTAAACTTATAAGTGTAATGCATGGTACTTAATGTTTAGTATCTCCTCAAGAAAGATTTAAAAAATTATATTTATATAACATCCATTTTTATAATAAAGTTCAATTCCTTATTAAAATCTATAACGTCATTTATGATACGGTTTGTCTTCTCTGCTCTCATATTCTACTATTTTCACAGGAAATCTTTTTGTGAGTTCATCAGTGTATCCATAAATTGCCAATAAAATTCCAAACTACAGTAAACTGTCATCAAATATTTTCTAAACAAATGAAGGTGTTATTAATAAATATGAAGATTTTTCACACACTAGACATGACACATACTGGTTGAAAGAAAGAAGAATAATGTTAACATATATATGTTATTTTTTCATATATATGTATGTGTATATATATATATATAATAATTTCCTGTGTTTTCATGTTATTGTAGAAAGACATTATGAGACAAATTCAACTCTACTGAGTTGAATTTGGCTGCATGCCTCTTTATTGAATTCTGTCTCTTATGTTTTAACAGTCTACACATCAGGTATATGTCCTTTCACAAAAATCTAGACCACTAGAAAATTTTCTGTCTACAAGAATAAACTCTCCTGTCCTCAAATACAGGAATGCATCACAAAAGTCCATGCAACATTTTATCTTGGTATAATATACAAAATTACACCAAAATTTTATAGGTAGCATCCAATAATAAAGGGAGAAGTGCAATATAGCTAGCATTACTGGGCATAATGACAAAATTTAATGATGGGTAGTATAATAGATAGACTACCACTTGAAAATGTTCTGAGGTTGATAACTACAGTGTCAATTTCCCTATTGTTATCAAACACCTACTTATGTACTTAGTGATGGAAGTCTACAGTGTATTCATATTTGCAAAATTGGCTAAAAGTATATATGTTTGTGTGTGCGTGTATATGTGTGTGTGTATGATGAATGGGAGAAGGGGAGAGACAGAAAGACAGAGATGAAATTGGGAACAAGTGGGAGAGAAAAGTAATGAAAAAATACATAAATAAGTGAGTTATTAAAATAGCAACAGTGATAAACGGATACAGCCTTATTTATGTTCTTTGTAAGAGTCTTTCATATTTTTCCAAATAAAAGTTATCACATTTTATAAAATAATAACAAATTAAGGCAGAATATTCTCATGTAGAAACTTTGTTGTAATCACCAAACCCCAACATTCTATCTTAATATTTGGCATACTTCATGTCATTTGAAGGCTGCTCTCACATTTTAGGAAATGACTAAAGAACTAAGCATTCTTTGAGCAGGAACTCTGTGAACTTTCTTTGTACTGAGGTGTATTAATAAAGGCTGGGAAGGAAAATTGGCAAACATTTATATAATTTGTGGTCAGATAAATGATTGGAATTTAGATATTTTATTTCTGACCTCTTCATGTACCCAATCTTAGTGCATGCCTCTGTGCTAGCTCCATCAGAGAGGGTATTCTGCTACTTCATCCTTTGCTGTCAGAATTTCCACAACTCTTCTATCTTGTGATGCTTCTGTTTCCATTAGTAACATACTTCCATGTTGATAAAGCAATTGTGTACTAATGCCCTGGTTCTAATCACAGCCTTTTGGTTTCCTGTAGATCCAGTTAGATCTTACTGAGTTCATGGAGTCTGAAAGGACGGAAGGCAGACTGGAAGAATGTAATAAGCCCTATGCCTTGTGCTAAGTTTCTTTGGTGATATATCAACGTAGTATATGAAGGCAAAAATTGTTAAAATCTTTGAGGAGTGATTTATTAACATTTTCAACTCTTTCTCTTTAATTTCTTATTTAGATTAAGTATGCATCAAGCATATGCTTTTTTTGGCTCCAGAAATACATTTGCAATGACAGTCTTTAATACAGGTTAATGAATCAAAATCAAGCTACGTATGCTCAATTTTGTTTAATCTTCCTAAGGAAATAGAATGTGCCTGCAGATCACACAAGCTGTGAATTGTTAGTTGCTTTTTAATCTTCAGGATTTTTTTCTAGACTTAGCTATAGCGTCTGGGCTATTACCCCCTCTCATCTCAATACAGTGGCTTCAATAATACAATTGTTTGTGATCACTAGATGCTTTTTTTCCTTTTTGTCCAGGTGTATCATTGTCAGAGAAAGGTTGACCTCTGTTATATTAGTAACAGTTCTCTTCATCATAAGGTTTCTACCAATTATCTACTATGCCCCAAATATACCTTCACAAAAGGAACAGTTCAGAAGCCAGACTGGAAAGCAGCAAGTTGTAAGTTGCTGGGCAAGTTTATTGTATAGGTGATTAGGCCTTACAGTGTGACATAAATGTCTTCTCTGTGAGACAATTAAATGGAAGCTGAACTCACAGGAGCACAGCAAGATGAAGTGCTGAGCTTCTATGCCAAAAAAGAATGATGTATAGCTGAATCAATAATAGAAGTGTTGGAATGAACATAAGTGTCAAGGCATCTTCTGACCGATAAAGAAAGTATGACTCTAACCAGTGACTCTTAAAGTATATCTAGACATATGGTTTCTTTGAAATCACAGAATTTCGGTATTTTAGAAGTGAGTTTATAAATCAGCCACTCTGTTCTGAGAGATTTGATGTATATGTCTAATATATTTAACCAGAGCGCACTTGTTAGAGCTCAGATAAAAAGGCACTTATTTGAATTTGATGTGGTGACTTAATTTTTCTAATAGTTTTGTGAATAAAATATGCAATTTATATTTACATAAATGAAGACAAATTTCCTCTGTAATCTTGTAATTTTATTAATTTTTAGGGAAAAAGGATGATTTATAGAATGTTTTGACATTTGTACCCTGGACGTCTTGTACTTTGCCTATATGTGATACATGTTAATAATATTAAATTTATTTTAATATATAAGTCCTATTAAGTTGCATAATCAAAGTCTTTTGTTTAGTAAATGGTAACTACCTCTAATTGCTGAGATGTACACTATCAATTGTAAAGGCACTGGAAAATTAATGGGTATCTGATATTGGGGAACATGTGTTCTGCACTTTTAACTATGCTTTCAAGACACAAAGATACTATTCAGCTATGATACTCTGAAATGTTCCAAAAGATTATTAGAGATAGTCAATATGGAAAGATGTTTCAAAAGATGACTTGAAAGACCAATGACACCTTAACACAATTTAATTATTTTCAGCTCTTTGAAAATGACAGAATAATTCTTAGACAACACAAAACATAACTAGGATATCAATGGAAAAGAAAAAATGTGTGTTCTGGATTCAGGGATTTAAAGAGTTGTTTTGTTTACTTACAGTTGTAGGGTTTGGCTTGATGTAAGCATACTCTATTTTTTTAAGGCTGGAATGTGACTATCTTTGGGGAGCCACAGTAGAATAACCATAATAGTCATGGAACTGATTTAGATTGATGACTGTGTGCTTTACCAGTACTCTTCTTCTTCTGGGAAACACAGAAGTATATACTTCCTTCCCAGACATCTTCATACAGGAAGGCATCATTTTTTTTTTTTTTGCAAAAGAAAAACAAAAGGATAAAAAACAAAACTAAAAAAATTGAAACAGAAATGAATATGTGGCTTCTGGACTAAGCGATATTTAACCTTTTTCTTTTCATGTTGAAATGAGTTAGAAGCCATTTTTTAAGTTTCATCATTTTTACCTGTACTTACATGTAAAAGTGTATACTTAAATATGTATACATGTGTATACTTACAGGTATATACATTATTTGGACCATCTCTCTAATGTCTCCTCTTCTCCCACCCCTTGTTCTTCAATTTTGTTGAAGAGGAAGCATAAAAAATAATAAGAAAAACATAGAGTTTTTGATAGTTTGAGATAAGGATAGCTATATAAGGAGATTCTTTCTGTTGTTTCCATGCATATGTGTATCACAACCCAAATTGGTTCATCTCTACCAGACCTCTTTACTACTTCCTAGTCCCCTTTCTATAGTGGCCTCTGCCAGTTTAAGGTTAGTATATTTGTTCTTATCCAGTGAGTACATCAACCACATTCAAGTTTTTGGTTTTCTTCCCTTTATCTATCCTTCCCATGTGAGGTCCCTTCTTAGCGTGTGACCGACGTCCAATAATATTACTGCATTTGTTTTAGGTCTATAATCTGCATATGAGAGAGAACGTGATTTTTGAACTTCTGAGCCTTCATAATTTCACATGAGATGATGTTCTCCAGTTCCATCCATTTGCAAAATCTGTGAATGACAAAATTTCATTCTTCTTTGTGGCTGAATAAAAATTCACTGTGTATAAATACCACATTTTCTTAATCTATTCATCAGTAGTAGGACACCTTGGCTGTTTCCATAGCTTGGCTATTGTGAATAGTGCTGCAATAAACATGGGTTTACAAGTGCCTCTGTAGGTACCTGTCATATCCCTTTGAGTATATCCCTAGCAGTGGTATTGTCAGGTCATATGGCAGATCTATTTTTATTTTTTTAAAAACCTCCGTGTTGTTTTCCATAGCAGTTTGAAGCCATTTTTTTTTTTTTTGCGATTAATGTTGCCATGCAACTAATGTGCATGCAACTAAACTACGTTTAGTCACGGCCAAAAATGGCACTACCGAAAAGAACACTAGAGGACAGAAGGTCAGTCAGATCAGCAAATAATTATTGTGTTAAGACACTAAGGTTTCTGGATTTCAATATTGGGTTTAGAATGTACTAGATGGCATTTATGTCAGGGAAAACACAGGAAGAATTAAGAGAAACATTTTAAATTAGGTAAAAAATTATCTTTGTCCCAGGAAGCCACAACAAATCAAAAGTTGTATGTCTAAAATTTCAAATTATGGTCAGAATTAGATGCTTGGATATGACACCGATGTTTTGTTTTTCCAAAAATGGTCAGACAGGATATGGGTATGGGTTAGCAACCAACTATAATCCCAGTATTCTGAATATTGAAACAGAAGGGTTGCAAGTTTGAGGCCATCTTGGCTGACACTATCACTAAAAAAGCAAAACAGAACAAACAAGCAGACCGTGATTAGGTAGGAAAATTAAAATGCTAGTCTACCAAAACAAAGTAATTCATTCCACCAGGATTGACTGCTTTATCTGATAGAACAATTGTGTACATGCCTTGTGTGCTTCATAGGGATGCTCAGTATGGTATTGTAAATTTCTCTTAAAATAGTAGTTTTATAAATATTTGGGAACCATTCACTATAGATCAAAGGTTGTTTATTTGTTGGAAAATATGTGCATATCTATTTTCATTATCTTTAAACGGAAATACTTCCTTATTGTCAAGCTGTTTCTTTATATTAAATTAATTTCTATATGTATTATTGGTTGTTTTCTTCCCCTTTTCGTATCTGAAATAAAATTTAGTTCGCATGATGTTTTAAACGTTCAACACATTTGCAAAGGAGGGAAATGAAACAAAAATGAGTGTGGGGGGGTGAATTCAAGTATGATATATTTAATACTTTGTAAGAACTTTTGTAAATGCCACAATGTACCCCCACCTAGCACAACAATAAAAACAAAAAAGCAAAAAGCAAAAAAATGAGTGAAGGAATAGTTCAGCAGCAATGTAGACCTGCCTGCAAATTTGAATGATCACATGGAGAAATTTGAGTGAAGAAGGGCCTTACAAATTTTCTTTCCTTTTTTTTTTTCATTACTTCTGTACCTGAAGTACATTTTAATTTTTATAAAAGTTCTTATAATATATCATACTTGAATTCACCCCTTTCATGATTCTCCTTTATCCCCCCTCCTGCAAATTTTTCTATCGTTTGCCTGAAATGCAATACTATGCTTTTCAAAAATCCATCTTTGGATAATGCATGCCACAAAGGATTCTTTCAAACATTTCATATAGTTTTCACTGCCTATCACACAAAGCATGTAAGGTACCTGGGACAGAGCCAAGTATATCATAAATGCTTTTTACCGTGTGACAGCATGTATATATTCCCTGTGTTAATGCATTCATAATTTTTATGGCATAGAAATTGATTATGGGCATTATAAGCATATGATATAGTGATGGTTTAAAAATCTCTCAGTTCTAATTATAAATAAGAAGCCTGTAATGGAGAATGATGGCAAGGTTTGTTCTCTTAGTAATTCGATAATCTGCTGAACTCAGGAGCTGCTTTACTAAGCCCTCTTGTGTTGAGATGAGGACAAAGTTAGTTTAATTAATTAATTAATTAATTTAAAAAATTTTATTCTTGTTCTGGGTGGTAGTATATTTTGACATTTACAAAAGTTCTTACAATATTTCAATGATATTATAGTTGAGTCCACCAGTCTATTTTATTTCCCCTTCACCCCATTCCTGGAATAGTGTCAACAAGTATTATTTTTCCATTTATATACATGTGTACACAGTATTTGAACCATATTTGCCCTCCTGCACCCTTTCTCCACCTCTTGCCCCATTGTTACCAATGTCCTCAAGCATTGAACTCAGAGTCTCAAGATTGCTCAGCAGGCTATCTACCACTTTATCCAGTCCCCCAGAAATTTTTTTCCTTATTGTTCAGATACAGTCTCTCACTTTTTTGCCTGGAGCAGGTCAGATCTTGGTTTTAAGATGAACTATTTGTTCTGCATAGCTCGAATTGACCCCAGCATGCCTGGGACCTAGATTTGCAATTGTTTTTAATGATAATGAATATTATTTTTTCCTAAAATATTGGTATAAGAAAGAAGTGGACCAGAATATCAATGTAAATAAAAATTTAGATCACTTACAATGAATACATTCTACAATGTTAACATATTTAAGTGATTATTTAATCATTTTCCTGAGTTGATAAATTTATTCATTGCATTTTTCTTAATTGCCTTAAGAATAATGGAAAACAGAATTCTATTATGTTTAAGTATGTGTACTACAAGGATTACAAATTAAATACAATAAAATGTAAAAGAAAAGAAAAATATAATGAAATATTTAGTTATGCTAAATTTAAAATATGTTTTCAACACAACCTACCACAACCTATGGGACACAGCAAAGGGAGTCCTGAGAGGACAGTTTATAACCATGAATGCATATATTAAAAAGACTGAAAGATCTCAAATCAATGACCTAATAATACAGCTCAAGCTCCTAGAAAAACAAGAACAAGCAAATCCCAAAACAAATAAGAGAAAAATAATAAAAATAAGAGCTGAAATCAATGAAATAGAAAGCAAAAAAAAAAAAAATACAAAGAATTAATGAAACAAAAAGTTGGTTCTTTGAAAAAATAAACAAGATCAACAGACCCCTGGCAAACCTGACTAAAATGAAGAGAGAAAAAACCCAAATTAGTAGAATCAGCAATGCAAAAGGAGAGATAACAACAAACACCATGGAAGTCCAGGAAATCATCAGAGACTACTTTGAGAACCTATATTCAAATAAATTCAGAAATCTTAAAGAAATGGACAGATTTCTAGATACACATGATCATCTAAAAACTCAACCCATAGGATATTAATCACCCGAATACATCTATAACACAAACATTGAAGCACCAATCAAGAGTCTCCCTAAAAAGAAAAGTCCAGGACATGAAGGATTATCTGCTGAATTCTATCAGACTTTTAAAGAACTGATACCAACCCTCCTTAAACTGTTCCACGAAGTAGAAAGGGAAGGAAAACTGCTGAACACATTTTATGAAGCCAGTATTACACTTATCCCAAAACCAGGCAAAGACACCTCCAAAAAGGAGAACTATAGGCCAATCTCCTTAATGAACATTGACGCAAAAATCCTCAACAAAATAATGGCAAACCAAATTCAACAACACATCAAAAAGATTATTCACCACGACCAAGCAGGCTTCATCCCAGGGATGCAGGGGTGGTTCAACACAAGAAAATCAGTAAATGTAATAAACCACATTAACAGAAGCAAAGACAAAAACCACTTGATCATCTCAATAGATGCAGAAAAAGCCTTTGATAAGATCCAACATCATTTCATGATAAAAGCTCTAAGAAAACTAGGAATAGAAGGAAAGTACCTCAACATTATAAAAGCTATATATGACAAACCTACATCCAGCATTATACTTAATAATAGAGAAAAACTGAAACCATTCCCTCTAAAATCAGGAACCAGACAAGGATGCCCACTATTTCTACTCCTATTCAACATAGTACGGGAATTCTTAGCCAGAGCAATTAGGCAAGAAAAAGGAATAAAAGAAATACAAATAGGTAAAGAAACTGTCAAAATATCCCTATTTGCAGATGACATGATCCTATACCTTAAAGCACCAAGAAACTACTCTAAAGCTTGTAGACACCATCAATAACTATAGCAAGGTAGCAGGATATAAAATCAACATAGAAAAATCATTAGCATTTCTATACACTAGTATGAAAAAAACCGAGAAAGAATATATGAAAACAATTCCATTTATAATAGCCTCAAAAAAAAATCAAATACCTAGGTATAAACTTAACAAAGAATGTGAACTAATTCTACAAGGAAAGCTATAAATTTCTGAAGAAAGAGATTGAGGAAGATTATAGAAAGTGGAGAGATCTCCCATGCTTATGGATTTGTAGAATCAACATAGTAAAAATGTCTATATTCCCAAAAGTAATTTACATGTTTAATACAATTCCCATCAAAATCCCAATGACATTCATCAAAGAGATTGAAAAATTTATATGGAAACACAAGAGGCCATGAATAGCCAAGGCAATACTCAGTCAAAAGAACAATGCTGGATGTGTCACGATACCTGACTTCAAACTATATTTCAAAGCAATAACAATAAAAACAGCATGGAATGGCACAAAAACAGACATGAAGGTGGAACAGAATAGAGGACCCTGATATGAAGCCGCACAACTATAATCAACTTGTCTTTGACAAAGGATCTAAAAATATATGATGGAGAAAAGACAGCCTCTTCAACAAAAACTGCTGGGAAAACTGGTTAGCAGTTTGCAAAAAACTGAACCTAGATCCATGTTTATCACCCTATATCAGTATTAACTCAAAATGGGTCAAGGGCCTTACTATCAGAACCCAAACTCTAAAGTTGGTACAGGAAAGAGTAGGAAATACTCTGAAATTAATAGGTATAGGCAAAACTTTCTCAATGGAACCCCAGCAGCTCAGCAATTAGAGATAACATAGATAAATGGGATGTCATAAAACTAAAAAGCTTCTGTTCATCAAAAGAAATGGTCTCTAAACTGAAGAGACCACCCACAGAGTGGGAGAAAATATTTGCCAGCTACACCACAGACAAAGGACTGATAACCAGAATATATAGGGAACTTAAAAAACTAAATTCTACCAAAACTAATGAACCAATAAAGAAATGGGCAAGTGAACTAAACAGAACTTTCTCAAAAGAAGAAATTCAAATGGCCAAAAAACACATGAAAAAATGCTCACCTTCTCTAGCAATAAAGGAAATGCAAATTAAAACCATGCTAAGATTCCACCTCACCCCTGTTAGAATAGCCATCATCAGCAACACCACCAACAACAGGTGTTGGTGAGGATGAGGGGAAAAAGGAACCCTCTTACACTGCTGGTGGGAATGTAAACTAGTACAAACACTCTGGAAAAAAATTTGGAGGCTACTTAAAAAGCTAGACATTGATCTACCATTTGATCCAGCAATACCACTCTTGGGGATATGCCTAAAAGACTGTGACACAGGTTACTCCAGAGGCACCTGCACACCCATGTTTATTGTGGCACTATTCACAATAGCCAAGTTATGGAAACAGCCAAGATGCCCCACCACTTGCAAATGGATTAAGAAAATGTGGTATCTATACACAATGGAATTTTATGCAGCCATGAAGAAGAACAAAATGTCATCATTTGCTGGTAAATGGATGGAATTGGAGAACATCATTCTGAGTGAGGTTAGCCTGGCCTAAAAGACCAAAAATTGTATGTTCTCCCTCGGATGTGGACATTAGATCAAGGGCAAACACAACAATGGGATTGGACTACGAGCACATGATAAAAGCGAGAGCACACATGGGAGGGGTGAGGATAGGTAAGACACCTAAAAAATTAGCTAGCATTTGTTGCCCTTAACTCAGAGAAACTAAAGCAGATACCTTAAAAGCAACTGAGGTCAATAGGAAAAGGGGACCAGGAACTAGAGAAAAGGTTAGATCAAAAAGAATTAACCTAGAAGGCAACACACACGTACAGGAAATTAATGTGAGTCAACTCCCTGTATAGCTATCCTTATCTCAACCAGGAACACTTGTTTCTTCCTAATATTGCCTATACTCTCTCTACAACAAAATTAGAAATAAGGGCAAAATAGTTTCTGCTGGGTTTTGAGGGGGTGGGGAGGAGAGGAAGGGGGCGGAGTGGGTGGTAAGTGAGGGGGTGGGGGCAGGGGGAAGAAATGACCCAAGCTTTGTATGCATATATGAATAATAAAAGAAAAAAAAAAGAAGAATTATCTTAAAAAGTAACACACATGCACAGGAAAGCAATGTGAGTCAACTCCCTGTATCACTATCCTTATCTCAACCAGCAAAAACCCTTGGTCCTTCCTGTTATTGCTTATACTCTGTCTTCAACAAAGTTAGAGATAAGGGCAGAATAGTTTCTGCTTGTTAGCAAGGGGTAAGTGGGGGGTAAAGGAGGGGGCGAGGGCAAGGGGGAGATTTGACCCAAACAATGTATTCACATATGAATAAAATAAAAATTAAAAAATAAATTAAATAAATCGAATAAAAAATGTTTTCATAGAAAAAATAAAAGGAAACAAACAGACATCAAACAACATTTCACTGGGGAACAATGCAGGAACTAAAAATAAAGTTGTTTTGTTAATTTTAAATAATGAATTCAAGTATGATGTATTTGATACACTGCAAAAACCTTTGCAAATGCCACAGCATACCCTAACCCAGCACAATAAAGAGAAATAAGTAAACATATATGCAAATAATAAAAGTTGTATTTATAAATACAATAAGGAAGCCTGCAGTTCGCACTTTTATCTTACATTAATTGCACATAAGCATGTCTGTTCTGTTTCACATTTTCCCATGCATATCCCCAAATAATTTAAAATATGATAAATGTTTGTTAATGTTTTTCATTCCTTATTCATTCTGTTCCCTTCTTGGTAACATTAACTACATTTTGTTTTGGAGTATTAGTTTTTTTCCATTGGTTTCAGTCTTTTTGTGAGTATACATTTTCTTTTTCATACTTGCTCCTATTATCTTTTTTCTTTCCTCTTTGTTTTTTGAAAACTTATTACATTAAAAATAGAACAGTTTCTGGATGAGCTGTGGACAATGTCAAACAGAGTAAAATACATGCCATTAAAATTACTGGAAGACTGCAGTAAAAAGTGATTTCAGGAAAATATATTCTGGGGAAAGTAGCATAGAACCATGTTTGATAAAAATTGTAAATCTGCAAATCAAAAGTCTGAAAGGATCCCCAAGAACATGAAATGTAATATAAAGTTACATCATATAGTCAAATGTGTTTAAACACATTGTTAAGGGAAGAAAAAGGATAACGAAAAGAGGAAAAGGACACTAGGTACAAGAGAAAAAACACAAGATTGCTGTGTCTAGTTAGACATAATGCAAGATAAAATTCAGTGTAGGTTTTTCTTTGAAGTACTGGAAAGATGAAGAATGATCTGTTAATCTAAGATATATTTTACCTTGCAAAAAATCATAATTCAAAAATTAAGCCAGATTGAAGACTTTCAGACAAACAAAATTTTAAAGAATACCACTCAGATAACTGAATTATAAGAAATATTAAAGGTACTCCTTTAAGCATAATGAAAATAATACTGATGCCCTTTCTTAGTCTTCACAAATGAATTAAAAACTAAAATTTTATGTAGGTGAATGATGACATTTTTTCTTGCTATATTAATCTATCCAGTCATTACCCATTCCTAGACAGTGCCATAGGGATAGAGGAGACAGGACTTACTAACATAATGCAGCAACTTGGACAGAGTTGACAAATAGAACAAGAACATTCAGTAAAGATCTATGAAGTAAAGATTTTATTTGATAATAATGAAGCATTACCAATCCATTAATTATTATATATACACCTTATAACTATAGAATGCTAATAATTGAAGAAATTATGTGCTATATGAAAATTCTATTTCTATTTCTCAATTTTCTATACACCTAAATCTGTTTTTAAAAATAGAATATCAGACTGAAAAAGGTGAATAAAATCTATCTTAATTTTATATGTCATGGTTGTTGTTATAAAATGCAGAGTTCATTCCACACAATGTTCTTAGTAATAAGAAAAGGAGAGTCCAAGGTATAAAGACAGAGTGTATGAGAGGTTTCATGAAAACAATCCAAACACTTATGGGACCATACTATCCAATTACTTACATGAACTGCTATAGATGAATAAGCAGGTACAGGCAGCACTCAACACCCACAAGTTCTATATCTGTGCATTCAACCAACAACAGATAGAAAATATTTTTGTTTAGATTAAGTCCGTACAGAACACGAGCACCTTTTCACTTGAGGTAATTCTCTAACAATATGGTATAACAACTACTTTAATAACATTTACATTGTATTCAGTATTATCACTAACCTAGAAATAAAGTATATGAGAGAATATAAATATGGATATTTTATATATCCATAGATTTGGGTATTCAAAGGGGGGAATGTCTTCAATTTCCCAGTGTCAATGGTGTTCATGGTTTGAAAAACTTCATGGATTAACATATAATTTTCCTCCATTGTGTGTGACTGTGTGTGCATGTATCCTGCTCAAAATACCACTCTGCTTATGGATAACAACAATTTGCTTATAAAATTCATTCAAAACTAAGAAGTTAGTATAGTAACCAAAACAATTTTTTCAAAAAGTAATAGAAGCTGCCCTACATACTATAGAAGTTATGTGGCTACTATATTCAAAACAGAATTTTGCTGTTACCCATGGAGACATGATGTCAGAATATTGGGTCTAGAGATACACTTACATATGTTCACTTGAATTGCAATAGAGTTACAGAGTCAATTTAGTGAAACAAGTACTATACTGAAAAATGAGACAGAAACAACTGCATATACAAATGCAAAACAACGAATTTTTATGTATCCCTTGCAAAATAAACAATAATTAACTCACAGTAGATTGTGACCTTAACTATAAAACTGAAAATTATAAAACTCCCTGAAGAAATCAAGCAAAAAAGTTATTTGTGACCTTAGGTTAATGAAAGATTTCTTAATTACAACACCAAAATACAATCCATGAAAGTTAGCAGAATTTACACCTTGGATTTCATTAAAGTTGAGTAATGAAAGCCATTACTAACAGAGAAGAAAAATAAGATAAGACTGGGAAAGGTATTTGCAAGTGATATACCTAGAATGCAATTGTATCTAGAATACATAAAACATTCTCAATACTTAATAAGAAACAGCCAAAATAAAAAATAAGCAGAATAAATAAACACATATTTAACAAATCTATGCAGATAAAATGCAAGAATATGGAAAAATACTGAACATCACTAATCATTAAAGTCATGACAATTAAAACAATAATAAGTTTTAATCATAAGCATGTATTTATTGGAATTTTGTAGAAACAATAGCACCCAATACAGTCTCAGGGTTGCTTGCTTTCCTCATAGTTAGATGGCCTAAGGAAATCATTCAGAAGAGCAATGGAGTTTCTAAACTGTAAGGGAGTATCTTCCGGCAGGCAAAAAAAAAAAATCTGCATCACCTTTTATAAATCAACTTTAAAGTCACACAGTACATTGATCAAATTAATAACAAGGCGACACATTTCAGGGGACTTAATTACATTTCTATTCAAGGAAGCGTGGCAAGGGCACACTGTAAAAGACTACATAGGACAGGAGACACTGTTGTACGAATCTTTAGAAAATGCATTGCCTACTACAATAGTAACCAAAGATTCATAGAACCTGTAAAAATTTCCTTGTCAATTACTTACAATTATAGATGAAAATCGTGCCTTTCAATTTGTAGTTTAAAAACACAAAATTAAAGTTTAGTAGAGATTAGTATTAATGCTTAGTAGTTTAAACACCAACCTCACGCATGTATCCACAGAGTTCCTAGAAAAGACGATCCTTCGGAATTATGCAAATATGAGAACACTGGGACGCATTGTCCTTGCATTACGCTGTTGCTAAGGGATTAAATCTTCTGTTCTCTGAAATACATCTGGGATGCAAAGATCGTCCTTTAACAAGTTGTAAATGATTCTAAAGAGGCTACCATAAAATATCTAATGCTGATTTCTTACAAGCTGGCTCTATCTTGTATCACATTATTTTGTCTTTATACTGTTCATGTAGTGCACGCACACACACACACACACACACAATAAAGCAATACATTACTGCCTTCCTCCTTCCCTTGAGCTCATACTGTCAAGTCTTTATTTGAGGCAAGAATCCATTTTCTTCCTCCTTTCAAAAGTGCATATAATACTTTCCTTCTCTAGATAATTATCACTTTCTCTTTTATTACCCTGTTTTTGGCTGACTTCCACAGCACAGCCACTATTAAGTAATATGAAGCACTTAAATAAATGATAGTCTTGAGTGTGCTGACCAAAAATTTTACAACCCTAAAGAGGTAAGTGATACAGCAGTACTTTAGGATCTCCCTTGAGAAAGTGAAAAATAGAAAATGTGTCTTTCTTCTTCTTCTTCTATCATTTTTTGGTGATATTGGGCATCAAACTCAGGTCCTAGCTCATGCTAGGCAAGTGTTGTATCACTGAGCTATACCCCTCCCCCTCCTTATTTGGTAAATTTTTAAATACTGACTTATACTTGTCATCATGGCTGAACTCAAGCAGGAACCCAGCTCTGTCATTGAATGTTAAACATGTAATAAATTCCAATCAGGGATATTGAGCTTTAGGACATTGGTTTCTAATCAATCTGGTGACAAAATAAATTAAAATTTTCTTTGAGATTCTCTGTTTCCCCTGAAGAGTTTATACTAACTATTTAAAGAATTAATGTGCAAATATGGGTAAAAATAGAATACAAACATCATAAAAATATTGGACATTTGGTAATGTATTTTATGGAAAAATAAAATACAAGATTTGTATCTCTTTCATAGAAGTTATGATAAGAATAGTTGAAGGAAGAAGAAATTGTATTCTCATTAAACATGAAGAAAATAAAATAATAATTTTCTATGTTTTCTTGGATATTGAATTGATTTTTGAATCTTTTACCAAAAATTTTGATTATTGCATTACATATTTAATACAATTTCACAATCAAGAAATTGACATTGATATCCTATTGACCACTTTCAGGTTCACAAATTTTTCATTCATTCCTTTGCATATGTGAATACACACTTCTATTAACTTTTATTACTTTGTGTCTTCACATGACCACCACCCCATTATTTTTATTATTTCTCTCATGCTATTATCTCCTACAGTAATGCCATAAATGGGATTAATTCATCCCTGAGACATTAACAAAATGTAATACTGGTACTCTGCTAATGTTCTTGTTAGAAACAGATACATCTGTTTGAAACATCTGTATGATAGGTATACTACAAAAGAGGTTACATAAGTACTCTCATTATGTATTATTTTAAAATTTTCAGTAATTACAAAATGATTTAGTAAAAGAAATAATAATAATCACAATTAATTGAGTCTCAAACACTATGATTTCCCAGTTATTATCAAATGGGAAAAGTTAATATAAGACATAGAAGGTTGAGGGTGTGGCTCAAGGGGAAGGGTGCCTACCTAGCAAGTGGAAGGAACTGAGTTGAAAGCCCAATACCCCAAAATAAAATGTATAAAAAGGCAAATGTATTATTAAATAAACTTACTGACAATAAGAGGGACAAATATTTATGTTTGCCCTTTTTAATTTATATTTTTATTATCACATTATTGTACTGGGGGTACATTGTGACATTTACAAAAGTTTTTACAATATATCATAGTTGAATTCACCCTACTCCATCATTCTCCTTTATCTCCCCTTCCCCACTCCTGGAATAGTTTTAAGAGGTCTCATTTTTCTATTTACATACATGAGGGCATAATTTGCCCACCACGTTCACTCTCCGACACTTTTTCCTTGTATCCTTGTCTTCCCACTGGTACCAACCCCCAGACAGGAAGTGTTTTGCCTTCATGTTCTTTTTTTGAAAAAAAAAACATTTTTGTTTGTTTAATGTACATTTACAGGGTGTTTTATTGTGACATTTCCATGCATAATTTTATTATAAACCAAAGTGTTTCATCCAAGAGGAACAACTATTTAAATATGCATTGTTTTTATAGTTATATTGGCTCACAAAACATATGTCACACAGGTAACATGACCATCTTCATGTACCAGTAACTTGCTCACTTGAGAAGTCCAGCATTTATGGAGTCTTTGGGTGTCGTTTAATGCACTAATGTCACTACCTTGAAATTCTTAATACCTTTACTTCTGATCTTATAAGCAAACACTTATGTGACCATAGTACACACATGTTAGGAGAGTAAACTCACACAATATGCATTATATTTGACATAATGTTTCTGATACCCAACAAAACTATATTCTAAGAACTCACAATGCACTGTTTAGTAGGATTCAAAGAGAATGTATCTCCTTTCATGGTTTCATGTAACCATGATGCAGCTTACCTTGTTGTCACTCTGAATCTTGTTGAAAAATCACCTATTGGGGGATCTAGGAATTCTGTGATTGCTGCACCAATACCTATAACTGAATAAACAAGGACACTGACAAAAACAGAGGCTACAAGCTCTCTATCTTCTTTTCTCTACTGGCCAATCGCATATCAGCATGTATGTACAGAAAAAAATAGACCTGTCCATAGTTTCTTTCAAATTCAGTCATCTATACCCACCAGTAATCCAAAACTGGGGGATTTTAGTAGCATACAAAATGTCCAGAATGAAACAGATTTGTGCAGTGTTACATTTTTTACTGAAATAAGGGTTATATTTATGTATGTGCTACAACATATCGTCTATGTAGTTTTTGTGATTCTACATAAGACCCAAGTGAACTAATATCTGCATTTAAATTTGGTGTTACACAATATAAGTATAAATTACAAAAGCCAGGGTAATAATTTCAAAACAGTAACTGGTGGTACAGGACTCAGGTCCTTGTGCTAATTAAGCAAGCGCTTGAGCCTTATCTCAATTGTTTTATTATAAGCTATGTTTTAGATAGGGTTTCACATTTTTGCCTGGGCAGGCCTGAATGGCCTATATATGGCCTCCCATGTGGCTGGGCTACAGGTGCAGACCACAACACCTTGCTTATCTGTTGAGAAGGGATCTTGCTAACTTTTTGCCCAGGCTGGCCTTGAACTGCCATTTTCCTGATCTCTACTTCCTGCACAGCTGGGATTAGAAACATAAATTACAATGACAGGGAAACAATTTGAAATTTAGATTTTTCTTTTCATAGAGCAAAACAAAAATTCAATTCAATGTAACATCATGGTAAATATATTCAAAAAGAATTGAAAAAAATGAAAAATATGTATAACAGCATTTTTAATGATATCGTTTACCTTATATTGAGCAATGGCCTAAATTTTCACTTTTTATTGGGCTTAGCAAGTTATGCAGCTGACACCAAATGCAGGTTCAAATATTGTGAATAAATTTTGTTCATTCAAGCAATATAATACTTAATATCCAAAATTAATTAGAAAAATCCACAATATGGGATGTAAATACTGTGTCAATTTAATACATTCAGAAAATCACACAAAATTAAATAGTTACTGGTGTAGTGGAAATAGTTAGAAATTTTCTGATTCTGAGCAAGACCAACTAAGAAAACAATTGGACAAGATTAAATTTAACATTAATAGACAGCATGATTTCCTACAGCTTCAAAAGCAAAACAAAGATAGCTACTTTCAGTCTTTTTTTTTCAAAATTTAGTGTAAATTTTATAAAATAGCCAGTAAAGTAAAATGATAAAAATGACAAACTGACATAAGTGAGATGGAAAAAAATATTTTCTTTACATACAGCATGGACATCTCCCTAGAAAAGTATAAACATATCATGAAATTTCTACAATAACTAAGCAATAAGTTTAACCTTTATGGAACTAAATATTAACATGTTATTTATTAATTAACACTTATCCATACATTTATTTATACTTAAAATATGAATTACTTCACATATAGCTATATAAATCAACAGAGGTATAAAATATTCATGGAATATCTTAAAATAACAGCAATAACTATATAACAAAAATTACAAAGAACTGCTGAAATATATTTTTTAAAATGAAAAATATGTAAATATAGATTACATTGAGATTTAAGGAGAGTTAATATATTTTCAGCATCTTTTGTACCCATCATTTCTCAGATTCAGCACACTCCCACCTGCAAACCCCACATTCTGTGTGATACCTACCAATATCACAAATTTACAGTTTAAATAGAAAACCAATGGCTTAGGTTAGGCTAAACAACTTTCAAAATGAGGAACAATTACCTACACTTTGTAATTTCAAAATTATCTTAAGTATATAAGAATCAAGACAATATGACACTGGAATCAGTTAGACATGAGGATTGATCAAAAAAAACCAAAGTTCAAAAAGTCAATACATATGTGATCAGCTGATATTGTCAATGATGCCAAAGTATTTTACTAAAAAAGACAACAGTTTGAATAATTTTTCTTAAAAAGTGGGTATTCATATTAAAAATGAATCCATAACTTTTCTTCATGCCATATAATATAGTGTTAAACGGCTCATAGAATTATAAGTTAGTGCCAAAATTATAAAGATTTTTGGAGAATTCCTGGGAGAAAATCCAACCTGCATTTGGCAAAAATTTCTTAAATCAGATGTAAAAGCACAAAAAGTACTGCCAAAACAAGATAAGTTGGACTTTGTTAAAGTCAAAATCAAAACTTTTTCTAATAAAAAGATGCTGACAATGAGATGAAAAGACAAGGTATGATTGTAAGAAAATATTTGTAAAGCAAATACATGATTAAAAACATTATAGTTTACTAATACTAAAACAAATCATTTGATTAAGAAAAAAAGATAATTTACCAAAGAATGTGTGTGTTTTTTTAGCAGAAGCGTTCATGAACAATTAGTCAGAATCACTAGTCATTAAGGAAATGTAAATTAATACAAGGACATAGTTTTGCAAAACCACTAGAAGGGCCACAATTTGAAACAACTGATTACATCATGTGTTGGTGAGAATGTTGATCACCTGAGACTCCCCTATACTGCAGGAAGGTTGATGTTTGTTTTTATTTTTTGGCATGTCCCAGAATATAAAACTATTTTTAAGTAGAATTATGAGCATAAAGAACTAGATAGAATGATCTAAAAATAAGTTAAATTAAGTAACTGAGACACAAAGACTGTATTCTGTGATTCCATTCTATAGTATGCAAAAAAAAGGAAAAACGAGAGCTGTAAACATAAACTTGTATTACATATAAATTGACAAAAGTACATATTTAAAATAAGTAAGCTTTTTACAATAAAAAAGAATAAATTTTAAAAATGCATCCCCTTAATCAGACATGTAATGATACAGAAGAAATGTTTGAGACAAAACTGTTCAATGATTTCTTTCCTTTCATACATAATTTACATTTCCTTTTAACTTAAAATCCCAAAGACAAATCTAGGGTTTATCTGGATTTGTGTTTTCTGTCAAGATGTTGTTTTAATCGAGACAAGTTTCTAACAGTTATATATGTATCCCTTTTTCATATTATATGCATAATTTTGATAGCAAAGATTTCCCTCCAATTGGGGTTTTAATAATTTGTTACAAATTATTTCTTAACTTCAATATATAAAATGCTTGATTGATATTAGAAATTGTATCACAATGAGGTTTTATTTCTAATGTATAAATTTTTCTGTGTGGCTTTCAGATATATTTTAATGTTTGGTGAGATTATTCATACCTCACTCTATGCTTCCTTTGCAGGATGTTTTCTTAAGTATTTCATGTATTTTTCTTTCTTTCCTTATTTTTTCCATACCGAGGTTAGAACTCAGGATCATGTGCTGTGCAAGCAATTTTCACACTTAAGCCAAGTTCTCAGTCATCTTTGCTTCAGTTTATTTTGTAGTTAAGCCCTCAATCTTTTAACCTTGGACTGCTCAGTCCTCTTCCTTTGCCTCCCATGTAGTTTTGATTACAGATGTGAATCAACATGCATTGTCTTGTATTCTATTTACTTTTTTGCAAGAAATTTGCATGAAGTTGACATTCTTTCTCCAAGCCACTAATACATTGCATATTCTCTTAACTAAAACCACTACTTTATAGATATCAGATGACAGATGGATGAATAGATAGATCTATAGATAGGTAGATAGTAGATAGAAATAAGGAGACAGGTAGATAAATAAGCATTTTGGAGGAATGGTAGGTTTTTCTGATAAATTAATTGGCAGAAGACAAAATATGCTTTTACTGTAATTGCCAGAATGTTACTTCCTATCCTAACTTTTTTTTTGACTAGCTTTTCTGAGGTAGAAATCTTAAGGACAAAAGAATACCTGTGAATAATGAGAAAGAAACCTGCATGCATGAATTATGGTTTAAGCCTTGTCATGTTAATAAAAGGTGACAGGAGCATATTATGTGGCTAGATGAAGTCTCAGTTTTTATTACATGATTTGATTTTATTGAGATCCATAGAGATAAACTAAAATACTTAGTGACAGTCAATTTTCTTAAACCACCCTTTCCTCAGAAACAGATCAAAGAATTCGACATATGTTATTATACATGGCATCCTAATAAAAATTCTGAATATTTGCACAACTGAATCAGTTTCTCAGCTCCTGCATTTCTTTCTTTATCTAATAAAATTAACATTTTATATACATAAACAAAACCCCCGACCAATACTTGAATATCCTTTTAGTTCTAAAAGACATGAATATGCCATTGAGAAAAAGTAGAACAAATATTTTAATATGTATTACCTCCAGTAAAAATGGAGTTAATGTCATGCTAATGAGTCCATTTTACTGTGCACATAATTTAGCTGTAAGTGTTCAAGCAGAAGCATGCCAGTGCAGTTGTATGATTTCTTTCCTTTTTCCCTGGCCATTTGTATGTTGTTTAGACTGTCAAACATACACAATGCTGTATTATTTAACTTACAATACATACATACTTAGGAATAAATTTTGTGAGCTACCCTGCCAAAACTAAATGGTTGGCAACATATAAAATGCTTCTGTTCTCACAGATAAATCATTTTCAATATTCAAACTTATTATTTATTATTTAGTGTGTCAGAAAATTTTCCTTCTATCCTTGAATTTGTGAGTAATACATTGCCAGAGGTGGATAATAATTTGTAAAATATTCATTGCAATGGATAAAAGCTGGTTTCAGATTAGACAGATAACACTACTCTACCTCTATACTTATAAACTTAACCATGTTCTTTAATCATTTCTACCTTAATTTATGATAATTATGTACTCAACAAGGTGATTAATTGTTCTAATAATAATCGGTTTGATTTTTAAATGCCTTCATAATTTTACTTGTTTTGGAAAAATATTCCATTTTTTGCTCCCAGACAGAAAATTAATCCTAAGGGTCTCAGACATCTATAAAGCCTTCACCAGCCTATTACCACAGTAAAGTAAGGGTATTCTTTGAATAAATAAGACATGTGGCAAATCATAATGCTGATTAAATCAATTTTGTATGACTAGGCTACTTTTAAAACTAGCTGGGATATCTGTAAAAGCACAGACATACACTTCCATCGTGGATGTAAATAGCAGGAGATGACAAGGTAAAAGAGTGACCTCCCATTTATCAGTGCGTGAAGTACCTTGTATACACTATTTCTATGTCTCTTGACTGAATTCCACACCTCACAAATCAAATCAAATGCAGCACACCCAAGATTGTTACACAATTTCCTTCTGTGACATAATTTGCAGTTTCCTCTTTTTCATCTGTCTATGAATTACATCATAGACATCATCAATCACATCCTGCTTCAACCTATCACTTACATTTATTTTTGACCTTTGTAAGGTTTTACCAAGAACTGAAAATTAACTTAAAATATAGCAAGTGTTTAAAACATTATAATGTTCCATTGTGCTTGTAATGGAAACAAAGATACAGCTTTAGTGCAAATTCCAGAAAATCTGGATCTGGTAGAGAGGTGATAATACAGAGTCCTCAAGTTTGATTCTACCATCTCAGGAGTTACTTGCACCTACTGAGTAAGCTGGCTGGTGTAAAATTAGTGTTTCAGAAACTATTGAGAGCGACTAAGCACTTATAAAACACTCATGATAATGGAAAACTTCATTTTTTTTTCTGTGCTGTGGCTTGAACCTAAGACCTCATCTTTGCTAGGAAAGCACTTTAACATTTGAACTACACCACCAAAATGTTTTCTTCTATTTTATTTTGGGGACAAGGTCTTTAAATTTTCCCAATCTGATCTTGAGCTTTTGATCCTCCAGTATCCACCTGATGAGTAGCTTG
Source organism: Castor canadensis (assembly GCF_047511655.1). NCBI lineage: Eukaryota > Metazoa > Chordata > Mammalia > Rodentia > Castoridae > Castor > Castor canadensis. Next base: position 154,696,538 of record NC_133391.1, on the reverse strand, counting down.
GATTACAGACAGGTGCACACAACATGCCCAGCTGAATTTGCTCTCTTCTAGGACCACACTAAGGCAATATCTGTGTTGTCAAAGACTTTTCATTAGGAAATGAAGACAAGTAAAGCACATGCCAGGAAAATGCTACCAAGCCACACACCATACTTCAGCTGCTCATGTGCTGTATCATCACTGAGTATAAACAACTTGAATACTTTGCAGCTCTCTGTTGCTAATCAACATTTACTCTCAACAAGAGAGTATATGATGAACAACAGAAAATTAAACTCTGAGTCATTTTACTATTGTGATCATCCATTTTGTGTATTAATATTACAATTAAATAAAAGCATTTGACTTGATGCCTGAAACACATTCAGTACTCTTTTAAAAATTTCTTCCCACCTTCTTTCAAGAATTATTTTTACAATTGTATGTAAAAGCAAACATATTCAGTGTTTTGTAAGCAAGAATTGGAAACAAGTGTTGGTGTAAATAATGCTCAAAATGATGCATTAATATAAGTACGGCAGAATACAATTTCCCTAAAACGGTTACATTTTTTCATGAGTATGTTTCTTTTAAAACCAACTGAAAATCTATAAAAACACAGATTGTACACTTTCACCATGAACTTAAGGAGCGGTAAATGTGAAGGAACAGAGACATCTCCCATTTCTCAGTGATTGAAGTGCCATGTGCATGCAATTCCCTAGGTCTTTTTACTGAATTCCATGGCCCAAAAACCAAACCAATCAAACATGTCCAACATTATATAATTGTAAATGTAGCACATTTAGAATATTGCAATTCTAACATCAAATGGTGGAATATACATAGCTTCTTTTGTAACAATGATAGAAGTGATTAAGTATGGTATCTAAAGATAAAATACAATATCTCTCTCTTTGGTACTCTCTCGGCATGCTCACTTTTGGAAATCAACCACCAAGCTGTGAGAAAGCCAAAGAGCCACATGGAGACTTTATTACTGACAGCCATTGTGAGTCAAGATCCCCCATCCAACCATCAAACCATCAGCCACGTGAGTGAGTAGTCTCTTGTGTCACACAAGGTGTTGTCACTTGGAACAGACACAAGTGTTTCCCACCAGTCCTAGCCAAATCTTTAGATGCATGTATAAATCCATTAAAAATTATTTAGGCAGAAGGAAGAAACAGTAAAAAGAATAGATGAAGTAAATTTTATCAAGTACATAGTATTAGTTTATGGAAATATCACAATGAAACCCACTTGTACAGCTAATATATGCCAGTAAAAAAGATTATCACTGCCTTAATAGGCTAACTTTTTATTGTTTATAAAGTAAAGGTAGTAAATACATACAATATTTTCATATGCTGTACCTTCCAGATTCTGGGATTTTCCCTGCAATTTATATAACTCATGATTTACTAAAATGACTTGTATACTTATTCATAACACTTTGCTCTGGTTCTTCTTACCTCCACAATAAGCAAAACATCATCCAAATTAAGTTACATTTAACAAAAGCTATCATAAATGTTATCCCTTATTAAATGGTAATTCTGGTGGCTAAGAAATTCTGACAATAATGTCCAATAGATCTCTTCCTTGGCAAATGAAGCACCTGATCATTAATTTATTTTGTTAACAAATTTTAGTAACATAGTAAGGACTTTCTTTTCCTTGGAAAAATGGTAAAATATGACAAGAATAGTGTCTATGTAGATTGACATTTTCTTACATTGTTCTCCTAAAATACATTTTGTTGCTTTTCTTTGTTTTCACATTAAGATATCATTTGAATTTCTTCTTGAAGAAAGCAGAGCCCAATTTTCATGATAACTATTTTAATGTTTAAGTGTATTGACTTCTCGTGGAAGCCTCAGAGAATGTTTGAAAGTGTACCTTATGGTGCCTGGTTTTAACCTTCAAGGAAGGTCAAGGTAATTACAGAATTTAGGATCTTTCCATTTCTCAAAATACAGCCCTCACCATCTATTCATTTGAAGTTGAGAATTTATTTCCAAAAGCAAGAGTGCAAATACTTTCAACTCTGTAGGACATTGTCTCTGTTGGACTTACTCAACTCCTCTAATTTTGTATAAAAGCATCCAGAGATAATAAATAAAGGCATGGGTCTGGCTTTGTTCCTGTATAACATTAGTAAAAAAACAGGTGGTAGACTGGAATGGTTCCATAGGTAATAGTTTGCCAAAACTTTTACTAAAGCAGGAATACTGTAGAAATTTATCTGTTAAATATTTGGCATCTCAATTAAGCCTATCCTTGTTTATTATCTGAATGAGATAGAAATTTATGTATTTGAAGAATATTTTAACAATTACAAACTACTAAAATATGCAATTAATGTAATAAAAATTAAAAATCCATGAAACGTTAAAAATGTGTACTGATAATTTGAAGATTATCACATGCATGTTCTAACAACAGTCATTTCAACTAAACACCTGTATTTATGAGAGAAAATGTTGTTTCTTTTTGAAGGATAAAACATATTCCATTGTTTTATTATATAGAGAAAAAAATAGTTTTGAACTTGAAGGCACAGAGATGCACACCCTTACTTTCCATTCTACAATGAATGGTAAAAACAAAGTTAAAGTCAAAATTTCTGTTAATTCAAATAAAAGAGTTATGGAAGCATGTTCTCTGGGCACTGGTTATCACTTCAGTCCAGGACATCTTAGGTTGCAATTTCCACAGCAAGGAAGGAGTCCAGAGAGCTATAGCATTCAAAAAACAAGTTAAAGGAAAAATGTTTTTATCCTCAAATTGACAGCAAGGAATTGTACAACTCTGGAATTTGTTGCAATCTTTCCTTCATGGCTCAGCATAGCTAGTAGAGTGGATGGAATCTCATTTGTTCAAACCCATTTTGCACAGAAGCCCACTCTAGGTTTTATAGCATAGGGGAGTCATCATATATTGTGCTAAAAGTATTGTAGGAAATCCTGATATGGGAAGGACTGGAACAAGCCCAGTTTTCTCTGCCAGTTCCATTATCTCAGTTCATTCCATAATGATCACTTTCTACAGTTTTCTTGAAAACTACATGCGAGAACCTAGGGAAGAGCTGGCTCATCAGGCCATATATGGATTTGTCTTTCAAGATTACTTCTTATTTAGAATTAAATTCAAGTTCACAGTTAAAGAATAGCCATAAATATGCTTTTTTAAAAATTTTAAATATGCCTTTTAATTTACTCATTTAAACTATTTAACTCACTACTTTAGGATACAAGCATTAAATAAAGAAATGAACAAGCAAGTAATGTATCCTTTGTGGAGTTTCCATTCTACCAGCATACATATATGGGATGATTAATGATTAATGAGGATATATTTGTAGATACTGCAGGAATCATTAATGAGAAAAGGGCTGAAATGAAAGTTTATCTGGTTTTATTTTTTTGGCATAAATTATTTTCAGGTAGACTGCAATTGCACCAATGCAGGAGTCTGTTGTGTATTTAAAGGACACCTGGGAGTCCTGTAAGACAACAGTAAAGATTATGCTCACATTGGATCTGGGATATCCCCCAGATGCTTGCATGTTGAAATCTTTGTTTCCAATCCATGGAATGAAATGGAATCTAGTGAAAAGAAGTTAGCTCATTGGAGATATATACTTGAAGGGAATATTGAGAGCCTGGAATGACTTATTTCCCCCTTGTTCTTTTCCCTGTCACTGTGAGGTGAGTCAGCATCTTTCAACATGTGCTCCTTCTATGATATACTCTTCTTCGACAGGTCCAAAGCAATATAAGCAAGTAACCAGAATGAAAACTTTGAAGCCATGAGTTGTATTAAACCTTTTCTCATCATAAATTAACTGTCTCAGTATTTTGACAGTGAGATGGAAAGCTGAGAAGCAAAAATGAGGAGGTGGTAAATGTAATTCAAATGACAAAGGTGTGGGGGTGGTCATCAGATTATATGAAATCTTGAAGGCCTACAAAGGAGCATTATTTTTACTGTGAATTGAGAACCTACTAGAGAGTTTGAGTGGGAAAAATGTAATTGACAGATTTATTTTTTAATAAGTTCTCTGGCAAACCTGAAAAAAATTAGTTCAGGAGTTATAAGTATTGAAATCAAGGTGTTAGCATTGTTGTGGAAGGAAATGATCAGATTCTTTGATAAGCAAAATGAACACCAGTCCACAAAAGGCAAGAAGAATAGTGCCCATAATAAGAATACTGTTAAAGTATTGGCAAATAAATTCCACAATTGTTCTGTGTGAAAGTATTTCTGGGACATAAGAATGGATTAGTGCTCCCAGTCTGTGCTCTATATTTATAAGTCAGTTTAACAAACTTGGAGCACTTAGGATCAATACCTATATTTCCCAGGTTTTGGGGTCACTGCTCTCACAACCATAGGGCTGCATGGACACTGTGGCTCAAGCCTGTAATCCTGGCACTTTGGGAACTAGAGATTGAGAGGTTCACAAAAAGTTTGCAGTACTCTATCAGCCAGTGGCTGGATATACTGATGCACACCTGTCATCCCAGCTACGTAGAGAAGTACAATTGGAGGACTGGTACGGACTGACCCAGGCAAACAGTGAGACCCTTTCGTTAACTAATGCAACAAAGGGCTAAGAGTATAGCTTCAAGTGGTAGAGCATCTGCCTAGCAAGTACTAGGCCCTGAGTTCAAGTCTCAGTATTGAAAAAAAAAAGAAAACCTGAGAGTTGAATACTGAAGGGACTCACTTTTAAACCAAATTTCTCCTGACCTTGTGCAATGAGTGGATGGCTGAATGCCTGAGCTAGTTCAATGCCATGAAATATGAGTAAAAACAAAGAAAGAGCGCTAATATGGTCACTCATTTCAAATATTTTCTCCACCTCCTCATTCAGCCTAATTCTGGATTTATCTAATAAGTAAAAACAAAAGAAGGAGAATGCTATTAAGTGACTCTAGAAACAACTGAAGGAATATACTGAAGATTATCTCAGCAAACATCAACAGAAAAATCATCCAAGAATTAAAAAAATACCTCATATATCTGAGATTATAGGTAGATAGATGACAGATAGATTATAGATAGATAGATAAATAGATAAGACCTGGTTTGCTTATAATTTCTGGGCTATTTATTCCCCAGGCTTCGAGATCACTGTTCTCAAAACTAAGAGGGTTTGCCAGACACAGTGTCTTAAGCCTGTAATTCTGATGCCTTGAGAGCTAGAGATTGAGAGGTTCACAGATCGAAGCCAGCCCAGGCAAAAACTTTGCAATATCCTATTCAACCAATGGCTGGGTACAACTGAGTCTATTAATTTTGTTTGGCTTTTCAAGGAAAGCATTTTAAATTCTGATTTTATTTATTTTTTGTTTACACATTCTTTTTATTAATTTCCTAATTTATGATTCTTTTACATTTTCACTTTTATGCTAATGCTGCTTTTCCTGAATTCTGAAAATTGGCAATCAAGACCATTGTTTTTTCAAGTCTATGTATTTTTAAGGCCAAAAATATTTAGGGGTACTTATCTCTTTAAAAACCATTTTACAACATCTCACAAACATTACATGCCACAATTTCTGTAACATTCAAATCACCATAATTTCCATTATAATTTCCTCTTGACAGACAGACTTATTTAATAGTTTTTATTTATCTTTCAAACAGGGATTTTTTTCATCATTGTGTCATCAATTTCTACCTAGTGACATGTTTTAAAAACCTCCCTTAGTACTCATAAATTTGTATCCATATATATATGCAATATATATATATATATATATATATATACACACATAATATGTGTATATATTCTCTTAACATGTAATTATCTTATCTTTTTGTTTGGTGGTAATAGGATTTGAACTCAGAGCCTCCCATTTGCTAGTAAATGACTCTAACCCTTCAATCCTTTTACTTTATTTTTTTTCCTTTATTTTTTCTCTTTATTGTTGTGCTGGGTAGGCAAACATAATGGCATTTACAAAGGTTCTTACATTGCATGAATTCACTTCCTCCAATGCTATCCTTATCCACCCCTCCCCAAATTCCAGGAACAGTTTCAACAGGTATCATTTTGCATTTACATACACATGTACACATTTTATGCACTGTATTCATCTTCCTACTCTCTTTCCCCACCACCTCCCTCTTCCCACTGGTGCCAACACCTCTCTCCAGGCATGACTTGTTCTCTACTCCTGTTTCCTGATTTTGTGGAAGAAAAAGATAAAAGATAAAAAGAAAAAGATGACATTTTTCCTTGTTTGAGATAAATTGATCATATCTTAAGGCACAAAGAAACCCTCAGCAAATACAAGAAAATAGAAACAATCCCATGCATTCTATCTGTTCACAATAGATTAAAACTAGAACTCAAAACAAAAACAACAGTAGAGAACATGCAAACAATTGGAAGCTGAACAACACATTGCTCAATGATCAATGGGTCATTGATGAAATAAAATAGGAAATTAAAAGTTTCCTGAAAGTTAATGACAATGAAAACATGTCATACCAGAACCTATGGGACACAGCAAAGGCAGTACTAAGAGGAAAGTTTATAGCCATAAGTGAATATATTAAAAAGACAGAAAGATCTCAAATCAATGACCTAATGTTACATCTTAAACTCCTAGAAAAACAAGAACAATCAAACCCAAATCAAGCAGAAGGAGAGATAATAAAAGTAAGGGCCAAAATTAATGAAATAGACACTAAAAAAACACAGAAAGAATCGATGAAACAAAAAGCTGGTTTTTTGAAAAAATAAATAAGATAGACCCTTGACAATCTGACTACAATGAAGATAAAAAAAAAACACAAACCAGTAAAATCAAAAATGCAACAGGGGAGATAATAACAAACACCAAGGAAATCCAGGGAACCATCAGAGACTACTTCGAGAACCAAATTCCAATAAATTTTAAAATCTTGAAGAAATGCATGAAAATTTATGACCAATGGTCATAAATATCTAGAGGACATTAACTACTTAAACACATCTATAACACAAAATGAAATTGAAGCAGCAATAATGAGTCTCCCAAAAAAGAAAAATCCAGGACCTGATGGAATCTCTGCTGAATTCTATCAGACCTTTAAAGAAGAACTGATACCAACCCTCCTTAAACTTTTCCACAAAATAGAAAGGGAAGGAATGCTGCCTAACTCATTCTATGAAGCCAGTATTACACTCATCCCAAAACCAGACAAGGACACATCCATAAAGGAAAACTATAGGCCATCTCCTTACCTAACATTCATGCAAAAATCATCAATAAAATAATGGCAAACCGAATCTAACAATATATCAGAAAGATCATTCACCATAACCAAGTTGGCTTTATCCCAGGGATGCAGGGGTGGTACAACATATGCAAATCTACAAAGGTAATTACAGCACATTAACAGATGCAAAGGGAAAAAAAACACTTTATCATCTGAATAGATGCAGAAAAAGCCTTTGATAAGATTCAACACCACTTCATCATAAAAGTGGTAAGAAAACTAGGAATAAAAGGAATATATCTCAACATTATAAAGACTATACATGACAAACCTATAGCCAACATCAAACTTAATGAAGAAAAACTGAAACCATTTCTCCTAAAATCAGGAATGAGTCAAAGGTACCCATTGTCCCCACAAGAAGAAGAAATAAAAGGAAGAATACAACTAGGTAAAGAAGTTGTCAAAGTATCCCTATTTGCAGATGACATGATCCTATACCTCAAAGACCCAAAACACTCCAACAAAAACTCTAGACACCATCAATAGCATCAGCAATGAGGCAGGATACAAAATCAACTTATAAAAATCATTAGCTTTTCTATACTTGTTCTATATTTGTTCTCAATTTGTTCATTGTTGGTGTCAACAAAGAACAACAAATTGAAAAAGAATATAGGAAAACAGCTCTATTTATAATAGCCTCAAAAAAAATCAAATATCTAGGAAAAAACTTAACAAAAAATGTGAATGTCCTCTACAAGGAGAACTACAAATCTATGAAGAAAGAGATTGAGGAAGACTATAGAAGACAGTGGAATTTTACTCAGCCACAAAGAAGAATGAAATGTTGTCATTTGCAAGTAAATGGATAGAACTGGAGAATATCATCTTAAGTGAAGTTAGCCAGGCTCAGAAGGCCAAAAATTGTATGTTTTCCTTCATATGCAGACTTTAGACCTAAAACAAATATGTAATAATATTATTGGACATGGGAAAATGCTAAGGGGAGAACGCATACAGGAGGAATACGTAAAGGTAGGATACCCAAAACTTGAAAGTGTTTGATGTGCCCACTATGGAATAGCTAATATAGTAATCTTAAACTGACAAAGGCCACTATGGGTAGGTGACTGGGCAGTAGTGAAAAGGTCTGGAAGCAATGTGCATGGAAGCAATGCCAGGAATCTCTCTGTATAGCTATCCTTATCTCAAACTAGCAAAAACCCTGTGTCTTTCTTATTATTGCTTATCTCTTTTGTTCAATAAAATTGGAGAAGAGGGCAGAACAGGTTCTTCCTGGTAGTGAGAGGGGTTGGTAGGAGAGTGAGGGGTCAGGGGGGATAGATGGCCCAAACAATGTATGCACATATGAATAAATGAATAAAATAATAAAAATATTTCATTGGTTGTGCAAAAGCTTTCAAATTTCATGTAGTCCCATTTGTCAATTCTTTTTCTTAGTTACTGAGCCAATTGAGTCCATCTGAGGAAGTGATTGCCTATACCTATTACTTCAAGTGGATCCCCTACTGTTTCATGTACTAGCTTCAAGCTTTCAGGTCTTATATTAAGGTCTTTAATCCACTTTGATGTGAGGCTTGTACACTGTGACAAGCATGGATCTATTTTAAGATTCCCAGAAACATTTATTAAAGATACTATCTTTTCTCCATCATTTTAAAAAACAGCACACTTTAAAAAATTAGGTGGAAGAGCTGTGTGGACTCATATCTGGGTCCTCTATTCTGTTCTACCATATTTCATGTCTGTTTTTGTGCCAGTAATGTGCTGTTTTAACTATGTCTCTATAGTGTAGTTTTAATTGGGTATTGTGATACCTCCATTTTTACTCTTTTTGTTCAGTATTGCCTTGCCTGTTCCTGTTCTTTTGTGCTACCAAATGAATTTAGGCGTTGATTTTTCAATCACTGTAATGAATATCATTGGGAATTTTTTGAAAGTTGCATTGAACATGTAGATTATTTTTGGTAGTGTACCTGGTTTTACTATGTTGATTCTACCAATCCATGAGCATTGGAGATCTTTTTATATTATGCAGTCTTCTTTGATTTCTTCAATGGTTTGTAGTTTTCTTTGTAGAGATCATTCACATCCTTTAAGTTTATTTCTAGATATTTGATTTTTTTTAGGCTATTTTAAATGGAATCCTTTTCCTATATTCTTTCTCAATCTGTTCATTGTTGGTGTATAGAAAGGATACTTATTTTTGTAAATTGATTTTGTATCCTGCTACTTTGCTGAAGTTGTTTATAGTGTGTAAATTTTTTGGTAGAGTTTTATAGGTCTTTTGGGTGTAAGATCATGTTGTCTGGTAACAGGGATAATTGAGTTCTTCCTTACCTATTTTTATCCCTTGTATTTCTTCTTTGTGTCTTACTGCTCTGGTTAGGATTCCAAGATTATGTTGAATAGGAGTGGGGAGAGTTGGTTCCCTTTTCTCATTCCTGACTTTAGGAGAATGGTTTCAGTTTTTCCCCATTAAGTATGATGTTGGCTATGGGTTTGTCATATACAGTCTTTATTATTTTGATAAATATGCCTTCTATTCCTAGTTTCATCAGCACTTTTATCATGAAAGGATGTTGAAATTTTTCAAAGGCTTTTCCTATATCTATTAAAATGATAAGTGGGTTTTGTCTTTGCTTTTATTAATATGCTGCATTACATTTAATGATTTGTGTATGTTGAACCATGCCTGCATCCTTTGAATGAATCTGCCTTGGTCCTCTTGATATACCATTAACTTTGGTTTGTCATTATTTGACTGAAGATTTTTGCATCTATGTTTATTAAAGAGATTGGTCTTTAACTCTCTTTTTTTGTTGTTGTATCCTTATCCAGTTTCTGGATGAGTCTAATGCTGGTTTCAAAGAACAAGTTTGGTAGTGTTCCTTCCCTTTCTTATTTCATGGAAAAGTTTAAGGAGTGTTGGTTCTAGTTTTTAAAGGTTGGCTAGAATTAAGGAGAGAATCTGTCAGGTCCTATACTTTTCTTTTTTGGGAGATTGCTGCTTCAATTTCCTTTCATATTATATATCTTTATGTGATTAAGATCCTCTTGATTCAAGTTTGGATAATCATATTTGTCTAGAAATTTGTCCATTTCTTCAAGATATTTCAATTTATTTGAACCTGGATTTTCTTGGTGTTTGGTGCCATCTTCCCCTTTTGCTTCTGATTATATTAATTTCATTCTTTTCTCTCCTCATTTTAATCAGATTGGGATTTATCAATCTTGTTTAGTTTTTCAAAGTGCCAGTTTTTTTTTTTTTTTGATTCTTTGTGGGGTTTTTTTGTTTTTGTTTTTTTTGGATCTCCACTTTGTTGATTTTGGCCCTTGTCTTTATTATTCTCTCCTTCTGCTTGTTTTAGGGTTAGTTAGTTCTTGATTTTCTAAGAGTTCGATATGTAGCATTACTTTTTGGGCATCTTTCTGTGTTTTTAATATATGTACTCATGACTGTATGCTTTCCTCTTATAAATACCTTTGCTGTGTCCCATAGGTACTGATGGATGGTGCTTTCATTCTCATTAAATTTGAGGAACTTTTTGCCTTCCTCCCTTATTTCTTCTGTGACCCAATGATCATGGAGCAATGTGTTGTTTGGTTGCTTATTGTTTGTGTATTTTCTGCTACTTCTTTTGTTGTTAAGTTCTAGATTTATTGCATGCTGACCAGATAGAATGCAGGAGGTTATTTCTAATCTCTTACATTAGTTAAAAACTTGCTTTGTGCCATAGGATATGCTCTATTTTAGAGAAAGTTCCATGGGCTGCTGAAAAGAATGTATATTGTGTTTTGAAGATGGAATTATCGATAGACATCTGTCAACTCCATTACATTAATGGTATATTTCAATTTTAGAATTTCTTTATTGATATTTTGTGTGTGTAGATGACCTATGTATTGGTGATAGAAGAGTATCATAACCTCTTACTAACACTGTGTTGGGGCCTATCTGTGATTTTAAGTCCATTAGTGTATGTTTAATAGTTGGGTGCTCTGACATTGGGTGCATTTTAGTTTATAATTGTTATTTCTTCTTTACTTATTGCTCCTTCTATTAACAAAACATGTCCTACTTTGTCTCTTCTGACTAATTTAAGTGTAAAGTCCACTTTATATGTAATAAGTCTTGCTTGTTTTAGGGGACCATTAGCTTGGTAAATGGTCTTCTGAGCCTGGCTAACATCACTCAGGATAATGTTCTCCAATTCCATCCATTTACTTGCAAATGATAAGATTTCATTTTTCTTCATGGCTGAATAAAATTCCATTGTGTATAAATACCACATTTACTTAATCCATTTGTCAGTAGTGGGACATCTTGGCTGTTTCAATAACTTGGCTATTGTGAATAGTGCTGCAATAAACATGGGTGTGCAGGTGTCTCTTGGGTAACCTGTGTCACATTCCTTTGGTTATATCTCCAGGAGTCGGATTACTGGATCATATGGTAGATCTATGTTTAGATTTCTAAGAAGCCTCCAAAGTTCTTTCCAAAGTGTTTGCACTAGCTGGCATTCCCACCAGCAGTGTATGAGGGTTCCTTTTTCCCACATACTCATGAACACCTGTTTTTAGCTGTGTTTTGATGATGGCTATTCTAACAGGGATGAGGTGGAACCTTAGTGTGGTTTTGATTTGCATTTCCTTTATAGCTAGAGATGGTGAACATTTTTTCATGCGTTTTTTTGGTTATTTGAATTTCTTCTTTTGAGAAAGTTCTGTTTAGTTCACTTGCCCATTTCTTTATTGGTTCATTGATATGGGGAGAGTTTAGTTTTTTAAGTTCCCTGTGCATTCTGGTTATCCATTCTGGTTATCAGTCCTTGTCTGATGTACATCTGCAAATATTTTCTCTTCAATTTAGAGACAATTTCTTTTGTTGTGCAGAAGCTTTTTAGTTTTATGAAGTCCCATTTGTCCATCCATTCTCTTATTTGTCAAGCTGCTGGGATTCTATTGAGGAAGTCATGCCTATATCTATTACTTCCAGAGTATTCCCTGCTCCTTCCTGTACTAACTTCAGAGTTTCAGGTTGGATATTACAGTCCTTGATCCATTTTGAGTTGATATGATACTAGTATAGGGTGATAAACATGGATCCAGTTTCAGTTTTTGGCAGATGGATAACCACTTTTCCCAGCAACATATGTTGAAGAGGCTGTCTTTTCTCCATGTTATGTTTTTGGTGCCTTTGTCAAAAATAAGGTTGGCATAGATAACTGTGTGGATTCACATCTGGGTCCTCTGTTCTGTTCCACTGGTCTTCATGTCTGTTTTTTTTTTTTTTGCCAGTACCATGCTGTTTTTATTGTTATTGCTTTGTAATATAGTTTGAAGTAGGGTAATGTCAACTTCCTGCATTGCTTTTTTTGCTGAGCATTGCCTTGGCTGTTCTCAGTCTCTTGTATTTCCAATGAACTTTAGGGTAGATTTTCCAATCTCTGTGATGAATGTCATTGGGGTTTGATGGGAATTGCATTAAACATATAGATTGCTTTTGGGAGTATAGCCATTTTTACTATGTGGATTCTACCAATCCATGAGCATGGGAGATCTCTCCACCTTTTGTAATCTTCCTCGATCTCTTTCTTCACGGGTTTATAGTTCTCTTTGTAGAGGTCATTCACATCCTTTGTTAAGTTTACTACTAGGTATTTGATTTTTTTTGAAGCTATTACAAATCAAATTATTTTCTTGTGGTTTCCATATATTCTTTCTCAGTTTGTTTATTGTTGATGTATAGAAAAGCTACTGATTTTTGTAAGTTGACTTTGAATCCTGCCGCCTTGCAGTAGCTGTTTATGGTATATAGGAGTTATTGGGTAGACTTTTTTGGGTCTTTAAGGTATAGAATCATATCATCTGGAAATAGGCATATTTTGACACTTTCTTTACCTATTTGTATTCCTTTTATTTCTTCTTGCCTAATTGCTCTGGTTAGGAATTACAGTACTATATTCAATAGGAGTGGGGACACTGGACACCCTTGTCTCATTCTTGATTTTAGGGGAAATGGTTTCAGTTTTTCACCATTAAGTATGCCGTTGGTTGTATGTTTGTCATATACATCCTTTACAATATTGAGGTACAATCCTTCTGTTCCTAGTTTTCTTAGAGCTTTTATCATGAAATTGTGTTGGATCTGATCAAAGGCTTTTTCTGCCTCTATTGAGATGCTCAAGTGTTTTTTGTCTTTGCTGCAATTAATGTGCCATATTACATTTATAGATTTGTGTATGTTGAACCATCCCTGCATCCTTGGGATGAAGCCGACTTGGTCGTGGTGAATGATCTTTCTTATGTGTTGTTGGGTTTGGTTTGCCATTATTTTATTGAGGATTTTGCATTGATGTTCATTAAGGAGATTGGCTTATAGTTCTCCTTTTTGGAAGTGTCTTTGTCATGTTTTGGGATGACATAACTTGTATTATGATACTAGCTTCATAATACAAGTTAGGCAGTGTTCCTTCCCTTTATATTTAGTTGAACAGTTTAAAGAGGGTTGGTATTAGTTCTTCTTTAAAGGTCTGATAGAATTCAGCAGAGATTCCATCAGGTCCTGGATTTTTCTTTTTTGGGAGACTCTTGATTGCTGCTTCAATTTCACTTTGTGTTATAGATCTATTCAGGTGAATAATCTCCTCTTGGTTCAATTCTTGATGGTCATAAGTATATAAAAATCTCTCAATTTCTTCAAGATTTTCAAATTTATTAGAATATAGGTTCTCAAAGTAGTCTCTGATGATTTCCTGGATTTCCATGGTGTTTGTTGTTATCTCCCTTTTTGCATTTCTGATTCTACTAATTTGGGTTTTTTCTCTCCTCATTTTAGTCAGGGTTGGCGGGGTCTGTCATTCTTATTTATTTTTACAAAGAACCAACTTTTTGTTTCATTGATTCTTTGTATTTTTTGTTTGTTTGTTTGTTTTTTCTAATTCATTGATTCTGGCCCTTATTTTTGTTATTTCTCTCCTTCTGCTTGTTTTGGGATATTCTTGTTCTTGTTTTCTTAGGGGTTTGAGATGAAGCATTAGGTCATTGATTTGAGATCTTTCTGTCCTTTTAATGTATGCACCCATGGCTATAAACTTTTCTCTTAGAACTGCACTTGCTGTGTCCCAATAGGTTCAGGTAGGTCATGTTTTCATTTTCATTAACTTCCAGGAAATTTTCAATTTCCTCTTTTATTTCATCAATAACCCATTGATTATTGAGCATTGCATTGTTCAGCTTCCAACTGTTTGCATGCTTTTGCTGCTGTTTTTGTTGCATTATAGTTTTATTGCATTGTGATCAGATAGAATGCAGGAAATGTTTTCTATTTTTTTATATTTGCTGAGGCTTGTTTTGTGCCCTAAGAAATGATCAATTTTGGAGAAAGTTGCATGGGCTGCTGAGAAGACTGTATATTGTGCAGAAGTTGGATGAAATGTTCTATAGACATTAGCTATGTCCATTTGATCTATGGTGTGATTTATTCTAGAATTTCTTTATTACTTTTTTGTTTGGTTGACCTATCTATTGGTGATAGGGGGATATTAAAGTCTCCACTACTACTTTGTTGGGCTCTATATATGTTTTTAGATCCTTCAGAGTGTGTTTGATGAAATTGTGTGCATTGATGTTGGGAGCATATAGGTTGATAATTGTTATTTCCTTTTGGTGTATTTCCCCTTTTATTAGTATGGAGTGTCCTTCTTTATCTCATTTGATCAATGTAAGTTTGATGTCTACTTTGTCTGATGTAAGTATTGCTACTTCTGACTGTTTTGTGGGGCCACTGGCTTGGTAAATCTTCTTCCAGTCTTCCGCCCTAAGCCTGTGCTTGTTTTTGTCGATAACAAGGGTCTCCTGTAAGCAACAGATTGTTAGATCTTCCTTTTACTCCAATTTGCCAATCAGTGTCTGTTGATGGGGGAATTAACTCCATTAACATTCAGTGTTAGTATTGATAAGTATGTAGTGATTCATGTCATTTAGTTGTTTTTGTTGTTCAACGGTTTGATTGTGTGCACATGAATCAATGTTACTCTTTACTTTCTTGAATTTTCTTCTACTATCATTTTGTACTGCTGTCCTCTCATGGTTTTGTTTGCTTTCATTTTCTGAGTGCAGAATTCCTTGAAGAATCTTTTTCTGTGGTGGCTTGGTGGTCATATATTGTTTTATTTTCTGCTTATCATGAAAGACTTTTATTGCTCTATCTATTTTGAATGATAGTTTTGCTGGGTAGAGTATTCTAGGGTTGAAGTTATTTTCATTCACTGCCTAGAAGTACTCCATGTTCTTCTTGCTTTGAAGGTTTCTGTTGAGAAAACTGCCATTACTTTTATGGGTTTACTTTTGTATGTTACTTGTTTTTTCTCTCTTACAGCCTTCAATATGTTCTCCCTATTCTTTATGTTTGTTGTTTTATTGATAATATGTCATGGAGTAGTTCTATTTTGGTCAAATCTGTTTGGTGTCCTGGAGGCTTGCTGTACTTATTCAAGTAAGCATAGTTTTCTCTAGATTTTGGTAAATTTTCTGTTATTATTTTGTTAAATATATTACAAGATCATTTTGCTTGCATCTCTTCTCCTTCTTCAATGCCCATGATGCTTAAATTTGGCCTTTTGATGAAGTCAGTTAGTTCTTGCATATTCCTTTCACAGGTCTTTAGTTGTTTGACTAATAGTGCTTAGGTTTTTCCTTTAATTTCCATTTCATCTCAAGTTCTGAGATTCTTTCTTCTGTTTGTTGTAGTCTTTTGTAGTAGTCTTCCTTTTTGTTTTGTATTTCTGTTTCATTCTTTTTTCTGAGATTTCCTATATCATGGGTCACTTCCTCTTTAATATTGTCAATTTTTACCTTTAATTCATTTATCTCTCTATTTATGGTGTTCTCTTTTTCACTTTGGTATACATTTAAGGATCCCATGAGTTTATTTGTTTTTGTGTCATCTCATATTTTTTAGTTTTGTTTTCTTAGAATTTCTTGAGTGTCTCCTGTGTGTTTTGGTTGACCATGATTACTAATATCTCCATGAAATTATCAGTGATTTCTTGCAAGATTTTTTCTTTCAGGGTATTCTTGTGGATTTCAGTGGGTTCTTGTGGTAGTTTATCTTTGTTTTGTTGGAGTCTGGAACTGGGTCTCCATTTTCTTCATTTCCTTCTCAAT
Organism: Castor canadensis; assembly: GCF_047511655.1. Taxonomy (NCBI): domain Eukaryota; kingdom Metazoa; phylum Chordata; class Mammalia; order Rodentia; family Castoridae; genus Castor; species Castor canadensis. The sequence continues at coordinate 154,680,143 of NC_133391.1, read as the reverse complement.
CCTGTACTAATTTGTTTTTCAGGGGAGAATGTTTTCGATCCTTGTTTTTGTCTTCCAGTCCTTCCACTTGGTGCTGTTTCTATCCCTGGTCTGTGTGTAATTTAGTGTTAGCTCACTTACAATAGTAAAACTAATGAACTCAAGAAAGAAAGAGAAAAAGGAAAAGAAAAAAAGAGAGAGAGAACCAAAGAAATCAACAGGGAGAGATTGAGGACAAACAAACGGTGAACAAGACAAACACTTACAGAGAGAAAAAAAAAAAAATTCCAGGTTCAGGAACAATAGAATTTCAGTCTTAGTAGTTCTGGTGTTACTTCTTCAGCACCATTCCTGGTCTTGGTATTTAAACAAAAACTCTATCTTTGTCTCACCAGGTGACTGGGGAAACTGCCCAGTTTTTTTTTCCTGTCTTTTGGTGGCAGCTGCTTAGTCAGATCCTCCCTCAGTGAGGTGTGATTTGTCCTCAGGTTCTGGAGATCAGCTCTCTTGTCCATTAGCCATCCTACTTTGGAGTTAGATTGTCAGTGTGTTGGTTTATTGGGGGCTTGTCACTTTGCCTCATGCCCTTTCTCTGGGGCAAGGTCAGAGATCCATCAGCCAACTCTCTGCTGTCCATGTGTTATGCTTGTTTTTTTACTGTTTTTCACTTTTTTGATGTTGTTTGACTTTGGATGTAGCTCACTGGTTCAGGAGACAAGATTTGTAGACCATTATTTGCCCTATTTCAGGGAGCAACTCATCATCCACCCACTGTCAGCCCATCTGCCTTTCCAGGCTTTGTTTACTGAAAGTTCACATGGAGATCAGCTCTTTTCCCCTCCCCCCTTATTCTGGTGTGCTCAGTGTACTCTGCCTACTCTGCTGTGTGTTCCTTTTTCAGTTCCTTATTTATTATTCAGTTTTTCTTTTGTTTAGTTTTGTTTTTGTGGGGCAGTGGTTAGTCTGTCCAGGGTACTAAGCTGGTTTATCCCAGGGGTAGCTGTGGGAATACTGTGTGCTTCTTATTTACTCACCTGTTGGACTGTGTCTCCCAAGTAGGTTTGGAGCCAGCATCTGTTGGTGGGGGAGCCCTCTTGTTTTCTCAGTGTAATGTGGAATGGAGATGCTTTGTACAGGCTGAGGGTTCAAGGTGTTGGAGTTTTCCTTCTTCTTGGTGTTTTTTTTTCTGCCAAAAGTGGCTCTAGCATCTCAGCAAAATTTTTGGTTTATATGGCTCACACTGTCTGCTTCCTCTCTCTAGTTGCCATCTTTTCCAAGAGATCTTCTAAGTAGTTCTTATATCTTTAGTTAATATTTCTATTTTTTTTCAAGGACTTGAACAATATTTTATGCTTTAAATATTTCAAAAATTATCAATAATGCATGACAATTATTTAAATACCTGACCAAAGCTCTTCAAAAGTGTTAAGGTTATGGAAGGCAAGGAAAGCCTGATATGAAATATTATAAACACAAATAGTTCTTTTTTGTTCCTTACATTTGTTTTTTTGTATTGTTGTGCTGGGTAAGGCTATATCACATCATGCTGGCATTTCCAATAGACCTTACACACATTAAATTTATAATACTTGAATTCACCTCCTCCGCTATTCTCCTTTATCCCCCCACCCTCATTCCTGGAATAGTTTAAACAGGTATCATTTTTCTGTCAGTAAGTTTTATGCAAGGCCTTCTTTAACAAAAATCACCAGACTTCTGCTAAAGCAAATCATTGACTCAGGTATGAGGAGACAAAGGAAGTGGTATTTTAATTCAATTAGAAATCTTGCATTGACTCCCTAGACAACATAAAGAGCATAAGTAAAAAATGTAATGAATCTGAATACATTCTGCACTGTAGTTAAAATTAATGTAGCAGGATGATTTTTTAATGAATTTTTTCTATTATACAAACTGGTAAAATTAAGGGAAGCTGTTTGCACTGGTTTCCAATACTTCTCTGGATCTAAAATTATTATATTTAAAAATTGATTTAAAAAAGGTAAGTGGCAATGCAGATGCAATTTTTATGGAGAAATGGCTCTGGAATATCAAAGATTTTTGTTCTCTTTTTATAAAATTCTATTATTGAAATAATGTGCATTCTCCAAATGCAAGTTTGCATTGCAAATTCTACCTTTTTAATAGAAAGTTAAAAGACACACAAAGCTAAAACTGGACTTTATGATACTCTCTAACATTTAAAGTTAATCTAGTAAAATATTAAGGCATAAAAGTTTTTACAAGTATTTCACTTTCATTAAACTTTTTCAAGGATAGGAGGAATCCGTTTTGTGTTGTGATAGCCCAATACTGTAGACTAAGTAATTTACACTTAAGAAAAATTGTCCTCTCTGCTTCCTGCTTCTCCAACCCACATGGTCCACCTGGCCAGGAGTGGCCACCATTGCTTTTTGCAATGCCTTTCCCTTATCTTAGATTAACTCTATAAAAATTAATTGTCTCTGGACACTAAGATTGAAAAGTCCAGATTCTATGGACAAGTGCTGGGTTAGAGCTTTGTCACTCTGTTACTGCATGGCAAAACAAGGGAGAGAGAGACAAAAGGGGGACCAATTCCCACAATAAGGGATCCATTCCCAAATAATGGCATTGATGAGTTGATGAGAGCAGAGCTCTCTTAGTCTAATTACCTCTCATTTGGTCTGACCTCCCAGAACTGTAGTTTTGGGGATTAAAGTTCCCACACATAATTTTGGGAGGATATATTCAAAGCATAACACTTCTTAACATTCAGATAGTATATTACTTACTTGTTTAACACTTTTTAGGAGAGTGATTTGAGTGGAACTCAAATATAAATATCATTACATGCTACGAAGGCAATTAACATGTAGCCATTAATAGAAAAACTAACAGATATATAGATAATGTATACTTAAAATATATATTTTGGTTATATCTCATACTGCTCAGTTTTTTTGACTTGCCATATAAAACTTAATTTTTCCTTGAAGCTGAATTTCAAATTTATTTTCAAGTAATACAAAACCTCATATTACAATAGGGAAGATGCAACTTCACAAGTTTTTTCCATTTTAAAAGCATTGCAGAGATTACCTAAGGAAAAATCCTCAAGCTTCTTCACATTGATCCAGTCCATCAGCCATTACCCACTGTACTTGTGCTAAGACGTCACTCAGCCTCTCATGATCTTAGCTATCCTCAGTTGCTGAATACAGAATTGGTTTCAATTTCATGCCTGGTATTGTTATCCCTGAACAGCATCAGTTAAAACTGTGCATTCTCTCCAACATCAAAGTGTTTCCTGCAAGTCATTCTACCCTACATTTTATGTTTCAATGTTTTCTGTAAATCCTTTTTGCACATTTGGGAAAGAAATAAGGAACACAGACTAAACCATCTGTTTATCTGCCTCCAATGTGCTTAGGCAGCAAAGAACATCGAGTGTATACTTTACAAACAAGAAAAGAAAAATAAAATTGAACACACAGATTTTTAAAGATAAAATGTTTGCAATTCTTTATAAAGCTTGCAAATTATTAGAATTACCTGAGTAATCTTACTGATGTCCAAACCCAATTCCAATCCAGTTAAATCAGAAGTTTTGTTTTTGTAGATGGAATCTCTGAAATTTTAGTTGTCATTGCTGCTGTCAATGTTGTTAAGGCTCCCTGGACATTTTTTCCTGGGGGAGTTTAGAAAGCTTCCTGGGTGATTATAATAAGAAGCTAGTATTGAATTCACTGACATAGCACATGTTCTTTGACATATGTTAACAGTTGTCAAAGTCTGGTCTCAGCAACCTTTCAACTCTCAAAAATTTTCAAGAATCCCATAGGTATTTTATTTAGGTGAGTTACACAAATATGTATTTATGTCTAAGAAATTAAAACTAAGCCAACAATGAAAGTGGAGTCTAATTAATCTCTTTATTATAAAGTTATCTTCCTTTTTATATGTAAATACTTCGGTAGAATATGCAAACCTTTTTTTTTTCTCATACTGATGCTCACTTATTTTACAATCTAATGTTAGATCTGTTTTAAAACCATCGCAATTGTGTTTTCCTAATGAGGATTCTCTACTTTCCCTTCCTTCTATATTTTAACTGGAATTATAATCTGAGGAGCAATAAATCTAACATGTTTTTGAACATATATTGATTATTTGTAGAAATCTGGATTCATGCATATTTATTTTGTAGGATAAAATCTAGCACTATCATAATTTATTCTGCTGCTCACAACTAACAAGTTTAGCTACTGATAATAATTTCTTAGAGATGTCACATACAATCTTTTGGCAAGAAATTTTTAAAATTTCCTTATTTTAAAGCTTCACATGGTGCTTCATCTTCACCGTGTAGTATTTTTTCTCTCTCTGTCTCTCTCTCACTCTCACACATACACAAACACACACACATATACACACACCCCTGGGCACTGGTAGTTCTCTTTTCTGTGATTTTTCAGAATTTTTTTTCAATCAACCATGCTGAATTTTTTCATTTTATTTATTTTTAAATCAGTAAAAAATACCAAATTTACTTTGCATTAATGGTGGTTATAAACATAGAGATGCAGATTAAAAACTGTTCTTTGTTAACCAGACATACTTGTGGTGAATTTTCTAGGAACTGCATGTACTAATCTTTATAAAATCTTACAGAGTCTTTGCTGGGCTCTTTTCAATTTCTACTGTTACAGGTCAAAGTACTCTGAAACAGAGCTGCATAGATACTTTAATACAAAGTACTTCTCCAGAGTGATAATACTCAAGTTTCACCAGCTGATGCCTTTGTTGACTGTGATTATTTTCATTTTAAAATAAAACAATCACTAGTTCTTGGGAACTTAAATAAATCCCACCAAGAGATTTTCGTTTTGCTCTGTTGAGAAACAGTAAACTTTAAAACTTTGCTGGCTTGTCTGATCATGGTGTGGATATTCTGTAATCTCAGCCATGCAGAAATATAAATGTAGGAGGATTGTAGTCTGTGGTTGGCTAGGACAAATTTCAATACTTTATCTCAAAAACAAACCAAAACAAAAGAAGACTGGGGGTCTGGGCTCAAGAAGTAGAGCACTTGCCTAGAAGGTGCAAGTCTCTGAGTTCAAATTACAATACTGCAAAAAATTTTTTTGAAAAATGTTTTGTTTATATTAAAATTTAGTCCAAATATAGCTCTCTGTTGGAACTAAAGTCTCTAATGTTAAAACAAATATCTTTCTAGTTTCATCCATATCAAAAGTACAATGTGTAAATGCTTTTGGTAAGATATATGTCTGATTTCATGTAAACATATATGTAGTTATACACATACATATGTATGTTTCTGTTTGCAAATCTAGCAATGTATATGAAAGTTTAGCAACGCAGAAACAGTCATATTATGAGGAACAAATGTATTAGCTGTTGGAAATAAGTATGTATCATTGTTTATTTTACAAATTAAATTTGACACAGATTTTTTTTCTTATCTTGAGAAAACTGGCTACAGGCAAATAAAAAGTAAACTCCTAGTTCTTTACATTTTTGTTTTTCTGTCAACTGGGGATTGAATTTATGGTTTAGGTTTTCAGCTAGTGGTGACACTAACTTTGTCCAAGTTGGCCTAGAGTTGTGATTCTCCTGTCTCTGATTGCCTAGGAACTGGATTGCAGTCATGTACCAGCATGCCTGAGCCAAATTTCTAGTTTAATAAGTATACACTTGAAAGAAACATAATTAATAAAAGAAGGGTGGAAATACTTTCAGATCATGCTTTTCATATTTATCTTGTCTCTGAAACACCTTTCAAATCATAATTATGTACTACTTAGTAGTACTAATAGTAACAGTAATCAATAATATTAATTATTAATATGGTGATATTAATAATTAATTATTAATATTTATTCATACCAAAGTGTATGTGTTTTTGACTGCATGATTTATGAATTTCATAGTCCAATATTATGATTTTTTTATATTGTAAAAACATAATTTTTCCTATACTAATTAAATTAACAAGTGATTTTTGTATTATATGACTTTATTTCCAAAACCAAATTGTCAGTATTGGCGGTATATACTTTCAATTGCATTAGAATTAAAACCACTTATATACTTTAACATTACAGGCTTAGAAAGCAAGTGAGAACAACATGATTTTTTTCCATGGGTTCTGGGGCTTTGTACTCAGGGCCTCAAACTTGATGGTTATCTTTTACATTACTGATTCTAACACGCTGGAGAGAACTGAGGAATCTGAGAAACATGAACATGTTATTAGAGTAGAGTCCTGTGCATTTTAAGTGATCTATCAATTATGATTGTGAAGAAAAGGAATTTTAAACAAAGATACATAATTCTGAATATTTATCCTGGAAAATCTAGATCTCAACGGGAAAATAATAAACATACATTAAGGTTTTGATGCCTATATTATGACTTTAGAAAAAGTAATCAATAATTTCTTCTTTCAAAAACCACAAAGGGAATCAAAAGGACAAGAAATTAATAAGATACTACATGTGCTATATTTAGAAATGCATCAGCATCATCACTGAACAAACAAGTAATGAACATTTGGACTCTAACATATGTAGTGAAAGATCTTGACTACATCTATTTAGTGCTAGTTAGGTATATCAGTTGATTGCAGTACTTTTTACACATTGTTCTTGAAGCAGAATTAACTGAAAATCTTCACAGTTTCAGGTTGGTTTGAGGATTATCATAATTTCTAACAGTTATGTATGTATTTTATATCAGATTTTTGACATTCTAAAGAACTAATCTTAAAAGTATTAGGTTCCTTCTTAGTTGTTACATTTACTTTAATTATTTTAGGTGCAATAACTAATATGATACAACATTTTTGGTGGTACTGGGGTTTGAAATCAGGACCGAATGCTCTACCATTTTAGCCATGCCCCAGCTCTTTTTGCTTTAGTTATTTTTTGAACAGGAGCTCTCATTTTTGCTGATTTAGATCACAAGCCTTACACTTATGCATTCCAGGTAGCTGGAATGGCAGGTATGCATCACCTTGCACAACTTTATTGGTTGACTATTGTCAAGACTGTCCTCAGGAGGTGCTGATCTCCACCTCCTGAGTAGCTGAGATTATAGGCATAAGACACAAATTTTTTTTTACACAATCTTTATCAATCAAGGAGATGAGATTAGAACCAAAGTACAGACATTGCACAAGTTAGATTTTGTTAAATTTTTTTACTGAAATATAATCATTATTAGGGTTGAAGCATTTTACTAGTATTGCTATTATGGAGCATGAATCAATATTGATTATTATCAATCTGTAGGGAGCTTCATGCTCAATTGAATATAATAAAATGCATTATTCTTGATTTGATTCTATGACAACCTAATTGGGAAAATTTTTTAAATATATGAAATTCTTGCATAAATATGTATAATAGAAACCTCAAAATATTAGCAAAAAGTAGCATTTTTTAAATTAATTTTTAAACATAGCATTTAAGTTTAGCAAATCACATTTAATTTCAATATTTTTAACACTGACTTTTCCTAATTTGATAAAATTCTGCTTTGTTGTAATTTTATATGTGCCTTTCAGCATTTTGTGATTAAATTGTTCCTCTCAAACTGTTTTTGGTATTGATATTTAACACAAATCTATTCATGATAATAGATATAATTTTATTGATTAAATATGAAAAATATATAAGACTATCAAAGATTAATATTGGTTGATAGCTAAGAATTGTTAACTTGTATTATAGTCATATCACTTAACCTAAATATCTAATATTATGCATAACATACTAATACTATGCATAACACAGTACATGAAAACTTTAAAACAATACAGTGTATTCAATATTTTAAGAGTAGACCTTATCATTTCCAACTTAAACTACTACTTATGAATATTTCTTCTACACCTGTATTATACTGAGGATCTTGATTCATACCATATAAGAAGCAGCCTTAAAAAATCCCTGAGTCTACAATGAAAATGTTAGAAGAAATTTGAATGGGAGAATATTAAAAGCCAGGTGTAAATGGAATATTTAAGTCGAAAAAGAATTCATTGAACTGAAAAAATGATCATTGGAGTACTGAGTTCCTGATGCATTTTCATCACTTTCCTTAAATACATATTATTTTTAATATGAATAAAAGAAAGCCTTGTGTGTTGTCATCAATGGGTATCAGACGGAGGGTCTACAATGACAAAACACTAGTGCAGTAGGCATGTAAAAGTACATTTTCCTTTTCTCATGTTATCATTTGCTAATCAGTTAAATAGTTCAATATCCATTAGTTAATTCTTAAGCAAAAAAGTAGTAACTAAAGTGTGTCAAACAGAAATAATTTCTAGACTGCTGAAATTTGTGAACATTAAGTAAACAAGAACAGAGGTAGTCTTTTCTAATCATTCGTTTTCTGAAGGAAAATGTCCACATTAATCACAGATAAACAGAAATAATGCAAGTGTATTTATATTCACAGGTGATGGTCTGTCTCAGTGCATTTGCACCATAAGACCTGGCAAAACTATATGAATTTAAGAATTTAGAAACCTGTACCATTGTTCCACGTTTCAATCTCCTTTTATGAATCATTTTATTTCTCTATGTTTTACTTTCCTTATCTGTAAGATCAAATTTTGTGGTATGTTACATTTAATTATTGAAATAAACATAATTTTAACCAATAAAGTTGAATTTTGCTATTGTTTTGATCATTTAACAAATGAGTACTATATGGCAATTTACTTAAAATATCTGATAATGTGTTAAATATCCCTGAATATAAGTTAATGAGTGACAACTTAATATCCCCATAAAATGTACAAATGTACGTCCAAAACCAAGTTTACTATAGACATATATCACTGTCCTTTCAGCAAAGAAAACTGATGTCAGAAGTATTGAACTCTAAGAAGTTAAATGAAGCAGTGATTGATAACATAAAATTATATTATAAATGTCTGAAATTTAGCAATCATTTTGTTATTGAAACTCTCATTTCTTAAGCAACCTGTAATAATACTAAAATTTTTAGATTCAAGTGTTATATATGAAAAGAACCTATCAAATAAAAATAAGTCTAAGATGTTTTACAAAATTGACTTTGCTGCTTAATATTTATTTTTATGAAAACAAAATGCCCATCTGTTTAAAAATTGCTTATTACATTGTCATCAACTGCTCTGAATTTTAGTCAAGAATATTCAATATCCAACTTTTGTGAATTATACTTGGATACTCTTAAGTTGAGAAAACTGATTCGGCATGTTTTTATGCTTTCATTAGTTGAGTTTAAAGTCACTAAATGGTAACTGCATCAATAACGATGAAAGACATTGAAAGTGAATGCTTACTGTATTTTTCATTTTACTCAAGGTGAGTGCTCTTTTGGAGATACTGAAATTCACTTTTCCTAGCTTAAGAAAAACACTTTCATGTCCAGTGCAGTCTCTGAGGTGCTAATGTTAGAGTCCTAATGAAACAAGAATAAGATTAGGCTCACATGCCTTCTCAAATAACCCGCAAGGTGTTCAATGCCTATGGAAGTTCTAGGCATATTTAAAAGATTTATTTAATATATAGGGCACTCAGCCATGCAATGAAAGCACTTGTCCTTTAAGTATATTGTCTTTGAAAAGCAAGAAAATATAGGTGACTTAAGCATTCTCGTTTGCTTTAAAATGTTTAACTGAATGATAGTAACTGACACCAAAAAACCAAAGCAATCTCTGTAAAAGTAAGCGTTCACCAAGATTGATGTCTGTGGGAAGTTAAGCTTGTTGAATTGCTTAGCATGCTTTTTATACAATAAGTATAAAAGGTGTATTAATCTCCCAGGTTATAGTATATGAGACAGTAACACACTTACTTTGAAAATGCTTTCAGGATAAATTCAATGCAAATGGCTGACAAAAGACAAAAGTAAAGCAAATATGGTTTACAGATGTACTCTCCTTTTATTCATGATTCATTAGTTGGAGAAACCTTGTTTTTCTTTCTTTTTTTTTTTTTATTGGTGACTTTTAGCAAATTTATAAGGAACAAACAGTTTCAATCTTTTTTTTTTTCTTTTATTATTCATATGTGCATACAAGGCTTGGTTCATTTCTCCCCCCTGCCCCCACCCCCTCCCTTACCACCCACTCCGCCCCCTCCCGCTCCCCCCCCTCAATACCCAGCAGAAACTATTTTTCAAAGTAAGTAGGAGGCCCTACTGAACAATAACAGAACAATGGATTCTATAAATTGGGAATTAGAATAGAAAACAAAACTTTTGATTAACATCAGGTTTTGTAAGGATTAAAGTAAAGAGGACTTCCTTATTTTGCTGATTCAGGTAGACAAAAATATTCTGTTTTCAAGAAAAAAAAAAAGGTCTGCATTGATATTCTTTACTTCCTTAGAGTTTCAGGTGATTATGTGGTCTTTAGCACCAGTGACTACATTTTGTTATCCTGGTCTCTAAAGGTCTGTTGCAGAAGTTCAACGTCCTTCCACAATTTTTAATATGTTCTTTTCCAAGATATTTTCCCCACCAGCTGGCTAGTGCACTATTCCACTTTAAATTTTTTAAAAAGCATTGAATGCAAAGATATTTTATATGAAAAGATTGTTAAAATCATGTATATTATTTCTGTGGGTTATTTTTCTAATGGGAAAGTGATTCTTTTCAATGATTTTGACTGATTGAGGAATCCATTTGCACTGTCAGTAAAAGAATGAACTTTTCTTACCTACTTAGCCTTGTTAGCTCAGGTAGCTTCCTGAGCTGTGCTGACTTGTCGTCTCTCCTTGCTGGATTATTTTCAGTCAATTGTTTACAACACACATTAGGTTTCCAAATTTCTCTATCCTTTAGCAAATGGACTGGAAATTTTCCTGCAGAATTGATATCATTGATCCCTTTTTCTTTTGTAGTTACAAATGGGATAGATACCCTGGATTTTGAAAAGGTCTCTTCCAATGAATATAGAACAAAACAGAGTAGAAACAGCCTTGGTCAAAAAACATGGAGTCACATTTAAGGAGAGTCTTTATAAAAGCAAACATTATTAGTATCTTCTAAACTTCAGAGAACTCTTTATTAAAAATAAGTTCAACTGTGATAAGTTGTAATAAATATTGTGAATGTTACGATGTTATCTCCAGTACAACAATAATAAAGTGTATAAAAATAAATTAAAAATTCTGTACTGAAAGTACTGAGTTATTTAGTCAATATGTAGTATATAGTCTTGAAGTTTTGGTTGCTTTTAACATAGATTTTATTATTTTTCAGATAATTGGATAGGTAAATATTGCTGTAACCTATATCACTGACATTTGAAGGAAAAAATTATCTGCTCTTTTATTTTAAAACAAAATAAGTGTAATGCAGCAAATTGTGACTAAAATTATTTCCAGATGAGAGAATTAAACTCAACTAAAAGAGCCATGTTGTGGAACCAAGTGTCTGTGTTTTAGTGGATTATTATGAGCCTGGGAGGAGAACAAAAAGAAAGGAGCAAGGAGAGAAAATAAGTGGGACTGGAGAGAGTAATTCCTACTGCTTTTCTTTCTGAATGTCATCTCTTAGCCATTCATACCTGCTATCCTAGTAACCAAAGACAGAATCTTTCCTTTCCTCAAAATGTTAGGAAAGGAATAGGGTAGGCTAATCTCCTTGTTGTACCTGTCAGGAAAGTAATTTCAAAAGATTCATCACAGCTGGGTCCACCCAGGCAGACTGATATGTTGCTGTACACAGATTGGACAGAATAATTTTCCAGTTTGCTTTTCAATTTACTGTGGGAACTCTATATTGGAAACAAATCTACACTGAAGTAAAAGTTTGCTCTACAGACCCACTCTTCTTCAGTGTGACATGAGAAGGGAAGTAGTTGACAAATAAAAATATCTAAGAGGTGGCCCAACATCAGGGAACAGTTCAAATAAGTCTGTTGTAGTGATGATCAGTTTTCCTGAAACAAAAAGAATTAAATCCATCTCTTATAGAATTGGATTTTATAAGAATTTAAACTACAAAAATTTGAACCACAAAAATTTGTATTTATGGTTTACACGTCTCCAATTTATATTGCATTTCAGTTTTGTAATTACACAAAGGTATGTATAGGATTTGTGTGTGCATATATCTGGTGTATCGTCAAAACATATCAATCAAAAACCTATAAGAAGAACTTCTGCAGTTTTATTAACTTTCTTGCCACCTCCAGCAATTTTTTCTTTTTTTTTTTTTTCATTTTTCTTTTATTATTCATATGTGCATACAAGGATTGGTTCATTTCTCCCCACTGCCACCACCCCCTCCCTTACCACCCACTCCGCCCCCTCCCTCTCCCCCCCTCAATACCCAGCAGAAACTATTTTGCCCTTATTTCTAATTTTGTTGTAGAGAGAATATCAGCAATAATAGGAAGGAACAAGGGTTTTTGCTGGTTGAGATAAGGATAGCTATACAGGGGATTGACTCACATTGATTTCCTGTGCGTGGGTGTTACCTTCTAGGTTAATTCTTTTTGATCTAACCTTTTCTCTAGTACCTGTTCCCCTTTTCCTATTGGCCTCAGTTGCTTTAAGGTATCTGGTTTAGTTTCTCTGCTTTAAGGGCAACAAATGCTAACTAGTTTTTTAGGTGTCTTACCTATCCTCACCCCTCCCTTGTGTGCTCTCGCTTTTATCATGTGCTCATAGTCCAATCCCCTTGTTGTGTTTGCCCTTGATCTAATGTCCACATATGAGGGAGAACATACGATTTTTGGTTTTTTGAGCCAGGCTAACCTCACTCAGAATGATGTTCTCCAATTCCATCCATTTACCAGTGAATGGTAACATTTCGTTCTTCATCATGGCTGCATAAAATTCCATTGTGTATAGATACCACATTTTCTTAATCCATTCATCAGTGGTGGGACATCTTGGCTGTTTCCATAACTTGGCTATTGTGAATAGTGCCGCAATAAACAAGGATGTGCAGGTGCCTCTGGAGTAACAGTCTTTTGGGTATATCCCCAAGAGTGGTATTGCTGGATCAAATGGTAGATCGATGTCCAGCTTTTGAAGTAGCCTCCAAATTTTTTTCCAGAGTGGTTGTACTAGTCTACATTCCCACCAACAGTGTAAGAGGGTTCCTTTTTCCCCGCATCCTCGCCAACACCTGCTGTTGGTGGTGTTGCTGATGATGGCTATTCTAACAGGGGTGAGGTGGAATCTTAGCGTGGTTTTAATTTGCATTTCCTTTATTGCTAGAGATGGTGAGCATTTTTTCATGTGTTTTCTGGCCATTTGATTTCTTCTTTTGAGAATGTTCTGTTTAGTTCACTTTCCCATTTCTTTATTGGTTCATTAGTTTTGGGAGAATTTAGTTTGTAAAGTTCCCTGTATATTCTGGTTATCAGTCCTTTGTCTGATGTATAGTTGGCAAATATTTTCTCCCACTCTGTGGGTGTTCTCTTCAGTTTAGAGACCATTTCTTTTGATGAACAGAAGCTTTTTAGTTTTATGAGGTCCCATTTATCTATGCTATCTCTTAGTTGCTGTGCTGCTGGGGTTTCATTGAGAAAGTTCTTACCTATACCTACTAACTCCAGAGTATTTCCTACTCTTTCTTGTATCAACTTAAGAGTTTGGGGTCTGATATTAAGATCCTTGATCCATTTTGAGTTGGTATAGGGTGGTATACATGGATCTAGTTTCAGTTTTTTGCAGACTGCTAACCAGTTTTCCCAGCAGTTTTTGTTGAAGAGGCTGCTATTTCTCCATCGTATATTTTTAGCTCCTTTGTCAAAGACAAGTTGGTTATAGTTTTGTGGCTTCATGTCTGGGTCCTCTATTCTGTTCCACTGGTCATCATATCTGTTTTTGTGCCAGTACCATGCTGTTTTTATTGTTATTGCTTTGTAATATAGTTCTTTTGACTGAGTATTGCCTTGGCTATTCGTGGCCTCTTGTGTGTCCATATAAATTTAACAGTAGATTTTTCAATCTCTTTAATGAATGTCATTGGAATTTTGATGGGAATTGCATTAAACATGTAGATTACTTTGGGGAGTATCAACATTTTTACTATGTTGATTCTACCAATCCATGAGCATGGGAGATCTCTCCACTTTCTATAGTCTTCCTCAATCTCTTTCTTCAGGAGTGTATAGTTTTCCTTGTAGAGGTCTTTCACATCTTTTGTTAGGTTTACACCTAGGTATTTGATTTTTATGAGGCTATTGTAAAGGGAATTGTTTTCATATATTCTTTTTCAGTTTGTTCATTATTAGTGTATAGAAATGCTAATGATTTTTCTATGTTGATTTTATATCCTGCTACCTTGCTATAGCTATTGATGATGTCTAGAAGCTTCTGAGTAGAGTTTTTTGGGTCTTTAAGGTATAGGATCATGTCGTCTGCAAATAGGGATATTTTGACAATTTCTTTACCTATTTGTATTCCTTTTATTCCTTCTTCTTGCCTAATTGCTCTGGCTAGGAATTCCAGTACTATGTTGAATAGGAGTGGAGATAGTGGGCATCCTTGTCTGGTTCCTGATTTTAGAGGGAATGGTTTTAGTTTTTCTCCGTTAAGTATAATGCTGGCTGTAGGTTTGTCATATATAGCTTTTATAATGTTGAGGAACTTTCCTTCTATTCCTAGTTTTCTTAGAGCTTTTATCATGAAATGATGTTGGATCTTATCAAAGGCTTTTTCTGCATCTATTGAGATGATCAAGTGGTTTTTGTTTTTGCTTCTGTTAATGTGGTTTATTACGTTTATTGATTTTCATATGTTGAACCACCCCTGCATCCCTGGGATGAAGCCTACTTGGTCATGGTGAATAATCTTTTTGATGTGTTGCTGAATTCGGTTTGCCATTATTTTGTTGAGGATTTTTGCATCAATGTTTATTAAGGAGATTGGCCTATAGTTCTCCTTTTTGGAGGTGTCTTTGCCTGGTTTTGGGATAAGTGTAATACTGGCTTCATAAAATGTGTTTGGCAGTTTTCCTTCCCTTTCTATTTCATGGAACAGTTTAAGGAGGGTTGGTATCAGTTCTTCTTTAAAGGTCTGATAGAATTCATTAGAGAATCCATCAGGTCCTGGACTTTTCTTTTTGGGGAGACTCTTGATTGCTGCTTCAATTTCATTTTGTGTTATAGGTCTATTCAGGTGATTAATTTCCTCTTGGTTCAGTTTTGGATGATCATATGTATCTAGAAATCTGTCCATTTCTTTTAGATTTTCAAATTTATTTGAATATACGTTCTCAAATTAGTCTCTGATGATTTCCTGGACTTCCATGGTGTTTGTTGTTATCTCCCCTTTTGCATTCCTAATTCTACTAATTTGGGGTTTTTCTCTCCTCATTTTAGTCAGGTTTGCCAGGGGTCTATCGATCTTGTTTATTTTTTCAAAGAACCAATTTTTTGTTTCATTAATTCTTTGTATGGTTTTTTTGGTATCTATTTCGTTGATTTCAGCTCTTATTTTTATTATTCCTCTCCTCTATTTGTTTTGGGATTTGCTTGTTCTTGTTTTTCTAGGAGTTTGAGATGTATCATTAGGTCATTGATTTGGGATCTTTCAATCTTTTTAATATATGCACTCATGGCTATAAACTTTCCTCTCAAGACTGCCTTAGCTGTGTCCCATAGGTTCCGGTAGGTTGTGTTTTCATTTTCATTTACTTCCAGGAACTTTTTAATTTCCTCTTTTATTGCATCGATGATCCACTCTTCATTAAGTAATGAGTTATTTAGTTCCCAGCTGTTTGCATGCTTTTTGTCTTTACTTTTGTTGTTGAGTTCTACTTTTACTGCATTGTGGTCAGATAGTATGCACGGTATTATTTCTATTTTCTTATATTTGCTGAGGCTTTCTTTGTGCCCTAGGATATGATCTATTTTGGAGAAGGTTCCATGGGCTGCTGAGAAGAATGTATATTGTGTAGAGGTTGGATGAAATGTTCTGTAGACAGCTACTAGGTCCACTTGATCTATTGCATATTTTAGATCTTGGATTTCTTTATTGAGTTTTTGTTTGGATGACCTATCTATTGATGATAATGGAGTGTTAAAGTCTCCCACAACCACTGTGTTGGCGTTTATATATGCTTTTAGGTCTTTCAGGGTATGTTTGATGAAATTGGGTGCATTGACATTGGGTGCGTATAGATTGATGATTATCATTTCCTTTTGGTCTATTTCCCCTTTTATTAGTATAGAATGTCCTTCTTTATCTCTTTTGATCAATGTAGGTTTGAAGTCTACTTTGTCAGAGATAAGTATTCCTACTCCTGCTTGTTTTCGGGGGCCATTGGCTTGGTAAATCTTCTTCCAGCCTTTCATCCTAAGCATATGCTTATTTCTGTCGGTGAGATGGGTCTCCTGTAAGCAACAAATTGTTGGATCTTCTTTTTTAATCCATTTTGTCAAATGGTGTCTTTTTATGGGTGAAATAAGTCCATTAATATTAAGTGTTAGTACTGATAGGTATGTGGTGATTCCTGCCATTTAGTTGTCTTAGTTATTTGAAGGTTTGATTGTGTGTACCTAACTTGATGTTACTCTCTACTGTCTTGCTTTTTCTTATCCCGTGGTTTGGTGCTGCCTGCGTTTTCATGGTTAAGTTGGGTGTCACTTTCTGTGTGCAGGATCCCTTGCAGAATCTTTTGTAATGGTGGCTTTGTGGTCACATATTGTTTTAGTTTCTGCTTATCATGGAAGACTTTTATTGCTCCATCTATTTTGAATGATAGCTTTGCTGGGTAGAGTATCCTGGGGTTGAAGTTATTTTCATTCAGTGCCCGGAAGATCTCACCCCACGCTCTTCTTGCTTTTAATGTTTCTGTTGAGAAGTCTGCTGTGATTTTGATGGGTTTACCTTTGTATGTTACTTGTTTTTTCTCTCTTACAACCTTCAATATTCTTTCCTTAGTTTCTGAACTTGTTGTTTTAATGATGATATGTTGTGGAGTAGTTCTATTTTGATCTGGTCTGTTTGGTGTCCTGGAGGCCTCTTGCATTTGTATGGGAATATCTTTCTCTAGATTTGGGAAATTTTCCGTTATTATTTTGTTGAATATACTATGCATTCCCTTCGCTTGCACTTCTTCTCCTTCTTCGATGCCCATGATTCTCAAATTTGGTCTTTTGATGGAGTCAGTGAGTTCTTTCATTTTCTTTTCACAGGTCTTGAGTTGTTAGGAATTTTTTCTTAAGAAAAAATTCTTTTTGACAACTGTAGGGATTTTATATATGTAAAATAATCAGGTATAAATCCTATTTTGAAGATCTAAAGAGTTGGTGATATTTAATATATAGTAATTGGCTGTTAATATTTTTGTTTGCAACAGAATCTTGCTATAAACAGTCACCCTGACTGGCTTTAAACTCAACTTATAATACTTCAGACTCCTGAGGGATGGTATTACAGCTGTGTGCCACACATATACATTTATGTGCATATACACACACACATATATATTATACAGTATATGTACATGTATTACACATAAAATATACATGTACAGTATTTTGTATATATAATATTATATTATATTGTAAAATCATGTATATATACACATAAATGTAATATTGTTCACTCTATAAATGAAGGAAATCTTGCTATTATGCTAAGCAAAATAAGTGAAACACAGAAAGATAAGCGTTGAATGATCTGACTTATATGTGCCGTCTAAGAAAGTTGAATTCATGAAAAGAGAGAGTAGAAGGGTGGTTCCCAGGATTTCGAGTAGAATAAGTGGTAAGATGTTTATTCAATGCACATAAGATGAAGATGTTCCAAAGACCTCATGTCTCGCATGTGTCTATAACTGAAACTAAAATGCAGCTGAAGTTTACTACCAGAATATATTTCAATCATTCTCAATACACACACACACACACACACACACACACACACACACACACAAAGATAACTATGTGAGGTGATAGACATGCTAAGCAGCATTACTTTGGTAGCTATTTCACAATATATACTTTTATAAATAATTTATTAAATATACACCTGTTTGTTTGCTAATTATACCTCAATAAAGGTAGAAATTTCTAGTTTGAAAGGTTTCCTTTTTATACAACAAACATCATATTATTGATGTAAAACTTACCAACATGTTTAATGCTATGAAAATGAATCTAATAAGGCAAGATATCCTTTTAAAAATTAGATTTATAATATAAATCAGAAATTAGTATATTCACATGAATAGTTACATTTTGCATATTTAAGCTTTATTAAAAGTTGTTATTTCAAAATAGCAAAGAAATCTTGTGTATATATGTAAAGACATATGTGTACAAACATGCATTCCTATAAATATACATGGATATATTTGAATTCAAATTTATTTTATTTCAAATTTACTTTAAAATGCAAGCTTTAAACCTGTCATTGTGCTTGATCTTTTGCCAGTGCTGATTTGCTCTTAAGGCAGTGAACTTTAAAGTGCTTTAAAAATTAATTAATAATCTCAATAAGCTCGTTATCATTGAGGATCTATTTTAGCTACACATTTTAATATTCTGTTTTTGTTGCAGAGCTATTTAGATATAGCCATTCATGGATAATAAGTCATTTATTCCTCATTAACTGTTAAGATGGATGTAGATATTCATTACATCCAGACAACAGACTCATTTAACTGCACACAGTACATGATTACATACTGCACGGATGACTAGAATACAAATTCTATGTCACATTAGTTTCATTTTACATACACATTTGCCAAGGACTTGGTGAAGCTTTTCTTCCTGAAAAATCCCTGCTTTTATTTTTAAAAAGAAATGACAAAAGAAGAAAGAAGACAACGAAAATTCTGTAACTTAGAAGGATGGTTTTCTCTTCTGTGATTCACAGGGGTTCTTAAACTGTAAGTTTATTTTTCCTCTTGGAAATTCATATCATAGTCAGCTAAACCTTAAGCCAGATGTGTTTCAGTTTTTAAATTCAGAAAGACCCAAACAAATCATCATGTTCACAATTCTGAACATTTTTGAGCCTGTAGTAAAATGCAGGAACTTATTGCCTCCTGTCAACAAAACATGGAATATCATTTCAATTATGTAAAAACATGCTAAAAGTATCTTTATATTGTATTTTATAATGTTATACTTTACAAATTAATGACACTATGTGCTAAAAATAATATTTCTCAAAATGAAGTATTTTTCACTGGATAGTTCTTGGTATTCATCCTCAATTTACCAGTGACAAATCACTTTGTTAAACAGGTGCTCTACCACTTCAGCCATGCCCCCAGCCCAATTATTTTCTTAACATGATATCCTGAGAGTACAAGCAATAGTGAGGCTTTACAAATTAAATTGGAATAGTATTATTCTTGTGTCTACATATTTTCATGGGTAAAAAAAATTATAAAAAGTATGGAAGGATATTAATAATTAAATTCAAATATTATCATACTGTATATTTGGCATAATTCCTCTATAGTTTTCAAAGTTATTTAAGAGAGGAATGCTTAAGAAAACTTCAAAGAAAATGATATTAACGTATAAGCATAGAACAATGTAAAATAAGAAAAGATAAAAGAAAATAAATTCCAGATAAACAATAGCCACAATGTGAACCAAGGAAAGGAGGCACCATAGAGAGGCAAACAAGTTAATCATAACAGGGAGCGTTTTCTATGGGCAATGACAGCTAATGTATTCTGTAGTTGAACAGGACTGGTTACAAAGGCATCAATATTATTTCAAGCTATGGAATCACCCTAGGTGCCACAAAACAAATGAGTGAATAACAAATATATGATACATATACACATTTGAATACTATTCAGCAATAAAGAAGAATAAAACTTCACTTTGCATGAAAATGGTTGTTAATGGAAATCATCATATTAATTGGGATAACACGTACATATGTATACATATAAAAATAGCATGATGAAACCCACTAAATCAGGGAGAATGAGGGATTATAATAAAAGCATGATAAAGGGTTGATTAGATTAAAGAATATTATATACACATGTGGAAAAATCACAATATAACTTCTTTGTACAACTAATTTACCCTAATACAAATAAAGTGAACACATCATTTTGATCAACTAAGAATAAGAAGGGAAAGGTGGATGGTTCATGACTGCAATCACTGCTACTCAGGATGCAAAAACAGAAGGATCACAGTTGAAGACTAGTCCAGCAGAAATCAGTGGGAAACAAAATCTGAAAAACAAACTAATGACTAAGAGGAAGGGGAGCATGACTAAAGTGCTACAGCACTAGCCCAGCATGCAGAATGACAAAAGTTTCACCTTGAGTACAGCAAAGAAAAAAAAAAAAAGAAGAAATAGCAAAAATAACAAGAAGGAAAACACCTAATTTCCCTTCATTCATTCTTTCTTCGGCACTCAATCTTTGTGCAGTTTCTGGCATCAATAATTGTTCTCCCTGAAAAATTATTTTAACTTTTCTTAGAGCATAAATCTGTCAATTAAATCTCTTACTTTTTGTTTGGATGGGAAACTATTTATTCCTCACATTTGATGGTTTGTTTCATTAAGTTTAAATTTTATGTTGCTGTTATTTTTTTCAGTACCTTAAGTATTTCACTCCTCCCTCTTTCATGATTTCTGATAAGAAATTCATTGCAATTCTTTTTTTTTTTTTATGGTTGTTGCTTTCCAAATAAGGTTCTATTTTTTTGGGTATATTTCTAGGCTTTCTACAAACAGCTTATTCCATCTTGAGTATGATGTGTCTAAGTACTTTTTCTTTCCTTTTTTTTTTCTGTTTTCTTTTCTTTAGTTGTACTTTATGTTCTCAGTGCTTCCTGGATTACATTTTACTTTCTGCCATTGATCTTGGCATGCTGTGTCACTGTTTCTTTTTCTGACCCATTTCTTTTTATTTTTTTTTCATTCATTATTCTGGTATTCTAATTACATATATGCATACATTTAGAAATATTTTTCAAGTTCTGAATTTTCTATTCTAGTTTTTCTTTTCCATTCTTTTTTTGTTCTTGTTCTTTTCTTTTATGAAGTTACTGTTGAAATGTTTTCAACCAACCTAAATTTTTCCCTGGCCATCAAAGGCATTGTGTAATTCTATTAAAGAATCATTTTGCTTTGCTTTAATTTTTACTGTCTCCTTTTTATGATTCATTAGATTTCTGTATTTCTCTGCTCACATTAAATATCTATTCTTGGCCCTTGCCAACTTTTTCTCCATTAGAGTCTTTACTATATTAAACACAGTTGCCATAATTTCCCTTCCTGGTAATTCCAACACCAGTGTCATACCTGAGTGCAAATCTTATGCTTGCTGTGTATTAGACTGTGTTTTTACCTTCACTTTTGACATTTTGCTCATGTGACATTTTATGTTTACCTGCTTAGCATTTGAGGTATGTTTAGTGTTTCCTGCAGTATTGAAGGATTCAAATTCGTCCAACATTTTTGCTATACCTTCCTTCTTTACTTTGAAATTTTCTAAGGACTTCTAAGAAAGAGGTTGTGTCTTGTGGTATGTTTAGTGAATCCATTAAAATATGTTTGGCCCTTGACATAAAGCAGTGGTGTTGGCAAAGGGGAAAACTATTCTGTAATGCTACGATTAATTCTGAATTTTTATCTTGAAGGTGTGACATTAAAAATCTCTCATGGTTCTCTCTCTCATTGACAGGATATCTCTGGTAAAGTCTTTTTCCATGTGGATAAGACATTTCAAATATTTCTCTATTCAAATCATATTGTCATCAAAGATTTTGTTAGAATTTATGCTTATTTTCTAAACACATTGCATGTTACTCCCTAAGCAATTCTTACAGCTTGTGATTCTGAAAGGGAATAGGAAATGTATATTTTTTATGAATTACATTTTAGTTGGTTAGAGATATGCAACCAACATTTATAAGTCAATGCTATCTGTTAAAAATTGTCAATCTTATTTATTAGTTTGTTTCTTAAATCTGTGGATGTTTTCTTATTTAGATAATGTTGTTAGCACATGAGGGTTGAAAAAAATGTCTGCATTAATGAATAAGACTCCAGAGTCAGACAGCAATGCAGTTTTTCTTCTGGAGAAGGTTATGCTACTGACATAGGTTTGGTAAGGAAGCACAAGTGTAAAGTTCACTTGGATTTTTATCCCTGGTGCAACATTGCCCCATTCTCTTATTAGTAGGAGTTGGGGCTCACAGTCTTTCTTGATTGAGTATAGATGAGATAAAGGGGAAGGTTAACATTTAACATACTGGGAAGCCTCAAGTTAAACAAGCATAACGGGCTGCTGCTATAACATGAATTTACCTGGGTTGCTAGTTCTTTGAAGGAAAAGACAAGTTATACTCCACATGAGGACAGTGCATACTCCCAATTGTATTTTGGAGATTTTTGCAGTTCTGAGGTTTGAATTCAAGCCACATGCTACTAAGCAGGCATTCTATATTTTGATGATTATTTGCCAATAATTCCAATATAAATAATTTAGTGAGTAAATTCTTGGTTTAGGCTTAGCTGAGTTCATTCTTCTAAATTAGATTTAATTCTCCTACACCTGGATATTTGTATCCTTCTCTTGGTTTAACAAGTTTTCCATTATTTCTTTGAATAAGCTATCTATCCATCTATCAATCTCGACTCCCACATGAAGTCAAATAAATTAAATATTTGCTCCATTAATGCTATTTCAAATTTCTCATCATCTTTGTTCATTCCTCTTTATTCTTTTATTTCCAATTCATTTTTTTTCTTTTTTTCTACTCGATGGTATATCTTCCTTTGTTAAAATTGTCATTAGTGTATATTAATTGTACAAAATGATGATTTTCATTCTGATATTTTCTTGCAGGTATATATTGTCCATTTTCTAAATGAACTGTTGTTGAACTCACTAATTTTTTTCCTCTTTTTAATCTATCTTATTGATGCCTCCTATCATGTTATTAATTTTGCTGATTGAATTTTTTGTGATGGATTTTTATTTTATTTATTTAATTTATTTAAAAAAATATTCATATATTCATATGTACATACAATGTTTGGGTCATTTCTCCCCCTATCCCCCTCCCCTACCATTTCCCCCTCTCCTACCATTCCCCCCCCCCATCACATACAGGCAGGTCCTGTTCTGCCTTTCTCACTAATTTTGTTTAAGAAAAGACACAAGCATAATAAGGAAGACAAAGAGTTTTTGCTAGTTAAGTTGAGGATCGCTATACAGAAATGTTACTAGGATTGCTTTCATGTACACATATGTCATGACCCATGTTAATTCATCTCTAACTGATCTTTACACTGGTTCAGTGTAAAGGTCATCTCATGATGACCTCTGTTGCTTTAAAGTTTCTGTATTAATTCCTCTGGAGTGGGGACATCAAATACTTTCAGGTTTTGGATTTTCTACCTATTCCTATATCTCCCATATGTGTTCTCCCCTTGTCATGTGGTCCCAGTCCAACCCCATTGCTGCATTTTCCCTAGATCTTAAGCCCACATATTATTTTCTAGGTAGTTTCTCAGTCTCACTGTGGTGGCCCTGATACTACTGGCCTATAAGTTACAAGCATGTGCTTGATTTTTTTTTTCCCCTGTCTTACAGGAACTTAATTCCCTCTGCCTCAACTAGTAGGTAAATCTCTTCATGATAGGTTTGTTGGAGTTGGGAGAGGAAGACAGTTTTTCCCTTCATGCTTTCTTCAGTACTCTTCATTATCAAGCACTGTGTTCTCTTGCCTGATTTCCTTAGCTCTTTAGCAAGTTCATGTGTGAATAGCTTTTGTACGTGTATGCTTGTTGAAAAAAGATCACAGGATCTTACTCTGCTGATATATTTGTGGACATATTTGTACTAATTATAATTTTGTGATGAACTATAAAATTTATGTACAGCAAATAAAATGGCTAATTTGTCAACTTGACTGGCAAGATTGAAAGATGCCTAAAAGATTTAGTAAAGCACACCTCTGGGTGTATCTGTGAGGGTTGTTCCAGAGATGATTAAATTATGAAGACTCTGACCTAATTAAAGGCTTAATCCATGGGTAGATACAAAATTTGAATATACTATCAGGAGGTAGTGGAAATTGTGGAAGGTGGGGTCTGTTTGGATGATTTTTGTCCCTGGGGATGCATCTTTGAAAGTTTTTTCATGCCCTGGAACTTTTCCTGTTTTTCATGATTGGAACAGACTCCATAATATGTGCCTCATGCCATGAGGGACTCTCCAAGAGCCCAGATACTGGCAGACATGTGACCATGGATTCAACCTTGTGGAATTGTGAACAAAAATAAATATTTCCCTGTATGTAAGTGGAAAAATGAGACCTGTAGAAACTATTCCAGGAATGGAGCAGGGGAGGATAAAGGAAAATGATTCAGGGGGTGAATTCAAGTATGTTATATTTGATAAATTTTAAGAACATTTGTAAATGCCACAAGGTACCCCAAACTGACAATAAGAAAAGAAAAAAAGGAAAGAAAATGACATATGAAAAAGCAAATAAATAATTAAATATTTACTCCCTTAAACTATTTCTCTCAACTATTTGGTCACATTGACATAAGTCTGATTAACAAAGGGAAAATGTATATGGAGAAAATGTTTCTTGTTCATAAAAGAAACTTTTGCAATGGCAACTATGAAACTTGCAAAGAGAATATTTTTATGGGTTTTAAATTGGGATATATAACTGTTTCTTCATAGCTAATATCCATGAGTGAGCTAAACGTGATCAATTTAGTGGTGAAATTATCTATTGACTTGAAAAATTTTAAGAATTTTTTCTATTGTTTTAAAATAAACATGTTTCACTTCAACATATCATATTCAAACATAATGACGTTTTACATGTCTCCATGTAAAAGACATTTGTCATGTCTTAAGGTGATCAACAAATAACAGTTTCTTACTCTTCTTAAATAGTGGTTTCAGTGATGACAGAATAGTGTTATTTAAAGTATTCAATATAGTATCAGTAAAATCAAGTTAAGACTCAAGATTATTATAACACTTTATTTTATATATAATTATGCATACTTATTATTGGAAAACAGAAACTCTATTGAAAGAAAACAAAATAATTGGATGATTTTTTCAAAACACTTTTTTCTAACAGTATATGCATTTTTACCATTAATGTTGAAATGACTTCTTGACTCATATTTAGATAAATATATTTTAGGTAAGGCAAATTTAATACAAGAGTAGAAGTTGTACTTTTCATGCTAATATGATAGTTTCTATACAATTGAAAACACACATTAATGTTGCTAGCATCTGAGAAATTCCTAAATTTTCTTCCTTCAAATTGGTGCTGTATAAAAGCTCTGGTGATTTTAACAGCTATTTTCAATTTAAAATGGCACAAACAATGTATGCACAGGTGAATAAATGAATAAAAAATAATAAAATAAAAAAAGCAAAAAAAATCAACCATAAATATGAAGATAGAAACAGATTTTAAAAATTGATTATAAAAGTACTAAAACTATAATGACCACATACACTAACATTCTTCAAATTTTCTCATAAAGATACTTACTTCTTTTAATTTTTAGATACATATATGTGAAAGTTTGATGTTATGGTTACTTAATATGACTGTTTAAGATCATATTTTTTAATTTACAAAGTTATTAGGCAGATATTAATATTTGTATATAATTGATATATAATGTTAAATAATGATACCTATAATTATGTATATGTATATGCATGGGTGAATATATATGTGTTTTTATATATGTATATATATATGTGTGTGTGTGTATTACATACATGGATTGTGTGTATTTTCTTTCCTCCAGCTGATTTGAAGAGGATAAAATTTAAAAATTCCTGATTGAGATGATTTAATTTTGATCCTACTTTGCCATTTAATAAGATAGAAGACAAACAGAAGTAATAATATAACAACTTTGACTTTCAATGACAGATATATCAAGGCAAAAGTGAAACTAGCTTGGCTAATCAGTCATATTTCATTTTTTCCCAATGATGATTTTTTTCCCTTCTGCTGACAAGAAAAAAATGTGCTTGGCTCTAACATTAAAGAACATATTTTATTTATAGCCAAGCAGGCTTGAAATTCTTCATTTCCAATCCCTGCTGAACTTTAGAGAAACCTTTAAAACTCAATTACACTTATACTAGGCTTTTACCCCAGCCTTCAGAGTCCAGAATTCTAATGCTCAGGGAAAAGCAAGCAGAGTTAAAAATCTACAAGACCATATGAAAGTCTTATGTAAGAGTTCTTCCAAAATTTTGATAGGAAAATATGTGGTCAAAATATCTTTCTTTGGGAGAAAATTTTGGTGTTATTCAACTTCAAATGGATACTGATTTTCTCAAGCAATAATTATCTATTGGGATAAATAAAATTTTCCACTTTAAAAACTGTTCACTATAGGGATGTCAATGAATTTCTCAGGTTACTTGCTAAACAATCAATCTTCACAACCATGAATCAATGTAACATCAGAGCAGACTACTGAGCAGTTATGCTTCCGTTAGAAACTATTTTCCCAAAGTCATTTTAGAACATAAATTCCTATGGATATTGCACTTATATTTTTAACTGAACCTTGAATATGGAGATATATTTTCATTATTAATGAACACAAATAATGATTTGGGGATAAGCACAGAAATCTTAAAAATAATATAGTGTATTATAAAATAATATAATATAATTATATAACAATAAAATTAATTACACAGGATGGCATTCTTTTTTAAGAACACATACATTGTTTCTTGAAAACACTAAGTAAAGAATGAACAAGGCAGGATTATATGATTGGTAAGATATAATCACCATTTTTACTTCATGAATGAGTACAGTCATTTAGCAAAGTAGAAAATATATTTTGAAGATAAAAAATGAGGAACATTGGGAATCACAAATGAGGAGAAAGGACAGTGGAAAATCATAGAGAAACTGAGGCACCAAAGAAAAGCAGCAAAATTTTCCAGGCCTGTCCCTATCTGGTCAGAAGAGAGAGGGGAAGCCGAACATGCAACCACAAGGTAAAACAGTGCCTGTTCCAGTGTTGAAGGATAGTCTCAGCAAAGAAACATATTCTATCACTCTTCTCTATTTTGAAAGCTGTAGTAATATATCATACCAAGAGTTTGCCTATTTTTTTGAGAAAGGACTGCTCTGAGGACTTAAATACAAGGAACAATCGTGAGGCAGCGAATTCTAAGAAAACCTGCCCTAGTGTCTGGGTGTCTAACAGCCACCCAGAGGTAGTTTTGGAGAGGAGGATGGTTTGACATGAACCCTCAGAGAAGTTCAAGCATCTGGAAGAACTGGAAGCAAAGGCTGCAGTGGATGGAGGCCCCACCCTTCCTGGTGAGGACTGAGACCCATCACCTGGTATCACACTGAAAAACGAATAAGTAAAGTCTTTAGTTAGCACAGTATTAGGAAGATAGTATGTGCCTCCTACTACTTCTGCTGACTATCAGGTAAGGCACCCCAAGTCCAGGCACCTTGATCACATGACTTCAATAACTTCCCTACCATAAGGAGGTTATGTTCCGAGAGCGATCTGAAAACACTGAAGGCCTATGCTAGGAACTATGTATCAGTTGGTGTTTGCTACCAGACAGTAATCAGGACCCTGAGCCCAGATCCTGTGAATAACATGAATTCCACAGTCTCCCCTTGACAAAAGCACAAAGAGGGAGGTGAACTGTGAGCAGGTATCTGTAGGCACTGAGATCAGCAGGCAGACTGCCTCAAACCCTCTGTTCTCTCCCAAAGTGTGCAGAACTCAGTGCTGTTTGATCCCCCCTTTCAATGACACATTTGGGGCCACCCCTAGTCTTGGATGCTTGTATGTTGCATACAAATTGGCAGACTTGTGGAGGAAGAGAAACCCTGCAAGGTCCACAAACTATTCAAGTTCCCTTTAGCTAGCAGTAGCTCCCATTACACAAAGAAGGAAAGCTTCTACAGTAAAAGAAGACCCAAAGTGGATAAGTGACCCCTCTACATGAAAATCCAACAGATTAGCTCTATTCTAGGAGGCTGTGGACCAGACCCAGTGCCCTATGAATATGAGCCAATGCTTGACTACTGAACCATATCCTAATTGCAGTGGTGAGAAATCATTCCTCATCCCAGACACTAAACTGCCCCTTCTGAACACTAAGAACATTTCAAATGAAAGACCTTGAATGGTAAAAACTTCCAATCAATGAATTAACATCAAATTTGCAAATCTCAAAATAAAACTTCAAGAAATATGAAAAAAGTCAAGGCAATGTGATTCATGCAAAACTCAATTACTTCACAGTAGCAAACAGTAAGTGAGTGAAATTTCTGATAAAGAATTTTAAAAAGTGATTATAAGAAAAATCAAAGAACTTAGCCAGGTCTGGTGGGTACCACCTGTAATCCTAGCTACTTGAGATGCTAATATTGGCAGGACTTTGGTTCAAGGCCAGGAGAGGCAAAAAGTTAATGACAGCACATCTCAACCAAGAACTTGGCAAGGTGGATGAGATCAGAAGGATTGAGTTTCTTGGCAAACTCAAGCCAAAAAATCTGCAATGGCCCATCTCATCTGAAAAAATCTGAGGACGGTAGCATATACCTGTTATCCCAGGGTGGTGGAAAGTATAAAATAGAATGATCATGGTAGAGTTCATCCTGGGCATAAAGTGAGAACTTCTCTCCAAAATAACCGAAATGAAAAGGGATGGCTATGTGGCTCAAGTGGTAGAACACATGCAAAAAAGCACAAAGCCCTGAGTTCAAACCCCTATACCACCAAATAAATAAATAACAATGGTCATCATAATTAAAGAAGACAAGAATAAATGCCTGTATGAATTCCAATAAAACTCAAAAGAAGAGCTGAATGAAGCCCAAAGTAATGCAGGAATAGTAATACTCATATTTGACAAAGCATACCTTAAACCAAAATTATTTGAAAGAGACAAAAAAGGTATCTTTATATTGGTAAAGTATACAATATATCAAGAGGAAATAGCAATTGTAAACGTTTCCACAGCAAATTTTAGCACAACACATTTGACAAAATAGTGATGGTATAAATCACTGGTAGCTTCAAAGACAATAGTAGAGGATGATCTCCATACCATATGCTAATCAATATATTGGTCATTCAGGCAAAAATCAAAAAGAAAATGTTAAAACTAAATGACACTCTAAATGCACTTCATAGATATTTAGAGATTATTCAATCCAACATTCAAAGAACATGCATTTGTCATGTAACTCACAAAACTCATTCCAAAATACATCATATTTTAGGACATAAAGCAAGTCTAAAGAATAAAAATGAAATTACAATAACTTCCTGTTGAAGAGGCTGTGTTTTCTCCATCATGTGCTTTTGGTACCTTCATAAAAAATTAGGTGAGTGTAGCTGTGTGGATTCAAATCTGGGTCCTCTATTTTGTTCTACTGGTCTTTGTATCTGTTTTTGAGCCAGAATCATTCCGTTTTCATAGCTATGGGTCTGCAGTATCGTTTGAATTTGAGTATTGTAATATGTCTAGCGTTGCTCTTTTTGTTGAGTATTGTCTTGGCTATTCGTGGTCTTTTGTGTTTCCAAATAAACTTTAGGGTAGATTTCTCAATCTCTGTGATGAGTGTCATTCAGAATTTCATGGAAATTTCATTGAACATGCAGATTGCTTTTGGTAGTACAGCCATTTTTACTATGTTGATTATACCAATCCATGAGCATGGGAGATCTTTCCATCTATAATCTTCTTTGAGCTCTTTCTTAAACAGTTTGTAGTTCTTGCAGAGGTTATTTACATCCATTGTTAAGTTTATTCATAGGTATTTGATTTTTTGAGGCTATTGTAAATGGAATTGTTTTCCTATAGTCTTTCTCAATCTGCTCATTGTTACTGTACAGAAAGCCCAAAACACACAATGGAGAAAAGACAGACTCTTCAACAAATGTTGCTGCGAAAACTGGTTATCTTCCTGCAGAAAACTGAAACTCAATCCATGCCTGTCACCCTGTACTTGTATCAAATAAAAGTTTACTAAGGACCTTAAAATCAGCCTTGAAACCTTGAAGCTAGTACAGGAAAAAGCAGGGAATATACTAGAAGCAATAGGCAAAGACTTCCTCAGTAGAATTCACGTGGCTTAGCAAACAAGAGAAAAGATTGACAAATGGGACTGCATGAAATTAAAAAGCCTCTGCACAACAAAAGAAATGGTCTCTAAATTGAAGAGGCCACCCACAGAATGGGAGAAAATCTTTACTAGCTGTACACTGAAAAGGGTCTAATAATCAGAATATACAGAGAGCTCAAAAAACTAAACTCCCAAAAAATCAATGACCCAATAAATAAATGGTCAACTGAACTAAATAGAATTTCTTCAAAGGAAGAAGTCCAAATGTCTAAAGAACATGAAAAAATTCTCACCAACCCTTGCCATAAAGGAAATGCAAATCAAAACCACATTAGGAAGCCACTTCACTCCACTTAGAAGAGCTACCATCAAGAACAGCAACAACAACCAATGTTGGTGAGGTTGCAGGGAAAAAGGAACCCCATATACTGCTGGTAGGTATGTAACTACTATACCCACTATGGAAAACAATATGGAGGCTCCTTAGAAAACTAAAAATAAATCTACCATATGATCCAGTAATACCACTCCTAAGGATATACATGAAGATATGTGACTCAGGTCACTACACAGGTACCTGCACACTCATGTTTATTGCAGCACTATTCATAATAGCCAAGATATGGAAACAGCCAAGATGCCCCACTACCAATGAATGGGTTAAGAAAATGTGATATCTAAGGGACTAGGTAGTGTAGAGTCTGGTAGAGATGAACCAATTCAGGTTGTAATACATATATGCATGTAAACAACACAAGGAATCTCCCTATATAGTTATATTTATCTCAAACAAGAAAAAAAGACCATGTTTTTCTTACTATCTTTCATGTTTTTTCTTAAACAAAATTGGAGAACAGAAGGGCAGAACAGGTTCTGCACGGAGGTGGGAGAGAGGTAGTGTGGAATGGGCGAGGTGGCCTAAATAATGTATACACATGTAAGTAAATGCAAAAATGATACCTGTTGAAATTATTCCAAGAATTGGGGAGGTAGGATGAAAGAGAGCAGCAGAGGGAATGAATTCAAGTATGATATATTTGATACATTGTAAGAACTTTCATGAATACTCCAATGAACCCCCACCAAGCACAACAATAATTAAAAAATGCAAAAAAAAAAACTTAACCTAAAAAAAGCCTTTCTGTTCTTTTTTATCAGACTACAATAGAGTAAAACTGAAAGTCATGAGAAAACAAAAGAAACTATAGAAAATATTCAAAAAGATGGAGACAGTACAATTTACTTTTGAATGATCATTGTGTCATAAAAAATGAGAGAGGAATTTAAAAATTCTTAACATCAAAAGAAAATGAAAACACAACTCTACAGAATAGTTGGAAGATAGCAAGGGCAGTGCTAAGAGGAAACTCAGTACTTACAGGTGACTTTATTACAAATGAGAAGGGTCTCAAAGATAAACCTGATGATGTCCCTCAAGTTCTTAGAAAAACAAGAAGAAACCAAGCCTAAATGCAGTAGATGGAAAGAAATAATAAATGTGGAGGCAGAAATTTAGGAAATAGAGATAATAATGATAAAAAGAAACAGTTTAACAAAAAGTTGGTTCTTCGAAAAGTTAAATATGACTGATAAACCTTAGCCATAACAAGCCAAAAGAAAGGAGAAGACCCAAACTATTAAAATCAGAGATGAAAAAGTGGATGATACTATGAATACCAATGAAATTCAAAGGAGCATTAGGGAACACTTTGGAACTTAATATTCGAATAAAATCAGAAATCAAGAAGAAATGGATAAATTTTTAGATGGATTTTACCTACCAAAATGAGCTTAGAAGATATGAATCATTTAAACAAATCTGTAACAGGAAATAAAATTTTTGTATTAATAAAAAAATTTCTCAACAATGAAAAACTTAGGAACAGATGAATTCTATGAAGAATTCTACAAGACCTTTAAGAAGAGCCAATACCAGTTACTTACTCTATTCAATAAAAAAGAGAAGGAAGGAACACAGCCAAGCTCATTCTATGATGCAACCATTATCCTGATATCAAAAGTAGGTAATGACACAACAAAAATAAAAATTACATACTAATTTACTTGATGCATAGATGCAAAAATTCTCAATAACATATTTGTAAACTGAATTAAGAAACACATTAAAAACATTATCCTCCATGATCAAGTTTATTTCATTCAAATGATTCAAGGATGTTTCAACATACACAAATCAATAAATGTAAGACAGGGTATTTACAAAATGAAAGACAAAAATCATATCATCACCTCACTAGATGCAAAAAAATATCCTGTGACAATATTTAACATCTCTTCCTGATAAAAGCTCTGAAGAAACTAAGAATAGAAACAACATACCTCAACATAATAAAGGCTATATATGACAACACTACTGCCAACATCTTCTAAATGGCAAAAAGCTGAAACCATTTCCTCTAAAATCAGGAAAAAGAAAACAGAGTCCTCTCACTCCTTTATTCCTCAATATAGTACTAGAATTCGTAGGCAGATCAATAAGCAATGGAAAGAAATAAAAGTGATACCAGTAGGAAAGTAAGACGTCAAATAATTCCTCCTTGCATTTGCCACCAATATTCCAATGACATTCAACACAGAGATTGAAAAATCTACCTAAAGTTCATTTGGAAGCACAAAAGACCACAAATAGCCAAGGTAATACTGAGCAAAAACAGACCAACGCATGGAGGTATCACAAAACCAGACTTCAAACTATATTACTGAGCCATAGCAATGAAAACAGCACCATCCTGGGACAAACCAGATATGAAGACCAGTGGAACAGAATAGAAGACCAAGCTATGAATCCACACAGCTACACCCACATGATTTTTGACAAAGGTACCAAATGCATATGATGGAGAAAAGACAGCCTCTTCAACAAATTTTGCTGGGAAAACTGGATATCTGCCTGTAGAAAACTGAAACTAGATTTATGGCTGTCACTCTGTACAATCAAATTGGGCTGTAATACGAATGTGCATAGAAGTGCCACAAGGAAACTCCATTTGTAGCTATCTTAAACAATCAAAATTTTCATTTTTTTTCTACTTCATCTTTTCTTACACAAAATTAGAGAACAGAATGGCAGAAGAGATCTTTCCTGGAGGCATTGGTACCAGTGTGGGGAGAGGAGGTGGAGAAAGAGCATGGAGGATTGGATATGTTGCAAATACTGTACATTCCATTTACCGTATGTAAATGAAAAAATGGTATCTCTTCAAACTATGCCAGGAATGGGGAGAGAGGGAAGATGAAGGAGAATGGTGTAAGGGGTGCATTCAAGTATGATACATTTGATATATTGTAAGAACTTTGTAAATGCCACAATGTATCCCCACCCAGAACACCAATAAAAAAATAACTAGTTTTTTTTATTTTCTGCGCTTGGATTCTGAATGGTATGGATCAGCTAGACATTTCCTCATAAAAAACTGATTGCCAATTTAATTTTAGGGAGCCATGTCCCACTCTATAAAACTACAGTCACTGTCCTCTCACAATTATGGTGTTCACAAGTTCAAATCTACTGCAGACTGGCAAATTTTTCTGACTCTAACATGACTATCTGATATTGCTCCTTCCATTATCTATCCTAACCTCAATTCCTGAAGAAATCATTTTAATTATCCTCATGTAGCCCCCAAAAGAAATTACCATGAGAAGTGCATAAATACTCTTCCTGACAGCTTTGCACCAGTAATTCAATAAAAGGATCATCTTGCTATTTGTCTTTGGGGTGTTGGAGGCAGGGAAAAGAACATTCTTAAACTGCTGTCAGATTTTCTGTCATCTATATATATATATAGTAAGCCTACCTTATTTGCAGATTCACTTCATGCAGTCTTGACCAAATGAAGCCAAAAAATTGATGAGAAAAAAATCAGAAGAAATTTCAAAAACAAAAATCAACGAAGGAAGGCTAACAATCAGTGTCCAGTGCTATAGTATTTCCAAGAAAAGAAAGGACTGAGACATTCTCTCTTTGTTATGTCTACTGTGAGAATGGTCACATCAGTGTAGAACTCAGTCTCTTTGGAAATGAATTTGGAAGAAGAAAGGGGTTCAAGTTGACAAACAGTATGTCAGTAGATAGGAATTGTCTCCAGCTGGCACTGTCTGGAGTCATCCATGCAACATGATCAAGAGCATTTCACTGAGCTTCATATACAGGATGAGGTTGTGCAGCCTCACTTCTCCCATCAATGTCATTATTCAGAGGAATAGATCTCTTGTTGAAACCAGAAATGTCTTGCATGGGATATAGGATTATATAACTATGAAATTTCTTTAGCTTTATCATAGTAATTCTTTTAAATTTATGTTTGATATAATATCAAAATAGTACTTTTCTACAACTCCAAAAGATTTTTTGAGGAAAATTTATGCTTTCAGGGAAAAGAAAGAGTTTAAACTTAGGGAGATTTTCCAGCTTAAAAAGGCAGCACTCAGTACAAGTCCTACAAAGGAGTATGTGCATTTTCTAGAATTACTCTTCTGATACAGTGTCACAATTCATTATGAAAAATGACACACAAAAAGAATGGGAAGAAACCAAAGATGCAATCTTGACCTAGAGTACTAGAAATCAGTACTCCTGGATCACCACGAACAGAGAGCACAAAGTTTGGTATGTCACTTAAAGACCATGAAGCTCAGTTCACTCATTTGAGAAACGGTGTTCACTTGCATTCTTATTAAATTTCTTTCAAATCTTATTTTCTTCTTTATTTGCTAATGAGAATGTTAAATGGGCTGAAAGGAAAGGAACAAAAAGTAAATTTACTTTCAAAACAATTACTAAATTCAACCATGTTCAAGAGTTTTGAACTCTATTCAAAGAGCAGTAAATTTCCTATGAAGATACAGCTCTACAAGTGCTTTATTCAGCTATAAATTTTCACAAAAGTGGGTCTTTATTCAGGAATTATCGCTTGGTAGAAAACATGAATGAAGACAATAAAACATTTTTCAAGCACAAAAACTAAAATGATTTTATTCATTTAACAATTTTTTATAAAATGCTTACTATTTAATTAAACATAGTATACTTTAGTAAGATGGAAATGAATGGATCATAATCCTTGTACTCAAAGATCTCATCATGTGGAAAAACCAAGTATAAAACTTTAAGAAATGGTAGAATGGCATAAATATGTGTAAAGATTCAAGCCACAATGCGAAGGAGTGGTTGGTTTGCCTTGGCTCTTCCATGAAGGAGATGTCATTTTTTGCTCAGTTCTATAGAATAGCTTGTTTCCTACTGGAAAAGAAAAAAGATAATAATTACTTTGGGTTGATGAAACAATTGGAGCAAAGAAAACGAGATATGACAGTGTAATGTGTCAACACAAAAAAGCATAAGCAACCTATGCAGCAAGGCTATGTTTTAAAATAAACATCCATTTTTAACCCAAGAAAAAAATTTAATTCCCACATGTGCATTACACAGCTGCTGTTATCAGTTCCACTCTATCAACAGTTGTGTTTAAATTGTCTTGGTATCTGCTGAGTGTTTCCCTGTACTGAATTTGGTGAAAATACTTCTCCCAAAAAAGCAAATTGTTCTCAAAAAGCAAGGGAAAGGTTAGTGTGCTTAACTTAAGCACTAACATTTTAAGTGTGTTGAAAGGCAGCATGTCCGTTGGGCGGCATTATTGGAAAAATGAATGAAGCACTCCCAGTACCATACGTCACCCATGTATCCTGACCTTGTGATTTGTTTTTCTCCAATGGTAGCCTCCTGGGACCCATAAATCTGCACATAGATAAAAGATATTGATATATTTCTAATCTACATGCAATTTACAATTTGCTAAATTCTAAGAAGCAAACAGCTACTTACAAATGTATACATACAAACATGAACACATTTGTATGTGTACAAACATATAGACTTAATTAACCTATGTAATACATGATTATCATAAGTGATGTGAACTTGAATTCTTTTTCATATTCCAAATATTTAAAATCAGAAGCAATGAGGGGAAACAAACAAAAAATCCAGCCCACACAGTTGTTTAAGTCATGGAAAAATAGAGACATGTTCTAATAGTCTCTTCAGACATAGAAACAAAGGCACTCTAATTATTCCTAGATGCAATAAAAATTAACTATTTGATCATATTTTATATATAATAAATCCATCTTAAGTGTAAGATTTTGCTTAATGCTAATTAGGCAATGAATTAGAAAGTTCATATGTCTGATTAAAATAAATTTTAAATATATATACAATAGTTAAAAATAAATATCTGAGTTGAAAGCCTTCTATTTCCTTGAATAAATGTCTGCCTAAATAAATGATGCTTGGTTCTAGTAGCAATAATACATGTAATTTTTTTTTTCATTTTTCTTTTATTATTCATATGTGCATACAAGGCTTGGTTTATTTCTCCCCCCTGCCCCCACCCCCTCCCTTACCACCCACTCCACCCCCTCCCGCTCCCCCCCTCAATACCCAGCAGAAACTATTTTGCCCTTATCTCTAATTTTGTTGTAGAGAGAGTATAAGCAATAATAGGAAGGAACAAGGGGTTTTGCTGGTTGAGATAAGGATAGCTATACAGGGCATACATGTAATTTTTTATTATTTCATTCATTCTCATATTAAATTTGAAATTTCTAGTGTCTATAAATGAATTTGGAAGATACAAAGATAATAAAACAAGCAAATTGACCCAGTATTGAGTTATAAAGCTCATTTGACAGTTTACAATCTTGTTATAAAACCTTATGTCTAAAGACTAGCCACTTTAATCAATGAATAAATTAGTAAAAAGTATCTGTGACAGAAATTCTTCACATTTGACTTTACAAAAAAAAAATTAAATACATTAATTTTCTGTACCACTGGACCATTTTTAACTCAAGAGTAAAATTATTAATTTCCTGAATAACTGGTAGTATACACTCTAAAATTTAAGCTAAAATTGATTCACTTTTAGATTATATTTTTAGGAATGAAAAAATCTTCCTAACTTACTGCTTTGTGTACAGTAAGGAATATAACCTGAAAATATACAGTCTTTACAATAAGACTTGATTCATTTAGATTGCTGCAAGTCATAATTGTGATTTTCTTTAATTTTTTCATCCTAATTTTTATTTTCTTATTTCTTTACTTTTATCTTTTTAATTATTGATATTTCAGGGTTGTAAAGTATTTTACTCAAAACGCGGGGTAATTTGGGTTACTAGTCAGAGGGAATTAGTATCTGGAATGTTTGTTTTAAACATAGTGTAATAAAAATGGTTTTCACTGCATTCTTTGATGCTCAATCTAAAACACATTTTCCCCTCTTAGTATGCAGAAGTGATGTCATAACTTACTCATAAGGAAAATTTTTAGTTTGACTGGAGGTAGTATTTTACTGAATATTTTTAACAGAAGTGAGAGGGTTTCCATTTAGGTTTGTGTCAAATCCCTCAAATTTTAAACAAGAAGAGGTCATCAACTTGATTATTTATGTATAAATATATTGATGTTCTTTCAAAAAGCAACCAATAATATTACAATACACTAACTCCAGAGAAGCCTGTGTATTTCACATTTATCAAGCAAAGTTTATAAAAGAGTACATCTCATATATACCAAAAGTGTACTTTAAAATTTGGCTCTTGACATTTTGCTGTCTAATCACACCTAATCTCATTGGTGGTATGTGGGGGTAGTGCTAACAATAGTTTAAGATATTTTTAAAGTATATCTATTTATGAAATAAATATAGTAGGTTTAAACGTGTGAAATTTCTGATACTTTATTATTATGATCAATGAAATAGAAAATGAATGTGGTACATTTTCTTGGATTTACAGATGATGTTATTTTTTAGTTAGTTTTGTGTCTCAATACATCGATATCATGCATTTATTTATTTAGAATTTGTTTAATTATTTTGCTAGATATACAAACTATTTTCCCAAAATATACAATAAATTATTTACCCAGTCCTCAATTCATTTACTTTGATGGTATTTTTAGTTTCTTTTATTTTTAATATCCCAAACAGTTCTATAATTGTTATCCTTAAAGATACTAATTTGTGCACATATGTGGAAAAGACTCTATAATAGATTCGAAGATACAAAGTTGTTATGTATACTTATTCCTCCTTTAAATTGTAAATTTATTTAAATTTCATCACCAGAAGACTATACCTCTTGTCTATATAATACCAAACCTTGGAGAAAATCTTTGAAGATTTATGTTTAATGTTATATACTAGTAGTTAACTATAGTTACATATGAACATAACATGAAATGGGTTCATGCATATGGTATACAAAATGCCATCATTGTGTAATTCATTGACATTTTGATGAATTTTCCACAGAAATTATTGCATTTGTGAATTAACTCTGAGATAATGAAAAAATTCTATCAAATGTTTGTTATTCATTCAATGATTGAAAGTTTTTAATTCCAATGTTTATTATTTATATTTGTAAATTAAAATAATTATTGAAGTTCAATAAAAAAGAATTATGTTAGTCCCTGAAACATGTATGTTTTCTGTGCTGTGCTAATTCTGCCTATACTTTCCTTATTCTAAATTTATTATTCAAATGATGTGCTTATGTATTTCCCTAACATTTTTAAACCTATGAAGTGAATTGTAATTCTACATTTTATAACACTTTTATTTGTTAATGTGAGTTGTACAAAGGGGTTCACTGTCATATTTCCATATATGATTACAATGTATCTTGGTCAAGTTCATCCTCCCCATCATTCTCCCTCATCAACCTTCTGATTAAAATTATTTTGACAGGTTGAATTATTCTATTTCTTATAAGTATATAAACTATATCAACCATATTCACATTGCTTTACCCTATCAATTCGTTCTCCCCTTCCCACTAATATCAAATCCCTAACACAACCTATTTTACATTCCTTTATTGCTCTCCCTTACCCTTTACACCTACCCCCAATTATTCAACACCTTTCAGTGTGTTACAGTTTGCACAAAAGTCAAAGTTTTAATTTCATAACAATCACATCTTGTGTGTGCATGTGTGTGTTAAAGAATACAATTTTATGACTAGGAATATGTATTAATTCTTTGAAGGTAAAGTAATGAAACATTATTTCTTTTCAAAAATAACATAAAGGATAAGCCATATGGATAAAAACAGCTTTCTGCATGCATAAATTCATAGCAAATCATGTGTAGTAAATATGTTATTCATGATAATAGTTAGTCTCCTATGTCTCAAAAACTATCAATCTAAATGTAAATTAATATAAAATGAGAGTGTCTTAGAAGTTATTCCTGTGTAATGTTTACTACTGTACTTGAAAATATTGTTCCTTCTGTCAACATCATGGAAAATTCAAGACAAAATTTACATAATGATTCTTCCCACACTATTTAAAGGAAATGTGTAGGAAACTCTGGAAGGAGAGAATTTTGGACAGTAGAAATATGTTTTGAAAACATTTTATAATTTCCTGGGAAAATTTGTGACATTTATAACAATTAATTTTCAAAATTCTTATACATACTCTGAGTACATGAAAAAACACTTCTTGTATTCTAAAATATTTAATTGTAATTCTACAGAGTACAATTTTTAAAAATCTCATATAGCAATAAATAAAAGGCAATGGGAATTCTAGTAAAGTATTAAAACAAATAAAGCAGGCATAAAGGCAACAAATAAACTTATTTGCATAATAGGTTAGGGTCACCTACTTTATCTGAAACTAATTGATCCATATTTTGAATGTCTGCAGCTTCCATAAAATAAAAGCTGGGGTAAGGACTGTGAAGCAAGCTTCTCTTGCTCCTGGTTACTATTGAACCTAACTGGGGGTGACAGGAAATGCAAAAAGGACAAATGATAGACAAACATGCATAAAGCTGGGGCCAGGTGTACTGGATGCTCAGATATAGATGCACAGCAGCTTCATTGCTTTTTTAATCTACTATCTCTTCTTTTACTTAGCTTCTTTTATTTATTATTCTCTTCTCTTAAAACCTTGTTTCTAAAGTCTTCTTTTCTATGCTTTAAAACCTCACTTCTAAAAGTCTTCTGTTCTTTAAAGTCTCTTTCCTTAGACCCACTCTGTCCCATATTTTCTCTTAGCTTTTCTTTAACATAATCTCTCTTATAGTCTTTGCCCTTAGACTTGTAGACAAACAACATGTCTAAAAACTGCATTAGCATAACTCTTAAAGTCTTGGTCCTTAGACTTGTACTGCCCTATGCTCTCTTTTGCTTTTCTTTAGCTTAGCTTTTCTAAAGCCTATGTATAAAGTTTTCAGTGCAAAAAGTTGCTCTGGTGAGGCACAGCAGCATAAGCAGTAGCCAATCAAAATCCCCCATCAAAAAGCCTCCACCAAAAAACCTCTTGTCCTCCTTCAGCTAGTCTTTTTATAGCCAGTGGTAAAACAAGGAGGTGGAGCAACAGTTCTCCAGGAGGGGGATGACATTGTAACAAGAGAAATCTGAGTTCCTGCTTCTCTGAAATTTAAACAACTAAGGAAAAGCAGCTGAGCTTCATCTTGCCTTCTTGCTCTCTTCTGCTGCTGGGGTCGTGCCAAACAGCCTCTCTCACGATCTGCTCCCCACAGGACTGAAG
The DNA here is from genome assembly GCF_047511655.1 of Castor canadensis. Classification (NCBI taxonomy): domain Eukaryota; kingdom Metazoa; phylum Chordata; class Mammalia; order Rodentia; family Castoridae; genus Castor; species Castor canadensis. The sequence continues at coordinate 154,639,467 of NC_133391.1, read as the reverse complement.
AAAATCAATCAAAATTTCTCTTTTGTTGTACTCTAAATTCCAGTGGGGATATAATCAAAAATGATCGTCTTTATATACTTAAACTTATTACAGGTAGTAAGAAATTATTAATTATTGAAAGGAAGGAAAAAAGTTAGGTAGGATGTGACAGCTTGTTGGCCTAAAAAAATGAAGACAGCATGGAATTTCTTGTTAAGACAGAAGACACTAAGTTGATATCAGTTATGGAAGTATAGGGAAATGAAGACCAAGTAACTGGTGATGAATATTTTTAATCAGGATGCTGATGACCTTGCCTAAAAAAATAAAACTGAAAAGTAGATCATATTAGAATTTTTATTTAATTTTCAAACTCTCATTGAAAATCATTTTTTATGGTTCAGAAGTGGTAGGTGCCATCTTTTCACTGCTTCAAAATGGACCATACTGTATCTGTTTCCACTTCACAGGTAATTTTAAACACACACACACACACACACACACACAATTTTTTGCCCAGTTAATTTCCAAACCTCAAGCCCCACTTTCTTCTTTAATTTTTTTATGAATAAATTCTCTTCATTCCTTCTATGAAAATTTGTATGACATTTGGTTTTCAGATAATTAGACTTTTTTAATTCATTTATTCACACGTGCATACATTGTTTGGGTCATTTCTCCCCTACCTCCACTCTTTCACCCCCTTCCCCTTGCTTCCAGGCAGAACCTGTTTGCTTTTCTACAGTTTCACTGAAGAGTAGAAATAAGCAATAATAAGAAAGACATAGCGTTTTTGCTAATTGAGATAAGGAGAGCTATACAGAGAGATTTCTGGCATTGCTTTCATGTACAAATGTGTTGCAACCCAGGTTGATTCATCCATAACTGATCTTTACACTGGTTCCTGATTCCCTTCTCATGTTGACTTCTACGGCTGTAAGGTTTCTGTGTTAATTCCTCTGGAGTGGAGACATCAAATGCTTTCATGTTTTGGGTTTTCTATCTAGCCCCATACATCCCGTACATGTTCTCCCCTTGCCATGTAACCCAAGTCCTACAACATTGCTGTATTTGCCCTAGATCTAAAGACAGCATATGAGGGAGAACACATGATTTTTGGTCTTCTGAGTCTGGCTAACCTCACTCAGAATGATGTTCTCCAGTTCCATCCATTTACTTGCAAATGATAAGATTTCATTATTCTTCATGGCTGAGTAAAATTCCATTGTGGTATAAATACCACATTCTTGATTCATTCATCATTAGTGGGCCATCTTGGTTGTTTCCATAACTTGGCTATTGTGAATAGTGCTTCAATAAACATGGGTGTTCAAGTGCCTTTAGAGTAACGTGTTGCATTCCTTTGGCATATTCCAAGGAGTGGGATTGCTAGATCATATGGCAGATCTATCTTTAGATTTTTAAGAAGTCCCAAAATTTTTTTCCAGAGTAGTTGCACCAGCTTGCATTCCCACCAGCAGTTTTCTAGAGTTCCTTTTATCCTCACATCCTTGACAACAGATGTTGGTGGTGTTTTTGATTATGGCTATTCTAACAGAGGTGAGGTGGAATCTTAGTGTGGTTTTGATTTGCATTTCCGTTATGATTAGAGATAATGAGAGTTTTTTTCATGAGTTTTTTTGCCCATTTGAATTTCTTCCTTTGAGAAACTTCTATTTAGTTCAGTTGCCCATTTCTTATTTTGTTCATTGATTTTGGGAGAATTTAGTTTCTTAAGTATCCTGTATATTCTGGTTATCAGTCCTTTGTCTGATATATAACTAGCAAATATTTTCTCCCACTCTGTGGGCAGTGTCTTTAGTTTAGAGACCTTTTCTTTTCTTGTACATAAGCTTTTTAATTTTATGAAGTCCATTTGTCAATACTTTCTCATAGTTGCTGGGCTGCTGGGGTTCTATTGAGGAAGACCTTGCCTATACTTATTGGTTCCAGTGTTTCCTGCTCTTCCATCAAGATCCCAATGACTTTCATCACAGAGATTAAAAAATCTACCCTAAAAGTTCATTTGGAAACACAAGAGATTGTGAATAGTCAAGGCAACACTCAACAAAAAAAGCAATGCTGGTGGTATCACAATACCTGACTTCAAACTATATTATAAAGAAATAGCAAAAAAAAACCCAGCATGGTACTGGCACAAAAATAGATATGAAGACCAATGGAACAGAATAGAGGACCCAGATATGAATCCACACAACTATACCCACCTTATTTTTGACAAAGGGGCCAAAAATGTACAATGGAGAAAAGACAGCTTCTTCAACAAATGCTGCTGGGAAAAGTGGTTACCCATCTGCAAGAAACTAAAACTAGATTCATGTCTATCACCCTGTACTAGGATGAACTCAAAATGGATCAAGGACCTTAATATCAGACCCAAAATTCTGAAGTTAGTACAGGAAGGAGTAGACTTGTTTTTAATAAGAATTTAATCAAGTACTATTTCTGGATTTTATTGTAGTGGATTTGGAGGATGCTGTATGTTAAAATTAATCAAAGTAAGTTGCATTTTTGTCACAGGAAATTAAAATAAATATTGAAGATGCAATGTTAGGATACATTTCAATTTTTCAGTGACTCATATCAAAAAGTTTCTCTTTGACTGCAAAGATGTTAACTTTCTATTAATTATAGGTTTATTTTTTTTCATCAAGAGCAGAATATCTGTACTCTAAAATTTGTTTTTACAAAAATAACAAAAGTGAAATCACTTTGAAAGTGAAGGTTAATAAATTTCATCAATTAAAAAATCAGTTATTTATCTGAGAGTCAAATTTAATAATTATTTCTCAATGGGTAAAACTATGGAAATATAGACAAAATAAGTGAAGCTTTGACATATGACCATTTTGTATTTTAGAACACAGTGCAGTATATTCAGTCATAAGATCTAATTTATTTTTTGTCAAAAATAAAATTATGAATTACGATTATACCTTCAGATATTGTTCACCTGTCTGAAAGTCTATCAAGAGTCTAGTGAAATGAGCACTGTCTTGAATTTGAACTTATTAAAATATAGATTTGTTATAAAACTTTAAACGACATGTATAGCTCTATACTACTTACTCCATTTCTTGTAGTATTCTATGGTGCTATTTTATAACACCATGAATGTAACTCTCTCATTCATTCAAAACATACATAGTGACCATCTACATTAACTCAGCTTCCCAACAACTTTATAGCTCTAGGCAATGCCTCCTTCCTCAAATATAATTTTCAAAGTTAACAAATCTAACTATTTGAGCCAGCAAAAAAACAAGAAAAGACAATTCTTTTGATCCATAGTAAATTCATTATCCATCATGTCACTGGCCCCACACGTGACAACTTTTTATAAGTACTGAAACCCACTACAGGTTCATTTCTACATAAGGAAAGGTAGAACTTCTAATTCTGAGTGCCTCGCAATGAAAACTTTTCTGGAAGTAGGGTCTCTACAGAAGCAACCATGTTAAATGAGATCATAAGCATGATCTGCTCTTGTAAACCTTAATACAATATAGTTTACTTCCATCTTAAGAGAAAAATTTGGACACAGAACTATAGACACCCATATGTACAAGAAAGAGAATGGGAGGCAATACATCTGTGAAGTGAGAGGCAAGAACAGCCTACCCTGAAGAAATGAAGTTGTGATATTACTGTTAACACTCAAAATACTGCACCACTAACTTTGAGCACAAGTTATTTATTGTCAAAATAAATATATGAATTTTATAATTCTTGAGGCAAACTTGTAAATTTATGTTGTTTTCACAAATTTTTTAATTAAACTGCCAATAGTGTCTTAGAATTTATATTTAGAAAAATCAGACAGTAATTTTTCTACTATCTAAATTTTAAAATTGTACCATTATAAAATGAAAGCATTTTAGTTACAAAATAATATTGGGATAATTAAGCATCATAATGGTTATGTGAATGTAAACTAACTTTATATTAATTTTGTGAAATCAATAGCATGTGATATCACATATGACTAAGAAAAAAATTTGTCATTTTAACATAAGCATGACCTTCAATTGCTTTTACATGCTTGAATGTATATTGTCTTTTTAATCAAATTATATCTTCCTGAAAATCATAACATAAATAAAATGAATAGAATATTTAAAAAATAAAATAAATTATATCTTTCCTACCTAAACCTGTATCAGGAGATTTAGTCTAACTAAATACAAAAAATTTTACTGATTTCAAGTAATTCTCTAAATAGTAATTACCAAGTTGGTTGTAATACTGATTATAATAACATTATATAAAGGTTTCCATGTGTCCACACATGGGTTTGTCTGTTTAATATCAAATTACCCTCATGTTTAGATGCCAATCATTGATTTTATTGTCACTGTTTAAATGATGCAAATCTAAATAATATAACTCAGATTTCAACTTTGGCAGTTTGGTTCCAGAACTCACTCTTTTAAAAATCAGGGAAGGATAATATATTCTTTTCAGAAAAAATTAATTATATAAAATTTCTGAAAGGAAAGGAATATAGTGGATTGTTAAAAGCTACAAAGTGCTTGGAGTTTGACTTCCTTACAAATATATATATATATATATATATATATATATATATATATATATATCACTGATTTCAGAGAATCATGCTCTTTCAGAATTCAAAATTCTGAAAGAATTTCTGAAAAGAATTTCTGAAAGAATTCTGAAAGACTGGCAGAGTAGTTCAAATATTAGGGCTCTGAGTTCAAACTCTAGTACCTCCAAGTATAAAAAGAATTCAAAATCACTATGATTAATATGTGTTATATTTCCCTTAAATGTCCATATTTTGTTTTGTCTGGATTTGTTCCAGTTCCTTATAAAGAGGGAAATATTTTCTCTTACCATCACCTGTTTCTTTTTCCTCTAATTGTCCCAAGAACCACATAAATTAGGACTTCTTACTACAGAAATTCCTTTGAAAGAATTTCTGTTAGAGAGAGGAAAGAAACCCCTCAATTGGTCTTCTACTATGAGCATCAAATAGTATTTATTGTTCATAAAATTTACATATATTGGTTGCATAAAATACAAAATAAAGATTTGTTTTGGTTAGGTGTGAACTTACATCTTCAATAATAAATTAGAATTTTAATGTTTTATGTATCTGAAGTATATTAATGACATGGTCTCAAGTTCAAAAATTACTATGACACTTCTCAAAATAATTTAAGATTTATCATAGAGTACTACTTTCACATTCCAGTCACAGAAAAGCAATTCATTTCATTTTTATTTTGGAAGAAATGTAATATTTGACATTTTTTACTTCTTAGGCTAATATAAATACATATCAGAATTGATATTTAGAGTTTTTCCCACACATAAATTTAATTCTTGCTCATGAAAAGCAGGTCAAATGTGGAGGTTCAGTGAAACAGTCTCTAATCTGAGAAAACTTGTTTGAAGAAAAATGTTTGATTCACCATAGCCTAACTTCTTTCTTTGGCTTGAACGTAAAATGTGTTTCAGTATGATTGCAATACCAAAAACTGGTAACAAATGCATGAATAACAGGGATCTTCCCCAGTCTACCTATTTTTAATCCTTCTACTCAAACATAGATGGATAAGGAAATTAATACAAACTTTAAAGAAAGGTATAAAGACTCACATAGTGAAAGTAATATATTTCTACCCAAAACAGAATTGAATCAAAATGCAGGAATCTTGAATACTAGTACTGGAGTGATTGCTAGAGTTAATTTGTTTTTGTTTTTGTTTTTTTATGGAAAGTATTTGTATTTTCTTATAGCTTAACTTAATCTTTTAAAAAGTTATAAAGGACATACAACTATGTGAGACTAGTATTCTTTTTGGAGATAAGGAAGATGAGCATCACACAGAAGACCAAAGCATGAGAAAAAAATGAAGAGACTGCTCTGAGTGAGAAAGAGGTTTCTATTGGGTCAGTGCCACAGTTTGAATTTTGTTTGGGTGTTTCTGTGTCTCTAAAGGATCCAGGTGTTGGTGGTGGTAACAGGAGTTATAAGAACCTTTAAGGGATGAGGACTGGAGGAAGGCCATTGGATCTTTGGGGATGTTGCCCTCAAAAAGGATTAATGTATTGCTTGTGGGATGCTTTGGTAGTTCTCACAGAGTTTGCTATAAAACAAGTTAGCCTGGTTCCTTGTGTTGTTATAGGCTCTGTTTTTCAGTTCAGAATTTGATCGTTCCTGTTGCTTACACTCCAATATTCTCCTTGGAGCCCCAGTTAGATTCTACTGTGCTGTTTGGCCTTCTATCTACAAGACTGTGAGTTTTCTACATATATAACTTCATAACTGTAGGAAGGTCTTTGTTGTTATCTATATTAAAATAGAAAGAAACTCAATTTTCTTTTGATTTCCTTCATTTGCATAGAAAATTCATATCTATTTCTGTTTCAAATTAATGCTATGATTGAAAGACAAATGACTTTGTATTATTCATGACATAAATATCTTATAGAGCAATATTTCTATGATGTTATACCTTGCTGTGGAAGAAATAGTTCAAACAAATACACATTAAAATACATTCCCTGGATTTTGGAATTGACAACTTGATTAATGTTTATCCATCACTGTGAATGGCAACTTAAATGGTATGCCAAGAGTTCTGCAATTACCATTATCCTTCTTATAAGAATTAAAATTAAAGAGAAAGTTGACAGCTTTCTTCTAGAGAAACTCTAAAATATATTTCTTACCAGACTCTAATTTTGAAGTCTTACATGCATTTATTTTGTTAATGATGGAATAAATGGCAAAACTCACAGCCTATTTCTAAGAAACAGTCATGGGAAGAGACTAAATTTTTTACCAAAACTTAACCAACAGGCCTTTCATAAGGTCATTATGAAAGAGTTCCATAAATTAATTGTTTTTGAAATGTGTAAGTAAAATGAGAGTAAGCACTTTAATGTAATTTAAGGGATTTGAACAATAAATTTTGGTTCTTGCTAAAACCTTATGAGTTTTCTGTAAATGGGTACCAACTGATGTTGTACAAATACATAGAAGTGCTATAAAGTGACAGTAAATAAGGTCCAGAAATGAATTTTGGTAATGACCAACATTGAATAGCAGGTAGGGGAGACCGGATGAAATCACTGGAAAAATCTATTCAGTGAAGAAAAGATTTATGTTTATAAGACAGTGAGGCAAATAGGGGCTAGATATAAGGGGACACATTAATAAATGACTACTAAGTAGTAGGCACTAAGCAGGAAGTTTTATTGTGCAATTGACCAGTAGATTCAATATAGAAGACCAAAATGTAGTATGCATTTGAAGGAGTTAGAAAAAACATTTTTTAACTTTTACTCTGTAAAGTAATAAATGTTTGAGAAGATAGTAATGCTTGACCTGATGAAAATATTATAAAATGTATGCATGTACAAAAATATTAAAAAGAATCCCATGTACATGCAAATTCTGATGTTTCATATATCAGGTGAAAACAAATTTTGAGAAAAAAATGATAATGGATTTTGATAAGTAATGCCTATGTCAAGTAGTGAAAAAGTGCTTGAATTTATGGATTATATTATCATTAATAAGAGATGCATCAGCCAAAAAATGGTATAAAAGCAAGAAAAACTGCAAATTCAATGCAGGAAATTGGTAAATGCTGTGACAGAAAATCAGAGGACAAATGGAAAAATGTCAAAACCAAGATTCTGGCACCAGAAGCCAATGCTATCACTACTCTTCCCAGAGTCAGGCATCAGGGACATATAAAGGAAGTTGAAATACTTTGAAGGACTTTCTTGACAAGAGTTAATGGACAAGCATTAGTGTAAAAGAAGATACAAATTCACTGCCACATAGGTTTTTAGCAGGTAGATGGGGGTGATTATCACTGTTCTTTGGTAGAGAACCCCTAATGAGCTGCATAGGAAAAAGAAACATACATGGGAACAGATAGGTGACACTGTTGAATGGGAGTGAATGGTTAAGTAGTACAACAAAAACTTTCAATGGTAGTGTTTTCAGAGGCACTCATTAACAATTTCAAAGGATGCTGCAAGGCCAAAATCACTTTGATAAGTTTAATTACCTCAATTATGTCCAGTTAATGATTTTCATTCCCTATCCTTTGCTTTTTTATTCATGTCTCTTAGAGTAAGTACACAAATAAGCTATTTGCTCCCAAATTTAAAGTCTGGTTCATAAAACACATTTTACTTTTGGGAAAATCCAAATTAATGAAATGAGAGCTATACTAAAAGTAGCCCAAGAGGGCAAATTCTCAGGATAGGATTTTTCTTCTATGTCAATGACAGATGAGTTAATAATAATCACTGAGGCGTGTGTTAATAATTGATGTGCTAAACATGGCAATGATTATTTATAAAGACCCAACTCTCATGTGTCTGGAGTCGAGACTGTGGTAAAAATCACATTCACAATATTCATTCTAGCAATCTATATACACAGTATTTTTCAATACCTTTCTTCAATGTTTTATAGTTTTCATTATAGAGGTCTTTTGCATCTTCTGTTAAGTTTATTACTAAGTTCTTTATTTTGTAATCTACATGTTTAATGCAATTCCCACCAAAATTCCAATGACATTCATTAAAGAGATTGAAAAATCTATGGTGAAATTTATATGGAAACAAAAGAGGCCACGAATAGCCAAGGCAATACTCAGTCAAAAGAACTATATTACAAAGCAATAACAATAAAAACAGCATGGTACTGGCACAAAAACAGATATGATGACCAGTGGAACAGAATAGAGGACCCAGACATGAAGCCACAAAACTATAACCAACTTGTCTTTGACAAAGGAGCTAAAAATATACGATGGAGAAATAGCAGCCTCTTCAACAAAAACTGCTGGGAAAACTGGTTAGCAGTCTGCAAAGAAGTGAAATTAGATCCATGTATATCACCCTATATCAATATTAACTCAAAATGGATCACAGATCTTAATATCAGACCCCAAACTCTAAAGTTGATACAGGAAAGAGTAGGAAATACTCTGGAGTTAGTAGGTATAGGTAAGAACTTTCTCAATGAAACCCCAGCAGCACAGCAACTAAGAGATAGCACAGATAAATGGGACCTCATAAAACTAAAAAGCCTCTGCTCATCAAAAGAAATGGTCTCTAAACTGAAGAGAACACCCACAGAGTGGGAGAAAATATTTCCCAGCTACACATCAGATAAAGGAACTGATAACCAGAATATATAGGAATCTTAAAAAAACTAAATTCTCCCAAAACCGATGAACCAATAAAGAAATGGACAAGTGAACTAAACAGAACTTTCTCAAAAGAAGAAATTCAAATGGCCAAAAACACATGAAAAAATGCTCACCATATCTAGCAATAAAGGAAATGCAAATTAAAAGCACACTAATATTCCACCTCACCCCTGTTAGAATAGCCATCATCAGCAACACCACCAACAACAGGTGTTGGTGAGGATGCAGGGAAAAAGGAACCCTCTTACACTGTTGGTGGGAATGTAAACTAGTACAACCACTCTGGAAAAAAATTTGGAGGCTACTTAAAAAGCTAAACATTGATCTACCATTTGATCCAGCAATACCACTCTTGGGGATATACCTAAAAGACTGTGACACAGGTTACTCCAGAGGCACCTGCACACCCATGTTTATTGCAGCACTATTCACAATAGCCAAGTTATGGAAACAGACAAGATGCCCCACCACTGACAAATGGATTAAGAAAATGTGGTATCTATACACAGTGGAATCTTATGCAGCCATGAAGAAGAACGAAATGTTATCATTCGCTGGTAAATGGATGGAATTGGAGAACATCATTCTGAGTAAGGTTAGCCTGGCCCAAAAGACCAAAAATCATATGTTCTCCCTCATATGTGGACATTAGATCAAGGCCAAACACAACAAGGGGATTGGACTTTGAGCACATAATAAAAGTGAGAGCACACAAGGGAGGGGTGAGGATAGGTAAGACACCTAAAAAATTAGCTAGCATTTGTTGCCCTTAACGCAGAGAAACTAAAGCAGATACCTTAAAAGCAACTGAGGCCAATAGGAAAAGGGGACCAGGAACTAGAGAAAAGATTAGATCAAAAAGAATTAATGTAGAAGGTAACACACATGCACAGGAAATTAATGTGAGTCAACTCCCTGTATAGCTATCCCTATCTCAACCAACAAAAACCCTTGTTCCTTCCTATTATTGCTTTTACCTCTCTCTACAACAAAATTAGAAATAAGGGCAAAATAGTTTCTGCTGGGTATTGAGGGGGTGTGGGGGAGAGGGAGGGGGCAGAGTGAGTGGTAAGGGAGGGGGTGGGGGCAGGGGGGAGAAATGACCCAAGCCTTGAGACAGAGAGAGAAATGTCTTTCCAACATTATTCACCATGCTGAAATACAAGCAAATCTTGTGAATACTTAGTTGTCACACAACACCTTTTAAGGCATTGACCTAAAAGAACTTGTCCACCAAATGAAATCATTTTTAAAAGAGGGAAATCAGATGGTTCTAAACCAAAGATACCTTAAGAATAAATGGGACCTGGAACTACACCACTTTTCATTCTGCTAAAGTTAAATACATCCCAACCCATGATAAAGATCAGAGAAAAATAATTGCATGCACTAATAAATATTGAAATTGAAGCCAGGTGTGAGGTCTCATGCCTGTAATCCCAACTACTTGGGAGGTAGAAATCAGGAAGATCACAATTCAAGGTCAGCCTGGCGAAAAGTTAGGCAGGACCCCATTTCAAACAATAAACTGGTCATGGTGGTTCTCACCTGTTGTCCCAGGTACATGGAAAGCATGAATAGGAGGACTGAGATCCAGGCTGAGACCCTACCTGAAAAATAAAGCAAAAAGGGCTGTGGGCTTAGTTCAAGTACTAGAGTGCTTGCCTAGCAAATGTGAGGTCCTCAACAATACCCAATATATATATTTATATATTATAAATACCAAAATCACTTTTGAAATGCAATCTTGTTACTTCAGAATCCTGGTGAACCCACTTCAAATCTACCATCAAGTACAACTTTTTTTTTCTCTTCTTTTGATATACCAAAGAGAATTCCCCAAGTTTCATTGGAGAACAATTCAGGTAATAAATTTCAAGACGTACCCCTCTGAGGCTAAAAGAAAGAAAGAGTGTGCCTGGAGAAAGTAGCTCAACACAGGGAAATGGCTATGAATAACTGTATAAATATGAGAAAAACAACTTAAAAATGTTCATCTCCCAGATCCTCCAACTTTATTAAATATCTTTGTCCTTAATTCCACCCACAGGCATGACATGACCTTCTGCTATCAAAAAGAACTGCATCATAATAATGTAATTTGTCAGAACCCATCATAATGAACTCCCCATGTATTGGAAGCCAAAATGACCTTTCCTGGCTAATATTTATCTTGTTTTTCTCCCACAAAAGGAATCACTGGGCATTCTTTTTAAATTCATTAAAAAAAAGAATCCATCAGCCAAAAAAAAAAAAAAAGCTGCTCATTTTTGTGTGATGATTTTTTTATCCTACTTCTTTCCCAAAATTGTTTTCAGATCTAAGAGCTTTAGTGGTGGAGTCTTTAGGCTTTTTATGTATAGGATCATATCATAGCAAATAGGGATAATTTGACTTCTTTATTTTCTACCTGCATATGTTTTCATTTTCTTGCCATATTATTTTGGCTAGATAGTCCATCAGTATGTATAATGTAAGAGTGGAGAGAGTCAAAACCCTTGTCTCCTTCTTGATTTACAATAGGGTAGGTACCCAAAAATTGATGATTAAAGAAAATACGTTGCATATATGAAATGGGGTATTATTCAGTCATGAAGATGAAGTTGTCTTATTTTCAGGAAAATGGATGGAATTGGAAATCACTATTTTGTGTGATATATGCCAAGATTGGGAAAAATATTGCACTTTTTGCTCATATGCAGAATCTAGACCTAAAAAATTATTATGATATGAGTGTAAAAGGGGGACTGTTTGGAGAGGGAACCAGTAGGTGGGAGAAGAAGAAAAGTAGAAGGTGATGGAGGAAATTAATGTTATGGAATTACAGTACATATGAAAGTGACACAATGCAACACCAAAATCTATTAAAAAGGAGGAGGGTGGTGATGAAGAAAGAGTAATATACATTGTGTGAATTTGATCAAAATATATTATATACATGCTGTAAATATCAAAATGAAAGCACTTTGAAAAATTAATTTATGGTGTTAAACATTTTTAAAAGTCACATTCAGATGTCCAACCTTGATACATTTACTTTGTGAAGGTTAGAATGCTCCAATAGAAAGGCTTAAAGTTATCATTGCTAAACTATAGGATTTTGGGTGGTGATTTCTGAGAACACGGAAGTTTCCTGAAATACCTCCAACTGTCTAGGAGAGGACAATGAACTCTCTCTCCCCACTAACATGATGAAATCAGCTTCGTTCCTGGACACAGATTTCTTGATGATCCTCACCTGTCTACTCTCATGGCATTCATACTAATGATTTCAAGGTCAAAATATAATTACAACTTGAAAGAAAATATTTTACAATCAAAAGAAATTGTTTTTGGCTCATAATCTAATACAATAAAAATAGAAATATAATCCATAAAGGAATGGATCTCCTATAGTACTGGACTAAGATGAAAAACTAGTTGAAATTGATAAACAGAAAGAAGAAAGTAGAATTGGACCATGTGATCTATTGTGTAAGCATAGACAATGAAAACAGGTCTAATGAAATAATTAAATTGGTATAATATTAGAAATACTAATTTATTAACTGATGAATTGTCTCTATTACATTTTTAAACCCATAAATAATTACATTCAGCTACCATTACAAAATAATTTCTAAATAAATTAAAACATCTATATACATATAAACACAATTGAAAAATTATTTCCTATGTTGCTAAAATATATATATCATCAAACAAAATTTTTATAAGTAATATCATTGAGAGTACTAAGAAAACAAACTATTTTTGATTCATACTAATAACCTGTGCATACTACATTTTTATTGCTATTTTCCCATAAAACTTTTGTTCCCATGTATGGCCTTTTATTTAAATTTTTAAATACAAATTATTAGCAATCTTCATGAATTGGTGACTTGAAATCATTGACACTTTCAAATTACTCTTCTGTAAAAACATATTTTTAAATGAAGAAAATATTCTCCTTAGAGAATACAGGTTTCACATGTACTGAGAGCAAATTTTGCTACATGGCAAATATTCTTGCTTCATACACTGACATATTAAATTGTGCAAATATTTATAGTTAAGTATTTTCATAATGGTTTTTTATATCTACTCAAAAATTTTAAAACTTTTAAGATAAATATTTCTATAAATAAAATATCCTTAAAAAATTGAGTATATTATTTGATTTTAGATCCTGCAAACATGGAAGGGTATTCAATTTCATTCACCTGGCATGACAAAAAACAAGTACAAAATGCTGTACCAAAAGATTATTCTTACAAGTTGAAGTATGAACAGTCACAATTACAAATTTCATTAAAATAACCTGTATTTTTTTTCAGGAGGACTTGGATTTTTTTTTAATCTTTATTTGAGTTTCTTCCCATTTTTGAACTGTGCTTTCATTAATTTGAATTTCCTGAACACTTCAGCTATAGGCTTGATGCACTATTTTTTTTTAACATCTTGATCTAAAGTGCCCAACTTTTAAGAATTTGTTTAATTCTTTTACCAATGAATTACTTCAACATCTGTCATTTCTGGACTCAACTTATTTGAAAGTGATATTCATTTTTTAAAATTGAATGTGGGCAGATAAAACATTGATAATCAGAAAATACAAGGAGCTCAAAAATTAAATTTCCAAAACAACAAAAGGCCTAATAAAGAAATGGACAATATGCTAAAAAGAGTTTTTTCAAATGAACAAGTTAAAATGGCTAAAAAAGCATGAAAAAAAGCTCAACATCCCTGGCCATAAAGGAAATGTACATCAAAATCACATTAAGATTCCACCTCATTCCTGTTGGAATGGCTACAATCAAAAACACAATGCAAAAAAATGTTGGCAAAGATATGGGGAAAAAGGAACATTCATACACTGTATGTGAGAATGTAAATTAGTATAACCACTTTGGAATACAGTAAGGAGACTCATCAGGAAACTAAAACTAAATCTGTCATAAAGATCTTGCAATTCTTCTGTTAGGGATATACCTGAAAGAATATAAGTCAGGTTACAATAATGGCAGCTGCACACCCATATAAGCAAAGCTTCTGCTTATATGCCAATACCAGGACTGGATGACAGAGGAGTAACTCCAGAATTTAAATGAAGATTCAAATTCTTTTGTTCCTGAACCTAGTTTTTGTTTTTTTATTGTTATTTTTTTCCTGTTTGGCTTTTTTTGTTGTTGTTTGTTTTACTACTGTGGGCTTTTTATTTTTATTTTTATTCCTATTTTCTTTCTATACTATCAACTTGACCATCACCATCTTCTCATCCCTACTCTCATCCCCTTCACTTTCTCTTTAGCACTTTTCCTGTGCTGAAGTCCATTGCTCTCCTGCCCAACTACTCTTTTTGTCCCTTCTCATCCACTCTTTTCCCCGCCCATCTTCCCTTCCCATTCTCCCTAAACCTGTCATGACTACCCCACCCTCCTACACACTCACCACCAGTTGACCAACATACTATACCAACTTCACACAACCCCAACCCCTACAATCCCCAACACAAGCACCCTACTATGACAGAAAAATACCCAAACACACACAAGGGCCACAAACCCAAAAGCCCCCATATTGCTGCCCTCACTCACCCACCCCACTTCCCAACTCCACTTTTAGTGCCAACTTAACCAACTCCCCAAATTTCCATAGCTAGCCTAATGAATGTTAGCCCCCCAATTCTCACTGATTATAGATATTCCCAACAAGGAGTCTTCTATATAATATATAAACAACTGGTCTGGTATTGAACCTGTGAATTAATTATTGCTAAATTACACCTACAGACCAGGGACAAAAATAGCACACCAACCTAGCTAACAACCAAGACAGCCACAACACAAAAATTAAATCAAAGGAAAGAACACAGGTGACTAAAAACACTAACTAGCCTATCAAGAACATAGTGGCACAGTACTAAGTAGAACGAAGAGAAAAAGAAGAAAGGATGAAAACCAATTTCCACAAAATAAAATTTAATACAGGATTCAAAGGGAAATAAAGAAAATGGATATCTAATTGCTGACCCCAACAAAACAATGATAAATGACACTAAGGGCACATCAATGCCCACAAAAACACCCTCAAAGAAGAAATCCTGAAGGAATCACTGAAAATATAATGGAGAAGAAACTAGACATGGCTAATCAAAATGTATAAGATGCACTCAAGAAATTTCAAGACACCAAAAATAAAGAATATGAGAAGACACAGAAACAAATAAATGAACTCATAGGACCCCTAAATAGACACCAAAGTGAGACAGAGAACACCATACATAGATAAATAAATTAAAGATAAAATAAAAAATATTAAAGAGGAAATGACCTAAGATATGGAAAATCTTAGAAAAAAGAATCAAACAGAAACACAAAACACAGTAGAAGGCCCCTCCAGCAGACTAAAACAATGGAAGATGGAATTTCAGAATGCAAATATAAAATAGAAATTAAAGAAAAAAACTGAAGAAATGTTAGTCAAACAACTCAAAGGCTGTGAAAGGAATATGCAAGAACTCACCAGCTACCTCAAAAGACTAAATCTGAGAATCATGCACCTGAAAGAAGAAGAGGTCCAAGCAAAAGGGATTTGTAATGTATTCAATAAAATAGTTACAGAAAATTCCCCAAATCTTGAGAAAGTTTTACTCATTCAGGTACAGGAAGCCTCCAGGACACCAAACACACTTGACCAAAATAGAACTACCCAAGTACATATTATCATTAATAAAATAAGCACAGAAATGAGACAAAGAATACTGAAAGCTGAAAGAGAGAACAAATAAATACCATATAAAGGTAAACCCATCAAAATCACTGTAGATTTCTCAACAGAAACCTTAAAAGCAAGAAGGGCATGGAATGAGTTACTCCAGGCACTGAATGAAAATAACTTCAACCCTAAGACACTTTACCCAGCAAAACAACCATTCAAAGTAGATGGAGCAATAAAAATCTTCCACCATAAGGAGAAAATAAACAATGTATGACTGCCAACCCACCACTACAAAAGATTCTCCAAGGAATTCTGCACTCAAAAGACGCAAGCAAACAGAAGCATGAAAGGGATGTATAGTATCAAGCCAGGGGAGAAGAAAAGACAAGGAATCAGAGAGAAGCACTGATTTAGCTGTGCACAATCAAATCCTTAAACAACTAAATGGCAGAAATCACCACATACCTACTAATATTAATACTGAATGTCAATAGACTCAACTCCACCATTGAAAGACACTATTTGGGAAACTGGTTTAAAAGGAAAGATCCATCAATCTGTTGTTTAAAGGAGACCCATCTCATTTACAGAAATGAACCCTGGTTGAGAGTGAAAGGCTGGAAGAAGATTTACCAACCCAATGGCCCCCCAAAACAGGCAGGAGTAGCAATATTTATTTCAGACAAAGTAGACTTTAAACTTACATTGATCAAATAAGATAAAGAAGGACACTTCATACTAACAAAAGGGGAAATGCACCAACAGGAAATAACAATTATCAATCTATATACACCCAATATCAGTGCACACAATTTCATCAAACATACTCTAAAGTACTCAAAAGCATGTATAGATTCAACACAGCAGTAGAGGGAGACTTTAATAACCTCTATGACCAATACATAGGTAATCCAAATCAAAAATCAGTGAAGAAATTCTAGAACTAAATCGCACCACAGATCAAATGGACCTAGCTGATGTTTACAGAATATTTCATCCAACATCTGTACAACATACATTCTTCTCAGCAGCCCATGGAACTTACTCCAATATTGATCACACCTTAGAGCAGAAAACCTCAGCAAATACAAGAAAATAGAAATAATCCCATGCATTCTATCTAATCACAAGCATTAAAATTAAAACTCAACAATGAAAATGACAGCAGAAAATATGAAAAAAATTGGAAGCTAAATAACACATTGCTCAAAGAACACTGTGTCATTGATGAAATAAAAGAAGAAATTAAAAGGTCCCTGTAAGTTAATAAAAATGAAAACATGACCTACCAGACCCTATGGGACACAGCAAAGGCAGTCCTAAGCGGAGAGTTTGTAGCCATGAGTACATATATTAAGAAGACAGAAAGATCTCAAATAACCCACTTAATGCTACATCTCAAAGTCTTCAAAACCCAAATCAAGCAGGAGAGAATTAAGAAAAACAAGGGCCAAAATTAATGAAATAAAGAAAAAACAAGACACAAAGAATTGACAAAACAAAAAGCTGGTTATTTGAAAAAATAACATTGACAAAACCCTGTCTAATCTGACTAAAATAAGAAATGCAAAAGGGATGATAAGAAACACCAAAGAAATCCAGGGAATCATCAGAGTCTGCTTTGAGAGCCTATATTCTAATAAATTAGAAAAACTTGAAGAAATGAACAAATTTCTAGATACTTATGACCATCCAAAACTGAACCAAGAGGATATTAATTACCTAAATAGAACTGTAACACAAAATGAAAGTGAAGCAGCAATAAAAAGTCTCCCATAAAAGAAAGGTCCAGGACCTGATGGATTCTCTGATGAATTGAATCAGACCTTTAAAGAAGAAATAATAGCAGCTCTTAAAATTTTCCACAAAATAGAAAGGGAAGGAATACTGCCTAACTCATTCTATAAAGCCAGTATTACACTCATCCCCAAACCAAACAAAGACAAACCAGACAAAGTTCTCCAAAAAGGAGAACTATAAGCCAATTTCCTTAATGAACAGTCATGCAAAAATCCTCAATAAAATAATGACAAACCAAATCCAACAACATGTCAGAAAGATCATTCACCATGTCCAAGTTGGCTTCATCCCAGTGATACAGGTATGGTTCAATATATACAAATCAATAAATGTAATACAGCACATTAATAGAAGCAAAGACAAAAACCACTTGATAATCTCAATAAATGCAGAAAAAAACTTAGATAAGATTCAACACCACTTCACAATAAAAGCTCTAAGAAAATAGGAATAGAAGGAATGTTCCTCAACATTATAAAGGTTATATATGACAAACTTATACTCAACATCATTTCCCCTAAAATCAGGAATGAGTGAAGGGTGCCAACTCTCCCCACTCCTATTCAATATAGAATTCCTAGCCAGAGCAATAAGGGAAGAAGAAATAATAAAGGAATACTAATATGTAAAGAAACTCAAAATAAACCTATTTGCAGATGACATGATCTTGTATCTCAAAGACCCAAAAAACTCTACCCAAAAACTCCTAGACACCCTAAACAGCTTCAGCAATGTGGCAAGATACAAAATCAACTTAGAAAAATCAGTAGCTTCTCTACACAACAACACTGAACAAATTGAGAAAGAATATGGGAAAGCAACTCCATTCACAATTGCCTCAAAAAAATCAAATCCCTAGGAGAAAAATTCACAAAGGACGAATGTGAATGACCTCTACAAGGAAAACTGCAAACTTCTGAAGAAAGTGATTGAGGAAGAGTGCAGAAGGTGGAAAGATCTCCCGTGCTCATGGATTGGTAGAATCAACATAGTAAAAATGGCTATACTACCAAAAGCAATGTACATGTTTAATGCAATTCCCATCAAAATCCCAATGACATTCATCACAGACATTGAAAAATCTACCTTAAAGTTCATTTGGAGACACAAGAGACCATGAATAGCCAAGGCGATACACAGCAAAACACCAATGCTGGAGGTATTATAATACCCGACTTCAAACTAAATTACAGAGCTATAGCAACAAAAACAGCATGGTACTTGCTCAGAAAAAGATATGAAGACTAGGGGAACATAATAGAAGACCTGGATATGAGTCCACACAGCTATGCCCACCTTATTTTTGACAAAGGTGCCAAAAACATACCATGGAGAATAGACAGCCTTGTCAACAAATGTTGCTGGAAAAAGTGGTTATCTGCCTGTAAAAAACTGAAACTAGATCCATGTCTATCACCCTGTACTAGTATTAACTCAAAGTGGATTAATGACCTTAATATCAGACCTGGAACTCTGAAGTTAGTACAGGAAAGAGCAGGGAATACTCAGGAAGAATTAGGTTTAGGCAATGAGTTCCTCACTACAACTCCAGCAGCCCAACAACTAAAAGAAAGGATGGACAAATGGGGCTTTATGAGATTAAAAAGCATCTGCACAACAAAAGAAATAGTCTCTAAACTGAAGAGAACACCCACAGAGTGGGAGACAATATTGGCTGGCTATACATCAGTATACACTGCTGGTGCGATTGTAAACTAGTTCATCCACTTTTGGAAAATAATATGGAGGCTTCTTAAAAACTAAACGTAGATCTGTCCTATGATCCAGCAATACCACTCTTAGGGATATACCCAAAGGAATGAGACTCAGGTTATTCCACAGGCAACTGAACTCCTGTGTTTACTGCAGCACAATTCACAATAGTTAAGTTATGGAAACAGCCAAAATGCCTCACTATTGAAGAATGGATTAAGAAAATGTGATATTTATACACATTGGAATTTTACTTAGCCACAAAGAAGAATAAAATTTTGTCATTTGCAGGTAAATGGGTGGAACTGGAGAACATCATCTTAAGTGAAGTTAGCCATGTAGAAAGTCACATCTTTTCTCTCTTATGAGGAAGACTGACCTAATACAAAAACAGAAATTTTATGAAAAACAAGATATGCTAACAGGAGTTCACATAGGAGAGAGTGAAGGTAAAAGAAGAAAACTGAGAAGGTGAATATAGTTGATGTACTATCTATACAAGAATGAATACAAAATTTTTAAACCTGCTGAAATTGCCATAAGAAAGGGACTAAGGTAAATGAAGAAAAATAGAGGAGATGAACCGGTTGGGATTATAGTACATATACACATGGAAATGTTAAAAGGAAACTCCCTGTGTAGCTATCTTAAACAAACAAGTCATTTTTGTTTCTTTTACAAAATCAGAGAACCTTGAGTGTGTGGGGGTGTCAGTATCAGAGGGAGGGAGGAGGAGGTGTGAAAAGTGTATGGGGGGTGAATATAGTGCAAATAATGTGTACACATGTATGTAAATGAAAAAAATGATACTTGTTGAAACTATTCCAGGAATGGGGATATGGAGGAATAAAGTAATCCAATTGTGATATATTTGATATATTGTAAGAACTTTTGTAAATGCTACAACATACCCCCAATCCAGCACAACAATAAAAAAATTGAATATGGGCAGAAAACAGGCCTATCATACTGATATTTATTCCAATTATGACTACATTTATAAAAATTCCAGACATTTTACCATTGGCATAATAGATTTCCAAATGATTTAACTGATTTCAATTAATAGAATAAAAAAGTAAATCTGCTATTGAATTAAATGAGTTTTCTCAGTGAACAATTGCTTATGATGAGTTTCATTTATTTTTAATGTGATATCTAAAGATGCATGATTCTAAGTTAATTTTTTCCTTCAGAATTCCAATAGTGTGTCAATTTCACCCATATTTTAAAAAGTAGTATGTTGTTTCATGAGTCTACATCTTCCAGTTATTAGCTATAATAACCAAATATTAGTGTCTTTAAGTACTGTTTTTATGAATTTTCTCCTTCATGGTAATACAAGTGTTTTCATATAATATATTTGTATTCAACTATTAAATTTTCATATTCATTTCTTTCCTCTTAAAAGTAACTTTCTGTAAGCTTTTATAAATATTCTTATTAAAAGTCAACAATAAAGCATAGACCTGGATGGTTTTATGTGCATAATAAGAATGTTTATTAAGCAACAGCTCATATTATATGACAACACAAACTGTGTATTCCTTTCCAAGCAAGGACCATAATATTACAAAAGGGAACTGTTAAATGTTTCTAGTGAATATAATATTCCATATAATTTAAATCTGGTTGTTAAAATAGTATTTAGTAACTCTTTTCTCTGTGTGCCTGATTAATAATAAACTCATCTTTCATATACAATTCATCAAATTTTGCAATCCTTCTAGAAAATAGCATAAATTATTTTTGAATTGTTTAAAGGAATGTTATTGCAGTTGGGTGAGTTGAGGTTATAATTTCTAGTAACACATTCACATTCAACCATATGTGACAAAAAGAAGTTTTAATTTTAAATCAAATTTGAATTTTATTTTTTTGTGTAATGTATGTTCAATATTGTACTTAAGGCACCAATTAATGGTTATAATAAGAAACTACTTTAAGCCAATCAAAGTCTGTTTTTACAAGTGAACAAACAATCCAATTCTACAGTCATTAATTTAAACTTAGTTGTTTTCTTCCTCTTGACAACAAAAATATGTATAACGAATCTTAGTTTAATTTAAATGTCCCTCTTATAATCTACCTGGTTCAGCAAATTTTTCTTTTAATGTCTTGTGTATATAAATATATATGCATTTTTATTCATCATTAAATTTATAATCTTGTTATGCTTCATCCTAGAGAGTAGTTATTTTATCTTATATTAACTACTTACATGTTTTGACATTTAGGTTTTAAATTTGCAAATATTTCAACAAGAACATCAAGTTTCTTTTTATTTAAGAGTTAGAGGTGCCATAGTAGTCATCATCATGATTCACTTATTATTAGATATTCAACATTTTAAGACCAGCATGTCGATGTTTATTACTGATGTTAGTTATCAAATAAAATCAGGTAGTTGCATTCTATTGTTGTTATCATAAGCTAGAAAATGTTCATTTTCATTCCTCCCAATTGTTAAAAATTAACCTTAACCCCATTTTTGAAGATTTTCCTTATGTTTTTATTTCCTCATCTCCAATGTCATAATTTCCATACTTATTAATATTTCACATTTTACATATTCCAAATGATATAGATATTTTTTTAAATAAAATGTCATTTAGGTGTAAGAAAATTAATATTCTTTCTTAAAAATTAAAGAGTAATTTAATGTTGCATGATTTCTGATGTCCAGAGTCCTTATATTCTGATGGTAGTAAAATATGTCCTTTATATTGTAATCCAAAGAAAATAATCTCTACTGTAATCATTAAGATGCATGATTTTTGTGATGATAAAATGTAATACTCCATAAAAAGTTTACACTAAACATTTTGACATACCTCCAGAATTTAATCAAGGGTCCATTTATATGCATGTGGTAGTCAGAGAACATATTTTGTTCTAGGTACATCTTTGTATGGCATTAAAATTATATTTAAAAAATACAGAAAAAGAGAATACCTATGGTGAACATTTAGTATTCTCTGCTCTCTTGTATTCCTGATTATTTAAATCTTTGCTTTTTTAAATAGTGAAAATGATAATAAAATTTATTAAGATAAGTCTTTCAATAGATTGAAAGTGGGCTGCTTCTATAGTGAGCATGAAATAACTTAAAACTTTCCTTTCAAAATTATAATCATGTAATAATAGTCAATCCAGTTTTTCATATATACTCAAATTGTTCTTTATTCATTTGAATCTATTGATTTACACTGTTACACTTAAAATTATCTTAGGACTAAAATATACTATGATGCCCAAGATATAGACTTAATTTAGCTGGGAATATCCTTTTAGTTATCTATAATTTTAAAAGATTTTTATGTACAGTTTTATGTATGTATAATGCATGTCTCAATGTTTGTCATTATGGATATATAAGCATAAAGATATCGCCCAATAAAACATTATATGTATAAATGTTTTCAAGATTTTAAGAGCTTTGTAATGATATTTTTTTAATTATAAAATGAGTGTGCAATATTCTATTTTGACTTAACTGTAATATGTTTCTCATATAGATACACATATAATATATGTACACAGAAATTTGGGTTCCTACCATTTTTATATAATGAACACTTGCATTAAAGTATTGGTTACAGTTTCAGACTTATTGGCATTGGTATATCTTGTACTATATTATGGATTTGATTTTATGCATTTTAAATTTTGCTCTATATGCTTGGTTTTCTGCACTTCTCTTTTTCCAATTCTATTTACATTTACTTTTGTGAGTTTTGTAAATTAGATTGCCAAATGCTTATTATTTTATTTCAAAAGCAAACATGATACTATAGTTACTTATCAAATCTATTTTTTTCAGACTCATATTTTCCACTACTGTGCTGTAAGAAGAAAGTACATAAATAAATGCTTTTACATCATTTTGTATCTAAGGCTATATGACCCTGGAATATAAGTCCCTGAATGGAGCATATTGTCTCCTTCTTTTTAATTCTTAAAGAAAGAAATAATAAATATATTATATATAATGTAGTATCTTTTGTAAAGAATGCCAATCATTCGTAAGCTGTAGAAATGTGAGAGGTAATCCTCTAAAATGTAAACTTCTATACTGCTCGGAGTGTTTGGGTAGATTATCATACTTTTCTCCCTTTTCCAAGGCTGATAAAATGGAACAAATTTGAAATTTTTGTCAAAGCATTTTATCCCAATGGCCACATCTTTTGATCTTCATTAATGAAATGTTTATAAACAGAATTCAAATATTTTACTGGGCCTTCTAAAATATGGTTTGGTGAATGGATGGAACTGGGAGAAGCAAATCAAGTGAAGCTATGCAGGTCATTCAGGATGTAGACCACGGCAGAGAACAGAGAGATGAATATGTTTCTGTCATACACAGAATACTCTATAATTCTATTAATTAAAGAAATTGCTGAATTAATGTTAAAATATTTAATAGTGAACATCACGATCAAAGAAGTAATAAATAAATAAATAGGTGAGTAAATAAATACATAAGTAAAATTCCCCGCACTGATGAAAGAACAGAGAGTCATTCCAAGTGGGAAAGAATAAAAATGAAGGTCAACACACAGTGACACTCTTGAGTGTTATATTACCTAGAAATCAGGATCAACAAAACATACAAAGAATTTGACACTTGTCTCTTACTCTTCCCACAGACAGTTGGACTTTTGTCAACTTTTCTTGAACCTAGTCAGGCTTTGATTAACCTACTCACTGCACTGATTCATATAGAGTCACAGAAGCAATACTAAGTGACATCCACCAAAAGGTGTCACAGCTTCTACTTTATCATCTCTAAAGATTATACTACTAGAAAAATCTCTTTCTGGATATCTTAACTTCACACTTCCTTTGTACCTCCTATTCCAAGCTGTAATAATTCAAAGGCACATAGAATATCTACAAACCTACACATAGATTGCCTCATCAAAATTTCTGAGTACAGACTGAGTATAATTCCAATCCAGGCATTAGGCATGTTAAAGAAAATGCCTTGAGCTAATTCCATCCCTCACCACTTATGTAACTTTGAGTCCTTTGAGTGCTCACAAATGAGGAGTAAGATCTGGTGTTGGGAGAACAAATTATCACTTCTGTGCCCTCTGTACATTTCTGTAATAGAGAAATCATGTTATGAAATAGTGTTTCATAACTGTAGATTTGTTATGGTTGAAATCTTTTATTCTGTGTTTACTTTATCTAAAATGAAGAACAAATAATTATGTCAACTTTTACTGAATTATATGAAAATGCAATCTATTTATGTGCAGAAACATGCATAGTTGTACATTTTTTATCTGAGCTTATATGTAAGTTATACAATATTCATAGAAAACTTATATTAAAAAGTTTTGAGAATAATTTTTGATTATACCATCTGTCCTCAAATAACTTTGAGGTTGCAGCTTCAGAAACACACAAACATAATTTTATTTTGCTTTATTTGTGTTGAAATTTCAATTAAGCTTATTCAAACACTGAAAATAAATAATGAAAAATATAAACTCTAAAATGATAAGTATAAATTAACCTTAAATTCAACTGATATTTAAAACAACTAGTCCTGAAATAAATGTTTCCCATGAGTAAAGAATGTATAACATTAATATGATTAATACCTGTATACCTCAAGGCATGAGTGTCAGACTGCTGGGAGGACCCTTGTCCCACCCACAAAATGTCTACCAAAAGTTGTCTGGGTGCACTTAACATGCACTTCCAGTGCTTGAGGACCAGCTCAGTCCCAGAGCCTAATATTCACCAAAGCCATCCCTGTAACCTCGAACCAACACACCTGAAAATGTCAGTCAACTACTGCCTCCACAGACACCTGAAAGTTAGCCCATGGAGTCATACATGAGTATTAGTAAGGTTTATTATAGCTGAAGAAATTACATAGCCACTGAACTACTGCACATACCCAGAATCAAGAACAGAGCTCTTTGCCCAACTGATACTGTATGTTCCAGTCAAAAGAAAAAATGTATTTCACTGAGAAAACCACTTCATAGAACTGGAAGAGGCAGCTGTTGTACTAGTTGTGCATGTTTCAATGACATTTGCAAAAAACAAAAAAAAAGAAAGAAATACAAGAATTTTCCACTAGCAGAACCAAGGAAAAAGAATTCACTGAAATGTATGCCAAGGATTTCAAATGAATTATCTAAAGCAATCTCAGTGAGTTACAAAGAGGATATGATAGACAATTCATTGAAATTAGGCAAAAAATTCATAATCTAAATGAGAAATTCAACAGAAAATAAGGTCATAAGAAAGGAGCAAGCAGAAAACTCCCACCTACATAATTTAATGAAATACATTTATAAATATCATGAGAACTTCAGCAATACATTAGATTATGCTTAAGAATGTCTAAACTTGAAAACAGGTCTTTTAAAATATCATAGTTAAATACATTCAATATAAGTAAAGTTATATATACAAATGAATAAGAACGAAAGAAGGTGAAAAAAGCTACTTATGGAACCACATTCACTAAATAAATATTCACATTGTATAATTTTTAAATTTTCAGAAGAGACAAGAAAAGTCATAGAAAAACTTTTTAATGAAATAATGGCTAGAAACCTCTCAATTCTTGGGAAATACATACACCCAGATCCAGGAAATGTACAGGTCTACAAATAGGCTTAATCGATAATGTTTTTCTCTAGAGATACTTATACTCAAACCCTCAAAAGAGAATTGTAAGGAAAGCAAGAGAAAAGGGTCAACTAAAATATAAGGAAATTGCCATTAGACTCACATTATATATCTTGGAAATTTTGCAAACACAAAGTGCTAAAAAATTGCCAACGAAGAATAATTTACTCAACAAACCCATCATTTACAAATGAAAGAAAACCAAATCAAAAAACCATGAGCAAGGTTTAAGAAATTCATTACTACAAGAGTGAACTTATAAAAAAGTGTTTAAGAAGGTTCTAAGTCTACAAGAAAAGAAAAAAAAACATGAAAATATGCAAGAAACAAAATTCACTAGTATGGCAATTATATACATAAAAAAGGAATGAAAAGGAATTCACTTATCAATATGCAAAGTAAACAAACAAAATAAGAGAGGAAGGGAAAAGACAAAAACATATAAAACAACTACTAAACAATTAACAAAAAGTAAGGAGCAAGCCACTATCTATTCATAATAACAACATTGAATGCAAGTGTCTTAAACAACTCAGTTTAAATAATGGTTGAATGGGTTGAAATAAAACCAAGTGTATGCTACATAGAAGAAAGTTATTTCACAGTTAAAGACTCATAAATGTTAGAAGTAAGTGGATATAAAATATATCAAAAGAAACCAGAAAACAAAAGTAGCTAAAATTAAATTAGTTAAAATAGACTATATTTCAAAATTGTAAAATATGGGAAAGAGGTTACTACATAATTATGAAGAATCATTTTAACAACAGCATGTAGAAATAGTAAATATGAGTACCCAAAAATAAAGTCACTAAAAATATAATTCAGAGGTTAGCCTGGCCCAAAAGACCAAAAACTGTTTGTTCTCCCTCATATGTGGACATTAGATCAAGAGCAAAAACAAGGGGATTGGACTTTGATCACATGATAAAGCAAGAACATACAAGGGAGGTATGAAGATAGGTAAAACACCCAAAAAACTAGATAACATTTGTTGCCCTCAATGCAGAGAAACTAAACCAGATACTTTAAAGCAACTGAGGCCAAAAGGAGAAGGGGACCAGGAACTAAATAAAAGGTTAATTAAAGAAGAATTAACTTAGAAGGTAACACACATATACAGGAAAGCAATGCAAGTCAACTCCATGTATAGCTATCCTTATCTCAACTAGCAAAAACCCTTGGTCCTTCCTATTATTGCTTATACTATCTCTTCAACAAAACTAGAGATAAGGGCAAAAGAGGTTCTGCCTGGTAGTGAGGGGTTAGAGGGTGTAAGAGAGGGAGGGGGGTAAGGGGGGGCTAAAAGGAGAGAAATGACCCAAACAGTGTTATGCACATATGAATATAATAAAAAAGAACAAAAAATAAAGGGAGAGATAGACTCTAATATAAATATCATTGTGAACTGCACTGCCCAATTTAAATGATAGACATACTCCAATCAGAAGAATCAACAAACAGTGGAGTTAAGACACACTGCAGAAGATATAGAACATACAGGCATTTGCAAGACCTTTTGTATAGTAGATGTCAAATAGATGCCAAATACACAATCTTCTCAAAAAAAAAAAAAAGAAAAGAAAATTCACAAAGTTAGCAAACTGAAAAGTTGGTTTTTTGAAAAGGTAAAAAAAAAGAATCAAGTAAATGAAATTTAAAAATGAAACAGGAAATGTTACATATGATACCACAAAAATACCAACCTACTTAAGAAACCACTATGAAGAAATCATGCGCCAGCACACTGGAAAACATGGAAAGCAACTGAATTACAGTCTACCAAGATTGAATCATGGTGAAACAAAAAATTTAAAGAGACCAGTAACAAAATAATAAAACCAAAATAGTAATAAAATATCTCTCATCCAAAATAAGAAAACAAAACATTAAGGACCTTATAACTTCACTACTGAATTCCCCCAAACAGTTAAAGAATTAAGAAATTCTTTACAAAGCATTCCAAAAATTTGGAATGAGTGAATTCACTCAAACTCATTATATACAATCTACATAATCCTGATATTAGACACTTGAAGGGAAGGAAACATCAGAAAAGGAAAACTATAGACCATATGCCTGATGAAAATAGATTACTAAAATCCTCATCAAAATACTAGTAAAATATATGCAACAATGCATTAAAATAATTATATACTATGATCAAGTAAAATTAAGCTCAGGAATGCTAAAACTGTATAATATATACAAATTAATAAACCACATTAAAACAAATGAAGGTCAAAAAGTTTATGATCATGTTAATAGACACAAGAAAAAGATGCAATAAAGTTCAAAATCCCATCGTGGTAAGTGCTCTATAAAGTAGTTATAGAAAGCATATGATGTCAGTTGTGGACTTGTCCTATATTGCCATTGTTGTTTTCAATCTGTATAGGACAAGTCCACAACTGACACCATACTGAATGGGTAAATGTTGGAAATTTGTCCCCTAAGTGCTGGAAAAAGAAAGGATTCATTTACCACTTTTATTCAACAGTGAATTGTAGCCCTAGTCAGTAATAAAAGGAATTCAAAATGAGAAAGTGAAATTGCTTGCAAACAACATAATATTTTTTAGTTTTTTCTTTTACTAGTGCACATTCATTGTACAATGTGAGATATTTCATTGTGATAATTTAATTCATGCTTGCAGTGTACTTCCATCATTATTCTTCCTCCCACCCTCTTTTTTCCCCTTTCTCAACTCCCACTTATTCCCCAACCAAACAACTTCGCTTTTATGTTCATGTGCTTTATTTCTTTAGGTCTAGATTCTACATATGAGAAAATATCCTGTATTTGTCTTTCTGAATCTGATTTCTTTTGCTTAACATTATGATCTCCTGTTCCATCCACTTTCTTGCAAAAACATAGTTTCATTCTTTTTGGTTAAATAACATTCCCTTGTGTGTATATACCACATTTTTTTTATCCATTCATCTATTGATGGACACATAGTCTGATTATACTACTTGATAATTATATATAGTTGCTGAGATAACCATGAGTGTGCAGGTGTTGCTATTGTATGCTGACTTGCATCTCTTTGGGCATATCCTCAAAAGTGGTATAGCTGGATGATATGGTAGCTTTATTTTTAGATTTATGAGGAACCTCCATATTGGCTATGCTAATTTGAATCCCTACCAACAGTATATGAGAGTTCCATCCTCCACCTTTACCAGCATTTGTTGTTTGTTTATTTTCTTGATGATAGCCATTCTGATATGGGTGAGATTGAATCAAAATGATGTTTGATTTCAATTTCATTTAAGGCTAAGGAGACAACATAATCTTATAGAAAGATCTGTGATTTTCCACAATTAAACCATTAGCACTGATAAAAATATTAAATTAGCTTCCAAGATACAAAATCAATGTTCAATGGTCAATAGTATTTCCATATACCAATAAAAATTTAGGTGAAAATGAAATCAAGAAACATTCCCATTTATAAGATTTATATAAAATAAAAGGAAGTGAGTTCAGGAAAATGAATGACTTCTACTATCAGAACAATAAAACATTGATGAAAGGAATTGAAGAGGACATATAAAATTTGAAAGGCAATTCATGTTCATAGATTGGAAGAACTGAGATTGTTACACTCTCCCTACTTCCCCAAATTGCATATAGATTCAATATAATCTTTATCCATCCAAACACCAATAATAGCCTTCACAGAATTAGGAAAAGAAGGAATCCTTAAATTTTTATGGAACCATAAAAGAATCTAAATAGCTAAAGCAACTATGGAATAAAAGGATGTTTCATATATCACAATAACTGACTTCAAATCATACAACCTTATAGTAATGAAAACATCATGGAACTGGAATAATCTGATGCCTAAGCCAAAGTAGCAGAATAGCTACCCAAGAAATAAACAAAGGCACTGAAAAAATCATTGTGGGAAATTTGGATATCTATTTGCAGAAGAATTAAAGAACATGGTAAGGCCATTTCTCTTTGTATCTTAAAAAAAATAAGACTATATCAAAGACTTTACTACAACTTTGAAACTACCAGATGAAAACAGAGTAGAAACAGTTCAGGATATAGAGATTGACAATTTTTTTTAACACACCAACAATCATGAGGAACAAAAAGCAAAAGCAGAAAAAGAAACATAATTTTATCCAATTCAGGAACTTCTATATTGCACTGGAAATAACCCACAGAGTAAAGACATTAGCTCAATTGGCTGCAGAAGTGAAGAAATTATTTTCAAATTATTCATCTGACAAGGAATTAATATTGGTAACATACGATGAACTAAATGGAATAAAAGCAAATCATCTGTACTTACAAATGGATAAGTAATTAAAAATGACATTTCCTTTACAACATACATAAAAATGAAATATCTGTATGGCCAAAACTACAAAACACTGAAGGATGAAAGTGGAGATGAAAATGAATGGAAAAATACATCATGTTTATGGATTAAATCAATTAATATTGTTAAAATGTCTATAGTCTGCAAGAAAATCGACAGTTTCACTATGATTCCTATCAAAACTCCAATTTCACTATTTACAGAAATAGAAAAAAGAAGAAAAATAAAGAGAATGAACAAATTTGGGTTATTATATATACATATATATATATATATATATACACACACACATGGAGATGTCACAATGAAATACCCTGTATAGCTAGTGTAAACAAGCAAAAATATCGTTGTTTTTTTACAAAAGCAGAGAACAAGAAGGCAAAATGGGTCCTATCTGGGGATTTGATACCAGTGGGAGGGAGTAAGTTATAATAAATGGTGTAGGGGGGTGAAAATGGTAGAAATATTATATACACATGTATGTTAATGAAAAATGAACCTGTTTAAATGATTCCAGAAATTGGGGGAGGGAGGATAAAGGAGAATGTTGGAGGGGTTGAATTCAACTATGATATATTGTAAAAATTTTTGTGAATATCACATTGTACCTCCAGTGCAATAATAATTTTTTAAAAAAGAAATGAAAAAAGAAAATGTTATCCTAAAATTACTATGGTAATTGAAAGGATCCCTAAATGGTCACAACAATCTTGACAAGTAGAATGAAGCTAGAGTTATCACACTCTGATTTAAAAATACATATTAATTATTTGTGATCAAACCATTATGGCCCAAACATAAAGACAGAGATAGCGACCAATGTAACATGATAGAAAACCCAGAGATAAATTGAGTTATTTCTGAGCCAATTAGGTTTTTGACAAAAATGCCAAGAATACACAACGGAAAATGTATGTCTTGAATAAACGGTGCTGAGGAAACTAAAAACCCACATAGAGAATTATGAAATTGCACAGTTATCTAACAGCATGTACCAAAATCAACCCAAAATTGGTAACAGACTTTATCATAAGATCGAACCTATAAAGATAGTGCGGTAAGCATATGTGAAGGTCTCTCAAAACATTGAACTGGAATAGTTTCTTTGTTAGGACTCCAAAGAATGGACAGCAAAAGCAAAAGTAAGGAAATGGGACTGAATAACATAAAAAGTTATGCACCATAAAGGAAACTACAATGTGAATAGAAAATCCATGGATTGAGAGAAAACACCTGCAAACTGTTAGTGGATGAGAAATGAGAGGTTTCCCACAGTTTTCAAGTTTCTATGAAAACTCACGATTTCATGAGATCCACATGTCAAAGCAGTTCACAGGGTCTCACAAGATGGAGTCACAAAAGGTTTCATCAAGGATTTATTTTAGCATAACCGGATAAATTAAGGAGAAGTAGGGGGGGATATTTCCTGCTCTCCACTCAGGAAATGGGAGTAAGATTTCAAATGGTGGCTCCCTCTGTGGTCTTTATTCTTTCTGAGATGAGGGAATATGCATGGTCACTTTTTCAAGCAACATTTAATCATTAGTTTAATGGAGCTGGGTGCCCAAGATGGGTGCTAAAACATGGAGATGTAATCTAGGCCTGTCCAAAACACGAGTACAAAAGGTGAGTTTGAAGACTTGCTTTTGGAAGATACACGTTTCATTTTTCTGTCCTTCTACCCATTCAAGGAGCCCTGTAGCTTTTTAATACCTCAAAGAGTAAGGAAAATGCACATAGCCAATTTTGTCTGATTTTTGTAATGTGACATCTAAAAGGAGGTGGGAGGGGAGTTTGCTACTTTTGACTTTCAGCTTTTACTTCCTAGTTCCAATGTCTGAATTTTGTCTTTTCAATATTTATTAAAAGTAATAGAATTTTTCTGTTTTCTCACCTATCTATCCTGCCTTCAAATCATAGTTCTCATAAGGGGCTAGATCCAAAATACATAGGAATGTGAAAACTAATAAGAAGAAAATAAATAATGCAATTAAGCAGTGAGCCAAATAGACATTTGTTAAAAAAAGGGTGAAAATGGTCACCCTTTTGAATGCCAGGGAAATAAAAATTAAAATCTCAGTGATATTTCATCTCTCACTTATTTGAGTGACTGTAATCAAAAAGATTTATACAAGTGTTTTCATGGACATGGAGACAAGATAAATTAGTATATCTATTTAAAACATTTTGGAGATTCCTCAAAATAAAAATGGAACTTCCATATATTTCAGCAATCCAACTTTTGAATACATTGACAAACTGATTAAAATGTATATATTAAAGAGATATCTGTACTCCAATGTTTACTGTAGCACTATTCACAGTAGCCAAGAGATAGATCAACCTATTGTCTCATCAATGCATAAATGCATAAAGACAATATTATATTTGCACTGGAATGCTGCACAGGCTTTACAAAGAAGGAGATTTAGTCATTTTCACCAACATGGATGGACCTAGAGGATATTTTTCAAAGAGAAATTAGGTGGGTCCAGAAAGACAAATACTCCCTAATCTTACTTATATGTGACATCTAGCAATGACATTCATAGAAACATTTGTTTGTTTTGGACTTCGCAGTAATAGAGATTGAATCCAGAACTTTACACATGCTAGGCAAGAGATCATCTGCTGAGATGCCTCCCCACCCCAAATTCCTAGAAATGTTTAAAATGAGGAGTCTGAGGAAAGGAAAGATGTGGTTCAAAAAAGATAAAATTTCAATGAAACTGGAAAAATGTTTTAGTTACCTATTGTACTACATCATGACCAGAGCTAATAATAATACATGTATTTCCATACTCTAACTATATTTAAATGTTCTTACCACAAAGTAATAGACTTATAAGGTGACAGTAATATTAACTAGCTTGATCTAATATTTATATCATATACGCAATGATCAAAACAACATATTGTAGCTTCCAAATATACACAATTACTACTTGTCAATTAAAAATTTAAAAAGAAGTCAGGTGTTGTGGCTCACTCTGTAATCCCAGAACTCAGGAAACTAAAGCAATAGTATCACAAGTTCAAAGCAGGTCAGTAGTATGTAACAAATTCAAGGCCAGCTTGAGTTACATATCAAGAAAACCTATCTCAAAATACCAAGCAGTTAAAACATTTTATTTTTGTCTTTTATGTATGTATGGAAATATCACAATTAAACTCCATGCTTCATATAATTCACATACACTAACAAAAACTAAAACTAAAATAGCACATGAATACATAAAATAATATGACAAAATTTTTAAAATTGCTGGAAGTATTAGGTAGGTTCACTCAATATTTTCACAACTGACAAATATCATTCATTAAAATTAGCAAATGGGCATTCTTCCAAATTAAAAGTAATTCATTCCAGTTAATGTTTCAAAAACCCTTTTACTGTGGTTCTTTCCTATAATGACATTCAACTCCTCAATCATCCATATTCACTACCTACATGTCTAAACCATACAAAAACTTCAGAGTATATCAGAGATTGTATTCAGTGTTAGCTGTTTTACAAATTAATGTAGCAAGATATAGATTGTAATAATGTTCTTGGTAATATCACATGAAAGTATGAAATATCAGACAGCTTAGAATGCAGTACATTCCCACATGTGCACAAACATGGATTCACATAACTCAGTGAGATTCTAGAAGAATCCTCTTAAATAAGAATTAGGAAATGTTGAACATCTCTGAAGTATTTAATCATTAAACTGTGAATAATTATGCTACTGAGAAGATGGTATAATTTAAAAATGGACAAAAACAGTTTTACATTTCTTTTGTGAATGCTCTATATAAAAGGATTACAAATGCCTGTTTTACTGTTCTGTTTCTTAGCCTACATTTAGTTCAAAGACAAAATAACAACAATTAACATGAAAACATTATATTTACTACTGACTTTTTAACTTTAAGTGGATTTAGGTGAAATTATACACCAAAAATACTTAAATTAAAAGAATGTACATGCTATTTATATGCAATATTCAGCCCCTTGAGCTCAAAAGAAGGAGTGGAAAATTTTTGTTATTCTTATTAGAAGGAGGAGCCCATTCACTTCTGTGAGTGGTTGACTTCAGGGTAAATTACAATTTAAAATTTCCTACTGGGTTAATAGCAGGTACCTAATGTTCAGAAAAATAGCAGTACTTATTTCTCCTCCAAGAAAAGATTTATCTGGAACTGAATGTGGCTTAGCATTACACACATTCTGTTCTTTTCATTGTAGGTTTAAACACATGCAATTTAATGTTTCTGCTCTTAAAATATCCAAATACTGTGTCATACATAGTCAGGTTATCCTTTTTGACTATTTTATGTTATATACTTTTTTCTTATATTTGACTTTTTGTGAAAATGTATCAAATCACTACTGGTGTAGCATACATTGCTCAATTCTTAGTAATGTCCTTTGGTGAAAAAGTCTCTTATGTAAATCATTTCTCTGTACTGAAGTAGTGCCTAAGTGCAGAAAGGTCATAGACTGGTGATTCAGGCACTATCTGAGGAATTGCATAAGTTGTCACCCAGATCACAGAGGCAACATTTCTTTCCATGTTGTTTAAATATCATCGTAAAGTTCTTCATGTGTATATTATTAAAATCTCAGGGATGACCTATAGCTTCAATCTATTGACATCTTAACAAAGTTTATATTCACTTGTTTTTATTACTATTATTTGCTTTTTTGGTTCCCTGCTTCTCTGATAATCTGTGTGGTTTTCTCTTTAAACCTCTGCCATATGCATTCTCCTTAGGGAGATACTTGGTGCTAGATAATGCACACTACTCAGGTGTCTTCTCCACCAACACTTGGTCATCCTCAGGGTTTGTTTCCATAATTACCTCATTGATCTAGAGCTAACCCTTTTCTTCTTGGCTTTTATGTCATTGTTACTGTGACAATTTGGACATTATCTTAAGTGTTCATTGTCTCATAGTCATTCTAGTGATCTATTTACTTATCTCTGGCTACCTATTGTGCAGGTTTCAGTATGGGCCCCTAGGGATGAAAAGCAAAAGATAACTCAGAAGAGAAAATTGTCAGAGCAATGAGAGTCATGTGTACAAGGAAACATACAAACAAACAAAAGTAGCCTTGTTTTTACTTGAAGCTCAAGTGCCTGTATCCTCTCTTTCTGGTAGATTTCTTCCAAATAGTCTTCTGAACTCTGTTCCCTTGGATCATTTATGTTATTATTATTATTGGCAGTACTGAGGGGTTGAACTCAGGGCTTTACGTTTGTTAGGCAGGTGCTCTGTCACTTGAGTAATTTCACCAGCTCTTTTAATGTTGGCTATTTTTGAGATATAATCTCACTTCTTGACTGGGTCAGACTAGATCATAATCTTCCTATTTGCACTTCTCCAGGTAGCTGAGATGACAGGAGTGTGCCACCATGCTCAAAGATTAGTTGAGATAGAGTCTCACTAATTATTTGCTCAGACTGGTTTAAAACCAGGATCCTCTTGATGTTCAACTACCAAGTAGCTAGGGTTGCTGTCTTGATCCATAGTTTCCAGCCTGGGATCACTTATTTAAAGAAAACAAAAGCAAAAACAAAACAAAATTTCAAAAAAAAAAATCCTTCTGTTATCAGCACTTTCTCTGTAACTTTGATATATAAATTTCCTCCTTGCCATTTTCTGGTTTAAAAATTTAGAAATGCCTTTCTTAAGGACCTGAGAGATTATCTGTTTGAAATGCAAGCATTAAGAAAGCACAGCTCTAATCTGTTGGAGTGTAGAACCCTAATTTTAATAAACATTAGTTTGCAAACGCAGTCTCCAAACCATTCATATTCACTCCTCATTGTTTTCAAGTCAGAATCCTAAAGAAAGAGAGAAGAAAAAGAAAGGAAAAAAGAAAGAAACATGGAAGGAAAGAAGGAAGAATGGAAGGAACAAAGGAAGGAAGGAAGGAACAAAAGAAGGAAGGAAAGAAGGAAGGAACAAAGGAAGGAAGGAACAAAGGAAGGAAGGAGCAAAGGAAGGAAGGAACAAAGGAAAGAAGGAAGGGAGGAAGGAAGGAAGGGAAGAGAGAGAGAGAGAAAGTGAGACAGGAAGATATCTATACCCAATTTAATTATGTCAGTAAAAGTTCTTGATTTCAAGATAATTGCAATAACTTTCCATGTAATTTGAATTGCAAAGAGTTTCTCCATTATTAATTATTTATTTCATGACATTGAAAATAGAATTTTAGCCCCTGACCCTAACTCCTTGGATTCTACATGTCACGTGCATTAACTCGCTTCTATACATCAAATAAAGAGACATAGTGAAGGGCGTAGAAAGAATTACTATGTGGCATGAGCAACCATAGAGAGAGTTTCATCTTCAGCCATCTCCAGTGTGTAGACATGAGCTTTGGTATAAAGAGAGAAAGACTTGGGGGTTGGGGAAAGAGGTATGCATAATTATCAGATAGCCCTGGTCTCAGGGGTGTTCCCTTGCCTGTGGATCATTATCTCAGTCCTTGCTTTGAGAGAGGTTATCGAAAAGTTGTTATCCTAAGTCATTTTTGCCTGGCAGGTGTCCTGTCCTGAGGAGGCTGTATTGTTCCTTATGGGCAGTTCTGGTCTCTTGTCAGGGTTGTTATTCATCTCACTTGTTCTTCCTGGAAAAAAAAAAAAGTTAATTGAAAAGTAAATGGCTTAGAGCAAAGACATACAACATGGAAACAGGATGTCAAGCTTTTCTCCTGTTTTAATTAATTCATGGGGCCAAGTAAGGAGTCAGTACTTTGCAGCAAAAGCAATTTAAGTACCTGTTAAAATTAAAGAGACAGGGAAATTATATATATATGTTTCCCTTTTGCAATGAGTAATCAGAAACACATAGCAAGAGCTTGCCTGGGGAGAAACTGTCTCTGGTACTTGAAGGACAAAGCAAATATGTTCAGTAAACTGCAGAGTCACTGCCACCAGCACCACTGACCTGAGAGCCATTCGAAGATGAGCTCTTGCTCCCTCTGAAAGCTAAGATAGCGCCTGCTTACACTTACCTCACTCCACATCACAAAAATAGGAACTCCACACTAAGTTTCTTTCCACATTCTATTCATTTTATTAGTAGTAGTGTTGTTATGCTAAGGGTACACTGTGGCATTTACAATAGCTCTTACAATGTATCAAATATATCATACTTGAATTTAGTCCCTCCACCACTCTCCTTTATCTCCCTTCTAACCAATTCCTGGGATAGCTTCAACAGGTATCATTTTTCCTTTTACATACATGTGTACACGGTATTTGAGCCAAATTCACCCTCCCATGCCCTTTCCCCACCTCCTCCCCCCTCCCACTGCTATGGACCCCTGAGACAGGACCTGTTCTGCCTTCCTGTTCTTCGATTTTGTAAAACAAACAAAAAATAATAAAATCATACACACACACACACACACACACACACACACGCACATATTTGTTTGATTGTTTGTTTTTTCAAGCTAGTTACATAGGGAGTTTCCTTGGGACATTTCCAGGTATATATGTATTATAACCTGAATTTGTTCATCTCCTCTATTTTTCTTCTTTCCACCTAGTCCCCTTCTTATGGTGATTTCAACAGATTTAAAAATTCTATATTCATTGATGCATAGAAAGAACATCAACCATGCTTACCTTCTTCACTTCCTTCTTTTATCCTCTTCTTCTACGTGACCTCTCCTTAGCATGGTCTGTTTTTCCTAATATCATTGTATTTGTATTAGGTCTGTGTCCCACATAGGAGAAAAAATGTGAGTTTGTTTCCTCCATGGAAAATAGGGTATAACAAAGCTTAAAATTATAGGAGAATTTGTCAATTCATTTCATCTGATATTTTTCATGGTTGTCATTATAAAATTTTATAGCTCACATATATTTAGGTGAGGGTAAAATGGATAGCTTTTCTCCTCAAATGAAACATAGGTTTTAAAATTTAAACTTGAAATTTAATGTTCTCATTCTAATTTCTTAGAAAATGTTATTAAGAATCAAGCAAATAACTACCTTTTAAAAAATTAGTCAACTGATGCTTTTTTCACTTTATATTAAAATTTCCATGTATCTGTTCAGTATAATATTAGGAAATGTGAACAATTGAAGGGATCTAACATTTTGTGACAATTATTATCTGCTAGGCTAAACATCACATAGCATCCATTTATTTTCAGAATTTTTTTTGAAATTAATGGTACATTTAAATTTTTATAGCTGAAAAGCATAACTTCATGTTACATGTAATAAGCCAGACTCTGAAAGTGTCACGTTTTCTTTTATTTGTGGAACCCAAGACAAAACAAAGCAAAACAAAACAAAACAACCAAGGTCATGAAAGAAAATGGGATACTACTAGGGAGGTGGAACAGAAAAGGAAAAGAGAGAGTGAGAAGGGGAAAAGAAAATGTAACAGAGAGGTAACTATGATTAAAGCGTACTATATGCATGTATGGAAATGTCATGATGAACCCCTATTATATGATATACTCTTATTAAGAAGAGGCAGAATCTAAATAATTTAGTCAAAAGAAAGATATTCCTACTAATACACCATTTGTGAAACAGCAGGTAGCAACTGTTGCCTGTAAGTCTTTCAAAAGTACTATTTCTTAAAAATACTCTCAAATCCATACAATCTTTTTCAGTTTTATTCAAAAGGGTATAATGAGTGCAAGTTTAGGATGACATTATTGTCGTCCTACCAGTCTTCATTACTCATCTGGCTTGCCAATTCCTTTCTGCAACCCAGATGTTAGAGGATAAAATTGTTATCGCTCTAAAAGCTTAACTGCACACAGACAGATGTCTGATGAAAATATAAAATAAAACATAAATAATACATTGTCCTAAGCGAAGTTGGCCAGGTTCAAAAGTCCAAGAGCTGCATGCTTTCTCTCATATGTGGACTACAGACCCAATACAAACACAAGTAATATTATGAAAAACAGGTCACACTAAACACAAGTCACATCCAAGAGGAGGAGGGTAGAAGAGGAAGTTAAGAAGGTGAGCATGGTTGATGTACTTTCTATACAAGAGAAAATGTGTAATTTCTAAACCTACTGAAGTCACCATAAAAAGGGGACTAAGGTAGAAAGCAGAAAAATAGAGATAAACCAATTCCGGAAATTAAGGAAAGTCCCTGCATAGCTATCTTAAATAAATAAAATGTCTTTTTTTTTCACTTACAAAATCAGAGAACAGGAAGGTAGAACATGTCCTGCCTGCTAGAGCATTACCAGTGGGTAGGGGGAGAAGGTGGGAAGGTGAATATAGTGTAAATATTGTGTACACACATACATAAATGAAAAAACGATACCTGTTGAAAGTATTCCAGGAATGGTGGAGGGGGGGGATAAAGAAGGATGATGGAGGGCATAAATTCAAGTGTGCATATTTAATATAAATTAAGAACATTTGTAAATGTCACAATATACCCTGACCCAATACAACAATAAAAAATAGAAAAAACTCCAGCAATGTTGATGTATACATGCACACGCACAAACACACTAACATATATAGATGCTGAGAGGGAGAGTATAGGTATTGACATGGATATATGTACCCACATTTTCCTACTGCTGCTGTTAACAAATTATCACACATAGTAGTTCAAAACAACACAACATTGTTATTGTACAGTTCTGAAAGTACAAACTGTGAAGTGGTTTTAGTGGACTAAAATAGTTTTCAACAGGGTTGAACTCTCTCTGGAGGCCCTAGGCAAATCTCTGCTTGCCTCTTGTAGTTCTAGAGTTGCCCACATTAATGGTTTGTGAATCCATCCATTTTCAAAGGTGGCAATAGCTGTTGTATTTCCCACAAAACAGGGCTGTGACATTGAGTCTTCATTGGCTTCTCACTTTGTCTTTTGAGCATTTGTCATTATACAGGCCCATCTCAATAATTCAGAATAATCTCCTTATCATAATCACAATTGTATAATTAATTTTGTCATGTAAAGTAAAATATTCACAGATTCTAGGAATTCAAATATATACATTTTATTAGAGAGTATTTTGTATATTCTGTATATGTATTTTAAAATGTGAATCTGTAAATTATAGGTCTTTATGGATTACATTCTCCCTGAATGTTTATTCTTCCCTGAAGGTTTAACATTTGAAAGAGTGCATTTCTTTTTTTTTTAAGTATACAAGGTACTACGAAATAAAGAATTACACCTGACAGTTGGAAGGTCTATCCTTAAGTAAACATTAATTTCTTTCATATCAAAGTGAAATTCTAAAAATGCTGGTTGGAATATTAGCATTAAATACATAAAAGGTAAACTGGTTGAGGTTACAAAAGCTTGTAATCCTACCCACTTGGGAGGCAGAAATAAAAGGATCTCTATTCAAGTTCAGCCCTGGCAAAAATTCAGTGAGAGCCTATCTCAAAGAACAGGCCAGGCATAATGGTAGATGTTTTTAATCTCAGCTATGAAGGAGATGGAGACAGTAGGGTTATGTTCCAAGACTGTCCTGGGAAAAAGCATGAAACCCTAACCTGACATATAACTAAAAGCAAAAAACAGGCTTTGAATGTGACTCAAATGGTAGAGCTTTGGCCTAGCAAGTGTGAGTCCCTGAGTTCAAAATCCCAGTATCACAAGTAAATAAATAAATAAGTAATAAGAATAAAAAAAACACAAATAGATAACTAGAATATTGTTCAAATTGCTAAGTACGGGCACATATAATAGTATCTATATATGTATTTTCTTCTTATTCTTGAAACATTACAAAATATAGATGTTCAATATTCACTTTTTATAAAACTTGACTATCATCTATATATTAGGAAAAAAATTCATGAAATTCTCTCAATGTCTTTATATGTTCCTTAACAAAAACATACACAAAAAAAGTTATATTCAGGTTTATTTTCATTTAATCAGAGCTGTTAAAACATTCATGCTTACATGTGATCTACATGGTACAGAAATATTTTAAATTAAGACCAGGTTTAAATATATCAATTTCTGATATAAATGAATGTGAATAATTTTAAAAGACTTCAAATTGAGAAATAAATATTACTTAAATCTCTACAATCAATGAAACTAATTTAACAAAACTTCAAGTTAAACAATATCAAATTACAGATCACCTACAAAATTGCACATTTTGCATATGTAATTGCAGGTTTTTCTGCTTCATTAGCTTTACCTTTCTTAATTTAACTTCAGCACTTGCCTTTCTGTTTTGTATGAAATTATTTAAATATCCTGTAGGTATGGCTTAAGTGGTAGAGTGCCTGCCTAGCAAGCATGAGGCCCTGAGTTCAAACCCCAGTACCACCAAAACAAAATTATTTGAATATATAAAAGGATTGTGCTAATTCTTTGGACTTCAACTTTCAGTTGAAAAATTTTCTTCTTAGCCAATATTATCATTTCAATAAAGAATGAATTCATCATATTTCAATCATTTCCTAATTTTATTATAGCTTTATTCCAAACATGTTTTGACCTTTCTTCTTCCATTTCTTGTTGTTGACCCAGGTTAAGGCATTTTATCACTGTATGTGTTTAATAATAGTATTGATGATGGGCAATATTAGACTAGCAATAAAAGCTATTTTCTTTGAATTAAATCGGTGATTCTCAAAACTAATGAAACTTATAGTTAATCAAGAAGTTTTAAAAATATACCAATACTTCAATCTATTTCGCCAGTATTTTTATTTAATTAGTCTGGGTGATGGTATGGCCATCCCAATATTTTAAAAGTTCTCTAGGTTCATCTAATATATTGCTTAGGTAGAAAAGCTTCAACCATCTCAAAGTCTAGGCATTTTTCTTAATTTCCTTCTGTGCTAAGAATGTGTCCAGTTGAACTACCTCTAGTTCTCAGAAAGGCTGTGAAAGGTAGATATACCTATCCAACCTTATAAAAGAAGCACATATATTACGAAAATGTGAGTAATCTGTTCAAATTCTTGTATCTACTAATTCCAAAAGCCAGAATTAAAAGAAAAATTGTCAGATTGTAAAACTTATCCTTTTATTTTGTTTTTGTCCCATAGAGATAATCACAAGCTTTGAGATGGAGTAGTCA
The DNA here is from genome assembly GCF_047511655.1 of Castor canadensis. NCBI lineage: Eukaryota > Metazoa > Chordata > Mammalia > Rodentia > Castoridae > Castor > Castor canadensis. The sequence goes on along the minus strand of NC_133391.1, from coordinate 154,596,989 downwards.
TTAATATGCGAGTTGAACAATTATCTCTGAAAATTCTGTTGCATCAATATATAAGTGTTTTAATATTTCTAACTTGAAGGAATACATTCTTCACACAAAATTCTACTCAAAACTCAGGTGTCCAAATATGAAATAACACTAGTGATTTATACTAAATTTTAGGAGATTCTGAGTTTGCAGAAAATTAGAGCACAGATTAACAAAAAAGCATTATTTTAAGACATTTCAGAAAGTACATTTCTCTTATTCACATTGTTTCCCTAAATGGTTATTTTCTGCAACACATACCACATCATTATGTACATCTTTTTTTCTCTGCCATAATGGAGTTCAAACTCAGGGCTTTGAACTTGATTGGCAGGTACTTTGTCACTTGGGCCAAGTCTTCTGTCCTGTGCTTTTTTTCCCCTGTATTGTTGTGCTGGGTCAGGGTACATTTTAGCATTTACAGAGTTTTTACATCGTATCATCTATATCATACCTGATTTCATCCCTTCCATCCTTCCATTTATTTGTTGATAATGTTTAATACAAAACTAAAGTCCCCAAATTTTCTCCCTCAATTGAACAAAAAAAAGTTAAAATTTAAATTTCATCACTTTAAAAAATGTTTGATACGTTCTTGTAAATAAGTATTTCTTTTCAATAACAACTAATGTTCTTTTCTACTATTGATTATGTGTTGTACTAAAGCTGTGGGATGTACTACTTGAAAACATTTTCTCAATTTATCATGTTGTACTTCTTTCATGAGAGCACAAACATTATGTTTCTAAGTATTTTGTAGTCCTTTATCTCCAAAACAAACAGCAATTATTAAGGCATGCTAGGAAATAAGTCAAATGAGTAGTCTGCAGTTAACAGCAAGTTTTTAAACCTGGTTCTGACTGTTTGATATGTATTTCCATCTTGCATATTCTCCCTATTTCCACTCAAAAGCATATGATCCTTCCATTCTGGTATAGGCAGAACACTGGACTGTTTCAATTTTATTTTTAAATAAAATATTTGAAATATTCAAGAGAAACATTATACACAACTGCAGGAATCTTTATTGCAAGCAGTGTGAAAATACAGCATTTTAGCTCTTTCTTAAATTTGCTAACAGAGTGCAGATTCTATTTTTCAGACCCTTCATATAAGAAGTCAGTTCTGTATTTTAAAGAAGAGTGATTTTGTCTTATTTGAAAACCATGACTGGATATTGATTTAAAAATAAGGATGAGAAATTGCTGAAAATTAGGTAATTATAAAAAATAATGGTGAGAGAATAAGAGATGAAAAACTTGTCCCACTGTAGGAGTAAATTAAAGTTAGTGGCAGGCCAACATTTGCTAAGATCTCATTTAAAAAGACTAAATAGACATTTTTACTACATGTGGTTTTAATCAGTGTGATATAATTTTCAGCTCCTTTGATTGCTGAGTACATTCTCAGCTCTGAGGTGTTACCTATTTGTTCAGAAGCCATAGAAACACTCTGACTTAACTGGCTTAAAAACACTTTTTGACTTATTTAATTAGCTTCTCTAGAGTTGCTAATAACCATACAGCCTTGACTGTGAACCATGTAATTATTTTGACATTAATTCTCTCCCTGGGAAATCTTATTCTTGATGTCATCACTTTTCCACTTCAATTTCTAGCTACTAATTTTACAACTGTAATAAAACTACTAGTGAAAGATGTGCACAGGTATTTTGCCTGAATATCTTGTGGGATAAATAGGCATCAATTTTTATTCTCACTACAATAGAAATTATATGCTCTCTATTATGTGATAATTTATTTTAAAAACAAGTAGAGAAATGTATTTAAGTTTACTTAAGGAAGATAAATCAATGGTAAACCTAACCAACTTATATCCAAACTTTTTTTGAGAAATGCATAATTCAAACTTGTACCCTGAGGAATGTCTTTGAATTCCCAAACAATTTTATTATATTTTTATTTTATTAATTTTCCTACATGTGTAGACAAGTAGCTCAATCATTTTCTTTTATTCAACAATAAACACCACCTTCTTTGTCTTTCCTATAAAATGACAGTGTCACCTCATGATATGGAAATTGAAGCACTTGAAAGTGAACATTTCAGCATTTCTCTAAAATATGAGAAGATCCCCCAAATTCTTAAATCATATCATTGTTATGCTGCCTATAATGATACGCAAGAAATTCACAATCCGCTTTACAAATGTCCTAGCTAATGAATGGGTTTGCTTCCAATATCTTCTACTCAAAAACAGAACTCCAATAATTTTCCTTCTCTGTACTGCATTCTTACTCTTTTCCTCCTATAGATAATTTTCCTTAACACAAAATGTACAATCACATTAAAAGTGAGGCAATAGACAAAGAAAGAGAAGATAAAAAGACCAATTTTCTTCTTATAAGAATGAATTGTATCCCTTAGCATACACACAACACATTTTCTTATTCCATTCATCTCTTGATCAACACTTAGACTGATTCCATATTTTGGATACTGTGACTAATTCTGCAATAAATATGGAAGTGGAGATACCAGCTTCATTTTCTTTCAACTTATTCCTAGATGTAGGACTAGTGATTATATGGTAGTCCATAAAACTCTTATTTTTTATGGGGAACTATTTTCTATAATGTTTCATTCTGTTTTGTGTAATTGCAATATCATTTTACATTCCAATCAACAATGCATAGGGTTCCTTTTTCTCTCCAACAACACTTGTCTTTTGAATAATAGTCATTTTAACAAATATGAGGGAGGAAAAAACTCATGGTGATTTTTATTTGTATTTCTTTGATAATTAGTGATGTTAAACTTCTTTTTTATTTTTATATTATCTGTTGGCCATTTGTCTGTTTGGGTCATTTGTCCAAGCTCTGTCTAATTATTTCTTTTACTGCTTTTTAGCAATTTGAGTTTCCAGCATATTTTTATGTTAATTATCCTTATGAGACATTGATATGTATTATGATTTTTTCTCTCTCACACCAAAATATAAGGAAAAGGAAAAGCAGAAAAAGACAAATGTGCTTGCAGCCTAAAAGCCCCCACACAGAAAGAAAATATCAACAGAGTAACGAGACAACTAATGGAATGGGAGAAAATACTTTAAAAACATATATCTTATTTGTTCAAAGATGTGTTTTGTCACACCTCATAATTTTAGTGGGTAAAATGTTAAAAATGAAAATAAAATGTAGAATATTAGCTTAAAACAAAATAAATATGGAAAATTAATTTACTGATCCATGATGGCCTTCACCCATATTTATCTGTGTTTATTCTATGGTTTATAAGAATAGTGTAAGTGATATCATTAACAATGTGCCTTATGGCAATTAGATTTTTCTTTATTTTACTGTTTATTTATTTATTTTTTATTCTGCTGTATGGGGATACCTTAAGGCATTTACAAAAATTCTTACAATATATCAAATACTTCATACTTGAATTCACACCCTCCACAGCCCTCCTTTTTCCCTTCCTACCTTCATGCTTGGAACACTTTCAGCAAATCTCATTTTCCCAATTACATATGTGTGTATATAATATTTGCACACATATTCACCCTTCTTCACTATTTCTCCACCTCCTTCTCCTTCCCATTCATACCAATCTGGCAGGACCTGTTTTGCTCTCCTGTTCTCTGATTTTGTATAAAAGAAGAAGAAAGAAAAAAATGACATTTTTTATTGTTTATGATAACTATACAAGGAGTTTCCCTATGGCACCTCCATGTTTATATGCATTATAACCCGATTTGGGTCATCTCCTCTATTTTTCTTCTTTCTGTCTTAGTCCCCTTAAAATGGTGGTTTTGACCAGTTTACAGATTCTATATTCATTTTTTATAGAGAGTACATAAACCACATTCGCCTTCTTAACTTCCCTTTCCCCCTGCTTTTGGTATATATTTCATAATATTGCTGTATTTGTATTAGGTGTGTATTCCACATAGGATAGAGAACATGTGACTTTTGGCTTTTTGTACCTGGCCAACTTCACTTAAGATGATGTTTTCCAGTTCCATCCATTTTCCTGCAAACAATAAAATTTCATTCTTCTTTGTGATTGAGTAAAATTCCATTGTATAACAAATAGCACATTTCTTGATCCATTCATCATTAGTGGCGCATCTTGACTGTTGCAATAGCTTACCTACTGTGAATAATGCCTCAATAAACATGAATGTACTGGTGCCTTTGTTTTAACCTAACTTACATTCTTTGAGTATATCCCTTGGAGTGGAATTGCTGGATCATATGGAAGTTGTATTTTTAGTTTTTTGAGGAAACTCCATATTGTTTTCCATAGTGGTTGTACTAATTTACATTCCCACCTGCAGTCTATGAGTACTCCTTTTTGCCAACATCTTTGCCAACATTTGTTGTTTTTTGTATTTTTGAGATAGCCATTCTAATGGATTGAGATGGAATCTCAGTGTGCTTTTGATTTGTACTTCCTTTATGGCCAGAGATGTTGAGATTTTCTTCATATTCTTTTAAACCATTTGGACTTCTTCCTTTGAAAAAGCTCTTTAGTTCTTTTCCTCATTTCTCCATTCAGTCATTGATTTTTTGGGAGTTTAATTTTTTGAAGTCCCCATATACTCTGGCTGTTACTCCCTTGTCTGATATATGGGAGTATATATGGCAAAGATTTCCTTCCATTCTGTGGGCAGCCTCTTCAATTTAGAGACCATTTCTTTTATTGTGCAGAAGCTTTTTAATTTCATGTAGTCCCATTTGTCAATCCTTTCTCTTAGTTACTGCACAATTTGAGTTCTATTGAGGAAGGCATTGCCTTTGCCTATTAATTCCAATATATTCCCTGCTCTTTCCTGCACTAGGTTCAAAGTTTCAGGTCTTATATTAAGATCCTTCATACACTTTGAGTTGATATTTGTACGGGGTGATAGACATGGATCTGGGAATTAGATTTTATTTATACTAATTGTACCACAAAGTAGTACAACAAAATTTTGCCAAGGATGAACAAATTAGTAAGAGTTTATTAGTAGCAAAAATTAATGTCCTGAAAATATTATTTAAATTAACATATACAAAATTTATTCTGAAAAATTACATATGTTCATCTCTACCTCCACTTTTTAATAATCAGTTTAATTAGTTCATTTATTTGTAAAATAAATCTAAAGTTGCTTATATGTTCAATTTCTCATTTTTTTTTGAAAATTGAAGCCTAGAGGCACTTTTCTATGGAATACAGTTACAGATTATATTCCAATAGAATAATGATGCATTTTTTACAAACTGTAATGAGTGTTACTTTTTTATGGTTTATGTTTCACTGCTATCATATTTCTATTCCAATAATTATTTGAAAGATATAAAAATAAAATAGGTTGATTATTTGAAGGAATAGTAATGACAAGTTATTCTACTAACAGAAGAATCTTATTGAAAAACTAAAATTAAGAAAAAATAATAAAGTGTGTGCATTATTTATGCTCAAAAACTACAAATTACATATTGATTTTATGAAACAACTAATTTTGTATAATCCAGAAAAAAGGAGAATTATGTGAAATTAATTTTATAGTTTTTGACAGATTTTAAATCTGGAAAAAAAGCCAATTAATTTGAATATGTTGATAGCCTCTTCAAAGCATTAGAGTGTGATATTTAAAATGTTATAAATCTGTGAAAGCAAGGAAAATTGTTTTTCATCTAGTTGTAAGCAAAGGGAAGTAGATTATGGTAATACTTCCTCATCAAAATGTTTATTCAGACCGATATTAGGAATGCCTTGTATACTGTCCCACAAAATGCTTAAGATGTCACAGAGATGAGTTCTTAAGAAGGCAGAATTTTAGATCAACCCCCTATGAACTCTCCTTGAATAATCTTCTCTCTATGTGTTTATGCTACTTATAAATACGAGGAGCTATTACTCCACAATTATATATAGAACATGATAAAAGTGACTTCACAGATGTAATAAAGCTCATTAGTTGGTTAACCTTAAAATACAGAGATCGTGCTATAAACCTAATCTAATCACAAAACACTTGAAAAGCAGACCTTTCTGTGGCCAGTGGCAAAGGTCTCAAGGCATCATTGCTGGCTAAAAATGGAAAAGGACATGTGAGAAGGAAAATGGGCAGTCACTGGGAACAAAGAATGCCCTCTACCTGACCACTACACACACTCACACATACACACATATACAGATATGTGTGTATGTATGTATGTATATGTATTATATATATATGTATGTATATGTACATGTATGTATATCTCAAACCCACAAACAATGCTTCTATTAAAGACCTAAATACACATGTGGAATAAATTATTTTTCAGATTCTTTAGTCAAGAACCGATCCTTTGGTTGCTTTCATTGCAACCAATGTCTAGTTGGATAGTAAGAGAAAACTAAACAAGTTGTAAATCCAATTTTTTTTTCAAATAAGGCAATGTATGAAGAATTGTTGATTCCTGACTAACACACTTTTGTGGATGCAAGAAGAAGATTGCATGTTTAAAGTGTATATCTTCATGCCTGCGACATTTGTAACAATAAATAAATAAACTGAGCTAAGAAGAAAGACGGTCCACTATACTTTGGATGAGTCCTTTAGTCTTACTGGGTCTCTTTTACTCATACATAAGGGGAAAACTGAATGAAAACATGAATTTTTTTTTTACATATTATATCCTTCACTTTCCAAAGTCCATTTATTTTTGTTTTATGTGTATAAAGTCCTAATGTCTTTGAAGAGCAAGTATTTTTAGGCGTTTTTTTTAAAAAGCAATTCAATGATTTGTACTGGACTAAATAGAGATGAGTTTTAAGCTCATTAACTTCAGGTTTACGTGGCATGTTTAAGAAAGTATTCCATCCATTGTCTGCATGGTTAAATTTCTTTAGTCTACAATGCTCCATCTTAAAATAGGGATAATAACTTGTTGATATTTTGTGAAGATTAGCAATGTGTCTTTGCAATGTGTAGTGTCCTGCAAAATGTTGGTGTTATAAGTATCTATATCACTGAAGAATAACATTTATGATATGGCAATTATGATGGTGCCATCATTATAAAATAAGTGCCAATGCACTCAAGCAATAAAAGACTGATACTTTAAGAAACTGCATAAATGTATTCTTCTGAAAAACTTGACATGCACTGTTCATCAATATTCATATTTATACTCATTAAATAAAAAAGCATAGAAATTAAAATAATTAAGCATCTATCTCAGAGACCTAGTTGAGCTCAGTTTTTATAACTGAACTCCTAAACAACTTGATGAGTCATTATTTCAAGATTGATTTAAAATATAACACAGAGGAAAATGTAGAAAAACAGTATTTTTGACTACATGGACATTGAGAGTTTTTAAGTCCACATCAATCCTTTCTCCAGAGATAATCTCATGAAAAGTTTTGGGTGACTGCACCATGTGCATTAGGAACTGTGGTAGACAACTTGTGTCTAACTACATAAACCCCTAGTCCTACCTAAAATAAATTGCATTACAGCACATAACAGTAACATATTTTGCAATAAATTTAGCTTTCCAATTTGTACATTGCAAGAAAAGTTAATGGTCTGTCATCATTTTCCATGGATGTTTTTATTAACTCAAAACTATTTTACTTAGAGAAAGTGTCTTTGAAACATGTGCTTGATATATTCTGTGATAAAATAGATTTGTGATTATGCACTAAGTGTGTTTCATACATTTATGCTGATATACATTCATGCCAATACTTGAAGTTTTCCCAAGCATTTTTTTTTTCTAAATTCTGTTTGGGAATCTCTTCATTAAAGTTACCAGTTGCTAAGCAACACTCCCTCTTTTCTGGTTGCCATGGTGACCCTTGAATCAAGGAGGACACTAAGCCATCTGTTTAAACCAACAGTCCTCCTGTCTTTAAAAAATGACCTACAGTATTCATCCAGCAGGAGATGTAATATATTAAATAAGATTTAGTGTTCAGGTAGATATAATGCTAAAATTTCATAATTTTTTTATTTGCTTAAAATTTAATCACATCTTTGTAGAGTATGAATCACCACACTGCCAAAATACTATGGTCAAAAAAGATTGAAAATGCACTGTGAAATAATAACAAATAAACAACAGTAAAACACAAACAATAAAAATTGCTTCAGGTATTTTAAAATATTGGTTTGTATTTCTTTCAATTTACTGTGATCTTTACTGTCTATAAATGCACATCCTGAAATGACATTTAAAAATTTTTAATATGTAACCAGGGCGGTTTATTTAATCCCATGGAATCTTTGGAAGAGAAATAAATAAGTTGCTACTAGGACTCTCCTTAATAAAAATCAAAATTTGTCTTTGTTTCAGTTTTCAAATGCAAATTTAATGCTACTTCCTTGATTAAACTTTGGGAGGTCAGAATGTACCTGGGCATGGAGGCTTATTGAGAATTAAAGCTTCACCAATTAAACATGCATAAATGTAGATAAAAGGATTGTTATACTTGGTAATTTATTTTGTATCTGATACCTAAATAGAGAAAGTAAATTTTCACTTATTTAAGGTATTATTTTATTTGGACAGTATTTTCCAGCATCTTAAATATAGCACCTTTTCTTCATATTATTACTTCCACAATGGTATCACTGTAATCATAATACAATTGATGTTCTTGTGCTCTTGTCTATCAATTTAATATCACATTTTCACTTAACACATTATTAAAGTAGTGAGTGCTAGTAATTCATCTCTGAAAATTCCTCTTCTAATTACTTGCCAAAATGTGACAGATATTCCAAGGACTTGACTTTGTGGCTGCTCCAGAAATGCTTGTTTTTTTTTTTTTTTTTTTCTAAAAATAATTCAAAAATGGTTTGGCACCGAACACTTCCTAATTACTAATATCTAACTATACTATTTGTTCATGTGTAGATGTGTGCAGGAGTAATATCCTCTTTCATTCAATCAAAAATTAAGTTCTGTGCTAGATCTGATAATAGAGCCCACAAGTGATACCCCATTTATCCTACAATAAAAAAATAAATTCAGAATTATAATGGATAGATATCATTTAACTAAAAGAGATTCTTTGTGTTATTTCCATGCGTATGTGTGTTACACCCCAATTTGGTTCGTCTCTAACAAACTCTTCACTACTGCATAGTCCCCATCCCAAAGTGGCCTCTGCTATTAACCTGCAAATGACAAAATTTCATTCTTCTTTGTGGCTGGATAAAATTCCATTGTGTATAAGTAACATGTTTTCTTAATCCATTTGCCAGAGGTGGGGCATCTTGACTGTTTCCATAGTTTTGCTATTGAAAAATAGTACTGCAATAAACATAGGTGTGCAGGTGCTTTTGTAATAACCTGAGTCACATTGTTTCAGGTGTATCCCTAGGAATGGTATTGCTATATTGTACGGAGTTTGAGATATAGCATTAGGGCATTTATTTGAGATCGCTCTTGTTTTTAATATATCTAGTCATGGCTATAAGCTTTCCTCTTACAACTGCCTTTGCTGTGTCCCACAGATTCTGATAGGTTGTGTTTTAATTTTCATTAAATTCCAGGATGTTTTCAATTTACTCTTTTATTTCTTCTATGACCCACTGATCACTGAACATTTGTGTTGATCAACCTCCAATTGTTTGCATATTTTCTGCTGCTGCTTTTGTTGTTGAGTTCTAGTTTTATTGGATTGTGATCAGAGAGGATGCAGGGGGATATTTCAGTTTTCTTATATTTGTTGAGGCTTTCTTTGTACCCTAAGACATGGTCTATTTTGCAGAAAGTTCCATGGGCAGCTGAGAAGAATGTATATTGTGCTGTTGCAGGGTGAAATATTATGTAGACATCAGGTCCATTTGATCTATAGTGTCATTTAGTTCTAGGATTTCTTTGTTGATTGTTTTGTCTGGATGACCTATTGAAAGATAGGTAATAGAGGGGTATTAAAGTCTCTCACTACCACTGTTTTGGAGTCTATTTGTGCTTTTTAGTCCTTTAATGTATGTTTGATGAAGTTGACATTGGGTGCATATAGGTTAATACTTGTTATTTCCTTTTGATGTATTGCTCCTTTTATTAGTATTATGTGACCTTCTTTGTTGCAATTGACTAATGCAAGTATTGCTACTCTTGCATGTTTTCAGGTGCCAGTAGTTTGGTAAATCTTAAAGCCTTTCACCTTAAGTCAGTATTTATTTCTGTCAATATGGCGGGTCTTTTTTTAAACAATAGATTGTCAGATTTTCCTTTTTAATCCAGTTTGCCAAACAATGTCTTTCAATGAAGGAGTTGAATCCATTGACATTCAGTATTAATATTGATAAGTATGTGGTGATTCCTGCCATTTAGTTGTTTTTGCTGTTTAAGGATTTGAGGATGTGCAGCCAAATCAAGCTACTCTCTGATTGTCTTTTCTTCTCCTGCAGTTTAACATTTCCTGTCCTCCTGTGGTTTTGTGTATTTTCATCTTCTGTGTGCAGAATTCATTGTACAACCTTCTGTTGTGGTTGCTTGGGGATAATATATTGTTTTAGTTTCTGTTTATTGTGGAGGACTTTTCTGTCATCCATTAATTTGTAATGATTGTTTTGCTGACTAGAGTATCCTTGGGCTGAAATTATTTTGTTTCAGTGCTGGAAATACCTCATTCCATGCACTTTTGCTTTTAAGTTTTCTGTTGAAAAATCTGTTATTTTGTTTGGATTACCTTTATAAGTATTTGTTTTTTCTTTCTTACAGCCTTCACTATTCTTTCTTTGTTCTCTTTGGTAGCTGTTTTAATGATAATATGCAATGCAGAGGTTCTATTTTGGTCAAATCTGTTTGGTGTCCTGGAGGTTTCCTCTACCTGGATGGGCAATCTTTTCTTGAAGTTTGGGATATTTTCTATTATTTTATTGAAATATTACATATCCCTTTGGCTTGTACCTCTTCTTTGATGCTCATTATTCTCAGGTCTGGTCTTTTTGATGGAGCCACTGAGTTCTTGCATATTCCCTTCACAGTCTTTGAGTTATTTGAGTAAGAGTTCTTCTGTTTTTTCTTTAATATCCATTTTATCTTGAGACAGAGATTGTGTCTTACACTTGTACTAGCCTGCTGGAGTGGCCTTCCACTGTGTTTTTTATTTGACCAAAGGGACTTTTTATTTACAGGATTTCTGCTTTGCCCTACCACTGCAACTATGTCTGGTCAGCTCTTCCCCAAGCAAGGTAGGGCAACTCAGTTTTAAGTCCCCTCAGGTCCAGGAGACTATCTCAGTGATCCACCATGCCCCCCAACCCCTGCTTTGCAAGTTTGGCTTATTGCTCCACCTCTGTTCTCAGCCTTTGTGCCTCACCCCTCTTCTACTCACTAATATTTTGGCTCCTTTGGGAGGTTGGCTTCTTGCCCTACCCAAGCTCTCAGTCATTGTTCCTTGTCCTGCCTTGACCTGCTTAATTCAGCAACTTGACCCACCCCCATTCTCTGAAGCTGGTTCAGTGTTCCACTCCACCCCCATTTTGATGGTAAATTCAATTCATTGTTTATGCTTTTCAGTTTTGTTTGGCATGGGGGAGGGGAGATTCAATCTGCCCAGAGGCTGTACTGGATTATGTTTTTGGAGGATTTGTAAGCGAATTGATTGTACTTTGTGTTTCTCACCTATGGGGTCTGCAGATTTACTCAGGTAGCTTTGAAATTGGCCAGTAGGGAAATGTGTGCTACTTGTCTCAAGAAAAAGTATTGGGCTCAGCATAGCAAGGTGTAAGCAGGTTTTCCATGGGTTAGAGGTCCAGGGTGACCAAGGGTCTGCTTTTTGAAAACAAAAGAAAAAGAAAGAAAAGGGAGAAACTGCCAGGGGGCTTTTTTCTCAGGGCAGACATCCCCTATTGGCTGTGTCATGCCAGGATCTTTCCAGCTTTTAGGTGAAATTGAAAGTTGTTTTAAGGGTAAATCTTGAATTTTATGTACACCTAATGTGTTGGTGGTTATTGTTTTGGCTAGAAACAATCCAAATCACCCAACTGTAGCTCTCAAGTCTCAAAGTGATTTCTGGAGTCAAGCAGTTCAGTAATTCTGATTCCCTACCCTGTCTGCTATCTTGGATCTCCCAAGACTAATATTGTTGGCACATATTTTTCTGTGATTATTTTCTATCCACACACACATCTTTTCAAATATCTCATTCATTTTTCTTTACTTGATTTCTTATTGTTGAGTTTCAGTGTTCCTTAAATACTCTACATGCAATTCATTTAATACATATGATTTGCAAATATAACTTCAAGTCTCTAACTTTATAAGAATTAACATTTTTTTTAATAATGAATCAACTTCCATAATCTTGCTATCTTCTCTGGAATCATCATTTATGTGTTTTCTCTATCATTATATAGCCAAAAGTTTTCTTCAAAGTTGTATTTTAGAAGTTGTATAGTTTTAGGATTGCCACTTAGAGATGTAAAATCACATATGATTTTAGGTAAATATGGATTAAAGTTAATTTTATTTTACATGGGTATCCTAAATTCTGACCTGTTTGGTGAAGAGCATTCACTGACCAATGAATTTCCTTTTCCAAAAATACATATTTATTGTTGGATGTGGTGGTTCATACCTGTAATCCCAGCACTTGGGAAATGAAGACAGGATAATTGTGAGTCAGAGGCCAGTCTGTGCTACATTGCAAGATCCTGTTCAAAAAAAATTATGTCACCAGTCAGTTCCCCAAAAGATCATCAAAGTAAATGAAATAAGCCAAACGCAGAAATAAAAACTATAACATGTTTCCTCTCAAATGGAGAATCTAAACAAAAAAGACTGAAGTAGAAGGAGGCCTATTTAGGAAAAAGAAGAACTCCAGATGGAGGGGCAAGAATGATAAGAGAGGGTTTTGGGGGTGCATATCACCAAATACAATATATGCATTTGTATATGTATTTGATGTGTGAAAATACCACAATTAAACTGATTATTTTGTACAATTAATATATGTTAATAAAGAAAAAATAAGCAGATTTTCACATACATATTGTTTACTTTTGAAATTTGTTTTCTGCTGTATTGATCTATGTGGGCAAATTTACTCCTGTAACAGACTCTCTTAGATGTATCAGCTTTCAGCTATATAATGTAGTAAAATCAGTATTTTAGTTGTTTTTTAAAGTTGTTCTGTCTTTTGGCTTTTGTATTTTCATATGAATTTTAGAAACAAGTTCTCCATTTCCTCAAAGATACTTAACATAACTTAAAATGAGATTAGATGAATCTATAAATTATGAAGGGGAAAGTTGACTTCTCTCCATTTGTGTAGGCCCACTTTAGGTTGTCTTACAAATAGTTTGCACTTTGCATTGCATTACAAGACTTTCACCTCAAGTGTATCACATTCTATAAGTGCTGGCCTAAGACATATTCTTAACTACAAAAAAAATGCAAAGCAAAACTACATTGAGATTCTATCTTATCTTTGTCAAAATGGCAAACCTCAAGAAACCAAACAATGAAGTCTGGTAAGGATGAGGGGCAGAGCAACTTATACATTATTTGTGACAATTTAAATTCATGCAGGCACTGTGGAAATCAGTGTGAATGTTCCTCAACTAAACTACAAATTGAATTACCAGATGATCCTTTTAATTTACTCCAGTGCTTATATACAAAGGAATGTAAGTCAGCATACAATGGATATACCTACACTCATGTATATAGGAGCACTATTCATAATAACCAAGTTATGGAATCAATCGAGGTACTAATCCATCAACAGATGAATGGAAAAACAAATTACAGTATGTACAAAAGTGCACATTATTCAGAAATAAAAAGAATGAAATGTTATTTGCAGGAGGATAGACAGAATATGGATCATAGAATTAAGCAAAATATCCAGACTCAGAAAAAAAATCACATGTCTTATCTCATATGAAAAACCTAAATCTTACAAATAAAAGGACATGGACATGGAAAGGGGAGTATTTGGGAAAAAGCGAATATGATCAAATTAAATTACATATACATATATATACATGATAATGTAGTAATTCAAAGTATTTAAAAATTTTTAGAACAATAAGAGGTTGAGGAAAGTGGGAATAAGAAACAGCAATAGAGGTGGTGAATATAATCAAGTACATTATATGCATGTGGGAAATATCAAAATGAGATGCTCCCCAAAATTTTGTTTCATATATTAAAAATATTGTGAATTGTATTATTTTAATATTTAATATTAAATATCTACATATACAAATATACATATATAACAAATGTATGTATATTGAGTTTTTTCTGGTGCTGGAAATGTTACCCAGGTCCTCACACGTTAGAGAAATACTCTACCACTCATGCCATGTTCCCAGAGCTCAGAGCTACAACCCCGAGCCCTATTTACTTATTTTGCTGCTATTTGTTTTAAGATAGGATCTCCCTACTTCTGCCAGCCTGGCCTTGAACTCTTGGTGCTCTTGGCACCACCTCCCAATACCTAGGAAGAGAGGCTTGGACAACCATGCCCAGCTTATTCATCTTGTTTTCTGAACTTATAAAAAAATAACTTTTCTCAATTCCATTGTATTGTCTACATAGATTATCATATCCTCTGCATATCAAAATAAATTCTCTCTTCCAGCTATTTTTCCTCTTCCTTTTTCTTGCCTAATTACACTAACCACAAAGTCCAGTAAGAAGATGATAGTGCTGAAAATTGCTGAGTGTATCTATTCTTGCCCTGTTTCTGATCTTAGGAGTAAGAGTTGAGTTTTTTACTATTACACTGAGCATTTTCTTTATGTTCTTTAGCAATTTTTCCTATGCTTTCTTGACTTACAGCATTTAGGAGAAAAAAAATTCAGAGTTCACCAAAATTTTTTTCTCTATTTAAAAAATTATGCTTTTACTTATTTTAAAATGTTTTGATATGGTGAAAAATTTGTTTGATATTAACTATTAAACCAACTTTGTGTTAATGGATAAATTCCACTTACTTTTAATGTCTTTGTTATTATTTTTATGTCTTCTGGATTTGACTTGCTAAACATTTATTTAATTTTTTGCATGTGTATTCTTGAGGGATGATAGTTGATGAACAATCTTTCCATAGTTTTTTTTTGTTTTTAGTATAAACTTAAGTCTAGACACATAGAATGACTTGGGAGTATAACCTCTTTCAATGTCTGGAAAGATTTTTGTAGAATTAGTACAATTTCTTTTTAAACACATGATGAACTTTACTGTGAATTCACTTTGGTAATGAGTTTTCTTTGTGAGCAGGTTTTAATGAAAACTCAAATTATTTTACAACTGTGGAGATATTTATATCATCTCTTTGTGAACTTTGTTTACTTATTTTGAATAATTTGTCATTTTATACTTTTTTCACACTTATTGGAAAAATACTACACATAAAATTTCATTTTCTTATCTATTTAATGTTTATTGAATATATACTGATGTGAGTTTTCTCACTCCTAGAATGGGTAATTTGCATATTCCTTTTTCTTTAATTGTTGAGTCAAACAATAGTAGTCTAAAGGAACAACCTTTTATTTTGTTGAATAGCTCCAAGCATTTTTTCATGTGCTTCATAGATTTCTATTCTTATTTTTATTGCTGTTATTTTCTTGTTTTAGGTTTAACTTTTATTTTTCTAGTTTCTGAAAGTGAACACCAATATTAATTTGCAACCTTTTGTTTTCTAATGTAGACATCAAAACTTTTTATTTCTTTATGCATAAATGATATATTAACAATATACTCTACTGCTGCATTGTCACAAACTGTATATTGCATTGTTAGGCCATTGAGTTCAAGGTAGAATGAATTTAATTTCTGTTATGGACCCTTCCTCCCTTGCCGCCCTTCCTCCCTTTCTCCCTGCCTTCCTCCTTTCCTGCCTTCTGCTCTTTTTTCCCTTCTTTCCTTTTCTTTTTGAGGCACAGTCTCCCTGTGTGTACAGGATGGCCTCAAACTCCTAATACTCTGGGCTTCAGCCACTAAGACTACAAATGTGCACCCCCATGCCTGGCTTTCTCTTGTAATTTTTAATTCTCTGCATTGTTAAAAATGTTAGTTTCTAAATATTTGGAAATTTTACAACTATATGTTTGCTACTGATGTTTTAATACCCTTTTAATCAGAGTAAATGGTTTTCAGTGTGACATTGAATGTAGGGTTTGCAATATTCATACTTCATTTTTTGAGGTACATTCCTTCTATATCTGATTTTTGAATTTTTAATGATAAAAGAATATTGAATTTTTTCATGTGAGAAGGAAACTCTTGTTTAGCTAGCTTAAAAGATAAATATCTTTTTTTTTTTTTTAACAAAATTGGAGAGCAAGAGTGCAGAAGATTTCCTGGGGTTGGGGGCGGTTTGGTTCCAGTGGGAGCAGGAAGGAGGTGGGAAAGGGTGTAGGAAGGCGAATGTAGTGCAAATACTGTGTACACATGTATGCAAATGGAAAAATGACACCTGTTGAAATTATTCCAGGACTGGGAGGAAGAAAGATAAAGGAAGTGTTGAGGGGGTGAATTCAAGTAAGAAATATTTGATATATTTTAAGAGCTTTTGAAAATGCTACAATGAATCCCCACCAAGCATAACAATAAAAATATTTAAATGTTAAAAATCTTCAATAAAAACTATCAGGAATAATTGCACAGTCAACTACATGCATAACATAGTCAGTAGGTGATCAAAACAAAACAACGCTGAGATTTTGAGAAATACTGAACATCAGAAAATAAAAAGTATAAGATATCAACTTTGGATTTTACAATAGGAAAAAATATACTTAGAGAATAATCACAATAATCTATTTCAAAATGAATAATAGCTAAGAGAGTTTCTTCTAAGAACTTTTGAACAGGGAATATTAAAGAAAATCCTTCAAACTTAAGTCAAAGAATATATTGGGAAGCAATAAAAAGCATCAAAAATGATACAGATGAGGCTAATATAGTGAATATTTTAATAATTTTCTTTCAAAAAAAACTTCCTAATACAAAATAATAAAACCATCTTTTGAGTTTCTAGAAAAATGATCAGAGGTTATTTCAGCATGTATTGAGATGATCATATGGTTTTTGTTGTTCGTTATGTTATGTTTACTGATTTTTGTGTTAGACTCACCTTGAATTCTTGCAATAGATAATGATTTTATGTGGCATTTGATTCAATTTACTAATATTTTGTTGAGTTGTTTTGCATCTATATTCAACAGAGATATTGGATTGTAGTTTTCTTTTTTATTATTGTGTCCTTGTTTGGTTTGGTATCAAAGAAAAGTGGTCTTGTAAAATAAATTAAAAAGGGTTCCATTGTTTTTTCACACTTTGATTTGGTGAGAAGAATTTCAATTAATTCATCATTAAATATTTGGTAAAATATGGCAGTGAAGCCTTTGGATCTGGTGCTTTTCTTTGTTGGAAGACATCTTATTACCAACTCAATCATTTTGCTTGTTATCAGTCTCTCCAGATTTTCTATGTCCCTGTTTTCCAGTTTCAGTGAATTATATATGTTCAGAAATTTAGTCAGTTCTTCAGTGCTCCAGGATTTTTTGACATATAATTTCCATAACAGTCCTTTGAGATCCTTTATATAGTATCAGTAAGAATCTTGAATATCTCATTTCCTTTATATGATTATCTCTTCTTTTGGTTAATCTTGGTAAAATATTGTTAATTTTGTCCAATCCAGTTCTTTCTATCTTTGATCTTTGAAGTATCTTTTAACCTATGTGTTGTTTCTTTTTGAAATTTCCTTATACTAATTTTGCATTTGTTTTGTTCCTGCTTTTCTAGTTTCCTAAATAATATCCCAAAGTTGTTTGTTTGAAATCTTACTATTTTTTGGTTAGCACTTGGATGTAATTGTCCCTCTTTATTGTGCTTTTTCTATATCACATCTGTTTGGTATACTGTGCTTTCACCTTCATTTCTTTTAAGCTATTTTAAATTTCTCTTTTGATTTCTTCATTAACTGATTGGACATTCAAGAGATTGTCTCTTAATGTCTTTATATTTGTAAAATCTTAAATGTTCTTCTTATTGATATGTAGTTTTATACCATTGTGGTAATAGAATAAATGTGGCATGATTTAATTTTTATTAATTTGTTGACATTCATTTTGTGACCTAATAAGTGAATTTCTCAGAAAAGTTTCCACATTCCTATAACAAAGTGTTCTATAGCTACTCAATGACCTGATTTGTAAATGTTAGGTGTATTTGGTCACTAAAGCGTTACTTGAATGTTCCTTTGTTGATTTTTATTTTTGTAAAATCTGATCATTGATTATGAAGTCTTTAACTATCACTGTATCTACTCTTAGACCTAATATTTATTTTATATAATAGGGAGCTCCTATATTAGATTACAGTTTCTTTATAATTGTTGTACTATAAAATCAATCTCTATCATTATATAGTGACCTTCTGCTTCTTTTAAGAAATTTTGGCTTCGAGTCTATTTTATCTGATGTAAATTTGGCTGTTCCTTGTTACATTTGTTTTCCACCTGAATGGCATATCCTTTTCCATTCCTCCACATTCAATATGCTGGAATCTTTCTTGATTAAATGTATTTCTTGTACATAGCATATTATTTTGTCTTATTTATCTATCTATGCAGTCACCCCATTTTTTTTTTTATCATTTTTACATGTGCTTACATTATTTTAAATAAGTCATTTAATTTAGTTGTAGTTAAGGTTATTATTGATAAGTGAAGACATACAAGTAGTTTTTTTTTTTATTCTGGTTGCTTTGTATATCTTTTTTTCTCTGTTTTTTCCAACTTTTTTGTTTGATGGTTTTCTGAATTTATACTACTCTATTATCTTCTCTTTCTCTTTGTGTATGCTCTACCAGTGAATTGTGCACTTTCATGTATTTTAGTAGTGGAAATTAACATCTTATCTCTTCTAGTGTAGGATTCTCTTAAGTGTTTCTCATAGGGCTGGTCTGGTGGTGATGAATTCTCTTAGTAACTGCTTGTATTGGAAAAATCTTCTTTCTACTTCATTTATGAACTTTACATTTTCTTGATGTAGTACTTTTGCTTGGCAGTTTTTTCTTTTCAAGCTATGAGCATATTTCCCATTCTTTCTTGCCTATATGGTTGTTGTTGAAAAATCTTTGTCATACTAATGGTGATTCCCTTATATGTAACTTTTCACTTTCTCTTCCTATGTAAAGAATTTTCTTGGTCTTGTGCTTTTGACGGTTTTAGTATAATATGCCTTGGGAAGAATTTTCTTAGATAAATTTATTTGGTGTCCTTTGAGCTTCCTGGACTTAGATGTCCCTATCATTTTCATGATTTAGAAAGTTTTCAGCAATTACTTCCTAGAATAGGTTTTCTAAATATCTTTTCCCATCTTGTCTCCTGATACCACTCTATGACATATATTTGCTTGCTTAATAGTGTTTCATAAGTATTAAGGATGTATTTATTTGTTTTGTCTATCTGAGCTATTTCAGTCAATCTGTTTTAAAAACTCAGAATTTCTTTTTACACTTAACTTATTCTGCTAGTGAGGATGTCAATGATGTCTTCAATTTCATTTACTTAGTTCTTTAGCTCTAAAATTTCCATTAATTTCTTTATCATTTTTATGAATTTCTATTTTATACCAGAAATTGATTTCCTAATTTAAAGGTCATATGAGGGCAAGGCACACACACACCACCACAGGGCCAAGTGGGTGAGGTTTATTGTGCCCAGTATCAAGAAGGATTCTTGTCCCTGCTTGACAGCAACATGTAATCATGAATGAGAAGTTAAATGTCATTCCCCAAATATTGTTCAGGTGATGTTGTGCAGTTTCTAGAGAGTAATCTACTCAAGGGAGGTAGTTTAGCTAGCTGCTGAAGTTGAGGGTGCATTAATACCTCAACCTGAATGATTCTCAGTGTCTTGGAAGGTTAAGATTCTGAGATAAGATTGCTCAATTGCATCCTTCGTACACAAGACGATGATGGGGCTACCTGGCTCATCCTGACACCCTTGCACATTTAGCCACTAAAGGAAGGCTTATTGGCTGCTTCACACATCCAGGGTGGATGGTGGAAGAACTGCATGTTCCCTCTTCTTCTTAGAGCCTCTGTGATTTGACCTGTTCAAGATGGGCCACATACCTGTTTCCTGAAACTGAAGGTAATACTTTTTTATTTAATACATAATTCTTTTAAAGTTCTGTGACATCACTGAGTTTTTCTAATTCTGGTTTATCTTGTACTTTTTTTTTCTTCTTCTTCTTTTTTGGAGTACTGTGGGTTGAGCTCAAGGTCTCCTGCCTATTTGTTATGCAGGATCTCTACTACTCCATCAGCTCTTTTTGAGATGGTATCTCCCGAACTGTTTGTCTGGACTGCCCTCAAACCATGATCCTCCTGATCTCTGCCCCCTGGTAGTTAGTATTACAGGTACTAGCCAGCTGTGCCCAGCCTTCATCTAGTGCTTTTATGTTTTTGGTCACTTTCTTCCTTTACATAATTCTGAAAGAATATGCAACATTTCAATTATTTTTATATTGACATATTTCTGGCATACTTTCATTGTTTATGAGGAGATAATTCTTTTTATGGTTTATGCCATTCAACTTTGATACATTTGTGTTCTTCATTACCACATAAAATTAGTTTTTTGAGGTCTTAGAGTTAGATAAGTTTCAGGAAATATTTCTAATGTCACAGACTTTTTTATATTTAACTTTTGTAGTTTTCAAACATCTAAACTACTGTGTACTGAAAGTTTATAATTCTGCCAAACTACAAAATTTCTGGCAAACACCATTTTTTCCAGATCTGTTCTCTTTCTGTATGGAATGCAGCCCTCAGACTCAGTTTGACTTCATCCTATTGTCCAGTGTGGCCCTTGCTTTCACTTAGCAATGTAGAAGTCAAACCCATTTCATCTGATTTTTAGTGAATGCCCATTGGTCATTTTCAGTGTGTGGTTTTCAAAAGTCCATCAGTTTCTATCCTTCTTTCTTTTTATTGCACAGATGTAGATGGCATGTGCATTTTATAAGTGGAAAGCTTTTCATCATTTGCTTATATTTTGGCAATGCAGGATAACTTTTCACCTAGTTTTCCTAAGAGATTTTTGGGGTATACTGGGGGTTGAATCCACAGCCTCACTTATTCTAGATAAGCACCCTACCTCTGAGCCATATGTATCCCCACCTTCTAGTTGTTTTTATAATATGACTATTGGAAATATTTTTTTAAATATGTACTATTGTGAATATTCAAAATACTTTTTATAATATGTACTATTGCCTGATTTAATGTCATGCCCAGAGTGTGCAATCACTTTTTTCCCCCTTGTTTTCTTTTATGTTAGACTTTTCTACTCTAAACTTCCATCTAGAGAAAACTGGGGAAACTTATCATGATGAATCTCATGTCCCTTTAAGAAATTTCTTTCATAATCATGGACAACAGCATTAACTTAAAACCACAAATTAAAGCCAGCTGTGGTGGCTCACTCCTGTAAGTAACTCTAGCTATTTGGAATGTACAGAACGGGAGAATCAAGTTCAATGCCAGGCAGGGCAAAATGTTAAGTGAGATTCCGTTCTCATCCAATAAGCTGAGAACAGTCATTCCCAACTAAAACTCCAGCTATAAGTAGATGGAGTCTGAGGCCTTTCCTAGGATAAAACAAAATACCCTATATATAAAACAACCAAAGCAAAATGGGTTGGGGGCTTGGTTCAAGTGATACAGCACCTGCCTAGTAAATGTGAACACAAACTCTAGTATTACCAATGAACAAACAAAAATAAAACAATGCTTTTTGCCCTCTTTCTATTGCTTATACTGACTAGCTATTATTGGCAATCAAGGGCTGATTCATGGCTGATGAATTAGTGGGAAGATGCTCTCTACTTTAAAGAAAGTTGAGAAATGGAGAGTCAATCTCTTATTAGATTTCATGCCATCTTTCTTCTTTAGGAGAGCTGTGTGGGCACCTGCAAAATTCCTTTTAGATTATTGAGTTGCCCCACTTACCTTGCTCACTGCCTCTGATCAAATGCTGTCTTAGTTTCTGGAAATTTATTTTAACTTTTTAAACCTTTTTAAAAATCATTTTTATGCTTTATTTTCATTATTGTTGTACTGGTGGAAAATTGTGATATTTACAAAATTTCTAAGAATTTATCATAGTTGAATTGAGTCACTCCATCATTATCCTTTATCCATGCTCCCCCAATTTCTGGAATAGTTTCAACAGGTCTCATTTTTCCATTTACATACATGTGTACAGAATATTTCTAACATATTCACTATCCAAAACCCCTTTCCTTATATCCTCCCTCTCCCACTAGTACCCAACCCCCAGACTGGACCTGTTTTGTCTCCCTGTTCTCTGATTTTTTTAAATGGTATTTTTGTTTATTTAAGATTGCTATACAGAGTGTTTCATTATGACATTTCCATGTATATATGTATTGAAACCGGAGTTAGTTGATCCCCTTTTTTTCTCATTTCTACTTAGTCTCCTTCTTATGGTGATTTCAACAGATTTAAAATTTTTATATTCATTCTTGTACAGAAAGTACATGAACTACATTCACCATATTAATGTCTTTTTTTTACACTTCCTCTCTTATATGTGACATCCCCTTAGCATAACCTGTTTTTCATCATACTGCTTGTATTTGTATTTAGTTTGTATTCCACATATGATAGAAAACACATGGCCTTTGGCTTTTCTGACTAACTTCCCTTAAGGTGATATTTTCCAGTTCCATTCATTTACTTGCAAACAACAAAATTCCACTCTTTATGGCTGAATAAAGATACACTGTATAAAAAATTTTTGTAGGAACATACATAGAGTTTCTTTAGACAAGCCAAATAATTTAGTTTTTATAAGAGTTCTGACTTGAGGAACCTCTATGTATTCACAGTAGACCATTAACTTTACCAATTGTAAATGAAAAATTACATTATGTCATTAATTCTGATATTCACTTCATATATATATCACTTCCTGGCTTTTCCATATTACTAACATTTATAAATTTTTTTCACTTTTTTAAAATGTTTTCTAGGCAAGCACTCTACCACTTAAGTCATTATCCCAGTTGTTTTTTAGCTTTATTTTTTTTTCCCAGACTGGGTCCTCTTACCTCTGTCTCCTACATATCTGCAATTACAGAAATATAACACTGCACCAAGCTTATTTGTTGAGATGGGGTCTTGCCAAATTTTTGCTCCTTCTGGCCTTGAACTGTAATCCTCCTGACCTCCACCAGGTAGCTGGGATTACTAGAATAAGCCATGGTTCTTGGCTTCTTTTCACTATTTTGAAGATGAAAGAAACACGAAGTTTCACTTGTCTGTTTATGACAGACAACCATTAATTCCATATGATTAAACACACAATGTCAGACTCCAAGAACTATGAACTCTCAATGCCAAGAAAAACTGAAGAAGGATATCCAGTTTCTAACCACATTGAATTGTGACAGAGGTCTGCTCATTTGATTAATCTGTACCTCATTAAGCAATTCAACATTTACTTATAAAGTTAATTGATGTTATTATATCCAAATTGTTACTATGAATAGTTTTATTTTCTATGTTCCTAGAAAAGTAGGATGTAAAAATAAAATGTGACAATATAGAATATACACAGAAAAATATACTTAATTCTAATCTTTTAAGGACATCATTGATAGTTTTTATTTAAAGCACATTAAGTGCTTCAGTACAATAAAAATACAATGGAATAATAACCAAAACTGTAAACAAATATAGACTTACCAAAATTACCAAGTCTTAATGTGCTGATATGCCTGTGAGAAAATTTCAAAGTATAAGTGCTTCATTTGCAAATATATGCAGTTTTGAATAATGCTAGATGATCATTTACTGAATAATGAGTCAAAGAATATTATTATTCAAAAATTAATTATGCCATCATTTCCTTGCAAAAATAGACACATGCATGTTCAAAGCCCCAGGAACTGGCAGTGCAAAATGAGCATTATTGAGGAATATTGGCCTTAAGGATTGTGTCTCTCACTTACATTGGCAAGTGAAGGACAAATGAGAGAAACTAGTACAAATATCTGAATGTAGTGTCTGATCAATGTCTTCAAGATAATGAATTATCTTGCACAGGAAATTTACGGAATCCATCTTTATGTGCATTTGGCATTACACTAACTCATGGATTTCTAAATAACAATTTGGGTCCTGCTATATTTTTTAAGGCACATAGTTATACTAAATTTAAAGATTTCATTATCTTGTTATTCACGATATTCTGTAACTGTTGAGGAACCTGACAGGATTTAGCATTGTAAAATCCTCAAATAATTAGCACCTTATCTACCTTTAAAACTAGATGCTGTTATTATGTTACAAACTTCAGTGGCTTTATTTCAGAATTAGCATGAGTTATCCTTTAATTACTTCCTAAGTGATGTCCTTAATTACTTGGATTGGAATTTAACCTAGATAAACTTTAACATTGATGAAGATTATGAAAGATAGTTATTCAATTAAAAGAAAAGAGAGAAGTGATATTCACAGTTACTACCTGGACAAAACGATTAAGCTTAGGGTTGTTGCTTAAGTGGTAGAGCAACTACCTAGAAAGCATAAGGCCTTGAGTTCAAACCCCAGTACCACCAAAAGAAAAAAATTTAAGCTAAATAAATAGTCTTAGATTCAAAGGAATACATGGATGTAAACTTATTGGGCAGATTAACACAAATTACAGGAGTAAAGGAGCAGCTGAAAATAAGTAGTGCTTTGAATTATGCACTTTGAAATAAGATTTATTTCTTGTTTGGGTTTACTCAATGAGTTTAATAATAATAGCCTTTATTTCTGTGGAGATTAACAAGTTGATGATGAGAAAGAAGGTTGTAAACTGTAAAGTGAGTATGATACTGTCTTTTGAAATCTCTCCTCTGCTTCCAAGATATAATGTAAAAAAAAGTGCATGTTGATGGGGGCATATCAGCGGAACTCAAGAGGCTCATGGGAAGCTTATTCATATAACCTTGGAAAAAAGTTGAACTGTGTATTGAAAATTGGAGACATGAACAAGGGAGATTTAACTCCTGAGGAATGAAAAATTGTTGGCTCAAAAATATTTATCATGCTATCTAACATAGATGTTTAATGTAGACAGTTATTTAACCAACATACTTTTTATTCTGAAGAAATGTTACGATTGAATAAGTATGTAAATATTTTGCAAAAGAAAGGCCAATAAGACATAATCATTTAAAATAATTGATAGTAAAAGAATGTAAATAAAAAAGTAAAAATATGAGGTAACCTGAAGAGGACTTATGAAAGTAGAAATCAATGGCATGATTTCATTTGAAGATAACAAGTATGATACCTTAGTTATGGAAACAATGGCAGCTATTGTGTAGTTAGTGTTGACAAATTTTCAAGAAGAAACAGTACTGTAAGATTCAATGTGAATTTAATTTGTCTTTTCCTGGTTATTTATGAAGTTTGGCATACATTCATATTTTGAGTGATCATTTAAAATCTATTTTAATGCTGCAATGCCAAGTAAGTAAAATTAAAGTGTTGGTCTTCTCACTCTTATCAATAAGAAAAATACATCCTGCTTTTCTGTACTCAGATCACATGTGATTACATGATTACTACATTATATTAATCTAAGATGCTGAATATTCCTAAAAATTGTATACGAAAATAATTCGAGCTCAACTGAGTTAATGACTTACAAATCACCTATTAGTCGAACAAATGAAGTATTTAATTTTTCAAATAGAATTTTTCACCATAATATTCTCCTTTTTTATTTTTTTGTTGCAGTACATGGGTTTCAATTTGAGGCTTCTACCTTGCTACTTTGCAAATGTTTTAGTGCTTGTGAATTCTTTTAGCTTAGTTTATTTTGGAGACAGGCTCTCTCTTTTTCCCAGGTTGGCCTGGACTCCTGTTTATGCTTCCACTATTGCTGGGTTGAAAGCACACTGGACTGCCAATACAAGCTCCCACCCCCCATTCACATGGGGACTCCAAACATTTTTGCCTAGAATCACAGTCCTCCAATGTGATCCTCCAAGTCTCAACCCTTAAATAGTTTGGGATGAAGGGTGTTCACCACTGTGACCAGCTCATAATTTTCTTTTCCAATTTTTATTATTTAGCATTCTAAATCTCTTAAGTTGATATTTCACAACATAGGATGTAGAAAGTCGTAAACAAATCCAAAAATAATTAAAGATGAATATGAAGACACAACAAAAGAAAAAGAGAATTTTTAGTTTATACATAGACCTAGTACTAGCCACACTTAGAGAAATTCAGCAATATGAAAAATATGATAAATATAACATATAAAAATAAAATAATATACTGCATATAATATCTATATCTACATTTGTTGGTATGTATGCGTATCTATATATACAGATCCATGTATATGTATTTGTGTGTGTGTGTGTCATTGGGGTTTGAACTCAAGGCTTCACACTTGTTAAGCAGGTGCTCTACCACTTCAACTATACCCTAAGTCATTTTTGCCCTAGTCTTAGATTTTTTTTTATTATTTTGCTAGGTGGAGCTACATTGTGGCATTTAAAAAGTTCTTACAATGTATCAAATATATCATACTTGAATTCATTCTGCCTGGCCTGGTCTGGACCACAATTTACTTATCTACGCTTTCCAAGTAGCTGGGATGTCAGATGCATGTCACCATGCCCAGATTTGATTGATTGAAATAGGGTCTGGTGAACTTTTTGCCTGGTTGTCCTCAAAGAGCAATCCTCCTGATCTCTACCTCCTGAAGTGAGTCATGGACCATGATGCCAGGCGTAAGAGGATCTTTACAAAGCAGGAATAAGGAGACTGTGAGACAGAAATAAGAAACATGGTACAGATCCTATTAGTTTGTTGTACATTCCTTCAGAGTGTCTTCTTCCATTTATCAGTCTCCCTTTCTCCTACTTACCATGCAGCAGCCACATGTCTTATTAAATGAAACTGGCTTTCCAGGGATATCCAGGGATTATCTGGTGCTTGAAGTGCTTTGCAGTTTTACGTTCTATAATTCATAGTCACTGCTCCTCTCTGCACTCTCCATCCATCTTTGGTAGTTTGATTATATTAAGCATACAAGAATCTAAATCATTTATTTATTTTTATAGAAAGTAAAGCTAAGTTTCATTATTGTAAAAAGGCTTGCTCAAATCACTACAGGTGATTACTATACTAAACTAAAAAAACAAGAGCACTGTTAACACAAAGTTAGTGACATCAGTGATTGAAAGAAAAAAAATTCACCTGCACGAGTAGGACTGAGTCAGTCTGTACTTTCATTGAACAAATAATCTTCAGTTTCCATTATGTGTAATGTCTATTTTATACATGGAATACTAGAATCAATAAAATTATTTTCCACACATTTAGAAATACAAATAGGCAAGCAAAACAAAACAAAACACCATGGACTCCACAAAAAAAATTGAAGATTTTATAGTTTATAGGTCATTATTAGTGTACTAAGAGGGACACTAAGGTATTAGAAACTATTATAAATGAAGGAAGACTGGAAGGTAGTCACTAAAGGTGTGGTCAAACAAGCAGAAAAAACATGTATTATAAATGAAATAAATGCACAGATGTGAGCTGATTTCATTGCTGGTGGGATTTGTATTAGGAAATGGGAAGTTAGTATGACTTTGCATGGAGACATAGCAATGGAGAAGTCAGTAATGCAGCATTCTGTACCTATGCTATAAACTGCATAAATATAAAATAATACATTGTCCTAACAGTAGTCAGGTAAAATTGAAGATTATCAAATATCATTGTAGTTAGGAAGATTTAGTTGTGAGAAAATTTAAAAAAGAATGAAGTAAGATCCTGTTTCTCACCATACAGAGGATGAACTGTCTCCTAGAGCATGGCTAGTGGAAGTGGGAAAGGAGAATGTGATGGGGGAAGACTATTGTCTAAATACTTTTTATGCATTTCTGAAAATAGAACAATGAAACTCATTGAAATTGTAATCTAAGAGGGGGTAATAAGAAAGAGTAATAAAGGGGATGAATTTGATCAAAGCCCAATATATGCATGTATAGACATTTCACAATGAAATCCCTTTTCATAATTAATATACTTCAATATAAAGGGACTCAAAATGGATTATTTTAAAAGAATGGCTTAAAAGTATAAAACTCTTAGAAGCAAACATAAGGGAAAAGTTTCAAGCTTTCAGTCTCTGCACTGATTTCTTGGCTATGACCCTAAAATCATAATCAACAAAAACAAAATTAAACGGTTATACTGTCTGAAACTTAAAAAGCTTCAGGGATGTAAGAAAGCAAGCACAGTAGCAAAAAAGCCAACTACAGACTTGGAAAATATTTGCAAATCTGAGTAGCTGTTAATTTTCAAAATATGTAGAAAACTAATAAAATTCAAATAAATGAAACAAATGATTCAATTTTAAAGTTGGAAGACATTAATTATTAGGGAAATGAAAATTAATTCAGAATTTGATATATCCTAACACTTGTTAGGAGTGTCATGGTAAATAATAATAATAAGTTTGGGGAGGGATATATTGTAATCCTTAGTACACTGTTGATAGGAATGTAAAATAGCACAGCAACTATGGAAAATAGTATGAAGATGTATCCCAAAATTACAGCTGCCATATGATCCACCAATCATATTGTTCTTCTAGGCATTTATTAAAAATAATTGAAATATCAGTTTCAAAGAAATATTTATACTCCCATATTCATGATAGCATGATCACAATTGCTGAAACCTATTAACAGGTGACTGGATACAGAAAATGTGCTACATATGTGAGCGGAATGATATTCAGCCTTCCAAAATTTAAACCCTTTCACACTACAATATAGGTAAGACTAAGGGAAATTTTGCTAGATCAGTGACATAAAAGAAAATGCTATATAAAATCACTTATATGAGCCAGGAGACTCATAGAAGTAGAAGGAAGGTGTGATTTCCAGGGGCTAGGACAGGATGACAGTTCAATGGCTAAGAATATTAGTCATATCAGAAGAAAAATTCTAGAGATCTGCTGAATAACAATGTGCATATAGTTAACAATACTATTGAACATTTACAATTTTATTGAGGGTAGATTTTATATGTCTGTTACCTAAAAATAGAAAAGACTTATAATATCTCTACTGGACTGGAGACTTCTCATAGTAAAAATGTATGAGTGAATAAGCATTAAATCTTATTTGTAGTGAGAAATATTAAATCTCATACACCCCAACACCCCTATGGTTACCCTCAAAATCCTAAATGCCTATCCTGAAAATGTACTTTCAGTGTAACTATCTAATATTTTTGTATCACAATTCATTTGCACCTGAGAAAAGAAGCCAAGTTATTATAAAATGAAATATGGCAATTAAAATATATATAGCTACAAGCTTTGAAACTCATGCCCTGGGCCTGGTTGATTAGGTAGCACACATTGACACATAAATCAAATCTGGCTACAAAAGAATATTTTAATGGGGTGGACATTCAAATGACTCAATGTCAAAATGTGATTCAATTCATGTCCTGCCATAGGCTTGTACAGTGCTGGTGTACTTTGGTTGCGAATTAAAAATATATGTATAAGAACCTGAGAACATCTTGTATATCCCCTATTGGGTAAGGTACATAATAGGTTCATCTATGAAAGAGTATTTATAACTTCTCACAGAAAATGAAGGAAACAAGTTATAGCCAGACTTGAACCAAATACTTTTTTCTGCTTGATTAGCAACACTGCCCGTATCTACCTAGTGAGGTCATTGTTTTCACTATCTGAAGATTGACTGCACTATATTCAAAAAGGGACAAACACTATTGTGTTAATGTCTTTTAATATGATTTTGGCATGCATTGGCTGCTCAATAAATATTTGTACAGTGATTCACCATTTTTCTCTACAAGTAATGGAATATATGTATTCCAGGTTTCCATATGTCTTCTGTGAGTGAATACTCATGAGGCTGACACAAATTACTGGGACCTAATTACAAATTGTTGGTAGAGAAGTACACATCCCAAAGGACTCTCTTTATTCAATGTTCATTCAATAACATAGATGAAAGCATATCTTTGATAAGCAGATTTTTGAATGAGGAAGTATACAGGCATAGAAAATGTATAGGTCATATCTTCCATATGTGTGTGTTGTTTTCAATAAAGGTGAAGAGAGCAAGATTGTTAATAGAGTGCAAGATGCTCACTGAGTGAAAGTTTCTGGGAGAAGTAAAGCAATATTATTATGTGCTTAGAAATGGTGGCAGGAGACATCAAGATAGGTGGTATTAGAGAAAAGGGGATACTGAGAAATCAGATGGGAGGGTGTTCACATGAGGTGAATTTAACCCAGAAGATGCTGCTGAAAGTGAAAAATAAAAGAGATAAGCGATATATGATTTGTAGCAAGTGGGGTGAAAAATGCCATGTGATTTAAACATTTGTCAGTATCTTAGTGGCAATATGATGTAGAGATATGATACAGGAAACAGATTTACATGCAGAAAACAATCAATGCTTATGTGGTTCAGCATGCTTTATGGGCTGGAGTTGCCATTGGCACATGCATTTTTTTATGATGCCAGATAACTCACTGTGGACATAAATGAAGACACTTGAATCCTCATTAATTAAAAAAGAATATACACATACTACTTCCAAGACTGGCTGCACTTTAAGTGTAGGCTTTCATTTCATTACACATTTGAGAAAGACTTTGGGACATATGTGGACTTCGGAAACACTATGTATGGTACTTTCAATAAGGTCATTGTAACAGTAAGATTTCTTTAATTTCCACTACAAATTTTATGGTGATTATTTATATTTTGTCATCACAAGTAATTTGGCATTATGTGAAAATCTAAACAATCTGTATATTATGTTATAAATAACAAATTATAGAAAAGTTTCACTCAGTAAATTTGGTCAAAATTATAAAATCATACATATTTAAATTTTTCACAGTAACTTTTCATTTTCATTTTGCATTAGAGGAAAAACAGTAATATTATGATATGGAAGAATACCCTTTCCGAAGGTGAAGTCATGTATGGGAGGGGTAGGGGAAAAGAAGGAAACTAAGAACTTGAATATGGATGATATACTCTCTATAAAAGAATGAATATAGAAATCTTAAACTAGCTGAAACCACCAAAAGAAAGGGACTAAGGTAGAATAAAGAAAATTAGCACATGATAAAAGCGAGAGCACACAAGGAAGGGGTGAAGATAGGTAAGACACCTAAAAAACTAGCTAGCATTTGTTGCCCTTAACGCAGAGAAACTAAAGCAAATACCTTAAAGCAACTGAGGCCAATAGGAAAAGGGGAACAGGTACTAGAGAAAAGGTTAAATCAAAAAGAATTAACCTAGAAGGTAACACCCACGCTCAGGAAATCAATGTGAGTCAATGCCCTGTATAGCTATCCTTATCTGAACCAGCAAAACCCCTTGTTCCTTCCTATTATTGCTTATACTCTCTCTACAACAAAATTAGAAATAAGGACAAAATAGTTTCTGCTGGGTATTGGGGGGGGGGGCAGAGTGGGTGGTAAAGGAGGGGGTGGGGGCAGGGGGGAGAAATGAACCAAGCCTTGTATGCACATATGAATAATAAAAGAAAAATGAAAAAAAAAAAGAAAATTAGAAGTGATAAACCAATTGGGGTTATAATACATATATTCATGGAATTATCACAAGGAAATTTCCTCTGTAGTTACCTTTATCTCAAGTAAGCAAAAATGTCATTTTTTTCTTTTTATCTTTTCCCCTTTTTTTTCTGCAAAATCTGAGAACAGGAGGGCAGAATATCTCTGCCCAAAGTGGTGGGGTGGTACCAGTGGGAGGAGGGAGGTGGCAGCAGAAGGGTGCAGAAGGATAAAATGGTGCAAAAAAAGTATACACATGTATGTAAATGCAAACTGATACCTGCTGAAACTATTTCAGGAATGGGGGGAGAGAGGGATAAAGGAGAGTGGTCAAGGGGATCAACTCAAGTAGGATATATTTGATTCATTATAAGAATCATTGTAAATGTCACAATGTACACCCAACAAGCACAACAATAACTGGAAAAAAAAGAATAGGAAAAAAGAGTGGCTTTTCACTTACAAAACTCTGTATATTTTGAGACATATAATATGTATTCATGTCTAATATATATATATATATTTTAAAGTATATATATGTGATATGGTTTAGGCCATATAGAGTACATATTTGCTATAAATATATATATGCTGAAAAAAATATATGGAAGTTTCTGTAGAAGTAAAAAAATGTGAGAATTTTTTTCTCAACAGAACCTTTATCATATGGAATGAAACTCCTTTATAAGGCTATGGAATGAAACTCCTTTATAAGGCATCCTTGAGCATCTTTATTGGATCCAAAAGATAGTGGTGTGGAAAATTAAAACTATCAATATAAGGTGTGAATATGATGAAAGTATATTATATGCATGTATAGACATATCACAATGAAACAATTTTTGTGAATTTTGAAGTAGAATGGAATAGAATAGAAGACCCAGATATGAGTCCACTCAGCTACACCACCTGAGTTTTAACAAAGTTACCCAAAACATATGATGGAGAAAACACATCCCTTTCCATAAATGTTGTTGGGAAAGCTGGTTTTCTGCATGCAGAAAACTAAAACTCAATTCATGTTTTTCACCTGTAAAAGTATCAACTCAAATTGGATTAAGGACCATAATATATGATCTAAAACTTTGAGGCTAGTATAGGAAAGAAAAAGGAATACACTGGAACTTATAGGCACGGCTATAACTTCCTAAACTGAATTCAAATGACTTATCAACTAAGCGAAAGAGATTACATGAAACTAGAAAGCTTCTGCAAAACAAAAGAAATGGTCACCAGATTGAACAGGCATCCTACAGAATCGAAGAAAATCTTTGCCAGCTATACATCTGACAAGGAATTAATAACCACAATGTATTGGGAGTTCAAAAACCTAAACTATATGTATGCAAATGGAAAAATGAAACTTGTTGAAAATATTCCAAAAATGGGGGCAGGAGGGAGAAAGAAGAAGGATGAAGGGGTAAATTCAACTATGATACATTGCAAGAAATTTTGTAAATGTCCTAATGTACCACCAGTACAACAAAAATAAAAGTTAAATTTAAAAACCTAAACTCCCCAAAAATCAATGAACCAATGAAATAATGGGCAAATGAACTGAACAGAGCTTTTTCAAAGGATGAAGTCCAAATAGCTAAAAACTATATGAAGGAATGCTCAGTATCCCTGGCCATAAAGAAAATGCAAACCAAACCACATTAAGAATTCACCTCACTCCTGTTAAGGTTAGCTAGCTTCAAGAGCACAAACAACAACAAATATTGGCAAGGACGTGGGGAAGAAGGAATTCTCATACACTGTTGGTGGGAATGTAAATTAGTACAACTATATTATCTTAGGTTAAATTCATCAGGCGCAATAGGTCAAAAGCCGCATATTCTCTCTCATATGTAGAATATAGACCTAAAACAAATGCACCAATATTATGAGAAACTGGTCACACTAAAGGGGAGGTCTTTAATGGGAAAGTGAGAGTAAAAGAAGGAAGTTAAGATAGTGAATACTGTTTATGTACCTTCTATACAAAAATGGGTATAAAATTTTTAAACCTGTTGAAATCACCATAAGAAGGGAACTAAGGTAGAAAGCAGAAAAATACAGGGGATGAAAACAATTAGAGTTATAATCCATGTATACATGTCACAATGAAACACGCTGAATAGTTCTCTTAAACAAATAAAAGTGGCTTTTTAAAAAAAAAACTGGAGAACAGGAAAGTAAAACAGGTCCTGTCTTGGGGGTTGTTAGTAGTGGGAAAGGAGAATATATAAGAATAGGGTATAGGTGTGTGAATGTGGTGGATATATTATGTACTCATGTATGAAAATGGAAAAAGAAGACCTGTTGAAACTATTCCAAGAAAGGGGGAAGGACAGATAAAGGAAAATGATGGAGAGGATCAGTTCAACTGTGATTTATTGCAATAACTTTCACAAATGTCACAATGTACCCCCAGTGTAATAATATGATAATAAAAAATAAAAATAAATAACATATTCCAAAAATCCAAAGTAATGTTATAATCTAAATTTTGGTCAGAGTTTGGAATACTTTATAAGTAAAATACATAATTCCTCATGAAAAATCTAGAGTGAGATTCAGCAATGTTTAAAATATTTAACAGGAGAAGTAATTACAAATTAATCTTAATTAACATACAAATAAATTATAATAGATATAAGACTCAAATAATACAGATGAAAATGGTGAGTACAGTAAGTTGATTTTGACATAGTTATGGAAAGCAAAAAGCTTTAAAGTTTGTCTTATACCTATTACCATGTATTTAGGTTTTAAAATATGCTATGGGTTAGAGATGTTATATATTATCATATTTATAATTAAGTTTAAAGAACTGTAGTATAAATTGTTTAAAAATAACATATAGCATCTTTCAAAAATTATCACTTTTGATCCAGTAGGTCATTTGGAAATCAGTTCCTTCCAATTTTAATAACAATCTATTAAGTGGAATTGCATTATTGACTCAAAAATCCTGAAAATACAATAATTTATTTTGAAGAAAAGTATAGATAGAATTTGAAAGAATGTTAACCAAAATTGCTGTAATATGAGAGTAATGTGAAGTGACCTGAAAAGTAAATTCAATAATTATAAAATTTAAGGATATTCACATATTGTTCAAATATTAGAGAATTTAATATTTTTCTACTATCGTATACTAAATTCAGGGATGTGAACAAACAGAATCAATCACTTCCTTCCCTTCCTATTGATTTCAACTGAACCATATGAAAGGAAATATAGAGAACATATTTCCTTATATATGTATTTCTTTGCCAATATTATTAGCTACAACAATGCCTTTGTACCTTCAAAATGTGAAAATTAAGGGTAAAATTAAGAGAAGGATAAACACAAAACAAAACTCCCATGGTGACAGAAGTCTGTTCTTATAAAACCTCAAGTGTCTCTGATGGTTCAAAACCACAGCTCCAAAATCAAAGGCTGATGCTCACATTTCCTTTTTTCAGGTTTGCCCTGAAAGACATGCAGAAAATTCCAATAAAAAGGGGGGAAAGGGGGAATTCTATTATTCTCATTATGTTCTAGTTTTATTTTAGTGTTTGTCAATAGATGAATATTATGTGCTTAATACTTTCCAAATATTTGGCACACGTACTTTTCCAAAGTGATCACTTAACTCTTTTAAGTCTTCCTTATTTATGCGGCCGTAATGTTTTCTAAGCACAAATTAAATTTTAATAAAAAGGGGAAATGGAACGTCAAACCCACGATGGTGGTATTAGAACATTGGATGGAAAGTTTTAAAGATAAATTTGAATATTGTTGCAATAATTTGAGTGTAATTGTACTATGTAAATTCTATTTTTCTGTGGTATAATATTTTTTCCAAAGATATAAAAGAAATATTGCCCATCCAAAAGCTTCCAGATCGTCTGTCTTCCTTTTCTAGTTCTCATAACCCTCCCTTGAACTTGGTGGGCCTTTTGATTGATTTTTCAATATTTTATCACAAAAGTGACATTTTTGGATTCTGAGATAGTATCATAAAAACTGTCTTTAAGTTCCCATTTTTCATTATTTATTTGAATCCAGTCACTATTTTGAAAAAAAAATTATAGTAGCCCATGAAGGAAGTCTGCAAAAGTGGTTAGGTATGGTTGTTAAAGTTGATAGTTAAGTTGAAATTTCACCCAGTAGCAAGCATCAGTTTTGAGACATACGATTGAAGGTGCCCCAGAAGGTTCAAGTTTGATGCCTTTGAGTCATATAAATGAACACATAGAATAATTTGTATATACTTAAATTCTTAATGAATCAATTAATATCAATTTTACAATTTGGATACTGAAACAACTTTATTGTGGGTTCTTGCATGTAGTGGTGGCCAGAATATTTCCAGTCATAATATTTCATTTTAGGTATATTATCATTAAGTGATGTTTCTGTGATACAGGAATCAGGTTATCCAAAAATGGTCATACTCTCAGTCTTGGTTATCTAGATGACATCAATCCACTGCAAGTTGTTTTCCCATTTGCACCGTTAAAGGATATGTGCACGATTTCCCACGTGTACTATATTTTCCACATTTTGGATTTGGGAAAAACCTACAATATCCTATATTTGGCAAGACTTCTGATTTCAGGGAAGTATGTGATACAAGATAACCCTAATAATTTATCCTTAATTCATCAGAAATTGAAATTGCTCCGAGACTAATTCTCCAACTTGGCTAGTGTGAATAATACAGTGATAAACATGGTATTGGTACTGCATGCTGACTTTAACTTTTTGTGTGTGTATATGCCCAGGAGTTGTATAGGTGGGTCATATGTTGGTTCTACTTTTTATTTTATTTTTAAGAATCTCCAAAATGATTTCCATGGTAGCTACACGGAGAGGTAGGAGGTTTCTTTCTCTTTCACCACCACTCCTTCCTTAGCAACATTTATTTTATTTTTTTCTTGATCATAGCCATTCTGACTAGAGTGAGATTGAATTTCAATGTAATTTTGATATGTTTTTCCCTGATGAGTAAAGATGTTGAACTTTTTTCATTTATTTATTAACCATTTGTGTTTCTTTTGAGAAGTATCTGTATAGTCCATTTGTCTACTTATTGATTGAATCCGTAGTTCTTTAGCAGATAAATTTTTTTGAATTCTTTATATATTCTAGGTATTAATCTTCTGTCAGGTGAATAGCTGACAAAGATTTTTCTACTCTCCTGCAGGTTGTCTCTTTACTCTGTCAGTTGTTTACTTTGCTCCATGAAAGCTTTTTAATTTGATTCAATCCCATTGTCAATTCCTACTATTATTTCCTGGGCTATTGGAAAGCTTTATCTGTGTCAATATCTTGGAGTATTTCCCTAAGTTTCCTTTAGTAGTTTCAAATATTCAGGGCTTACTTTGAGGTCTTTGTTCCATTTTTGAGTAGATTTCTGAACAGGGATTTAATTTCAGTCTTCTACATGTGGATATTCAGTTATCCCCAAACAATTTAGTGAGTCACCTTTTCTCCTATGTATGTTTTTGACAACTTTGTCATAAATCAGACAGTTGTACCTCTGTGGGTCTATTTCTGAATCTTCTCTTACAGTGGTCCAGAGGTCTGCTTTTATTCAAGTATCATGCTATTTTGGTTACTATGGCTCCATAATGTAGTTTTAAATCTGGAATTTTGATTTTTCTTACATTCCTGTTTTTCCCAGGATTACTTTAGCTATTCGTGGTCATATGTACTTTTACATGAATTTCAGGATTTTTTTTTCTAGTTCTGTAAGGAAGTCTGTGTTATTTTGATGGCAGCTGTATTGAATCTATAGATCACTTCTGGTGTTATGGGCATTTTATCAATATTAATACCCCCACTCCATGGGCATGGGAACTCTTTTCATTAGAGTTTCTTCTACAACTTCTTTATTTAGTTTTGTAAATTTCATTTTAGAGAACTTTTATCTCCTGTTAGATTTCTCTCCTGTTAGATTTATTTCTTTTTTATTTGTTGGTTTTGTTTTGCTTTTGATTTTTGAGAATACTGTGAATTGTATTTTTTCGATTTTTTACTTAGATCTTTATTAGTATGTCATTTTACTACTAATTTTTGTACATTGATTTTGTGTACTTCGGCTTGCCTAAATTTATTTATTAACTATAAGAGGTTTCATTTTTATTTTTATTTTTTGGTGGAGTTTTTAAGAGTCTTATAAATGTAAAATCACATCATTTTCAAACAGGAAATGTGATTTTACACTTTCTTATTTAGGTCCATTTTATTTCTTTCTTTTGTTTGACTGCAGTGGCTATACTTACAAGTACTAGTACTATATTGAGTAAGAGTGGTGGAGTGGACATCTCTCTGTTATTCCTGATTTTAGAGGTTGATCTCATTCAATACCTAGTTTCCTCAGGGTTTTTGTTATGAAGACAGACATGTTTTTCATGCTATACTCTCAAGTATCCCTTGCAACTGATCTAAGTATAAAATAAGAGATAAAAGAAAACCCATTCCTAATTCAGAGCATAGTTTAATGTGTGATCACCAAAACCACAATGATATTCTTTTCATTCACTTTGGTATGTATGTCTATGTAAGTGAGATCTTTTTCTTGTTCTTTGTGCTAAAGTAGAGCCTGGTGTTTATTATGCGGTCTAAACTACACTGACTTTAGAAATGGCCTATGCAAGCCTCTGATAAAAATCTGAGTGTGTTGTTCTTATACCCCTTATCCACTTATAGCTTGTCTTTCCTTCTTTTCTGCTGATCATTGTGAAAGAAAATTACTTGATTATGTGGCATATATCTGCACAAAAAATAATGTTTTTAAATTTTAAAACTAAAATTATCCCATATTTCATATTAAATTCAAAACTAACTCAAAGATTGTTATAGAAGTCACGTGATTGTTGTAGG
This sequence comes from Castor canadensis, assembly GCF_047511655.1. NCBI lineage: Eukaryota > Metazoa > Chordata > Mammalia > Rodentia > Castoridae > Castor > Castor canadensis. The sequence continues at coordinate 154,558,464 of NC_133391.1, read as the reverse complement.
TATGGTTTAGGTTAACTGTGTTACTTTGATACAGCCTGTCTTCAGAAATACACACACATACACACACATTATATATATTTTAGTGGAAGCAAACCAACCAGTGACTACCAGGAATCAAAAATAAAAATGTAAGTAGAGGGAAGAGTACATTATTGAACTCTTTAACACATGATATTCTCATGGAATATTAACCTTCTCTATCAATGTAATAAAAACATTTCTTCCTATAATATTAATCTTGGAGGTTTGTTTGTCTTCTTTTTTTGTTTGTTTGGTTCATTCTTTACTTTTACCAGTCAAAGTTGAAAGAGCTCACCTATGAAATACAATAATGAATGAATTCCCATTTGCTTTCCATTATTAAAAGGAAGTGTTATCACTGCTCAGAAACAATTAGCAGCAAGTGAAATAATAAGCAGAAGTCTGAAGTAAAACAATCTTGAATGAATTTAAAATGAATCATATTGTAAGACAAATATCAGTTTCATCCATTTTGGTGAGTTCTGCAGTTTTTATTATTGTAATATAACATGAATTACTCAATTTAACATCTTCTATGGTACAAGGACTCACTTCTGGTATTTGTCAAGACTTTTCACAAAAAAAAATCTGCATAGTCAGCATGATAACCTTGTGAGTGACTTCAGGACTCTGATTATTAAGTAAAGTCTGAATCTTGCCATTTTTTGATAAGATAATTACTATGCTGCAATACGGTTGATAAAACATGCATTTTCTTCTATTTTCCTGTCTCCTTTTTATACCTTCTAATCTGTATGGAATTAAAAAATGTGTGTACATTGTGATGGCACACTCACTGGAATGACTGAAGTAAAATTCCAACCATTGTGTTGGATAATGAAATCTTATATTAGGTAAGTAGAAAAAAGTCTGTGATTATTAACTAAAATTGTACAAACATATGTATCCTAAGGTGGAAAATGAATGAAATTTATCATGGCTAAAAGGCATGAATCCAGTGGATGCCTGTTAGTCATAGCTTTTAAAGTTGCAATTTCATTTTCATCACAGAAGTTCTGTGCAGAATTTAAGGAAGAATTTACTAATCATAATTTAAATATAAATACATCAAGAACTTGTGAAAATATAAATTTTATAATGCTAATATCTCAAATTTAGGGACAAAAATCAGATTTTATCCTGAAAAATATGAAGCTTGAAATGTGATTTAAATATATCATTAACTTTCTATAACAGATCCCAAGTTCTCAGATAAGGTACAGAAAGGAACCCTGTGATTCTCCAATCTAAATTTCTGCCTTTACTGTTCTCTAGACATCTGCTCAAAGGACAGAATGATTTGCAACACCTCTGGAAATGATTTCAGACTGTTTCACTAATTACAAAAGGGTAATTAAAAGGCAAATTACTGGAAGAATTTCAACTGTAACTCACCTGAAGACTATGATCTATGTGCCGCATTCAGATGGTTAGGTTATAGAGAAACTACATAATCTTGGTCATTAAGATTGTGGAATAAACAAGAAAAATTAAGTCAAGTTAGATAAGATTGATTTTGGAGTGATAGAAATTTCAGTGAAGAGCACAGTCCATGTGTTATTACAAAGTGGAACCTGTGGAGTGCTTAGTATTCCTTATATAGATTTTAAAATAATTTTTCTTTCCATCTCTTTACAATGTTAAAATATTATATTACACACTGGGCTAACCACTATATACCTTATTTTTGTCCCCAAATTATCAGCTTCAAAAACAGAAATCTGGCATGATTAAAATATGCAGTCTATTAAACTCATCACAGTACAAGCTAGTGATGTAATAGTCAGTTACCACAATTGGTAATAAAACATGACTTAATTTTTTTGTATTTTTGTAGTACTGGGGTTTTTAACTCTGGGCTTCACAGTTGCTAGGCAGGTACTACCCATCTCAAGCTATTACTCTCACTCTTTTGGTTTGAGCTATTTTTCAAATAAGAGCTCACATTTATGCCTAAGCTGGCTTCGGCATTCATCCTCCTATGTACATCTCCAGAGTAGCTGGAATGACAGGTGTGCACCACCATACCCAGTTTTCTTTGGTTGAATGTGGGTCTTGCTAACATTTGCTCAAGGAAACATCCCAGCCTCCACCTCCTGAACAGCTAATATTACAGGCATGAATCTTGACTGTTTAGTTTTTTTTGTTAGATAGTTCTACTTTTTGCCCGGGCTCCTCTCTGACTGCAATACTTCTACATATGCCTCCCATGTAGCTAAGATAACAGACATAGCACCACACCTGGTTTATTTATTAAGATGGGGTATCACAAACTTTTCATCCAGGCTGCTCCTAAAATGTGATCTTCCTGATCTCTGCCTCAATAATAGCTGGCATTATAGCTGTGAGCCACCATGCCTTATAATACAGGAAACTTTTTCCTTGTTGCCTTGTACTCCAGTTTGTTAATTTGGGTTTTCTTTCTCTATTTTTATTTACTTATAAGTGTTTACTGATAATATTAATTTATAAATTCCAATATTTATGAGCAATCTACTGTTACTACAGGTAATGTGTGTGTGGTATAGGCAAAAAAAAAACACAATATCTTTTCAGAGTTAATTTGCAATATTGCAGATGATATATCATGAAGCTACAAAATATGTTCAGTGATGGATGTTAGAAATCTCCTACAAATTCATGGGTTGGAAGAAAAGATACTTTTCATTCTGTAAGTTTAAAGAAAACTGATAGAATAATTGATGAAATTAAACCTTAGAAGATTAGGAGGTAAACATAGGTATGTATAATTTATATCAAAAAATTCTATGACAGTTTTCATATGTTAAATGAAGTTACAGATCTGAAAATTAGTATTTATGCTACTATAGAGATATTTGAATACCACATTGAGAATGTGGCCATCATTAAAACTAACAGGCACTCATTACTGAATTTTATTAGGAAAATTTCATCCTTGCTTTTGAAGATTATTCTCTTAGCAGTATGTAGTATGAATGGAAAGTGGAAGAATGAAGGCTATAATAATGCTGTGAACATTCTTGCAATTATGGGAGGAACAGAAGCCTGGCATATGGGCTATTTCATGGTAATGTGATAGAGACAACATTGCTAAAATATTCAACTGCAGGTGTAGTCAAATAAAAATGTAGATTATTACATTGGATATATGTTTGGGTCATGTGAGGTTACAACACTAGATAGAAAATACTTAACATTTTTAATTTGTCATTGGTTAGGGTAAAACATAGTGTTGCAAATATTTACCCTTCATAAGTTAAATCTATTTTTATTTCAATAAGCTATAAAAGATTATGTTTTACCTAATATAGTACTATTTTGTTGAATATGTGAATGAAAGTAAAATATATTTCTATTGAATTTATATTTGTTCTCATAAGAGGCAAAGTGTTACAAATAAGTGAGCATAAAATGGACTCAGGTCTCCACAATTTGCAGAATCCCTGTAACGAATTTTGATTGACAGCCATTTCATTGGAATATTCTTGGCAAATTTTCCTAAATGCTTTTACCTACACTGTCAATTTCTCCCTCACTTTAATGAGAAAAAGTTGTTCTTTGTTTATACTTTAAATCTACTTTATATTTTCATAGATGCTTTAAAACAGATGGTAGAATCTGGTTAAAGCTGATACTGATATTATGGTACAGAAGTACTTAACCACTAAAGTTTTAATTCAGTTGTTTTCTGCTCTTCACGCAGTCAAGAAAATCAGCCTAGGATGTTAATTCTATTCTATGACAATGCAAGTATCACAGCAGTTTAAAAATATTTAAAAATTGAAAATTCTTGCTACTGTAGTTTACTTTTGAATGTCCTGCAAGAGCCCATGTGTTAAAGGAGTGCTGTGTAAGGTGCTACTATTGTAAAAGGTGAGGTCTGGTGTGATGCTATTAGGTTATTGGAGGCATACCCTCAAAGAGGGTTGTGGAACCAGTCTCTATATTTTTTACTTTGTTCTTGGATGATGAGGTGAGCAGTTTTGCTCCACCATGCACTCCTGTCATGATGTACTGCCTCACTTCAAGGTCAAAACTATGGAACCAATTGATCATGGCCTGTAACCTGTAAAACTGTGAGTCAAAATAAACCTTTAATCTTTATAAGCTAAACACCACAGTTATTTCATTATAGTGCCAGAAGTATGACTCACACACACACACTTTGCTTACTAGGGTAAAAAATTTTTGACATTTTGATTCACTAACATGGATCTGTTTTCTCCTATATTTCTAACAGTTCTATTTTCTAGAAACTTCATTAATTACCTTTCACCTTTTCCTTTTCCTCTACAATGTGCCTTGTGATGTTCTCTCAATTACTTTTGGCATGTACAACCAACGGCTTATCAAGACTGGTTGCTTAAACTGTGTAATTCTAGATCTCTACTCATCTCTGATTGTTAAATGTCTTAGCCTGCCTAATATCAATATTGGATAGAATATGTCATATTCCCGGTCTAAAAGACAAAGTTTCATATGTAGAAAAGTATTTCAGTAAAGAGGAAACATTACAGTAATGACTAGAATTGTATATCTGTTTATAAATGGTACAACTAGCGAAAGAATTTATAACCATTTCATGAGAAAACTGTTGCACATGAAGTGAAGTGAAATGAAATGGAAAGTTGATACCTATGTACAATCAGGATTCAGCAGAATTTTGGTAACACACAAGTGCAATCAGTTATATTCTGTATTTTAAAAGAACGTATGTTTAATTTCTTATCCCTTATTTTAAGGAAAGCTTCCCCATGTCTATATGTTTGAATTATCAGAAAGACTGGATATTCATAGCTGTCGAAGTCAACTCAAGCAGTATAAAAATTTTTTGAGGTGTAAAAAGAATGTCAAAGTTTTGATTTGTTCTGATTCTTATCTATCCTTCCCATTACTCATTTAAAAATTCTGCATTGACTCAAGTTTCCATAGTGCTAAACTTAAGTTTTCTTTGTTCTGATTGTTTCCAGAAATTCCCTAAATAAGCAGTTCTTACTTATGACTTAACCCCTCTGATAATCTCAACATAGTCAGTTACCCATCAGACACATCCCATTTTTTTTCTAGTGAAAGAGTCATAAAAAGTATGATTTCTCTAGTTAATTGCACATATTTGCATCTAACACAAACATGATCTCCAAGAATTTTGAGTGAAGTGTTTCCATGCAACCCCTGACTCTATCTGATGAGCAGAAACCAAATTATTCCTCATAATACTTGCTGATGGCATTCATAGGCATTGAAGAGTGGCTGCTAATAGGGACAGATTTACTGTGATATTGAATGGCTGAAGAAATTGACTGGGCCACCAAGAGAATAAATGTATCATTATAAACAACCAATAATGCAGTGTGTATTTTCTCACTGGGTGACTAATGGTTATTGAAAGACATGTTATTGAATTCTAAGGATTCCTGTGATTAGAGAGCTGAATTACACACCTTATACATTTTGCCTTGAGCAGATACAAAGCCCACAAATCAAAATCCAAAAAGCATAAGATCAGTGAACAAATCCAAGAAACAGGTGAATACTGCAGTCTTAGAACAGTGATGTTTGAAAACCTGTGGGCTGAGTAGAAACCAAATGGGTACAGAGAAAGACTGATAATGCTATTTCTGAATAATTGATCGGGAGGATGAAAGGGCACATATGCTGCCACGCATTATTTTCATTTTATTTTATTATAGCTAGCCTAGTGAGGGTGGAAGTGTAGAATACATTAGTTCTATAAAATAAAGGGGTTTCCTTGGAGTTTGATTTCCATTTTTCTTATGACCTATAATATTAAACATCCTCTCACTTGCTTCTTTGTCATTTGTATACTTTCTGTGGAGAAATATCAATTTAAGCCTTTGTCCATTGTTATTGTTTTATTTATTTTATCTTTAATATATACAACATTTTCTCTTCTTAAAAAACATTTTATTTGTATATGATAGTTATACCTGGGGACTTGGTTGTGATATTTCCGTATATATATTCATAACACTCCTCTTTGGTTCATCTGCTCCATTATTCTCCCTTCTACCCTATTCCCCTGCTTAAAATAACTGTGAGAGATTTCAATGTTCCATACATGTTCATACATGTGTAGAAAGTACATCAACCATATTTTCCCTTTTATCTTCTTTGTTTACCCCCCCAGCACTCCCATTAATGCCCTCCTTTTAACATGACCTGTTTTAAATTCCTGTCCTTTATTGTGTAAGTGTCTTTTCATTGTTCAGTGGGAATTTTGCCTTGGTAATTTATATGTAACATATTGTGCTTAAATCAGTCTAACCCCTTCCACTACTGTCCCTCACCTTTTCCCCCTACCCTAAATTGTTCAACAGTTTTCAATGTGTTATGTTGTGGCTTGCTCCTACATAGATGTGATGTATTTCATTATTATTCATTTTCTATAATTCTATCCTTCTCTTCCTCCTCCGTTAGAAGTCTCTAACAGTCCCTCTTTTGGAAATATAATCTGTATATATTTATAAATATTTATGATAATGCCTGTATTTGTATTGGATCTATCTCCCATATTTGAGTAAAAAAATATGTGACCTTTGTATTTCTGAATCTGGCTAACTTCACTTAAGATGATGTTGTCCAATTCAATCCATTTACCTGAGAATAACAAAATTTCATTCTTGTTTATGGCTAAATAAAATTCTAATTAAATATGTGATATATATATCACATATTTTAATCTATTCATCACTTATATGGCATCTGTGTCATTTCAATAGCTTTGCTCTTGTGAATAATGCTACAGAAAACATAGGTGTGCAAGTGTCTTTATTGTATCTTGATTTGCATTCTTTCAGGTGTATGCTTAGGAGTGGTATGGTTGGATCATATGATAGCTTTATTTTTAGTTTTTTTAGGAGCCTCTATATTGTTTTCCATAGTAGTTTTACTACTTTACATTTTGACTCACAGTTTATGAAGGTTTCTTTATCCCCTTATTCTTACCAGCTCTTATTATTTGTGTTCTTTTTTTTTCAATTTTTATTTTACTCACATGTGCATACAATATTTGGATCATTTCTCCCCTCTTCCCCCCACCACCTCCCTTACCCCCGCCTTACCCACCCTTACCCCTCACTACCCGGCAGAAACTATTTTACCCTTATCTCTAATTTTGTTGAAAAGAGAGTATAAGCAATAACAGGAAGGACCAAGGGTTTTTACTAGTTGAGATAAGGCTAGCTATACAGGGAGCTGACTCACATTGATTTCCTGTGCATGTGTGTTACCTTCTAAGTTAATTCTTCTCGAACTAACCTTTTCTCTAGTTTCTGGTCCCCTTCTCCTATTGGCCTCAGTTGCTTTAAAGTATCTGCCTTAGTTTGTCTGCATTGAGGGCAACAAATGCTATCTAGAATTTTAGGTGTTTTACCTATCCTCATACCTCCCTTGTGTGCTCTCGCTTTATAATGTGATCAAAGTCCAATCCCGTTGGTGTGATTCCTCTTGATCTAATGTCTGCATATGAGGGAGAACATATGATTTTTGGTCTTTTGGGCCAGACTGACCTCACTCAGAATGATGTTCTCCAATTACATCCATTTACCTGTAATGATAACAGTTCGTTCTTCTTCATGGCTGCATAGAATTCCATTGTGTATAGATACCACATTTTCTTAATCCATTCATCAGTGGTGGGGCATCTTGGCTGTTTCCATAACTTGGCTATTGTGAATAGTGCTGCAATAAACATGGGTGTGCAGGTGTCTCTGGAGTAACCTGTGTCACATTCTTTTTTGTATATCCCCAAGAGTGGTATTGCTGGATCATATGGTAGATCAATGTTTAGCTTTTTAAGTAGCCTCCAAATTTTTTTCCACAGTGGTAGTACTAGTTTACATTCCCACCAGCAGTGTAAGAGGTTTCCTTTTACCCCACATCCTCGCCAACATCTGTTGTTAGTGGTGTTGCTAATGATGGCTATTCTAACAGGGATGAGTTGGAATCTTAGTGTGGTTTTAATTTGCATTTCCTCTATTGCTAGAGATGGTGAGCATTTTTTCATGTGTTTTTTGGCCATTTGGATTTCTTCTTTTGAGAAATTTCTGTTTAGTTCACTTGTCCATTTCTTTATTGGTTCCTTAATTTGGGGAGAATTTAGTTTTTTAAGTTCCCTATATATTCTGATTATCAGTCCTTTGTCTGATGTGTAGCTGGCAAATATTTTCTACCACTCTGTGGGTGGTCTCTTCAGTTTAGAGACCATTTCTTTTGTTGAGCAGAAGTTTTTTAGTTTTATGAGGCCCCATTTATCTATGCTGTCTCTTAGTTGCTGTGCTGCTGGGATTCCATTGAGAAAGTTCTTGCCTATACCTATTAATTCCAGAGTATTTCCTACTCTTTCCTGTACCAACTTTAGAGTTTGGGGTCTGATATTAAGATCCTTGATCTATTTTGAATTAATATTGGTATAGGGTGATATACATGGATCTAGTTTCAGTTTTTTGCAGACTGCTAACCAGTTTTCCCAGCAGTTTTTGTTGAAGAGGCTGTCTTTTCTCCATCATAAATTTTTAGTGCCTTTGTCAAAGACAAGTAGGTTATAGTTGTGTAGCTTCATATCTGGGCCCTCTATTCTGTTCCACTGGTCATCATATCTGTTTTTGTGCCAGTACCATGCTGTTTTTATTGTTATTGCTTTGTAATATAGTTTGAAGTCAGGTATTGTGATACCTCCAGCATTGTTCTTTTGACTGACTATTGCCTTGGCTATTCGTGGCCTCTTGTGTGTCCATATAAATTTCACAGTAGACTTTTCAATCTCTTTAATGAATGTCATTGGAATTTTGATGGGAATTGCATTAAGTGTGTAGATTACTTTTGGGAGTATAGACATTTTTACTATGTTGATTCTACCAATCCATGAGCATGGGAGATCTCTCCACTTTCTATAGTCTTCCTCAATCTCTTTCTTCAGAACTTTATAGTTTTCCTTGTAGAGGTCATTTTGATGGTAACCATTCTAGCAGGTATGAAGTGGAATCTTAATGTGGATTTTTTGATGTTGATGTTGTTCTGCGTGGAAGTACATCATAGCATTTACAAAGATTCTTACAATTTGTCAAATATATCACACTTTAATTTACACCCTCCTCTCTCCTTTATCCCCTCTCTTCCTGGAATAGTTTCAACAGATATCTTTTTTGGATTTACATACACATACACACATTTTTTGCACCATATTCACCCCCCTACTCCCTTTCCCTTCCACCTCCTTCCTCCTACTGCTGCCAACCCCCTCCTTCAAGACCTGTTCTAACCTCTTATTCTCTGATTTTATAGAAGAAAAGAGATAAAAGTGAAAAAGAAAAACATGACATTCCTGCTTATTTGAGATAAAGGTCCGTACATAGGGAGTTTCCTTGTGATATTTCCATGTATATATGTGTTACAACCCCAATTGGTCTATCTCTTCTAATTTTCTTCATTCTACCTTAGTCCCTTTCTTTTGGTGGTTTCACCTGGTTTAAAATTTCTACATTCATTCTTTTATAGAGGGTATATCAACCATATTCAAGTTCTTAATTTCTTTTTAAATTTTTTTATTGTTTTTAACATTTATTCCTAAGTGTATACATTGTTTTGGCTACCTCTTCCTCCAGCCTCCAACCCTATCTCCCGCAAAGCCTCACTCCACCGGACTTCCAGGTATAACTTGTTCTGCCCTCTTGTTCTCCAATTTTGTTGAAGAGAAAACATAAGAGATAATAAGAAAGACATAACATTTTTGCTAGTTTGAGATAAAGTTAGCTATACAGACAGATTCCTAGCATTGCTTCCATGCACATGTGTATTACAACCGGCATTGGTTTATCTCTACCAGACCTCTTCATTACTTCCTGGTCACCTTCCCATAGTGACCTCTGCCAGTTTAATATTACTATATTTGCTCACAGACAGTGAGCATATCAAGCACATTCAAGTTTCAGGTTTCCTTCTCTTTCCCTATTTCTCCCATGCACATTCTCCCCTTAATGTGTGACTCATGTCCAATTATATTACTGCACTTATTTTAGGTCTATAACCTACATATGAGGAAAAACAGCAGTTTCTTGAGAGCTTGTTTGGAGGTTCTAGCAGGGGAGCACAGCTACTCGTATACCCTTGACTGAAGAACAGTCCTCCTCTCTCAGGGATGGTCATCCTGTTTGATCGAGCATGCAGCTTCGGGAGGGATGCACATGGAGCAGTGAGGGAGGAAGGGGACACCCGCCTAGCCAGCCAGATCAGCCAAATCAACCCTGGTGATCAATGGGGTGACAGATGATGCAGCCAGATCTCCCTCACATCCAGAACATCAGTTTCTTAATGTGCTTTGATTTGCATTACCTTCAATGGCCAGGGTGTTGAACATTTCTTTGTGTGATTTTTGGCTATTTGAACTTGTTCCTTAGAAAAGGCTCTGTTCAGTTCATTTGCTATTTCATCAATGAGTCATTGATTTTTAGGGAGTTTAGTTTTTTCAGATCCCTGTATTTTCTGGTCATTAATCCCTTGTCACATATATAACTGGCAATATTTCTCCCATTAGGTGGTATGTCTCTTCAACCTGGTGACAATTTTCTTTGCTATGCAGAAGTTTTTTAACTTCATGTAGTCCATTTGTCCATCTTTTCTGCAGTGTTATTGGTCTCAATTTAGGAAGTTACTGCCTCTGCCTTTGTATAATAGAATATACCCTATTATTTCCTACACTAGTTTCAAAATTTTGAGCTTCATTGATCTTCTTTGAATTGATACTTGTACAAGGTAAAAGACATGGATCTAGTTTCAGTCTTCTACATGCAGATATTCAGATTTCCCATCTTTGCCAATTTTTTAATTTGTGTTGTTTGTTGATAGACTTTGTGTATCTAAAAAACTTCAATGTTAAAATTTTATCAGGTAGGTAATTTGCAAATCATTTTCCTATCATGTAGATTATATTTTCAATTTCTTGATAATGTCCTTGATAGATAACAATTTTAATTTTTTGAAATGTAATAAATGCATATGTTTTATTCTATGTACTTTGGACACAAAGCAAAGATGAAAAATATGAAGTCATTAAAATTTAGTTTTTTCCTTTCAATATCCATGTTGATATAATTATTAAATGTGATATGAAGAAAAGGGCCAAATTTCAATCTCTTTTCATGTGTACACCAAAATTTAACCATATTTATTAGAGACTATACTTTCCCCTTGGGATGATCATGGCATTTTTTCAAAAAGTCACTTGGTCAAACTTATTTCTTTCAATAACCAAACTCTATTTCATTTAATATATAGGTGGTCATGTCAGTTGCACAGTTTTGACTCTAAATCTTTGTGATAACTATTGAAATTCACAAATATTGTTAAACTTTCTACTTTCTGCCAATGCTGTGAATTTTTGCTTCCCATCTAGATGGTATATTTATGTTCATAAAAATTATATTTTCATAATGAACTGAAATTTTATAAATTTAGTTATCCTTCTTTCAGCATTATAACAACTCTTTATGTAAAATATGTTACATCTATTGAGAAAATCAAGTGGTTTTTGTCTTTGCTTCTATTAATGTGCTGTATTACACTTATAGATTTGCATATATTGAGCCGGCCTTGCATCCCTGGGATGAAGTCGACTTGGTCATGGTGAATGATCTTTCTGATGTGTTGTTGGATTTGGTTTGCCATTATTTTATTGAGGATTTTTGCATTGATGTTCATTTAGGAAATTGGCCTATACTTCTCCTTTTTGGAGGTGACTTTGTCTGGTTTTGGGATGAGTGTAATACTGGCTTCATAAAATGAATTAGGCAGTGTTCCTTCCCTTCCTATTTCATGGTAAAGTTTAAGGAGAGTTAGTGCTAGTTCTTCTTTAAAGGTCTGATATAATTCAGCAGAGAATCCATCAGGTCCTGGACTTTTCTTTTTTGGGAGACTCTTTATTGCTGCTTCAATTTTATTTTGTGTTATAGAATTTTCAGGCGATTAATGTCCTCTTGGTTCAATTTTAAAGAAAAATCTTTTAATAAGATACAACACCACTCCATGATAAAAGCTCCAAGAAAACTAGAATACAAGGAAAATACCTCAACATTGTAAAGGCTATCTATGACAAACCAATAGCCAACATCATACTTGATGGAGAGAAACTGAAATAATTTCCCCTAAAATGAAGAACAAGATAAGAATGCCCACTATCCACACTCCTATTCAACATAGTACTGGAATACCTAGCCAGAGCTGTTAGGCAAGAAGAATAAATAAAAGGAATACAAATAGGTAAAGAAACTGTCAAAATATCCCTATTTACAGATGACATGATCCTATATCTAAAAGACCCAAAAAACTCTACCCCAAAACTCCTAGACAACATAAACAGCTACAGAAAAATGGCAAGATACAAAATCAATTTACAAAAATCATTAGCTTTTCTATACACCAACAATGAACAAATTGAGAAAGAATATATGGAAACAATTCCATTCACAATAGCCTAAAAAACAAATCAAATACCTAGAAGAAAACATAGCAAAGGATGTAAATGGCCTCTGCAAGGAGAACTACAAACCCTTGAAGAAAGAGATTGAGGAAGACTACAGAAGGTGGAAAGATCTCCCATGCTCATGAATTGGTAGAATCAACATAGTATGAATTGCTATACTACCAAAAAGAATCTACATGTTTAATGCAATTCTCATCAAAATCACAATGACTTTCATCACAGACATTGAAAAACCTACTCTAAAGTTCATTTAGAGACATAAGAGACTGCAAACAGCCAAGGCAATGCTCAGCAAAAAAAGAAATGCAGAAAGTATCACAATACCCTACTTCAACTATATTACAAAGCAATAAAAATAAAAACAACATGGTACTGGCAAAAAAACAGACATGAAGACCAGTGGAACAGAGCATAGGACCTGAATATGAATCCACACAGCTATCTATGCCCACCTTATTTTTGACAAAGGCACCAAAAATATACCATGAAGAAAAGACAGCCTTTTCAACATATGTTGCTGTGAAAAGTGGTGATCCATCTGCCCAAAACTGAAACTAGATCCATGTTTATCACCCTACACTAATATCAACTCAAAGTAGATCAAGGACCTTAATATAAGACCCAAAACTCTGAAGTTAGTACAGGAAAGAGCAGGGAATACTCTGGAAGTAATAGGTATAGGCAAGGACTTCTTCAGTAGAACCCCAGCAACTCAACAGTTAAGAAAAAGGATGGACAAATGGGACTACATAAAATTAAAAGGCTTCTGCACAACAAAAGAAATCATCTCTAAACTGAAAAGACCACCCACAGAGTGGGAGAAAATATTTGCCAGCTATACATCAGACAAAGGACTTATAACCAGAATATACAAGGAACTTAAAAAACTAAACTCTCCCAAAGTCAATGAACCAATAAAGAAATTGGCAACTGAACAAATTCAAATGGCAAAGAAACATGAAAAAATGCTCACCATCTCTAGCCATAAAGAAAACGCAAATTAAAACCACAGTAAATTCTGCCTCCCCCCTGTAAGAATAACTGTCATCAAAAACACCACCAACAAAATGTGTTGGCAAAGATATGGGGAAAAAGGAACACTTGTACACTGCTGGTAGGAATGCAAGCTAGTGCAACCACTCTGGAAAAAAATATGGAGGCTTCTTAAAAATCTAAACATAGATTTGCCATATAATCCAGCAATCCCACTCCTGGGGATATACCCAAAGGAATGCAACTCATGTTACTCCAAAAGCACCTGCACACCCATGTTTATTGCAGCGCTATTCACAGTAGCCAACTTATGGAAACAGCCAAGATGCCCTACTACTGATGAATAGACTAAGAAAATATGGAAATTATATACAATGGAGTTTTACTCAGCCATGAAGAAGAATGAAATCTTATTATTCTCAAGAAAATGGATGGAACTGGAGAATATCATTCTGTTCGAGGTTAGCCAGGCTCAGAAGACCAAAAATCCTATGTTTTCCCTCATATGTGGGCTTTAGATCTAGGGGAAATGTCACAATATTGTTGGAGTTGAGTAACACGCTAAGGAGAGAGCACATATGGGAGGTATGGGTATATGTAGGAAACCCAAAACTTGAAAGTGTTTGATGTCCCCACTTCAGAGGAGCTAATACAATAACCTTAAAGCAACAGAGGTCACTATGGGAAGGTGATTGGGAACTAGGGAAAAGGTCAGGTAAAGATTAATCAATTTGGGTTGTAATATACTTGTGCATAGAAGCAATGTTAGGAATCTCTCTGTATAGCTATCCTTATATCAACTAGAAGAAATGCTTTGTCTTTCTTATTATTGCTTATGTCTTCTCTTCAACAAAATTGGAGAAAAGGGCAGAACAGGTTCTGCCTGGAAGCAATGAGGGTTGGGAAGGAGAGTGAGGAGTTGGGGGTAGGGAAATGAAATGGCCCAAACAATGTATGTTCTTCTGAATAAATGAATAAAAAATTATAATATGAAACCCAATATCAAAGAAGTTAAAAAGTTAAATAAATACATAAATAAATAAGTAAAATTTACAACTTGTATTAGTTTAACTATTCTTCCTCTTATTTTGTTATTTTTCATGAATTATCCATTCTATTTTTATTTTCTTTGTATTTATGTCTTTCAATCTAAGAATCTGTTGTAATGAGTGCAAAAAGGGATGTCTAATGTGTTCTGTCAATATCTACTATTTTTATTGTTTGCTGGGTGGGGTACATTATGGCATTTATAAAAGTTCTTGCAATGTATGAAATATATCATACTTGAACTCAGCTACTCCCCCACTCTTCTTTAAACCTCCTCTCATTCCTGGAATAGTTGCATGAGGTATCATTTTTCCATCTTTAAATTGGTGATGGTAATCGCTTTGCATTTAGTGCTTTTACTGATATCAAAGACCAAAGTTTCTGAAGCTAGTAACCAGGAAATATTGCCTTTGTTTCCAGATTGGTGCTTTTTGGAATTAATAGACCTTCAAATATTATCTAAATTTCTACCTGCTTGTCTTGTTTGGCACATTTTCAACATTTTAAACTTGAGAATCTTGTGAAAGCATTTCTTAAGCCAACCTCCTCCCCATAACACAATAAACACTTTCATGGACACTGAAAATGTTCAACTAGAATTCAGTTTTCAAAAATCTTTTATTATGACAGTTCTTTGGAGTTAAAAAGTTGTTTTAGCTGGGAAAATGATTCCCAGAACTTTCTATTCCAAATTCCATAATGTCACCCAATTGTTTATAAATTTTATCTGCATCAGATTGCAGATTATTTATGTGGTTATTTGTACATTTACCTACTACACTTTCTTGTGTCTGAGATATCCACATATGTACTTTCTCTCTGGGTGATCTCCACATTACTGGAATTTTACTTCCTGTCACTTACCATTCCATCTTTTTATAATAATTTACTATAATTAGTGTTTCCTCTCTTTACAGGAGGTGTAACTTTGTTGATATTGTTTATTGTTGCCTTATCCCCCTTTTTTTCCTGGGGGAAAGGATAGATAAAACCATCTATCCTCATAATTAGGGAAGACAGCTAAAGTCATCTGAAATGTAATCCTCAAGTATTGTCTTTAGTTCTGCTTAAATCTTTTCATTAATTTTACTTGTGTCATAAATTTGGTATGACAGAATAATTTTTAGGAGTTAACCTCCAAATAGCCAAAGTAATAATTGTTACATTAAATATTTACATTAGTAAAATTGTAACAGATTTACAATGCAATTGCTCCCACCTATTCATAGAAAAATTGGTGAGCTATCTCTAAAACGTACTTAAATTTAATATTTTGGAGCTTCAAAATATACAATAATCATCTCCATTTCATGCAAATTATAATTAGTATAGTAAATGATACTTCCCTATTTGCATGTCCTAGTACAGATAAGTACACAAAAATAATTGTGGCAAGTATTTTCAAATATGTGTTTAAGGAGGGGATTACACTTTCACCAATTTCATTACAATTAACCCACTGTATAAATTATCATAAAGTCTTATAATTATTAATACATAATTTATCTAATTTTACTAAAAAAGACAAGGACTTGCATCAATCTTCAGGTGTAATAACATACAGCTTTCTAATTGACACCACAAAGCTTTGGTCTGTGCACACTTACCAACTAAATTTGTTTTAAAAAATTAATGCATTGTTTCTTTAAAGTTCAGAGAAAATATTATCTTCAATTTTATTTTATTCTTAGTTAATTCCCAATCTGACACTGAGCAAAATTATTATGGTTTCATTACTTTGAGATTACAAACTCTTTTATTCATAAGCTACTGGAAGTAGATTAAAAAACAAATTCCCAATGTTACATTTCTGTATCTTAATCTTTCTAATTCTCCAAATTAAATCATCATGACATACAGATTTTTTGGTCCTTAAGATCGAAAGATAAATGTACTCTAAAACAAATTATTACAATGTTTTGGGTAGATAGGTCTACAGTTAGAAAATTTTGTGAAAATAACAAAAAAAGAGAATTCTTTCCTTTAGGAATTTAGAGAAAAATGTGCGAAATAGGCTATAATATCATAGCAAAATACTTTGAGCACTACAGAATTGTCAATTCATGCTTCCTTTGTACTGTAATTCATAAATTTTATGGAAAGAAATGATAAAGCAGTACTGTTCATAACACAAAGTTATTCTATCTTCATCAATCATTTGGAAAATACAAAAGATTTTGAAACTCTAAACCAATTTTAGAAATAATTCATTTTGAAAATGCATACTTTATTTTAAGAACAGATTATTGAATTATGACTGTGCTTCTGAATAAATGATTATAAGTTTGCAGACAAATGTCATTCATCCCATTACATAGAGAAATGTGGGTTCTAAAGGGGTGCTCCCTAGGGTCTTTCTGAAGTAATTCTAAAAGAGTGAAATCCCCTGGTTGTATTAGCAGTTTTTCTTTAATTTTTTATTAGGATATATTTGTTTTACAGGGGAGATTCATTGTGACAATTCCCAGTAGGCTTTTCTTGTACATTGTGTAGATCATCCCAACTGTGAAATACTTAGTTTTGAAGTCAGGGCTTAGTTCTTCCTAGGCAGATGCTCTACTGCTTGAGCCAATACTTCTATTCCTTTTTATCTCTGGTGATTTGTTTTGAGATAAGGTCTCACTTTTGCCCAGGCTGGCTTCTAACTGTGATTCTTTTGCTCTCTGCCACCTGAGTACCTAGAGTTACAAGATTGAGCCACTATGAAAGGCAGCAAACACTATTTATTACCTCTTAAAACTGACCTGTGATTGAGATCAGTGTCTCTTTTGGGGGAGGAGGGAAATAACGGAGAATGGTGGAGGGGTGGATTAAAATAT
This sequence comes from Castor canadensis, assembly GCF_047511655.1. Lineage (NCBI taxonomy): Eukaryota > Metazoa > Chordata > Mammalia > Rodentia > Castoridae > Castor > Castor canadensis. The sequence goes on along the minus strand of NC_133391.1, from coordinate 154,541,106 downwards.
GATATATTTGATATATTGTAGGAACTTTTGTAAATGACACAATGTACCCCAATGCAACTCAGCAATAAAAATAAATGAACAAATAAATAGATAAAACCTGACTCTTTGCTAAGAGTTAAGTATAAAGTCTTATTTTTCTTGTGCGTTTGTTATTGCCCTGTTCAGGCTCTCTAAATCTTTTGTGAGGTGATGTGATTATGTGTTAATTCAAATAAAATATTTTTATAAAAGAAAAAAATTTTAGACTATCAGTAGAATTTTAAATAATTTTTTTTCATTTATAAGAACATATATATAGACATTACAAAGTGGGAATAATTTATAGGAATAAAAACAGATAATGTTTTTGCTAATATATTGCATGATCCCAGTATTTATTTATGAGTATGGAATTAAAGTATAAAACCATATGCCAAATTAAGAAAAGTATGGGGTTTTTTAGTCCTCAGAAAAAATATTCAGCATACAGTCATAATCAATAAATTAATTAACCTTCAATTTCTATTGTCAAGTCATTATTTATAAAAACTTTTGGGTCTGCACAGAAAAGAAAACAGTTGCCAGATTCAAGAGACAGCCCACAGAATGGAAGAAAATCTTTGCTAGCTACTCATCTGATAAGGGACTAATATACAGAATTTTCAGGGAACTCAAAAAACTCAACCCCCAAAGAATCAACACCCCAACAAAAACATGGGGAAATGAATTAAACAGGGAATTCTCAAAGGAAGAGTTACAAATGACCAGTAAATACACGAATAAATGTTCAACTTCCCTGGTTACAAAAGAGATGCAAATCAAAAGAGCACTTAGATTTCATCTCACCCAGTTACAATGGCCATATTCAAGGGCAATAGCAGCAAACACTGGTGAAGATGGGGCAAAACAGGAACCCTTGTGTATTGCTGATGGGAATGCAAATTCATACAACCACTAAGGAAAGTAGTACGGAGACTCCTCAAAAAGCTAAAGATAGAACTGCCATATGATCCAGTGATACCAGTCCTGAATTTCTACTCAAAGGAACATAAGATAGGACACAATAGACACACTTGTACACTGATGTTTGTCACAGCACTATCCCCAATAGCCAAGATTTGGAAACAACGCAGGTGCGTTGAAACTGATGAATGGATCAAGAAAATGTGGTATATACACACAATGGATTATTTCTCAGCCATAGGTATAATGATATTTGGTTTGAAGGTGAATGGATGTAATTTCAGGACATCATGCTAAAAGAAGCCAGCCTGGATCAGAAACACAAAGGCCGCATGTTTTCTCTCACATGTAGAAGATAGATCCAAAAGACAAAAATATACATAAAAACAAGTATGGTCATGTACAACACAGATGTAGAACATGTTTGTAACAGTGGAAGTATTCTATAGAACTTGGGGAAAGAGGAAAAGGAAAAGAGAATGATAGAGCATCAGTAATATTGAAAGCAAAAGATGTGAAAGTAAAGAATACAAGGATGTGTATTGCAAGCTTTTGAAAATGGGATGGGGAAAGGGAGAGTAGTGGAAGGGGTTATATGGACCAAAGTAAAGCACACCCATAGTGGGCATACATTGGAATACCATCTTGAACATCAACTTAAATATTAATAAAGAAAAACAGGACTGTAAAATGGGTACAGTGTGTGTGGGGGTACTAATGAGAAGGAGGAAGGTGAATAAATGAGATTAAGGTGATACCATATGGTATATGGACTTCATATACTTAAACAAAATAGAAACAAACCTCTTGCAATTGCTTTAAGTGGGGCAGGGAGCGGGCTGAGGGGGAGAGATGATGGTGGCAATGTAACATGCAAAATATAAGTACAATTGGAATTGTCACTATGAATCCACCTTGTATAAAAAATATATCCTAATAAAAATTTTATTTAAAAGTTTTGGAAGAATAACTAAAGAAAGAGTGAATTATCTTCTTCAAGATAACATGAAATATTAGCATGGGAGCAAAAATAAACATAATTATGAAAAATAAGCTCATTTTCACACCTATAATTGTCACATTATGAGTAATTTTTTTAATTTATGTGGAATATTTGTCAACTAAAATTCAAATATTATTTATTTGTGTCATTAATAGGCAAGAAATTTGTGAATTAAATTTCTCCTTCAATTTATTTAAAGTCAATCACCAACTGTGAGGAAAAGTTTAAATGAATTATTTTGCTACAAACCCTCTATGACCTAACCTGCCATTTTTTATTTTATTTTCATCCCGCATTCTCAACTGAACTTCCAACCATTTTAAACTGTTTTTTGCTCTTTTTTTTTTTTTTTTTGGAAAGCACCAGTACTGTGGATTGAACTCAGGGTCTCCACCCCTTGAGTCATACCCTCAGTCCTTTTGTTTAAGTTTGTTTTTCAGATAGGATCCTGAGCCATTGCCCAGGTTGCCTTTGAACTTCAATCCTCCCATGCAGATGCAAGACAAAATGCCAGACCAAAAGTCTAAGTGTTCTTGTCTAAGGAGCAAACTTATTAATTGCCTCATTTAGGAAGATATTCTAACAGGTTTTGCTATATAGAGAAAGATAGAATAAAAGAGAACAAACTACTACAGTGTCTAAATACTATAATAACATTTCTCACACTGTATCAGGTATCAATCCTTAACTCTGTATTTATTGTAATTTATGTGACACAAGTTCTTTGACTAGAGGGGCAATAAGTTGTTCATGTGTCATAATAGTTATAATTATGACTGCTATTCTTATAAGCCGTTACCTGCATCCTCTCAGTGTCTGAAAATAATACATAAACTACCTAAATTTTAACAGGGGGTTAGTAGATACATGTAAGTAGCCTCTTTTTACTGTTGTATTGAGGGTACATTGTGGCATTTACAAATGTTCTTACAATACATCAAGCATATCAGACTTGAATTCTGCCCCTCCATCTTTCTGCCTTATCCTCATTAGGATATATTTGTTGTATGGGGGGATTAATTGTGACAATTCCAAGTAGTCTTATGTTTGTTGTACATTGTTAGATCACACTCACAATCTCTTCACCTTGACCTCCTCCCCATCCCACTTAAAGCAATTGCAAGAGGATTCTTTGAACTATTTTATACAAGCATAGGAAGTCCATCAACCATATTCCCTCACTTTAATCTCCTTTGTTCACCCTCCCCACTCCTGCCACACACATTGTACCTATTTTATAGTCCTTTCTTTATTACTATCTAAGTTGATATTCAAAGGGGTTTCTCAATGTATCCCTGCTTTGAGTATACTTTACTTTGCTCCATTCAACCTCTTACATTGCTCTCCCTTACTCCTTCCCTCCCACTCCCCATTTTTAAACAACTTTCAATACACATTCTTAAATCTTCTATCTTCACAGATATAATATATTAGGATCTTGTTGATGCTCTATCATTCCCTTTTCCATTTCCTCCTTCCTCAAGTTCCATAGTGCTATATGGAACTATTTGCTACTATAACAAATATGTTCTATGTATACTTTTGTATATGACCATGTTTGATATTGTTTCACATACGAAGCTTTTAGCAAAAGTAACCATAGCAAAATCAAAATCACACAATACTTGCCAAAGTCCTACTCTGTATTAGCAGTTATTCACATTTGTTTATTTTCCTGCTTTTAAAACTCATTTGCAAACAAATATTTTGTCAATGATTAAAATGTAAGGTGCAGTAATATTGTTGTATATGAGTTGCACACTAAGGGAAGACCACAAACAAGAGGGATAGGCAAAGGGAAGAAAACCAAAACCTTGTATGTGGTTGATGTGTTCACTGAACAGGAATGGATATAGTAATCTTAAACTGGCAGCAGCCACTATGGGAAGGGGACTAAGAAGTAGTGAAGAGGTCTGGTAGAGATGAACAAATGTGGGTTGTAACACCCATATGCATGAAAACCACACAAAGAATCTCCCTCTATAACTACCCTTATCTTAAACTAGCAAAAACACGATGTTTTTCTTATCATCTTTCATGGTTTTTTTTCAACAAAAATGAAAATCAAGATGGCAGAATGGGGGGAGGGGAAGATAGCCCAAATAATGAATAAACATGTAAGTAAATGTAAAAACAATAAAATAAAATTTAAAATAAAATACAATGAATATAGTATATCAGGAGCTATATAAGACAATGTCATCATTAGCAGGGGTTTTAAGGAGAAACATGTCATGAGTAGTTCCATAGCTGCACTGTCTCTTGTTCCATACACATGTACACCTCTCCTTTCATCACTGAATGTTTGCTAAAGTTCAGAGGGTGAAAAAAATACATTTCAGATAAATTATGGGAAACAAGACGCTTCCAAAACCATTAAGGAATAAATAAGCAAAAAATCCGGAATAAATTGAAAGTTAGAAAAATGTGTGTACATATGTACATGTATGCATATATATATTTCCATTTACTGTTCTCAACAAACAAATGCTTTGACTTTCATTCCTTTTTTAGCTTGTATATTTTAGCAATTAAAAAACCCAGGGTACACTGTGGAATTAATTAAAATGTAAACATGTGGAAATGATGTGGAAACACTCAGAGAAAACACTAAAATTCATCCTTTGAAACACAGGTTCAAGAAGTTTTGCTTTTTGTATGAATTAGTAAACTAGCACATAATACAATTGTGTTAGTCTGCTTCTTTTCTGTTAGTAAAACTGTGTGAACATAGTTAGATATCTGTTAATGGTCATTGCTTTTCTACTTAATCTTATGTTAGTGTTTGAGTGACACATCTCTATAGAGTGAGACCACCAAATGAGACTCCACCTTAGTTTTTTTTTTTCCCCCACTGGTGCCATATTTGAACTTTCTACCACTTGAACTATACCCCCATCCTTTTTGTTTCCCTGCTTTAATTATGTTGCAGATAGGATCTGAAGTTTTGCCCTGAGCAAACCTTGGATCACAATTCTCTCTTATGTTTCCCTCCTAGTAGTGATTTAAATGCTCAATACCATGACCAGCTTATTTGTTGAAATGGAGTCTAACATTTTGCCCAGTCTGGTCTGGAATTGTGATCTTCCTGATCTCCTCTGAGTAACTGGGATTAGAGGTATGTGCCAATAAATCAACCATGCTTGTTAATTCATAATTTAGGAATAGTTGACAAAAATTCTAAACACATATATTGAGAAATATACTATTTCCAGTAACTTAATATAAATTAAAGTATCTCTCTTGTTAGATGTACATAATTTGTTTATAATTATTTTGAAAAAATGTAAAATTTGCCTGTAGACTGTATTTATTTTCTACATTTAAATTTAGATAAGAATGAAAGTTTTGTTATGGATTTAATTTTTCTACACTAGCTAATATAAAATTTTTATCTATTATATAATAGTAAGGCACATTTGAAAGATTATTTCCTACATGGTACAAATGATACATTATTTAATATAGTTTGAACTATTCATGAATATTAATGAAGCTACTATAGTTACTTGAGTCATCCTAGAACAATTCTGAGCAAGAAATACTGGACTTTATGTACTGCATTTGAATTTCTAATTCTTGAAATTGTATATTAATATTTGGAAAAATGAATCTCTTATTTAAGCATTTTCTATTTTAAGTCTTAACTTATTCTGTTTAGGTCTAATATGTTTATTTTTGCACAATGACAAAGATATTTCTCAATGTTAATGTCATTTATATAAATCACAAGAGCCATTTTGCACTGTAAATTTGGGGGTCAATTTTCCTAGTAAAATACAAAACTCAGCTTAGCATTGCACATAAGTCTTGTGAGCATACAGCCTTTAGAATATAAAGCAATAAAAAAGTAAGTAGAGGCTGAGGAGCTTGGAAGTGTTCATATAAATGCAGTAAAATGAAGGTATGTCCACAATGAACTTTTGCAATTCTTAATATAAAAACAAAAGTTACATTCATCCCTGAGAAAGGACAGTCCATTTTTTTCTTTCTATATAACACCATCCTATCTCAAAAAAATGTCTTTTAAAACCACTATGATCTAACCTTTTCTCTAGTTCCTGGAAGGTAACACCCACGCACAGGAAATCAATGTGAGTCAATGCCCTGTATAGCTATCTTTATCTCAACCAGCAAAAACCATTGTTCCTTCCTATTATTGTTTTTTCTCTCTCTACAACAAAATTAGAGATAAGGGCAAAATAGTTTCTGCTGGGTATTGAGTGGGGGAGGGGGAGGGGGAGGGGGTGGAGTGGGTGGTAAGGGAGGGGGTGGGGGCAGGGGGAAGAAATGAACCAAGCCTTGTATGCACATATGAATAATAAAAAAAAAAAAGTTTACACATCTAAAAAAAAAAAAACCACTATGAAAGAGTTCATGTAGGTCAGAATGAGAAAATTATCTCAAAATGTCTAAAAGGAGCATTGCTTAGTGCTTTTATGAAACTATTTTAATACATATATATATATATATATATATATAATATTGCTACCTAATGATTTTATACTGAAATGCAATGCATTCAAATAAGGGCAGCTATATTAAGTTGACTAATTCTCTAAATGTATTTATAGATATTTAGATTTTTCATATTTGTGTGAATTATTATACTTACTTTTTTATTCCCATTTACTCAAAATTTTCAATCTCATTGAAAAAATTATTTATGTTTATCTTCATTTCATATTTCTATTTTCATTTCTGACTTTGAAATTTCAGTTTTTATCATTAATTTTCAGTATTAAGAAATTACTGTCAAATTTAATTTCCTTTTCAAGCAATCCTTTTTAAATTTTATTGTATTGTGCATGTCATTTTTGTTTTAATAATAAATATTCCTATTTTGATGATTTCCTAAATTTTGCATTTTTATATTGATTTAATGTGTTCTACTGACTTCTTTTTTTTTCTTTTATTATTCATATGTGCATACAAGGCTTGGGTCATTTCTCCCCCCTGCCCCCTCCCCCTCCCTTACCACCCACTCCGCCCTCTCCCTCTCCCCCCCACCCCCTCAATACCCAGCAGAAACTATTTTGCCCTTATTTCTAATTTTGTTGTAGAGAGAGAAAAAGCAATAATAGGAAGGAACAAGGGTTTTTGCTGGTTGAGATAAGGATAGCTATACAGGGCATTGACTCACATTGATTTCCTGTGTGGGGGGGTTACCTTCTAGGTTAATTCTTTTTGATCTAACCTTTTCTCTAGTTCCTGGTCCCCTTTTCCTCTTGGCCTCAGTTGCTTTAAGGTATCTGCTTTAGTTTCTCTGCGTTAAGGGTTGAAATGAAATATTCCACCATTGATTTTCTATCTTACTCTTTACAAGAAAAATGTACTTAAATCTACAAACTATTTTCTGAGCAAAATTAACAGCATTCCATAGGTATCATATATTTTTTCTTCATTTTCACTTAATTTTCTATTATTATTTCTCATCAGCCATACATTACTTTAAAGTATTTTGTTCCAAAAAGTGGAATTATCTTTTTGTTATTTATTTTTTTAACTTAATTTAACTGTAGACAGAGAATATATATTAGGGATTTCAATAATTTAAGATATGATTTATATTTGTCTTGAGAAATGTGTCACACATCCTAGATAGCAAAGGGAATTGTCTTCTCTGTTATATTCCATATCTAAATTATGTTATTTTCATAACTGTCCAGATATTTTATATTCTTACATTTTTTGCTGATCATATCTGCTTTTGAAAGATCACTAGTCTTACAGAATAATTCAGGTAAAGTCCACATAAAATTCATTTTGTTTATTTTTTGAGAAAAGCAAGTTTTAAGTTCACAAGTATAGATTTAATAAAAATAAAATATTCTAGCATAAATCAGATAAAGCCCTTAATTAGAATAAGGTTATAATATTATGTAGTACTTCATGTTATAATTACAAATGTTTTATATTAAACATTTATAAATAAGTAATATTTTTCAATAATATCTGTGATAATTAAATAACAAAATTCTTACTTTGGTCTAGAAAAATTAAAATAAAACTTAATTGAGTATTAGCTAAGTTAATAATTTTAATATGTAGCTGACTATTATATGAAATTAAAGTATGTAATCTATAATCATTAATATGTGTTATACATTACCTAAGGTAGGAAATTTAATATCATTTCATTCAGAGTTATTTAACTACTTATCAGATGCCATAAATTCCAAAATTTCAATTACATGTGAAAAAGAATAGTGGTTTTAATGAGGCCTGCTACCATTGACTCTCCTATCATAGCTGTCTCAAAAGAAGAAATAATCTTAGGCAAATTTCTTTGGGAAAACTGCTAAATATCTGATTTTTTAATGAACTTTCTAATTTTATTTTCTCATGGAAAGTTAATGTAGGGTTAATTAGTAAGTTAGTTTAAACACACCACATGTGATCTGTCAAGACTGGCTATTGTAATTACATTTGGACATGACCGATTTATGAGTTCCCTGGCTGACTAGAGAATGAGAAAGAAGAAAATTATTCAATGGCTACAAAGTACAAAAATTCTAAAATCACAAGAATTCTCCTTATATTAGCAGTGCAAACTGTTTAGAACTAACATCTTTTAATAATTTTTGAGCCACCATGGACCTAAGTTTAGGAGAAGAAAGTTTATCACAAAGTCCCATCTGAAAAACTGGATTTACAAAACAGCCTTACAACAGTGATTTAGCTCTGAATGTTGTGACGTGGAGTCCTGGGAAAGGTCCATGACAATGACAATGATTGACAGCTCAGTCCTTCCTGCTGTCATACGTGTTATGTCAATTGCATTATTGGGTTTTAGGCCTATGAATTGTAATGGCCAAGACAGTTTTTGACAAGAAAACTAAGGACAAGGGAAACATGGTGAAGTTTTGATGCATGGATGGTTTCCAATATGCTGTTAATATGAATCAAGATCCTTGAGAAAGATTATAGGTGACAAATTCTATTAATGACATTGGGAAGAAATAGACATTTACATGGACACATGGCTAACTGGATAGACAGAGTATTCACCAGAACAAAAGTTAACAAAGCTTCTATTCCCTGATTACTTTTAGAATCATGACAAATACTGTTCATCTAAAGGGGCAAGCCAAAACAGTCACAGAGAAAGAGAGGGAGCAATTTTTCATAGTAATCATGAATTTTAGGATTTTGTAACTGATCATAACAATACTGTAACTTGAGAGCTCTCCAATCTTGAAAACTTTGCATGAACTTTCAAGAGAGTAAAAAGAAGGAAGTCAAAAAAACATTAGAAGTAAGTACCTGACTTCGTGGTCCAGTTATCACTCATGAGAATTGTCAAATCACTCTTGTCACATATAAGTAGGGGATTACATACTGTTGACAGGAGTTGGGTTTATTACTTGCAGAGAAGTAAAACAAGTCATGGGTACTGTGTCATGTTTCCAATTTTTTTCTCCTCTTTGTAATGATATAGTTCTCTTATTTAATCACTACCAAATTCAAAGAAACCTGGTTTAGTACAATATAGATTTTTAAATCATCACTTTATCTCTAGTTAACACATCATTTCTCATTTTTTAGCTATATTTTTTATTTTCTTCTTTTCTTTCCCTAGCACTGTTTCTTTATTTTGTCTCTTCCTTTGTAATTGATAGTCACACAAGTATTCAGTCATTAGCCTTTGCTATGCCTCTGCACAGTTTGTGCATCTCTCATATAATCCCATATTCATAAGCAAAATTCACATCATGATTATTTTCTAAAACTTTATTTATTTGTCCTTTTATCTTTAATGCCCAAGAGAAGTTAAGATATATTTGGCAAATATGCTCAAATTGTTCCATGTCCAAAATGATTTTAATAGAAGTTATTTTCAATTAGTTCAATTTATTAATATATTTTTATTGTTAATATTTTCTTTAGGTTTGATGCTGTGGAGCTCTTACTTTAGAAAACTTCAGTTTTCTTCCAAAAATTCCTATTAGCTATTCTATAAATATTCATCAATACCAAATCATCCTCATTTCAGTGGCTTTGAATGACAATATTTTAATTTTAGCTAACAAGTCTGTAGGAGGGTTAGTGTTGACAAGACTACTACTTTTCACCGCACACCTGTTTCTCAGCTGTGTTGCCTCTTTTAATGGCTTCAGCACAGTTGGGATGTCTACAGGTGCCTCTCATCCTCATCATAGTTCTAGATGGTTTGATGCTACATATTCTTCTTGATGGGAGAGCAGAAGTGTAAGATGAAACACTTAAAACCTAAATCCTGAGCTTGCAAATGGCACTCTGTCATTTCCTGCTCAATTTAGTGATTAAAGAAAGTCAAATTGTCAATTGAAAATTACGAGGGAAGAAGAAGGTAAATGCACTCCATCTGTTCAGAAGAAATGGCAAAAGCACAGGCCAAAATCATAGGTTAATAATTTCAGCAAATTAATGAAAATATTCTTATATTGTTACCTAACATGATTTTTGTTGTTTGTTTAAAATAACAATGCTTTTTGATAAAAATATTACTTCAATTTTCTTTTAATTGTTTGAGATATATGTCAGGTTTTACTTACTTTTTGTGTATGGATATTCCAAATTACTATCATTATTTTAAAATATTGACTTTCTTATGCCTCAGTGGAACTCAATTTGTGTAAACAGTAGCTACCACTGGCTCATTTGCAATACAATTTGGGTTGTATGTTTATATATGTGATACATCCACATTATTTAGTTATTTTAGCTTTCTTCTCATTTTCTCCATTTTGACAATATTTTAAATATTGTTGGAGTATATTCAAATTCCACCAAAAACTGTTGAATTTGAATTTAATAAATACACATCTTTGAGGTGAGTGAAAATATATGCAATGACACTTTAAAAAGTTATTGAGGCCTGAGCATCATTATGCGTGCATATACTCATAGCTACTCAGAGATGGAGACAGAAGGATTTAGTCCAAGGCTGGTACAGGCAAAAGTACAAGACCCATCTGAGAAATAAAATAAATGCCAAAGGAATGGTTTGTGGCTAACATGGTAGAGTGCAAAGACCTGAGTTCAATCCCTGGTACCACCAAAAAAAAAAAAGAAAAAAAAATCCATTCCTTTAGGCCTTTATTAATGCCTCCAATAACACTTTGTAATCTTCAACTTAGAGTCTACTTGTTTTTCTTTTAGAATTTTTGCCTGATATTTGCAGTTCTATGGTATCATTTTTAAAACACATGCTCTATATTCCTAGCAGTAGAAAGACATTAATTGCAATCAATATTTTTGCAAACAGTAAATTTTTAGCCCTACTTAAACTAGTATTTCCCCTAAAGAGGAACTATTATCTGCTAAGAACAAATAATATTACATCCCAGTAATATTAGTACTTTTTCTATACTTACTATTCTTCTTAGTCACCTTTTGTAGGGGACAAAGCCTATGTTGAATAGTGGCTAACAGACTCATTACAGTTATAGAGAGATATTTTTCCTTAGCTATTGCTTTTCTGTTCCAAATACCATAATGTTTTCCATTCCAATGAAAATAAAATACTTGGACCCTAGCAAGTTCTAAAATGTATTTTTACAAACACTCTTTGGTTATTCCACATCAAATATATTGGAAATTTTTTTGTTTATTTGCTTCTATTCATTTTACAAACATCAAACATGTATGTAGTGCTTTCTGTGTGCAGCAAAAATTTAACAGGTTTTTCTAACATGCTTTATTTGTTCACATCTAGAAAGGAAGGTATCAAATCATCCCAATTTGTAGACGATGTGATCTTACTCTTATATGGGTCTAAAACTCCACCAAAAACAACCTCTTAGTTCTGATAAACTCTTATGGCAAAGTATCAAAATAAAAAATCAACATTAAAAAATCAGTAAGTTTGCAATATATCAAAAATGAATAGACTGAAAAAAAATCAGGAAAATACTACCATGACCAATAGTCTCAAAAACATTAAATACCTAGAAATAAATGTAATTAAGGAGGTGAAAGATCTCTACAATGAAAACTATAAAACTGTGAAGAAGGAAACTGATAAAGGTATGCTAAGTTAGAAAGACCTCCTGTGTTCATATATCGCAGAATTAGTATGAAAATGGCTATATTACCAAAAACAATATACAGATTCAATGCAATCCAAAACAAAATTTCAGTCTCATTTTTCACAGAAATAGGAAAATCAATCCTAAAATTCATTAAGAAGTATAAAAGACCTGAAATAGCCAAAACAATCCTGATCAAAAAGAACAATGATGGAGGAATCAGAATACCTGACTTCAAAATGTATTACAGAGCCATAGTGGCAAAAGCAGCAAAGTACTGGCACAAAAACAGAATGTAAATCAAAGCAATCAAATAGAAGATTCAACAATAAGTACACATAGCCAGAATCATCTGATTTTTGACAAAGCTGACAGAAACTTGTATTGGAGAAATGATAGTCTTTTCATCAAATAGTACTGGGAAAACTAGATATGCACATGTAGAAGACTGAAACTAGACACTCGTGTTTCATGTCAAACAAAAATCAATTCCAAGCAAAACAAAGATTTTAATATGAGACTAAATATTTAGAATGTGTAAGAGGAAAACCCTTGAAGATATAAGCATAGGTTGTGCTTTTCTGAATCAAACCTCAACTACTCAAAAACAAGAATATGAATTGCCAAATAGGAGTGAATCAAACTTAAAAGCTTCTGTAGAGGAGAGTAAACAATAACCAGAATCAAAAGATAACCCATAGAATGGGAGAAAACCTTTGCCAGCTATTCAAAGGATAAGGGATTTGTATTCAGAATGTATCAAGAGCTCCAAAAATTAATCATTAAAAGATCAATGCATTTAACATATGGACCAATGAATTGAATAAACATTTTTGAGAAGAAGATGTGCAAGTGACTAATGTCACAATGAAAATCCTTGCCTAACCATCATAAAGAAACAAATGTCTTTTAAAAAAAATCAAAGGACAGAAAAGTAAAGCAAGTTCTCTTTGGGGGTTGGAACCAGTGGAGTGGGAGAGGGCATGAGGAAATGGCGAAGGAGAGATAGCATGGTGGAAGCACTATGTGTTCAAGTGTGAAAATGCAACAATGAGGCCTGTTGAAACTGTTCTAAGAAGGAAGGAGGGGATAAAGGAGAAAAATGGAGGAGGGCATCTATGATTTATTATAAGCACTTTTATAAATGTCACAATGAATCTATAATATGTTAATAAATAAAAATTAGTAAATGAAAAATATTGTAATGAAATAAAACTCCCATCATTCTTTCTTCTAATCTGATACCTTCCTAATCTTTCCCTAATTCAGACTGTAATCCTCATAATTTGAGACATTATTTTTTATTGACGCATACTGAATTACTCCAAATTTTCTTGCAATAAATAAATAATTGCAGAAATGTTCATCAGCCATAAAGGAAATGCAAATGAAAACATTATTATTAAGATTTTATTTTATTCCAGTATGATAGGCTATCATCAAGAAAAGAAACAAAACAAATACTAGCAAAGATGTGAGGAAAGAGGGACTCATACAGTGTTGGTGCAAATATCAATCAATGCAGTCACTATGGAAATCAGTATGGAGGTTCCTTAAGGAAGAAGAAGAGAGAGCTAGTTTATCAGGATACATTGTATGTATGCATGGAAAATCACAAACTAACCCTTTGTGCAAATACTACATGCTAACCAAAAGACAAATAAGAATGCTGTATGAATGGGAGTATTCTGTATGTAGCCCTCGGAGATTGACTTTCTCACTGAGCATAACAGCTTTTGGATTGAGCAGCTTCATGTGTTTTTTATCAGTCATTTATTTCATATAACAAATGCACTTATGCATTTTACTGCTATAAAATACATTGATTCACTACTAAAGTACACCTGGATTGTTTCCATTTATTGAATGTGAAAAATAAAACTTTTGTAACAATCATTTACTGGTTTTTATATGAATATTCTCCAAAAAAATTTGGTTATTCATTCACTTTATTCATTAAAATCAGCAATCAAATGAAAGCTCTTTAATGAGAGATTCACCAATTTTCTTTGTGTACAAACATTTCCATTTTGGCAATAATTCTCTACTATTGGTTTCCTTTTTTCCATATATTTTCTGTAGTGTTATGTATGTGTATAAATATGCAGTCATATATGTGCATATGAACACACTTTACATATACACACTATAATATTAATACACATGCTATGTATTTATTATAGCATGTACATAGGGTACATGCAGTATGGTGTGGCCTTCCTTTGATTATTTTCTGAATAATGACTTCTCTTTACAAACTATTTTGTACTTTCACATGGATATTCTAATTTGCCTAAAAATATACAAGTTAAATACATGTATATACACACATAGACATACACACAGAATATATACATACAATTATACATATAACTATATATCTAATTAGCACTATATACTGTTATATATAGTGTATACCTATTGTCATATGTGTATAATATACTATGTATAGCATATACAGTATAAATATATTATTCTATGTGTGTACTATAATAGATATATAAATGCATTATTTACTAAACACATTACTTTGAAATATCCGTACTATAATGTCAGTTCCGTTTGTTAAAATCTTGCTTTTCTTATCAATTTCTGATATCCTGATACACAGAAAAATACTTGAAATATATATTGCTATGATTGCAAAATGGTCAATGTTTTAAAACAAAACTACTTGCTATTACCTTTTCATTTGTTGCATATTCAAAATTTAATTGCACACATTCCAATATTAGCCTACATATATCACTGAGAATTTAATCTAGTTATCATCTGTTTAGAATCAGAATATTTGCTGAATTTTATTACAGATAGCAAAATTTATCACAACAAAATCCCTTCATAGGCAAAGAATATGCCTCTTGATTGTCTACAAATTTCTAAATTTCAATTCTTAAGTGAACATCATGAATACACTTTCAAGGGTGAGAATATGGTCAGCACCTTAACTGTCCAATGCAGCTTAAAAGAAATGATTTTCTTGTCACAGTGTTAGCTTATGGTTGATTGTGTAATCTGTTCTTTTTGTCTTTCTCTTTTAAAGAGAGTCATGAGTAAATAATAACATCAATGTAGAAGTATATAAATGCACAAATAAAAATCATTCATGTATAATATGAAGCACATTAGGAAGGATATAGCTTTAACTACACCATTTTATAGAAGACAAGTGGTAAATGATAAGAGAGAGTACAGATATGAATAAAATTTTATTCATGCTAAAACAAATATCACAAGTTTTACTCTAATAGTGGATTTTCTAATTGTGAAGAAACATCATGGCCATATAATGTGATGCTACCTTCCCAGCTTCCCTAGTTTGTGTGCAAGAATAAGAAAAGAATACTTTATGTAACTTACTTGGATAGTGGATGCTGTTAGCAATTCAGAGGGCAGGTATTCTTCTAACTACTTAAAGATTATTGAGAATATCTGAAACAGAAAAGGCTTATATAGAGATGGTTTACCTTTAATAATACATCATTTTAATAATTAAAGTTTATACATGTATATTGTCTCATACACACAAATATATACTGCAAAATTAGAGAAATTCTTGGCAAATTGAGAAAATAAATGTGTAAGTGCCTTCATTATTTCCTCAATAATCTTTTCTTCTGAATAACTTACCATCTCACCTGGAAATTCCATAAGTAATTTACAGTTATTGTTTACCCAGTGAGAATCTGCATGTTAAACATATGCTGGCTTCTACAGAGTTAAGAAGATAAAAATAATATATGAACACAATATGCACATATGGAGACAAAAATACATACATCATATGCAGAGTTCCCACACCAAGGAGACTGAGGAGGAAGGACAACTTGAGCTCAGGAATTTGAGACCAGTCTAGTCAACAAACCCATGATTTCATCTGAGAGAGAGAGAGAGAGAATAAATGAGGGTAGAGGATGATGGTGGTTGACTGAAATTCTCCTGCATTTCCTTCCCACAGATGCATAAGTTTGAATAAATATTCATACAACAAATTAACTTCACAAGTGATAAAGAAGCCACAAGAGAGACCACAGTGCCTGCTTTTAGTATAAGAAAACATGCTCCACAAAACTCTTCAGGTACCTGTGACTGTGTGTCTCAGGTGTGACTCACTGTCAGTTTTGACAGTCAAGTGACTCTCTTTTCCACACAATCCCAACTTTCAACAACACAGCTATCTCTGTGCCCATACACACAGATGGAGCTCTAGACTTACCCTTCAGCCAGAGAGAGTCATATTCCCTGGCGGGGTGTACTTGTGTTTCTGTCTTAATCTTCATCAGCTATGCCACAGGTCTAAATGCACAACTGAGACTGTGAAGGGACTTGCAGTTGTGAAGTTGTGAGACTCAGGTGTGACACACCATTGCATCAAACTTGATGGGCAAGGGACTACTTCCTCCAACTTTATCCCAATTTTAGGAACATGACATAAGTAAATACTCCATCTGTTGAGTATAAGTTAGAGTGGAGAGCACAGGATGCCACCTTGGAGTCAAATGTTGAGCTATTGAAACCTAATATTGGGTAGATCATAATGGCCCACATTCCCAGGCCAGTGCCAGTGGACAGAGCCTTGGGAACAGCTTCAGGTGGAGAAATGCACCCATAGTCTATCAACTTCAAGTCAGAATCACCAGTGGATGACTGCAGCTCTTAGAACAAGAGTCCTCCTCACCAGTGTGCAGCTCTTAACATGGGCTTCCGTTCTGTCCTAGTATTGTGCTGTTCTTAGTGGAATGTGGGCTCAGAACTTCAGGCTGGTTGGCCATAAGCACTGCATGGGTCCTTGGGACTTGTTCCAACATTATTATTCTGACTGAGACTGGGCAAAACCCAACAGTGCCCAACCACTAACTGGTGACTGTAGACAAGACATCTGGGCCTAGCTTCACAGAGTGCTTTGTGAGTATAGAAGAGACTTTTGGGGTTATTCCCTTGCTTCATACAGGATAACACAAAAAATAAACATCTGTGTAAATCTGAACATGGACCATCCTTTATTGCTGAAGGAATAAGATGATACTGAGAAGACCAGTATCAATCTGGACACAGGCCATTGTTTAGAGCTGAAATAGCAGAAATTACTTCAGATTCAGAGAAAATAATCAGCCTGCTGAGAATTTCTGGAAAGTCAGGCACTAACAAAATCCTTAAAATCTACCTAACGTTTAAAATAAAGTGACAGAAGTTACCAGAGAGTAATTACTATGGGTGATCTCACAAATGCACAATGTACAGCAGCTATTGTCAGGAGCTATTTCAATACTCTAACAAAGAAAATTTAACAAGTAAGTGGAAATGATTTAACAGAATTACACAGAAAGCTCTGGGTTGAAAAAAATGCTCAGAAATTTTTTTTAAAAAATGTAATGGAAACCGTCAATATCAGAATAGATTGAACACAGATAGGGAGAGCAAAGATGAAATATTTGAAAATTAAGTGAGAAGAAAAATAAGAGGAATAAAGAAAACCCATAGGACATTTGAGACTGAATTAAAAGTGCAAATACTTGGATTATTTGGTTCAAGGACTTGAAAATTACAAAAAAAAAAAAGAAAACTTACTCTACTAAATAATAACAGAAACGTTTCCAAACTTAAAGAAAGATCTAGATGTCCAAGTACAAGAGAGTCAAAGGAAACCAGCCATATTTAACTCAATGAAAGCTACTCCAGCTTAATTACATAATTAACCTTTCAAAGGTAAAAGATAAACAGAATATTCTCAATGTTGCACTGAAAATAAAGGGATAAACAAGATATTACAACAGAATCCAAAACAAATAACTTTAAGTCAAATGCAGTAAAAATAAATAAATAAGGTCATTATATAGTTATAAAGGAGTCAATTCAGCAAGAGGGAAGAGCCATTATAAAAATATAAATACCAAGTAGCAGAACACCCAAATATACAAAGCAAATATTAATAGATCTAATGGAAGAGATTAACTCATAAAATGATGGTAGGGGATTTTAACCACCCCCTCCACTACCACCAGAGATCATCCAGACAGAACATCAATAAGGAAATAGGTAAATTAAACTTACCCATATAATAAACACACAGTAAAAGAAATATCTAGGGCTGGCAAAGTGGCTCAAACTGTAAGAGTGCCTGCCTAGCAAGCATGAGGAACTGAGTTCAAATCCCAATTCTGTCAAAAAAACCCAACAATCTGCAGAATATTTAATCTGAAAACTGGACAAGTACGCATGCTTCTCAAAAGGATATGGAAAATACTATAAGACAAATTACTCAATCACATGATGGGCCACCAAAAAGTTACAATAAATTTGTTAAAAATTGAAATTATATCAATGATTTTGGTTGGATATGAAGACAAAAATCATGTCCCAACAAAAATGAAATAAAACTAAAAATCAATAATAAGCATAAAGTGAAAAATATAAAAATACTTGGAAATTAAACTTAAACATTCCATTGGTCCAATTAAAATGGTAACACACACATGAAAACTGTGAGCTATATACAGGCAGTCCTATGAAGGAAATTTATACCAACCAATTCTTATATCACAAAAACAGAAATATCTCAAACAAATAATGTGTCATTGTCAAGGAACCCAAAAGGAAAAAAATAAACCCAACTTGAAATTAGTAGGAGGAAAGAAATAATAAAGATCAGAACAAAAATAAATTACATTCAGGTTAGTTTTTTTATAAAGACAGGCAACACTAGAGCTGATTCTTTGAAAAAAAAAAATCAAAGCTAAATTGACAGACCCTTACCACTGTGGACAACAGTAGAAAGGTTTCTGAAAACATAGACCAACCATGTGATCCTGAAATCTCACCACTGGGTGTACAGCCAAGTTAAATGAAATCAGCAGGCTAAGGAGACATCTGTACTCCAATGCTTATGATAGCGTTATTCACAATATCCAGCAAATAGAAACAGTGTAAATGCTCACTGACTGACAGACGAAAGAATAAAATGTGGTATGCTAACACAATGGAATATCATAAAATGAATGAAATCTTACCATTTTCAACAACATGGATGTAACTGGAGAAAAATCATACTAAGTGAAATAAAAGACCTATAAAACCAAGTACCACATGATCTTACTTGTATATGAAATATAAAAGGATAATCTAGAGTAAATTGATAGTTACGAAAGCTGGGGAGAATAGGAAAACAGAGAAATGGGGAAACTTAGAGGTTACAATTACAGACAAGTCAGAGCAAGAAATTCTAGTGCTTATTCTATTTCAGAGAAGGGTGTTTTGAGCTAACAAAACTATCTTTCAATAACTACAATAGAGTCCTTTATATTATTTACCCATTAGGAAATAATAAATATTTGAGTATATTCCTTTAAGATTTAAATACAACATGGCATATACACTTCAAACCATAAGTACTCATTATATCTATCTATCTATCTATCTATCTATCTATTCTAATGATTTTACCTATTAGTAAAAAGAATAAAGAGAATAAGAAGAAAGTTTCACTGCAGTAGAACAGTGATGACATGATGCAAAAATCAAAATGTATATTATTTTTGAATTAAACAAAATGAAAATAAATGGTACCTTAAGGGATAAGATTCTTACTATTAGTGATGTATTATAACAGGTAAATAAGATCAATGAAAGAAATATCATGAGCATAGAACTATTCTGGACAGAAATGGGCTAGTGGAAGGGTAAAGGGGTATGGAAAATGAAGAGGTAACTTATTCTATGTATATGTGTTTTTCTTTGTTTTTTAATTTCATTGGGAAACAGGAAACATTTTGACATGTAAATGCAGTTAAATAATAAAAATAAGGCATTGAAAATATATTTAAGAAAAGATAACAGATGTGCCTAGCTGCCTAATATATTCTGCTATTATTGAAAATTATAGTCTTCCATTTAATAACTGCACTGAGTAAAGATCTACAAAATTTCTGTTTTGCTTCAGAAGTTCCATTTCCATCCTTTGTTCAACTCTTTTCATAATAACATTTGTTATAAGTAGGAAACTTTAGATTACTTTCAACAAAAAGAATTCACTTTGCACTTATTTTGTAACAAATTAGAACTTTTTTTCAGTATGTAAAGACAATGTGATAAAATATGGAATCCATTAATGTTGACTTACTGATTGATAAATGATGTACCTGTATGTAGTAGTCTAAAGATAGATAGCTCTGAAAAAGAGAAAGATTACTAAAGAATATACATTTTATGTGGAGTTGTGAAAGTATCAGTGAAAAGTAAAATATGAAGTCATGAAACAAAAGAGTTATGTGGTTTATGAACCTGAGTCTTGTCTCAGTCTAATTACTCAATTTTAGATAGGTTTTAGTATTTAAATCTGTCCTGTAAAAGATAAACGTCTTTTACTTTCCCCTGTCCTATACTCACTTTATGAATTTGTTCAACATATTTACCTTGGATCTATCTTACATCAAGTCCTCTGCAAAGCACAATAGATGCAAGCATAGCTCATTGTGTGAGGGCATTTGAAAGATATGGAAGTTATGCTTATACACTGAAAAGTACAGAAAAAACTTGTTAAGTGTAATTGCAAAGCATACAAAGTTATGCAATGAAAATAGAGAGTACTGAGCAATTACAAACCTAGGCTAGTAAATTCTTTATTGGGAAGGTGACATGTAGATATCCCTGAGGAAAACAGTTTAAAACAGTTCAAAAATATTCATAGCCATTAAGAATAAGGAAGATGGGTTTTTCTTTTCTGAGAGGTAGTTAATTCAATGACATGGAACACGAATTGGGCAAGGAATTACAAGGACAATGTGTCTTCTGCTGCGTGATTGTAAAGTTCTTAACAGATGGTATACAACATAATGAATATGGGAAAATATGAAAATCATGCTGCAAGAGCTCGCATATTTATGTTCTGAGGTAAAGTACATTTTTCTTAATTTTGTTGCCGTTTTCTGGTATCATTATTTATGTGACACCACCTAAAGGTACTTCTGAGGACCTCTCCCTCAAAATACATTCTTGTCTACTAAAGAGATCATAAAACCTATACCTAACACTCACATTAGTCTTGTCACTACTTTTGTTTCTTCTTTCTTTCCTCTTTCTTTTTCTTTCTTTCCTTTCCTCTTCCTTCCTTCCTTCCTTGTTTCTTTATTTCTTTCTCTTTCTTTCTTTCAGCAGTACTGTGGTTTGAATTAAGGGCCTTACATTGCTAAGTAGGCGCCTTACTACTTGGGCTACTCTGTCAACCCAGTTTTGTCACTTCTTAAGTGAAATACATACATTGAATCATGAATCTCTTATTTTAGGGAATAGCTCTGTATCACAACTTATCATCCATTCATTCATATTTACTTGTCATGTAATCATTCCTTCAACACATTATTTTTTTGAAAGTTTATTATCTACCAATTATTTTATGCTAGACTTTGTGGACTAAAAAAAGTAAGAAAACAGACTTAAGCTGCTACAACTACTTCATAAGATTTATATTTTGGGAGGAAATAGTGGATATGCATTCACTCAACCTTGATAAAATTAATTATTCGATTATAATTGGTTTGAGTGCTACAAATGAGAAGTTCATGTTTCAGGAAATCACACATAGAGCTAAATTTTCTAAGCAGTCAGGGAATATTTCCCTGAGGAAGAAAGAGACTGATATTATCATAAGACAATAAGGTTCCTCCTGCAGCACCTATTATTAACATGTAGTTCAAACTAATTGTCAGAATATTTTGTCTTCCAAATATCTGAACACTAGCCAGTTTGGGCAACATTTAGTCATCATTTCAACATAGAAAATTTTAAATTCAGGGCCACCTCTTTCCTGACATCTTGTGGGGTAAGGGGAGGCTTGGTGAAGTCAAGCAGTGAACAGAATAGCAAAAATGAGTAGCAGTATGCATATTCCATTGCTATAGTAGTATATGCTTACTTGAATTTAATATTTTTTCTTTAAAATTCCCTAGAAATTAGGTAACACTTGTGTCATTGCCAAAAAGTACTGTTCTCTTCATTACATCCTTCTCCTCTTACTAATAATCCTAGAATACAGTGTGCAAATTAGCTTTTCCTAAAATATGAAAACACTTTAATGCTCAATTTTCCTCTAAAATGTAATTTTCAGGGCTGGAGTGGATGGTTCAAATGAAGGGGCGCCTGGCCAAGAGGAGACCCTGATTTCAACCTCCAGTACCACCAAAAAGAAAACAAAAGGAAATCTAATTTTCAGAATCACGTGAATAAATAAAAATTAGCATATGAGTTTATAAATTAATATAGCAACCCCTTGTTCCAAACATCATTCAATGTTACATATTAAATAAAAGACATTAAGCAACATATTAGTATAAGTGAAGTAGTAAAATGAATAACTTTAAATAATGCATTACAAGATGGTTCAGGTAAGATTTAATTCAAAGAAAGTAGAATTAATAGTAGACATTCATGGTTGCATTACCAATTGCTTTTCAATGGGCATAAGAGAAATGTATTTTTTTATGGTATTTTGGGGTACATCAGTGTGGTGTGTGAGAACACTTCTAAGTACTTTTTAGAAACTTTTCACATTTTTTGTAAGTAACTAATTCTATAGGGAGGTATTATATTTTCTACATATACTGAGGTAAAATCTCTCAAATAACATGAGATGTGAATGAATTATTCTCCTCCACAGGCAAGCTCAAAGTCATTAGTAAAATAGTAAGTACAAATGTACTGATTTTCCCGCTGGGCAATTTAAAATACCTGTTCATCCTTTTTCTTCACATCATTATATATATATGTTGTTTTAGTTGTTATTTTTTGTGGAAGAAATGCTGAAAATGTTCTCTTTGACATTGCATAATAATCACAAGAAATCTATAGTAAAAAAGCCTCATTCTTTGAAAAAAATAATGAAGTAGATTACAATGGATTAAGTGATTTTCTAAAACTTGCAATTTTGTTTAACTTTTTTAACAAATATATTTTCTGGACTGGGCGTGGTGGTTCAGCCTGTAATCCCAGCTGCATGGGAGGCAAAAATGGGCAAATAAATTAGTGAGATGCTATCTGAAAAAACAAGCCAGGTATGTAGCATACTGTTGTAATCCCAACTAGGCAGGAGGCAGATGTAGGGGATCATGGTCTGAAGCCACCTTAGGCAAAACCACAACTCTATCTGAAAAATAAACTAAAGCCAAAAGCCTGGGGTTAAAAAAAGAAGGAAAGAAGTTTGAAAACTGATAATGGATTACTAAAAAATAAAAACAAACCTAACATATAGGTACTAAAGAAGAGACATGAAAAACTTGAAGATTACTAGAAACAAATTTAACTGCATACCAATTAGAAAAGTAGGCTATCTTTAGGCTAAATCAGGAAATTTGTTTTGGGAAGTAACACAAAAGATAACATAACTTCATAACATTATAGATAAATAACTTACTCACCAAAATCTGATTACCCCAATAGGGAATAATAAGGACTAATTGTCACCCACACAGAAGCAAGAGAATCGTGTTAAAATATCTGTGCATCTAGATGACACCTGAGGGAAAAGAAAAAAATGAACTTACTTTTAAAATCCTCTTAACTTGTGAAACTTACATGTGCAGAAATTGAACAGAAGGCAAATTACCTTCAGTCTTTTTGAAACCTAGAGGCATATGAAAATTTTCTAAAAGCAATCTTAATCATATAAAACGTTTTCAAAAATGATAATTCCCTAATCAAACACATGAACTACTTCAAGGGCCCAGATCCTTTCTGTTTCTTTCCAGAGCTCACATCTTTAGTATATTAAAAGTGAAGAAAGCTTTTGAATATACATGGCACCTTTAAAGGTTGTAATAAATTATTGCAGATTCAATAAAAGATAATTTATTAATTCAATGCATATTAATCATACATTTGCCTCAGAAAGCCCTACCTGCATATGAGTGATGGGATCCCAGACCTTATATGATGTGATATGAGTATTTTCTGGAGTGTCGTTACATCTTTAAAAAGACCCAACTTTTCTTCTAAAGTGCGAAAAACAGTGACCTAGCTTTGAGTGAGCCCTTATGTGTGAACACATTCAGAAGAGAATGCAGTTGAAGAGAAATGTTAGGTAATTTTGAAAACAGAGCAGTAAAAATGTTTTTCTGTAGTACTTCAAAGCTATTTCCTAAAATGTCTTATGCACAGCATTCTCTGCAGAAAAACTTCTGGATCAGGCCTAAAACATGGGAAATGGGGTAAGGAGCTTCAGAGGAATTATTCTGGACAGTATGTTTCGTGTTCTTATTTAAGCTGCTTAGGGATGATTGCATGCTGCAATGAGTTTTAATAATATTTCTGACATCTATCCAGGTCAGGAAAGACTCACTAAAACCCTTCAATGCTTAAAATATAGAAGACTATTGCCTTTGAAAACTGCTCATTCATTTATTACCCATTTCTGATTATCAACCACATATGGAGAATAATTTCATTTAGCTATCTAACCTATTCTTCAAAAGAAGAACTTATAAACAGCTTTCTTTTTCATATAATAAACTGTTAGTGTTCTTCAATTGCCTAATAGAACAATGGCTAGTTTCTAGATCATATTAATACATAACAATTGGAAATGAATGCTTAATAATATGCTAATTGATCATTCCAGTTTGCACAGCATCCACTCTTAAATAAATGGAACTCTTTAGAAACTGGCACTGTTTACTTTGAATATCAAAAATAGACCAATAGAATTTCCCTTAAAAATACAATTCATTAACATATATTTGATACTCAACTATGCATAAAAAAACTCATAATGTTTTAAACTAATGATATTTAAAGCTGAATAGAAGGTTTCAGTTTGATTTTAAATGTCATCTGAATTACCAAAAACAAGAAAGGTTAACCATTGTTACTAGAAGATATTGTGGAAGATATTGCTATAATATCAAATATTTTAGGACTATTTGTACTTTACAGTAATTTAAGCATTATCTTTATTACAGTGATAAGGACTTAATGCTCTGAAGCCAATAATCATTAGAGAATAACACATACAAATGAACATATGGATATAATTACATATCTCACACCTTCAAAGAAGTTCGTGCCTACAACAACATTTCAATAGTTCATATAAAACTTCTCCCTCCCCATCTTTTAAGAAATAAGCTGTTTTTTTTCTTTTTAAATTTTATGGTTTACTTATCTTTTATTATTCATTTACTCACATGAGCGTAGATTGTTTGGGTCATTTCTCCTTCCTGCCCCAACCCCCACCCTCTCCCCACTTCCTCCTCCCTTCCAGGCAGAACCTGTTCGATTTTCTCCAGTTCTGTTGAAGAGTAGAAATAAGCAATAATAACAAAGACCTAGCATTTTTGTTAGTTGAGATAAGGACAGCTATACAGAGAGATTCCTAGCATTGCTTCCATGTACAAATGTGTTTCAACCCAGGTTGATTCATCTCTAACTGATCTGTACACAGGTTCCTGATCCCCTTCTTCTGTTGACCTCTGTCACTTCAAGGGATCCCTTAGCCCATAAAATAATTCATTCTTTCATTATTTTCTATAATAGAAATTTTTCCTCATGGTATCATCTTATGGTATCTGACATCTACAGTTTTTCATGCTTTTACTGTTACCATGGAGTCAATATCCAATAATTAATTTTTTACTTTCTTTGACTTGGCTACCAGGTTGCTTTCCATATATTTTTGTGTTTCTCAAAATGTTATTGAGCTACTTGCTATGTGTACATTGTTTCTGAGTAAGCATTTTCTGTCTGTAAATAATTCTTATACTCTCCTAGTGCCTTACATGTGTTTTATATTTTTGTATATCTATTGAAGAAACAGTTTAGATTATTGAGAATTTTGAGGTTTTCTGAGGATTTTCCTTTAATTCTCTTCTTCTCTATGGAATGATAGCCATAATTTTTGCATATGTTAAGTCTTCAGCTCTACAAATACTTTCAAATGTCTTCCCTGTGTTTTCTTATAGTAGTTTCAAATTTTCATGTCATATATTAAGATATTTAAATTATTTTGAATTGATTTTTGTGCAGAATGAGAGACAGGGATCTAGGTTCAGTCTTTTACATGTGGGTAACCACTTTTCCCAACACCATTTATTGAAGAGGCTGTCCTTAATGTGTGTTTTTGGAAGTTTTGTTGAAAATTATATAATGTAACTATGTGGGCCACTATTCTGTTGCATTAGTCTGTGTCTCTTGTTTATATCAGTACCTGCTGTTTTTCTTCCTAAGATTATACACTATTTTTTTAAATTGTTTTTCTAGGTGGGGGTACATTGTAGCATTTATCAAAGTTCTTAAAATGTATCAAATATATCATACATGGATTCATCCCATCCTCCACACTCTTATCCTTCTCTCCCAGCATTCCAGGAATAGTTTTACCAGGTATCATTTTTGCATTTACGTACATATGTATACATTAATTTGAAGTCAGGTATTATGAAGTCAGGTATTATGATATCTCCAGCATAGATTTTTGCTCAGGATTGTTTTTACTATTCAGTCTTCTGCACTTCTGAATGAATTTTAGAATTGTTTTTTTTTTGTTGTTGTTGTTTCTGTGAAAAGTAGCACAGGAATTTTTTTGGGTGGTATTGAAGTTTGAACTTGGGGCTTCAGGCTTGCAAAGAAGGCCCTGTACTGCTTGAGCCATGCTTCCGTGCTATGGTTGTTTTGGAGACAAGCTCTCCTGTCCCTGGATCTGACCAGACAGCGATTCTCCTATTTTAGGGTTCTCTGTTGCTTTGATGACAGGCGAACAAAACCATGCTCACTTACTTGTTGAAATGGGGGTCTCAATAACTTTTTGCCTGGGTTGGTTTTAAATTACAATCCTCCTGATCTGGTTTTGGTATCAGAGCAAGACTGGCTTCATAGAGTGAGTTTGGTCACATTCCTTCCTTCTTTATTTTGTAGACTAGCTTGAGTAGAATTGCTGTTAGTTATTCTTAAGAGGTTTTGTGGAATTTAGCAGTGAGTCCTGGGCTTTTCTTTGTTGGAAAACTATTACTGATTCCATTTCATTGCTTATTAGGCCTGTTTAGGTGGTTGATAGTCTCCTTCTTAAATTTTAATGATCATATGCTTTTTTTAGAAATTTATCCATTTTTTTCCCAATTTTCCACTTTATTAGAATGTAAATTTTCAAAGTAGTCCGTAATGATCCTCTGATTTTCATTGGTATTTGTTGTGATACCCCCTTTCTACTCCTTACTTTTGTTAACTTAGGTTTTTGTATCTTTCTTTGGGTTAGTTTGGCTAAAATTTTGTCAATCTTACTTGTCTTTTCAAAGAACAGCTCTTTGTTTCATTGACTCTTTGTCCTTTTTTTCTTTTTGACATAAATTTATTTGTATATTACAAGTTCAAGCAAAGTGTCTAACAAAGATTTTAACATCTGTGTTTCAATTACTTTTTGATTAGCCGACAAGCTACAAGTTCAAATTTCATTCCATAGGGCATCTGTTGTATATCCAAGAGTTATTATTTATATATTTCAATGTTATGCTGTTTGATGAATGAAATTTCCTTGCTATTTATTCTTGCTGGAGAATGATATGTTGCTTTAAATTTCATTTATTTGATATTAATCTTACCACTACTAATTATTTAAATTCACAAGTACCAGGTGCACTTTTCCATTTCTTTTTTTCTCTTTATTGTTTTGCTAGGTGGGGCATTTAAAAAGGTTCATGAAATGTATCAAATATATCATACTTGAATTCACCCCCTTCACCACTCTCCTTTATCTCCCCTCCCCCGATTCCAATTCCTGGAGTAGTTTCAACAGGTATCATTTTTACATTTACATACATGCCTACACAGTATTTGGACTATATTCACCTTCCTAACCCCTTTCCCCACCACCTCCCCACTCACTCTGGTACCAACCCCCCAAGTCATTCCTCATGCAGGACCTGTTCCACCCTCCTGATCTCTGATTTTGTCTTTTCTCTGACTTTTCTAAAGAATGAAGAAAAAAAGAAAAAAAAAATGGCATTTAGACTTGTTTGAATAAAGGTAGCTACACAGGGAGTTTCCTTGTTTTATTTCCGTGTATGTATGTTATAACCCCAGGTGGTTTAATCTCCTCTAATTTTCTTCATTCTCCCTAACGTCTCTTTATTATGGTGATTTCAGTCAGTTTAAGATTTCTATATTCATTCTTGTATAGAAAGTTTATCAACCTTATTCAAATTCTAAGTTTCCTTCTTTTACGCTACCCCTTTATATGTGACCTCCCCTTAGTGTGACCGGTGTTTTGTAATGTATTGTGTTTTAATCTCCATTTCATTAATTTCTGACCTAATCTTTGTTGTTTGTTTCATCTACCTCCTTTGAATTCAGCCTGCTCTTTCTTGTTCTGAGAGCTTGAGGTACACAATAAGGTTATTTGTTTGAATAGTTTAAGATAGAAAATCACAACTGTAAACTCTCCTCTTAGCAATGCCTTTTCTGTGTCTCAATGGTCCTGATCAGTTGTGCTTTCATTTTCCTTTGATTCTAGGAGATTTTTTCCCCTTATTTCTTCAGCAGCACACTGATCATTCCATAAGTATTGTTCGGTATCCATATGTTAAAAAGTTTAAATATTTTCTGTAGATTCCCCTGCTGTTGATTTCTAGTTTTATTTCATCATTGTCAAATAAAATACAAGAAGTTATTCCAACTTTCTTATATTTTTAAAGACATCTTTCCCTAAAATGTGATCTCTTTGGAGAAGTTCTCTGGATTGCTGAGAATAATATATATTTTGTGGCTGTGGAATTAAATATTCTGTAAGTATCTGTTAAGTCCATTTTATTAATTTTGAAGTTTCTTCATTTGTTTATTGTCTGGATAGTCAATCTGTTGGCAAGAGTGGATGATAAAATCACTCACTAGTATTGTGTGATCCTTCTATGCTTTTATGTCTAATAGTGTTTGCTTTTAATGAAATTGATTTCAGCAATGTTCAGTGCATGTATATTTATAACCATTATATCATCTTAATAGATTCTCCTCTTTATCATTGTGGAGTAACCTTCTTTGTCTCTTTTGAATAATTTTGGTTTAAATTTTTCTTTGTCAGATGAACTTATCACTAACTAGTTCTGTTTGGTTTGGGGCTTCATTCTTTGGAAAACATCCTTGCATTCATTCACAGTAAGTCCATATTTATCTTAAGCAGTGATGTGCATTTCTTATAGGCAACAATTGCTTGTATCCTGTTTTCTAATCCAATCTGCCAATCTGTCTTTTGATTAGAGAATTGAGACTACTAATATTCAGAGTTTTGATGGAAATATATGTATTAATCCCTGTCATTTTGGGGTTCCTAAAGTATGTGATTCTTTCCTACTTCTTATTTACTTAACTGTCATCCAAGAAGATTTATTGTTTACTATATTTTATGGCTGTATTTTTTTTATCTTCTGTGTATCTGCAGTGATGGTTTAGTGGACATGAATTCCTTTAGCTTTTCTTTAACATGGAAGCTTTTTATTTTTTCTTAAATTATGAAGGATAGCTTTGTTAGCATTGCAGTTATTTTCTTTCAGGTTTTGAAATGCATCATTCCACACACTCATTGCTTTTAAAGTTTTGGTTGAAAAATTTGGATACCAAGTATTTTAACTATAATGTGCCTTGGAGATGCATTGTACAGGTCTTGTCTGTTTGGAATCCTAAAGGCCTCCTGAATCTGTGTAACCATCTTTCTTTCAAGACTGCAGAAATTTTTTATATTAATAGAGGGAAATAAATTACCATCACTATACAATTTATTTCTCTAATTTATACATCTAGGACAATTGTATGAACAAATCTTTCAAGATAAATATACTTTTTTTTATTCATTATAGTTAGCACAACTGTCATCTTAGTTGCAGTATGATTTTTAGTATTTTTACGTTTGATTATGATAGGTGCATTTTAAATAGGCAAGTACCAATTCACTCTTACTTGAGTGAGTTAATTACAAAGAATGGTAGTTGAAGTTTTCAAATATACTTATAGAATTTATTGATATGTGATATTCATGTTTTACTGTTAAATTGAGCTATGAATTTGTTGGTATAGAATATTTTTGAACTTTGAGAAAAAATCCATTGTCTTTTCTGTTATTCTCTTTTCTAATTATTTATAATTTTGATGGATGCTATTAAAACATATTAATATTATTTAGCTAATGTTTTCACATAAAGTATCTCTGGTTTGATGGACTAAGCTAAAAAAAAAATCACTTCCCACACTCATGGAGGCTGAAAATGTGAAACCGAGTTTTCAGCAATATTGATTTCATCTTAGGCCTCTCTTCTCAATTTGTAGATGTCAATCTTCTCCCTGTGTCTTAAGATTATCTTCCCTATATAGCTGCCTATATCTCTGTCCTACTCTTCACTTCTTAGAGCAACACCAGTCATTGCTAATAGTATTGAACCTTAATCATGTCTTTAACATTGCTATTTCTATATCCTGTCACTTTATATTGCAAAGTTATTATTAACCAACATAAAAGGAACCAACACTATGCCAAACACTAAACACAAATTACTCATTTGTTGACAAATTTAATAACTTAAAATTTTAGGAAGCTAAATTGAATCAATTTTGTGTGGGGCCTGTGTGTACACACATTGACAGATGTATCTCTTTGAAATGTATAGTGATGCCATGCAGAGCACTGTATTGTTTGTTTTTAAATTATTGGAGCGTAACGTTCTTATTAAGTGAATTTCCATTTCTTTAGAGAATCTATCCATGCCTTTTTTAAAACTTATTCTCTTTCTATAGTTCTTCTTTCTTTTATTTCATATTTAAATACTTTATAAATAATTCATTTTTCATTACTAGTTTTGCAATCAAGAATTCATTTTTTTTCCTAATAATGCTTTGAAATTACACAAGTTATCTTCCTTTACTTTGTATTCATTCACCACTTGTTTGAATTTTTTGCACATTATATTTTGTTATATATATATGTAAATAGATACATATATTTAATATCTACATTTGTTTATCAGAAATATTTGAATTTGAGTAGGTAGTTTTGGGGAAGAACATAGCTAAGAGGTTTAATTTTTAAATACTTTTTGAATAAATTATCACTCATTACCTGTGGTCTTCTTTTAGTGGGGCCATAAGTCTCCTAGCTCTTTGGAAACTCCTTCTAGGATAAGTACATCCACTAGGCAGGAAACCATCATGCTAATAAATGAGGGTGTTCTCACTTCACACCCTTCAACTAACTGTGGAAAGCAGTTACAGAAGTCACGCCACTGGCTTTTTTCCTCTCATGAGCTCACCCAGGCCATTCATCTTGACTAGGAAGAAAGAGTGAATGCAACCTTTACTATGTGTCTGTGATGTTGCAATAGGTCAATACAGCAGTGTTTTCTCTTTCTCATGGCTTATCCATGTCTGTAGAGCAAAACAGCATCATTGTTTATTTTTCTTTCTTTTCTTTACAGGATTTTTCACTGAGCCTCATCCTAATCCTACCCAAATTTTAGACATTTGATAAATATTAGTACTATGCATTCTTTTTAGTATTTCCAACTTAGTCAAATATGGAGCTTTCTCTAACTTTGTGTTTTCAGAAAAATATCAAATGGCTATTACCTTAAAATGTTTATATTCTGTTGTCTTTACCCAAATATTTCATTTTATGATTTTAAGCTATTGTAAATTAACCATAATGTTGTCTTAAGATCTTATCTATTATGCTTTAGGAATATAATGATATTCATCTTTCTAAAGTATGAGTAGCTTGCTATTAATCTATACAAGTAAGTAAAATCTGTGTATTTTTATATCTATCTTCTAATCTTCCCTCTCACTCCTTAAAATACAATACATTTAACTACATTTTCTTAGTGATAACATTACCAAGTCATTAGTTTTTATGTGAGGGTGAAGTCTATCTAATGACCTGTCTGGAGTGTGTCATGATGAAAAGAAACTATGAAATGCAGCTCTTCCACAGCTCTTTAGGAGTCAGACTGTACAGAAACATTCTTTTATGATATCTATCTGTAGAAGCAGGCGGGCCCTGGAGTAGTGACAATTATTTTAAATACTACCAGAAGCAAATCAGATTAGTTTATTTTGATGTCTTATTTACTTAATTGCAAGTTGATAGGAAAATATATACCAAGAATTTGATTATGGACACAAAAATCTCACAATCTTCAACTCTTTAAACATAATCTAATTAAAAAATGTTATCAGAAAGTTTCATGATTCTGAATCTTGGAAATTCGAACATTGGAAATTCCAGTTCTTTCCATTTTTTCCCTCTGAGTAAACACCCACACAATAACTGCAGGCAGCTGAAGCATTGTGTGGTGTGGACAAACATCTTGCCTTTTTGCCTTCAGGCCCACTGCAGGTCTTATTTAGTTCAAGTCATATAGACTCTGTCATGAGGTGTGGAGAAAAATAGTGACTCTGCTCCAACTACATTATGGAAACCATTCTCATTGAAGCCCTCCTAAAATCACCAAGACATAATGCACATAAACAACCCTCAAAGTTTTTGAGTTATTTTTTACTTACTGCGTCTTAAACATTTTAAATGTAAAGTTAAAAACCCATAGCGGGGAAAGTACATACATATCTATAATGCTCATTGTTTCTATCCAAGAGTTACCGATATGTTGACCACCTTACTTGTTCTGCTTTATGGGTTTTGCTACTATGATGACAATTTGAAAGCAAAATCCAATATTTTATGTAATTTTTTCCTATAAATTCCTCATTATGAATAGCAAATTATTATATGGCGTTTACATTGTAAGCACTTTTGCAAATGTTACAATGTAAATCCACCCAGCACAAAAATGAAAAAAATTCTTTAAAAAATATAAAAAATTTATTTTAAAAATATTGTGACATACCAATTTTAAGCTGGGTGTGATAGTACCTGCCTATAATCTCAATTACTCAAGAGGCAAAGGCAAGAGATTCTGGAGTTCTAGGCCAGTTTGGATAAAGTTAAGGACTCTTTATTTTAAAAACAAAATGCAAAAAAAAAAGGGGCTGATGGTATGTTTCAAATAGTAGAGTGCTTGCCTTGCATGCAAGAAGCTATGAGTTCAATCCCCTGTTTCACAGGAAAAAAAAATAGATTTTCAATTTAGAATGTTATTTCAAGAAATAAGATGTTTAGTGACCAAAATATGCTCCTTAGCAAATGATTATGAATGCAAATAATTTAATAATCTAATAACGTTTAGAATTTTCATGTAGCTAGTCTAAACTAGAGGTGTTCTTGTGAAGATTTAGTATTTAGAGAAAAGCAACTACAACAGTGAATTATTATTTGTTTATCAAATTTTATCTTGTTGTTCAGGAATAAGATTCAGATATATAGACAATGACCCATGGAAAATTTGCTACATTTTATGTTGAATAATACTGATTATAATAGTGAAAACATGAGTCCTGGTCATAATTACTAAACAATTAAGTGGCAAGTAATCACTCCTAAAATAGAGATTCCAAGCAATGAGATTAAATAACACACTAAAATAGTCTTCAAGAGTATTAATAAATTGCCTGGCACCCTTGCCTCACACCGTAAATCCTAGCTATTCATGAGACAGAGATCAGGAGGATACTGGTTCAAAGCCAGCCAGGGCAAAGAATTCATTAGTTCTTGAGACCCTACCTCGAAAAAAATCCTTCCAAAAACAAGGCTGGATCAAGGTGAAATCCCTGAGTTCAAGCCCCAGTACTGAAAAAAAAATTGATAAACAATTTCATCTTAAATGCAAAATCATTACCTGATCATTAATTTTTGCTTACATACAGAATTATAAGCATACATTTGAATACTCTGTTGCCAAAGAGTACTGCTCCAATGCTTTCATTCTTTTAGACAATGTTTATATATCATGGTAAATTTTTGAAATACCAGACACCCCATTTTTCAACTTTGCTTGTTAAACATAATGAGAAAAATCCTAGCATGGAGTTCTAGGAAATATTTTCTTTTGTGTTAAATGTAGAGAGATATGAGATGAATTCAGGCCAATGACATAAGGGAGGTGGGCACACAGGCATCAAGTGACCTGAGAATGCACAAGTACCATGTGACCAGGTGGAAAGCAGTAAAAGGAAGACAGAAAATCATCTAGCCATGTAAAGTAGAAAGACAAAAGGTGGCCTCCTATTGCACCAATGTCATTGTGGAACTACCTACTGGAACCTTGAAACAACTTACTCCAGATTCCCCACAACATGAGTCATGCACTATTTTGTAGAAGAATGGTAGCATGTTATTCAGTTTTTGTTTTGCACATGAAAATATCCTAACAAAAATAGTTTTGATTTAGAAGAAAGCTGAAGTCTAAAACCTGTGATTGACCTACTGAGTAACAAAATGAACAAAAACATCATGAAGATAGTTTAGCTGTCTTTTCATTCTGACATTGGAAGATAATTCACTTTTATTTATTTAATCACATAGTAAGTACAATACACATCACAAACTACTTTAAGAGTATAGATGTATTTTACTCTAGCTTTTCGTTTTTGATTTTGTAAGAATTTTAGACATGTGACTTCTAAGTGAAACTCGATAAATTGTATTTAGGTAAAGAAGAGAAAATTAGTCTACATCTTTCAAACTTCTTAAAGTATCTCAGCATGTTTCATGATTGACCAGGTTCAATAAAAATTTAAAACTAAAACTAACCATGTTACTGCACAGTAATTTTTACTTATTTATTTTTCAGTACTAGAGATTAAACCTAGTGCCTTGTTCGTGCTAAAGCAACACCTTTCCACTGATTACATTCTCAGCCCTCTTCACTGTAATTTAAATAATTTTTGAGTGTTGCCTAAAGTTATTCTTCTTTTCAAAGTTGCTGATAATGTGATTACCAGCCTCTAAGTCATATTATTTCTAGTGAGGTGAATGTATCTGCTTACTCTGTTCAATGCTCCTTGCGTACCCTCCAACTTCTATCACCTAGTTTATCTGTAGATACTGTTGTCTCTGATTTTTATCCCAAGTTCTCAAAATATCATCCCTGCTGATACCACACATTTATTTAGTATATTACATGTTTACTAGCTCATGGGCATATGGTGAATTTAATACTCAGAGTATAGAGATGTATATGCCCATCAGACAACCTAAAACAGCAATGTCTGAGAAAGGGTTTCTGTGGCTTTCTGAAATAATGAGAACTTTCAGAATGTGAGAATGAGAAAAAAAAACTTATTTCTGAAATCATATTTTAAAAAAATTTAAAGTAGTGAGTTCTATTATATTCTTCTCATTGTGCTTTGTTTTATATTAGAATTCTCTTAACTAAATCCTAATTATCTGTCTTACTAGGGTAGGTGATGCCTTGCATTTTATTTATAGCTTATAGACAGAATCAATAGGGGTAGTTTCTAATATATTACACTATATGTGATCCTAACCATCAGCATAGTGTGCAAAATTATGCACAAAGAAAATAGGGAGAGAAGTAAAATCTTCAAAACATTTTAGCGGCATACAATGCCATGGAAATTTACTAATTACAATGAAAATACATATTTACATGTTGCCATATTTTGAGTGTATCCCCTAAAATTAATGTTTCTAGATGTACTTCCCAATGCAGTGTTGGGAGAAGGCCTCAGTAGCAAGCATTTAGAAGTGAGTAAAGGTTATTATGTAAAGGCTGTGGGAGTGGTTTAACTCTCTCGTGTGCTTGCCTTTCTGCCTTTCACTATATGAAGAATCAGCAAAGGATCTTGCTGGATGCTGGCACCTCGATCATGGATTTCTCTTCCTACAGAACTGTGAGCCAATGAATTTCTGTCAGTTACAAATTACTCAGTCTCAAGAACGCTGTTATAGTAGTAAAAATAGATTAAGACAGAAATTGTTACCAGAGGGATTGAGTATTGTCATAGAAAACTCCTGAAAATCTGAAAGTAGCTTTGGAATTGGGTAATGGGTAAAGGTTGGAAGAATTTGTAGTAATAGTCTAGAAATAATCCTATACTGCCATGAGCAGAGAATTAACAGAAGTTTGGTGAGAATTTAGAAGAGGAGAGCTATATAGAAAGTCTGAACTGTCAAAGTGATTATGTAACTGATCAGAAAAAGAACAGTGGAGAAATTTGGACATTAAATACCATTTTGTTGAAGTCTCAGATGGAAATGAGGAACAAGGTAATGGAAATTGGAGGAAAACCCATACTTCTTAGAGTGACGAAAAATTTGTGAATTATTTTTCATTGTTTTAAAATGAACTAGTATATCTGGAACAAATGATTTCTAACCAGCAAAGCTTTGAGAAGGCTGCATCATTTCTCCTAACTGCTTATAATAAAATGTAAAAGGAGAAAAATTATTTAAAAGCAATCTTATGTTTTAAAGACTAACAAGTGATTAATGATTGAAAGGAAGATTGAAAGGAAAACAGAATGTAGAGATTTAAAAAATACCCAATCTACCCTTATAATGAATCAAAAGACATATTTTGAAGAGCAAACCAAGGGTATGGCCAAGGGACTGTTGACTAAGAAGATAGGTATGACTTGAAGATAGTCAGGTGCTATTCATCAAATCAGTCGAATGGTGTTAGTTCTGCAGGTGCACAGGATAAAAGATTATGGAGGCATGGCATAGCTACCAGATTCATGAATACAGCAATGCATAGAAGAGCTGTGAGGGAAGGGCCATCCCAGAGATTCCAGAATTGTCATCACTAGCTCTACAACACCACCCAGGGAAGGTACAGGCATGAGACCTTACCCTGTAATGCTCATGTGCGGGCTGAATCCTGTAAAGCCAGATGGGCAGAGCTGCCTGAGACCTTGAATGCCTACCCCTCATCTTGGTGTGTCTAGAAGATGGGACACAGAGTAAAAGAAGTTGTTTTAGAAACTTAGGTTTTAATGTTGTTTGCTGTCAATCTTTTCTACTTGCTTACTTCTCTTCTCTCATTTGGATTTGGCATGTCTGCCCTATGTGTGACCCACTATTGCCTACTGGAAATATGTACCTTGCTTTTGTTTTATATGATCACAGCTGGAAAGGAATTTACATGTGGATAAATGACACCTTAAAAATCATTCATATGATGATGAAATGACAATTTGTACTTAGGCCCTAAAGGTGAGGCTAGAATGAATTGGGACTTTTAGAGCGATTGGGATGATACCAATAGTTTTTTGCATATAAAAAGGTTGTAAATTTTGAGTATAAGAGGTAGAATATTCTGTCCTCCAGAATTCACAGGTACAGTATTAGTAGCTGGGGCATGATGAGAGGTTCTGAGATTCCCATATGAATAGATTAATCTCACTATGAAAGTTCACAGGAATGAGTTTGTTCCTGTGTGCTCTTGCCTTTCCACCTTCTACCCTGTGATGCCTAAGCAAGAGGTCCTATGCCAAATGGCGGCAACTTAATCTTGAACTACCAAACATTCTAAACAGTGAGCCAATAAATTTCTGTTAAATATGTTTTACAGTCTTATAGAGCTGCTCAAGATGGACTATGTTCAATGGTTGCATAAAATTTACAAATAAATATGGCACTTCACTTTGAAAATATCCAGAAATTTGTAAGTCATTGTCAGAAAGATTGCAACTTGTTACTTATTATGAAGTGGTGGTGAAAGTATGTCCAAACTTCAAGAGGGAAATTTGTAGCATCAGATGTTAGCTGGTGTGAACTGAATTAACTCACAAATGTTTCAGGTGTTGTGTGTGTGTGTGTGTGTGTGAGCACACATATACATGCACTTGTGTATTTCTAGCAGGCTTGATTCTACTGGGAGCAATCTTTTCTGCTCACTTAATGTTGTTAGCAGATGAAATCACATGCAAGCAAATGCAACGTTGGCCATATGGTCAAAAAGTTCCCTAATAATCATGTCAGAACAAATTTCTTGTTCAAAAAATAGTATTATAAAAGAATGGATTATGTACAGAAAATCCTTCAGTCTTAAACATTAAGGAAGCAAATGAATTTGTGTGAAGTTGCTGTGTTTATAAAATGTCTCCAGGAAAAGATGCTAAAAAATATCATTTATTTATATCAAGGCAAAATACAAAACTAAAAGGAATCAGCTCATCTAAATGTGTCTATGCTCTCCACTCATTCTGTACATATCCTTGACTCCTTGTGTAAGGGGAAAAAAAGAAACTTTAAATTTACTTTTCAAGACAATAATTTTCATTTGTATCTTCCAACATAGAAGGATTTACTAATGTTTCAGTTAATGTAAAATGTTTCAAGTGCCTTTTGTAATTCTCTTCTTTAAACACTTTTGGGATGCAGCCACTATTAGTCTTCATAATATTGGTTTCAATGGTTCCATATGGTTCATCATAATAAACAGTCTTTGGGAGCAAACACCCCACAATATTGTTAATGCATCTCCTTTTCAAGGGTGAGTTAAAACATGACTTTGATGGCTCCTCCCATAGTTTTTACAAATAGTCAGTGTCCCCTTCTGATGATACATAGTTCCACAGTCACTGGAAAATATGGAGGGAGAGCAGATGCTATGAGAATGGTCCACACATTTCCACTAATCACACACCAGCTAGAGTTCAATCAAAAGATGGAATTTTTCATGGGGTGCACCAGCTCATTTCTACAAATCTCAGCTACTTAGGAGGTGGAGAACAAAAGGACTGCAGTTTCAGGGAGGCCAAAGTTGGTGAGACCCCACATCAACAAGATAAACTGTGTGT
The DNA here is from genome assembly GCF_047511655.1 of Castor canadensis. Taxonomy (NCBI): domain Eukaryota; kingdom Metazoa; phylum Chordata; class Mammalia; order Rodentia; family Castoridae; genus Castor; species Castor canadensis. Next base: position 154,502,472 of record NC_133391.1, on the reverse strand, counting down.
GATGGTATGTGTCTGAAATTCCAAAGGCAGCCCTGGGCAAAAAATGAGACCCCTTATCTGAAAAATAACTAAAAACAAAATGGGATGGAGGCATGGCTGAAGTTACAGAGTGCCTGCCAAAAAATTGTTGAGACCCTTAGTTCAAATCACAATATTGTCAAACAAAAGAAGAAAATTGTACTTTTAATGATCTAAAAATAAACAGTTTTATTTCCATCAATTTTTGGATTTAGAAGTTCATAAATAATTAAATAATAAGCAAACTATATAAATAAAATCTACTTGAAACTTTAAATATAATCCAAATATAATTTGTTTTAAAACTTTATAAAAATAATAACCATAACAGTAATAATATGACAGATCACATTTCCATACAGTATATGTACAACTTAAAAAATACCAATCTGTTTAATTATCTTTGTCTGTAAACTCAATTATTGCAAGAAACCTGTAAAGTAAGTGCAATAACTATCAGTATTTTTCAATAAAATGCTGGTATCAGACAGGGTAAGTAACTAGTTTGTATTTACAAAGCTATTTATACAATATTTAATTGAAGTAAATTACAACATTGACTTTATTTTTTATTAATTATCAACAGTATTTTGGTCAGAGTTCATTGGTTTCTGTTTTAGAATTTACTTTACTTTCATATTTTTTATCTTTTTGATTTTTTATTAGGATATAGTCATTGTAGAGAAGGGATTCATTGTGACAACTCCAAATAGACTTACATTCTACATTTGTTAGAGCACCCCACAATCTCTCCCTCTTGATTCCCCCCAACAGCCACCTAAAGCAATTCCAAGAACTTTCATTGTTCTATTTCATATAAGTATATGAAGTCTATCAACCATTTTCCCTTAATCTTCTTCATTCATTCTTCCCCTTCCAAAAGTAGCCCCCGACACACTACACCTTTTTTATAGTTGTATCTTTCATTATTAATATCTTGATGTGTCCCTGCTGTGAGTATATTTTATTTTTGTTTGTTTAATCCCTTCAATTATTCTCCTTTACCCCTTCCCTCCCACTCCCATTTTTCAAGCACAAAGCCCTGAATTCAAACCCCAGTATTGCCAAAAAAAAACAAAAATCCACAGGAAAACAAAAAGAAAAAAGGAGATGATCTATCCAATTAGATAAAAATCAAAGCTAGGCCCAACTGTATACCATATATGATAAATCAACTTTAAATATAAATTAACAAATTAAAAGAACAGAGATTTTTCTCATACGCATTTCATTTAATCAATCATCTAAAAGTTTTATAAATTTTACTCATATTTATGACAAAACATGATTATATATGCCTATATAATGTAATTTACAGACATTTTGAACGTTACAGAAATGTACCAAATACCATAGAAACTATTTTAAAAATAATAATATGTGCATGAGACAGAAGTAAATGTAGTCCAGAACATATGAAATAGTTTAAAACACCTCTAAATACAAAGTAAAAAGAGTGGTCAAATAGATAATCTGAATGTTGTATAAATGTTGACACTTCAGATATTTATATTAAATTCTTTAATACTTATAAAATAATATATACCTTCCTTGCAAGTAATCATAAGAACTGATATTTTCTATATGACAAAACAAAATTGACCAACTCTAAATATTAGAATATTTAGTAAACAATGTGAGCCTTTTCTTAGAGGTGGATAATGTTTAGTTCTTACAGTCTTTCCCTTTTCTTTTTGTTCATTTGTACATTCTTATTCAAATTGAAATTTTCATTACAAACACATTTATACTCAAACTTAAGGAGTTAGCACCTTGATTTCTCATAAAATATCGCAATCACATTGAATGTTAATTTATGTCTAATTTCTTTAACCACTGTGAAGAATGTGACAACAAATCACTAAATTCAAAGTATAAAAAGATTTTGTCAAGATAATTGCCTCTTCCCCTATCAAGAAATTACAAAGCTTTGGAAATGTGAACCCTTCATGACACCAAAGAAGAACAGAGGATTCATCTGGGAACTCACATTGATGCACCATAGAAATTATAGGTTAGATAAATATCCAAAAGTATGAGTATCTCAATGAAGCATTGGTACCAAAGGACATTGAAAATTCTTTAGTACTTCAATTTAATATTTTTAAAAATAATACCATCAGAAAAGTTTATAGTTATTAATTATTTTTGTTAATTTGTACATGTGTGTTATGTAACTCTTGTAAACAGTGAAAAGTCATATTAACTAAGCTCTAAAAGACAAGAATTGTCATGTTTAGCAGAAAATATTTCATGTTAGATATACAGATAACCTCATCAGCAATCTGCTTTCTTGTACCTTTGAGAATTTAGATTTCCTTTTTCCACATTAATGTGGATTGCTTCATGAATACAAAATAATCATGAACAATCCTTTCAAAAGGACAGCTAAGGAAACTTAGTTATTTGCTTATTCAATTTCAAATTTCAGTCTGGGAGATCATGTCTCACCAAGATTTTGTTTAAATTTTTCTCTGGAATTAAAAGTGGTGACCCCCCTCCCAGAAAACATGAAATTTTAAATATGATTAAGATTATTTGCATGAATAATTACATCATATAAATAGTTTGAAGTATTCATTTTATTTTTCCCATCTTATACGAGTGTTTTCTATCCTCACTACTTCTTTATAAACCTCTTTCACAAATAGAGTACACATTTGAATGAATGCAAACATCTTTGTTATTAATAATAAGCTATACAAAAATACACTTGACTTAGAAAATTTATGGCTTACCACCTCCTTTTTTTCACACCTTACCCCTTGTTTTCAAGTGTTCTTAGTATACCAAAGAGAAATGTAAAGAGTGACAGCATATAGCTGTTTAGTGCAATACTGTGCAGTAAGTGTTTAAGTGTATTAATTACTTAAAACGTACTCAGTGATTCTGTTGCTCATGCATTATTGACACGAACTTGCAAATAGTATGTTTAAGGTTAAAAAGAAACTATTTTAGAAGTGCATATATCAGGAATAAGAAGACTTGAGCCTGTCTGATATTCCAGTGCTCATTGCAATGTGCAGTGTGATAATAGGCTCAGGCTGCCACCACTCAATAGGGAATCTCTTTGGAAGAGATTATTTTAATCTGAATAACACTAACCAGAAAAATATACGAAGTGAATTTTCAAAACCTTTATCTATTAGATTTTACCCAAAAGGGGATTTTATCTGTTGCTAATTTTTGCACAAAGAATATTTCTGGGGACTGAGGGTGTAGCTCAGTGGTAGAGCCCTTGCCTGGTAGACACGAGACTCTGGTCTGGTACAGATGAGCACTGCAAACAAAGGAACACAAAAAACCAGCCACCAACTCAGAAATTTTTGTTGCAAATATATTTGCTCAATGGTAATTTTCATTAAAAGACACATTTTGTCACAATATTTTACAGCATTTATTTTTCTACCATATCAACAAAAGGGAAACAAATTAGAAAACATAATGGTACATAGACTCCTAAATATAGTTTTAGCATTTCATTTTATGCTTGCCTTGCTTCATTATAAAGTTCATACATTTAGTGAGGAATACTGAAATTTTCATTTTAAAAGTTATGTATATATAAACAAACAAATTAAAATTTTAATAAAATTTACAATGTCAATTAAGTTAAGCATTTTCAAAGTCAAATAAACATGGTAGCTTACCATTTCATTTCCTTAACTTTTTCTTTTTACTTGCCATATCCAATTCCAAAATGATTTTCCAAAACTGATCATAAACTAATTTTTATATTTAACTATCATGACAACTGAAAACAAGTTTACTTCCAGAAATTATACACTGCTTTTATAAGCATCATATAAATATGATTTTTTTATAAACTTCAGTATAAATGTTCATTATGATTCCTAAGTGGGTTTTAAATTTCTACTTTCATTTTCTTTGTTTTTAAATCTTCTGTGATCATTATACTGTCTATGAAATGTATAATTACTCAAAACTCCCTTCATGATGATTTCGAATACACTTATTTGGGTGTGTCTGTGTGTTGTGTGTGTTTGTATACATGCACTTAGGTGCCTGTGTTTTTGTTTCAGGGTGTTTCAGCTATCAATATCATTTATCTAATATTTTTTCCCTTTGACATGTCTTATTCCTGAACATTCAGTTCATTCTTTTTTGCTTTAATTATTTTAATATAGGGTCTCATAAGTTTATCGAGGCTGCAACAGACCACTATCCTCCTAATACTGCTGCCAGCATAGCTGGGATTCAAGTGTGAATTATCATAACACGTTCATCAATTCTTTCATGAGAATCTTTCATTTTACCTATGTAAAAATATTATCCTAAAGCAAAGTAGTTCCTTCAGATTTAAAATAGGGCTAGAAGAGAAAACAAAGAATGTTGGAAAATGTCAGGAGATTTTGGCTGTTATAAGTAGCTATGAAACTAATTCTATATAAAATATTAAAGAAAACAGAGACATGGAGAATTGTATATTGAAAAATAAATGTGTGTAGCCTATATGGGAATAAAATACTATCAATATAATAAAAAGAACAAATGTCTCTAGTAATAAAGCAATTATGTGTAATAAGAGGTATCAAAGCAATTTCCAAGACTCATTCTAAATAAGGTCAAATGGAATATACTCAGTGCCTCTCAGAACTTTCTACCTACAAAAGCTTGAAGAAGAAAAGATTAGGGGGAAAAAATAAAAGATGGGGACCTCAGTATCCTTAGCAGCCATTTTTAAAATCATTTTTACATTTACTCACATGTGCATATATTGTTTGGGCCACTTCCCCACCCCACCTGCTTTCTGGCAGAACCTGTTCTGCCCTCTTGTCCTCTGATTTTGTTGAAGAGAAAACAAGAGTTAATAAGAAAGACATAGATTTTTTGTTAGTTTGAGATATATATAGCTATACAAAGAGATTCCTTGTGCTGTTTCCATGTACATGTGTATTACAACCCACACTGGTTCATCTCTACCAGACCTCTTTACTTCCTAGTCACCTTCCCATAGTGGCCTCTGCCACCTCAAGATTACTGTATTTGCTCCTCTACAGTGAGAAGATAACCACATTCAACTTTTAGGTTTCCTTCCCTTTTCCTATTCCTATTCCTTCCATGCATGCTCTCCCCGTAATGTATGGCCCATGTCTAACAATATTACTGCATTTGTTTTAGGTCTATTATCTTAATTTGAGAGAGAACATGCAATTTTTGGCATGGGCATATTTATTGCAAATCTATTCACAGTATCCAAGCTATGGAAACAGTCAAGATGCTCCAGAACTGATGAATGGATTAAGAAAATGTAGATTTATATCAATGGAATTTTATTCAGCCACAAAGAAGAATGAAATTTTGTCATTTGCAAGTAAATGAATGAAACTGGAGAACATCATCTTAAGCCAAGTTAGCCACACTCAGACAGCCAAAAATCGTATATTCTTCCTCATAACCAGCCATGTTTTAAGCTGAAGAAATAACATAATTTCTTCGAGTTTTGTCCTAAATTTGTCCGCATCATTGATTCTCAGTCTTGTTTGATAGCTGTTATCCCACTGCTTATCCCTAAAATCTGAGTTCTTTTTGTTGGTAGTGCTCAGTTTTTTCTTTACTTATTTTTGGTTTGCTTACTTTTGATACAGGGTCTCTTTGTATAGCCCAGGCTGGCCTCAAACTCATAGATCACCTGCCTAAGCCACCTGTGTGCTGAGATTACACGTGTGTTCTACCACACTTGGCCCCAAATACAAAAAAATCTTCATTTGAATATTTTGTGATGGTAACACTCATAATGTGGAGAGTACAATAGGCATTAGTTTGCATTTGACCTTGTAAAGTGTGGCTAGAAACCCTGACTAATTAAATTTTAAATTTTATTTTATCTTAATTTACCAAAAAAAGAAGCCAGTGTGATTAGTAACTACTATAATTCACAGCAAAACTTAAGAGGTAATTACCTAATCACCCCCATTTTTTCACTCAATGCATACTACTTAGGTTATGCATTTATTCCTATTGCTTTAATAGTAACTTTTATGTTGATTAATTTAAAAATGTCTGCGGACATAGAATTTGCCATCAGTTCTAGATAATATTTCAATACACTTAAATAGTCAAACCAGACTATCTCCTTGTTTCTTCAGTCTGTTATATTTACTTTATTGTCTCACAAGTTTTCCTACTCTATCTCCTATCTTCTTTTGTCAGTGCATTTCTCTTTTATTGACATCACTTTACTTTATACCACAGAAGCTTACTATCTAAACCAGAACAATCATTTCCAAATAAGCTTTTCAGATTGCAGTCTTGTGTGTATAAGATGCACCTTCCTAAGGTAACTAAGAGTTGACCATCTGTTTCATAAATATCATGGTGTCACTTAAAATGAGTCAACTTCATAATTGGGAAAGTGATAAAAATTTGGTAGAAACCACACTTCAAATTTTGAATTTTGATCTTTTTCAGGTTCGAGATGGGTAGTGCTATCCTCTCTCATGGTCACAGGAACCAGCAGGTTGCAGCTTTCAGTTAGCCATGTGATCAAGAAGGAAAACAATCAGTAGTGGTACAGTGCACTTTGTTGCTAAGCTATGATGTTTGGTAGGAGAAGTGTATCAAATGAAATTTTGACTTTTGTCATTTTCAATTTAGAATGGATTTGTTGGGATGTAACGCTGCTTTAAGTAAAAAAGAATCTTTACTTAAAACAGTTCACTCACTCTATATTATTCTCTTAGAATAGAACCCAATTGCATGATACAATCTATTGCCTGTCCTCTTTTTCTCTACAGAATTCACTCACATCATAAAGGCCCATCTGATACACACAACCAGAAATAATTTCAGCTATTAAAATATGCCATACCATGGACTCTCAAAGAGAGCTATACAGAAATTGATTGACCTGGTACAAAATGAAAAGGTGTCAGTGCCCTAGTTCAAAATGCAGGTAAACAGTACTGTTGAAAGTAGTGAGATGTATGTTTCTTCCTTCTTTTTACACCTTTTTCAACTTATTGAGGTGTTCATTTATTATTTGATTTTAAATTCCCTCAGCCATAATATCTTCCCTTCCTGTGACCTATCCTCCAAAAAAATCCCCAAAAGTTTGGAACCTCTCTGACAAGACAGAAGGTAATCACTGGTAGCAACAGGCTCCATTTCACATGCATACCTGGGAATGTAAGAGGTGGTTTTATTCCACACCAAAGATGACTGCCAACAATACCTTGTCCAGATCTGCAGTGAGCATTTCACGACCCTGACTCTCCCCATCATCATGCCCAGGACACAGGATGATAAGAGTGGAAGAGTCTACTGGGCCAAAGCTAGGAAAGTGAAGCCAAGTGTGGAGGATAGGCACTGGCTGCAGGGAACCTTCCCTGCAAGGTAGGAACCACTGAGGAATATGCAGTCAGTGTACATTTTCACATCAGAATTTTTTGATAAAATGTACATTCAAAGATAAAATGATTAAGCATTTAATCTAGTTTTCCCTGTTGGGTCTTAGACTTACATAGTATCTACTACTTCTTTCTTCTTGCCTATTTCTTGTCTATCTTTTGCCTGCCTCCCTCATTATATTTTGGAAGCATACAACTTGTTTGATTTTTATAGGCTCAAAGCTAGAAGGGAATTTGTATCATTGTGAATTACACCTTTCATTTCTGATTTAGGTTGAATTTAGAAGACATTTTGGCCTTATACTTTAAAGTCCATGAATTATGAATTAGAAACTATTGGTTTGAAGTTAATGTATTTTGTGTATGAGAAGAACATGAATTTGAAGGGGTTGGGGACAGAATGTGGGGGTTTGAATAATGCTGCTTACTCCTAATTTCATGCTGAAACTTAACCACTAATGCAAGATTATCAAGATATGTGTCTTTTAGACAGTGACTGAATCATGAGTGCTTCACTATCAATAATGAGGTTGGACGTCTTTGTAAGAGGTCGTGATACAGGAAGTTTGCCATTTTTACCACCTCCATCCCTTCTCCCATTCCCCTCCAAAGGATGCAATAACAAGGAGACACCCTGGGATGAGCAAGACTACCTATTCATCGTCCAGCACCTTGAGCTGAGATTTCCAGCCTCAGAAATGTGAGAAAACAAATTCATTTTAAATAAATTTCCCAATTTTAAGTACTTTATGGGCAACACAAATGGACTAAGACAATGGGCAATTTAAAATAAAGCTTCAGTGTCAACAAAATCCATCATGGCTATTAAAATCTCTATATTAATCTCCTAATATTTAAAGTCTGAGTTATTTCTTAATTGAGCTACAATCTTAATTTTAAAATTAACCATTTAGAACTGTTAAATATATTAAAATTTTATGCTCACATTATGCTTCCTGAAATTTTGCTCTTTAAAAGAAAATGCAGAGAGACCCTAGTCTCTTTCTTATCTTTTGTTTGTTTTCATTTGCCTTCTGGCCATGCCACATGCAGTTTGTCTCTGCCATACCCTGCTGCTATGATGTGTTTCCATACCATGGACCCAAGGCAGCAAGGCCAACCAGCCATGGACTGGAACCACCAAAACTACAACTCAAATTAAGCATACTGTCTTCATATAAAAAAACACAGACAAGAAAATGCACACATAATTATCTTATTTTAAAATGCCATTCAAAAGATAAAATTGTTTAAAATATGTTATTTTTAATGTATTAACATATACTCATGTGTATTTTGGACTTTATAAAAGTTCTGGCTTTGTCACATGTACTTTAGATAATTTGGCTGGCATTTTCTAACTTTCACAGGTGCAAGTGTGCTTAACAGTTAGTCTCACAGTGAATGTATTGAGCCCTAGAGCAATGGACTTCAAATTAAAGAACAGCTGTTTGGCAAGGTTTTCCTACATGAAAAAAAATCAAGGCTGAGGCACAGTAGAACATTATGAATAAAAGGGAATATCTTTTATAATTAAAAGTTTATCTTAAGAGAAAAATTTTTCTCCTGGAGTTTACTAAATTTCTGTGTGAATTAATGGCATTTTATTATTTTAATCTGGTTTGTCTACAAAAAAAATATAATTCCTTATTTCTTTAAAATGTTTCTTCACAAATATCTTCAGTCTCTGTCTTCACTTATCTATTACCAGTAACTTATATATCTAATGTTTAAAACAAGTGCATATTAATGTGCACTTCATTCATAATTAACATCCTCACATTAGTAGCAATATCAATTTGCACTTGCCAAAAATATTCTTATGATCTCCCATTTTATATATAAATATATATCTCTCATACACATAAGGGTATATGTGTACATAAATATACACATGTATATAATATTAAAGAATTAGTAGTTTAGCAAAAATATCTTAATATTGATGACGGTTAGACAAAAATTGAATCAAAACTTGCAAAGAAAATAATTATTTTAATTTGTTAATAAATTGTCAATATTAATATTGCCTTTTAACTTTAATAAATATGTCAAGCTCTGATATGATAAGGTAACTTTGTTTAAGTATTCAGTATTGATTTGTTTTTATGTCTAAGAATTAGGAACAATTAAGTTAACCAATTCAACCCAAGAGAACAAAATAGTATGACACATATAAGGCACATATTTTTCCCTGGTTTTTTATCCTGTTATGTTACTCTCCCTGCCCTCACAATTACTTCAATCATATAGTCTTTGTTTTGTGGCAATGCATGCAATTTTAAGAAAATCAACTAGAGTTCTTCTGGGAAATATATAATGTTTAAATATGTCCATTCTTGGCTGGACAGCGGTGGCTCACTGTAATTCTACTACTTTGAAGTCTGAGTTCATTAGGATCACAGTTCAAGGTTGGCCTAGTCCAAAAACAAAAAGGAAACTAGGACCCTATCTCAAATATGTTTTATATATATATGTATAATTTTTTTTAAATATATCCATTTAGGCAAATAGGAACTGTGATTACTAACGAATATTCTTTTTGCTTTTTTACGCATACCTCCTCACTAAATTCTATATGTAAAACACTGAAAATAAATCAAGTTTTCATCTTTGTTTTCTATTATAAGTTGATGCTTAATGAATCATTGAAAGAGTGGGACCAGCTTGTGATTAAAAGAAATTGTGATTTCTGATCTGTACTACAACAGACAACTATGTATTTTGAATGTGCTTTTTTAAATAATTATTAGTTTTGTTTAGAGAAAATATCATGCTTTTCCCATAATTCAGTAATCACAAGAAAACAATTATTATGATAATTTTGTTGTGTTCATTAACATTGTAGGACTTGACAAGCTCAGAATAGGAGTAATTAAAGACATTGCACAAGAGGCAAGGTATATTGTATGTATGGAGATCACTTCATTTCAAAATGTGAATAATTCTGCACCATCTATCTACTACAGATAAACATACCTGTTTTGTATGTATATATCTAAATGTAGATATATAGAAATATATGGAAAGACAGAGAAATAAGAGAGACCTAGAAAACGTCAGATTATAGATATTAGAAGGCAATAATGTTTTTTATATATAATCATAAAATATGATTAGAAAATTTAATTGTATGTTTACTGATCACAAAAATTTCAGTGAGAAAAAAGACAAATACTTTAAAATATACACAATGAGGATGTGAATAAGAAATTTGAACTTACTTTTGAATATTTTTTTTAAAAATATAAAACTACTTTTACCATTTATACCCTTCATATTCTAGCTATTCTGCAAAGCACATTTCAGGATCTGATGGCAGGATTACAAATTGATATAACTTTTGCATAGCATTTTACACAATTTAAAACATTACTTTTAAAAATGTTCATGACTCTTAATCAGTCATTTCCTCTTTGCAGTTCATCCTTTGGAAATAATGTAACATGCTCATAGAAATACATAACATGTTCAATAAATGCTGCATAATAACTAATGTAACAGTCAAATATTTACAAACAAAATACCTTTCTATTTATAAAAATACTCATGATGTTTCTATAAACTATTGAATATCAAGCAATACGTAGGATCAAATTTAAAACATTTTAATTAAGTGTAAGTATAGCAGTAGAATTTTGAACCATTAATCCATTCAGTAATGATCATAATTGAGAAACTAAAATGAAAGTGATAGAGGTATTCAGAGGTAAATATGAAAAAATTAATCCACTGTTCCTATACATATGTCAATGGAATGAAACATAGCCACTAACTTGAGATCTTTTAAGTATCATTAAAAGAGGAAGATAAATATGGCTATCAAAATTCAGGGATTATTGTTTCTTAGGGAGGAGGGTGAAGTGTATCAGCACACTTCCAGAAAGGCAAAGTCTCACTCTGAACCAATGTATCAGAATGTCTGGGGCGTGATTTAGCCATCTGTGTTTTAACAAGCCATTCTGGTAATTCAAGCTGGCCAAAGTGAGCAGATTGGAATGGCTCTAGGGCCTCAGATAAAGAACAAGTTTTCAAAATACAGAAAGAAAGGCAAAGAAATTAAGACAGAATTCTAAAATGACTATAATCCCCATGATTGTTGCAATCATGACTCAGAATTTCCATATGGAATATAAAAAATATGTCCAAAAGAGAGAGATGGGCTTTTGTCCATAAGATATGATATAAAATGCTTAGGACAAGTGTTCAGGAATTGTGTTAGGAAGTGTGCAATTAGGTCTCTTTTTCCTTTAGCAATTGGTAGGTAAATGGGGATGGAGAAGTAGGGAGAAAAAGACAGAGAGAGAGAGAGAATAATTCATATAGCACTAAGACCAAGAGCTAGCTAGACTATGAGACAAAGTATAGGTGATTCTTGCTTGCTTTTTTATTTGTTTGTTTTTTTAGTTTTTCTCTCTCTTTCTCTTGATTCCATTTATGATACTGTAGCAACCAATGCTTTGAAAGACGGGAATGTCAGAAGCCAGGTTTGAGTTCCGTATCCATTTCTTACTGACTTCCTTCCCAGAGTGACATGTTCTGGGAGACAGGACAGTCATGGGAGAGGTAACAGGTAAACATTGTTACAGAAGGTTTTCTCGTAAGATTAGAATACATATATAATTTATTCCTTTGGGAATTTTTGAAATAAATTAGCATGTGAGGCAAAATAGACTGAATCTTAATTCTTTCTGGGCATAAAAAGTTGACTGGGTTTGGTCTCAAAGGTTAAGCAGTGATTTGGAAGCAGTATGACTCAGCAGCCTTGGTAAGCCTCTGTAGGTGGCAGGGTAGGCTTCTGAACTACTGCAGAGAATTCAGGTCGGATAAAAACTGAATAGTGTCCATTCAAACTTGTGATAAAAACCAAAACACTGTGACCTTGGCAACATAAACTACAATGGATTGACAGAAAGGGAGCCAGATGGCTGTGCATTGAGAAGCATGAATGAGAAATGAGGGAGCAGAGATGGGAAGAAAACACTTCTTTAAAAAGTTACATGTTTAAAAAAAAATAATGAAAATAGCAGTTTTCTCAACTTAAGGAAAACATGATAACTGTCATTATCACTATGTTGTAAAATTGCAAGCAACTACAATTTTGTTCGTATTTTTCATACATTCTAGATTATTCAGATTGAATATGTATCAATTTATAGTCAGAAAGAACAAAAATAAGTATTTAGACTAAAAGCTCCGAATGCTAGAAGCCCAGGGTGCATCAACCTCATAATCCACTTTCTGACACACATCGAATAGGTGAACATCTGGATCTCATGAAGAAATGAAGAGCTGTGTGCTTGGCCCTGTGGCTGCAAGGAAATCCAGTAAATTCACAGAAGAGTTCAGGTTACGCCCTGGAGCTGTTGTGGCAAACTGTACATCTAATTGACAGCTCTTCTGCTGAAAACATCAATAATCTTTCATCATGGGCTCCAAATCCTGAGCAGGACTCTGTGGGCTCATTTCTGTGAGTTAAAGCTTTGCAGGTCACCTTTACGGCAGATTTATATAAGACTCTTACCGTGGAGAAGAGAAGGTGGAAGCTGTTTGGGGACATGCTCTTATTCTCTGAAAACCTGGGTTAAAGTTCTGCCTAAAAACAAAACGAACTAAAAAAACACAGCAAAAAAAAGCTTTCATTAGATTATTTCTCTTGTTCTTATCTAAAATTTGACGACAATGCAGCCTGTAAAAATCAATGATGGCTTTATTTTCCATCACAAGAAAGTATAGGAAATTAAAAATGTGAATATGAAATTACTAATGAGAAAATATCTTGGTGGATATATAAAATGTTCTTTATTCCCATAAAAATGGTTGAGATATCTATCATTTTGTCAGAGAATGGCTCACATTTGAGCCCCTTTACTGAGAAAGCCTTAACCAACACAGTCCAATATGCTATCCACCATCTACACGTGGCTATTTGTTTAAATTCAATTGACTTAAAATGAATTAAAATTGAAAATTAAGCTATTCAATCATACAAACCACATTCTAAGTGGTCAATTCACAGATATGGCTGATAGTTATGTAGCACACTGTATAGAAATGAATTTCCACTCACACTGGGAGTTCTCTTGCATATTGTTCTCAAAGACTTCCACATTTGAGGACAATAATATGTTGCTACTATTGAAGGAGCTGGGAGGGAAGACTGACTTTTAATATTAAAAGATTTCTACAGTAGAAACTGCTATATAATTTTATTACTTATTTCCGCTTATCAATAATGCATTTCTCAACTTCTGTTAATGTGGAAATATCAAGTTTTTAAATCTGAGCTAACCAAAGATGAACATTAGTGTTGCTTAATGACTTGCAGAAAATTTTCTTTTAAAAAAAAAAGCTAACACTTGGTCTACCTTATTAAGGAAATTATTTCCATTTTGGATTATTAATTTGAATGTCACAATAGGGAATAGTAAAGCAGAAATATGAAAAAAAGCCAGATAACCTAAGATTCTTGTAAGTAATGCTATCAAGTCAATTCAGAATACAATTCATATCAGAATAATATAATTATCATTATTAAGCCCCTATATTTCAGGTTTTCAGGTGTTAATGACTCATCCAATTATGTCTTAAACAATTTGCTTTTTTGTAGGTATTTGTTTTTATGATGATAATAGTCTTTGAGGTGCTACAGTGGGGTCTCCCATAAGCAAGAACTTTTAGACTGGGATTTCAGGGAAAAACTCATATTGAGAGGGTTGTATACATATGACTAATTATTGACTCTAACTTATTGTCTTTGTTTGATTATTGTATAATAATGAAGTTGATGAGAATATGAGTGACTCTAGGTTTGCAGACCCTGCTGGTATTTGCTGGTGTTTGCTGGTGTTTGTAAAGGCTGATCACCATAGTGACACTCTTGGCAATTCAATTATTTCTTTTACATGAGATAGTGGCTCTGCCAGCATGTGATCATAGAAATTGGAGTTAAAATGGCCAGGGACTGCAACAGGACCACATCCTTGAACATACCCAGGACTTTTTCTGTGAAGTCCTTATATCATTTAGAGCCATATGTCTTCTCATTTACAGATACCACTAAAGTCTTTTTTTTTTTCATTTTTCTTTTATTATTCATATGTGCATACAAGGCTTGGTTCATTTCTCCCCCCTGCCCCCACCCCCTCCCTTACCACCCACTCCACCCCCTCCCTCTCCCCTCCCCCAATACCCAGCAGAAACTATTTTGTCCTTATTTCTAATTTTGTTGTAGAGAGAGTATAAGCAATAATAGGAAGGAGCAAGGGGTTTTGCTGGTTGAGATAAGGATAGCTATACAGGGCATTGACTCACATTGATTTCCTGTGCATGGGTGTTACCTTCTAGGTTAATTCTTTTTGATCTAACCTTTTCTCTAGTTCCTCTTTCCCTTTTCCTATTGGCCTCAGTTGCTTTTAAGGTATCTGCTTTAGTTTCTCTGCGTTAAGGGCAACAAATGCTAGCTAGTTTTTTAGGTGTCTTACCTATCCTCACCCCTCTCTTGTGTGCTCTCGCTTTTATCATGTGCTCATAGTCCAATCCCCTTGTTGTGTTTGCCCTTGATCTAATGTCCACATATGAGGGAGAATACACGATTTTTGGTTTTTTGAGCCAGGCTAACCTCACTCAGAATGATGTTCTCCAATTCCATCCATTTACCAGCAAATGATAACATTTCATTCTTCTTTATGGCTGCATAAAATTCCATTGTGTATAGATAGCCGTGTATATACTTCTGCGTAATGATCTTTATTAAAACTGCACTATTTCTTAAAAAAATTCATTCTTCCTTATAAAAAAAGGAAGACATTTTTTCTATTCTTTTTGTTCTCCTTTTTCCCTTTTTCTTGATATAATTTGGAAATCATAACCTACACCCAAATAACATCCTAAAATTATATGAAAATCATTTATTAAGAGAAGCAGAGAAGAAAGAAAGGAGTTTTGCTCTTGCAGTCATTGTAGGTCAGTGAGCACAAAACACAGGAAGAAAAATCAAATTTTATTTAAACACTACACTGGTATCCGTAAATGCAATGAAGAAAAATTCTTAATGATACAAGGGCATTTGTAGAAAGGACTTTAGGTGTATGCAAGGATTTGGGTATATAATATCTAACTTCTTTAACTCTAATTTTCACATTCATATGTTGGCAAAGCCCAAAACTCACAAAGAGGTCATCAGTATGTCTCTGAATTAAACGAACTCCTTGGATGCTGCAATTATCTTACTACTACTGCATGCCATGGTAAGGAATCACACAAGTATACCCAGCGATCCCTGACTCAATCTGAACCCACTTAGTTCTGTACTTTCAAGATATGCATCAATTTCATGATCAGGTCATCATCTGATATTTTCTCTGTTTCTGCATTTTGAGCACTCTTAATGACTTTACTTGATATTGCATGAGTCAGAAGTGTTTTTTTTGGCAAACAAAATCTGCTTTATCAATGAAGTTTTTAATGGATCTAGCTGAAATGGCACTCAAGTAATTTTTGTTTCTGTTAAAGTTGAATTATATCAGATAAAATGAAACAGAGGCTTGCTATGGTATCCTGACAGGAGGTAAGAAAGGATGGAAGATGAAGACAGCTGGTTTGTTCTTGAAATAAAACTAAATTTGCTTACTTTAATATATGAAATGTGTATGTAATTATGATAAAAATAATTTGTAAAAATTTTCTGTAAATTTGTTTGATTTTGTCATTTAAAATATCATATATTCTACCAATTATAGTTGTGTTATTTAAATTCTTCTCTTATTTCCAAAGAAAGAAGGAAGGAAAGAAAACCCAAGGAGGATGAATATAAAGTACATACACATAGACACATTTATTTCCTTGGGTAATTTCAAGTGATTTAAAACAACAGAAAGTTATTGTCTCACAATTCTAGCCTGAATGGCTGAAATTAATGTCCTGAGAAATGCTGTTCCTCCAGAGGGTAGAGGAGGACCAGTTCTTGGCCTGTCTAGTTGCTGGTGGCTGCTCAACATTCCATGGCTTTCTTTGGCTTGTGGTCATACCCTGCCGATTATTAACTCTATTTCCACATCATCTTCTTTTATGCCCTTGCAATACATCATTCATAAAAGTGCATTTAATACCTACCTGGAAATTCCAGGATAAAGTCTTTCTCTCAAGATCCTAAATTTAATCTCCTTGCTTTTTGTATAAAATATTATTTCCAGGTGGCATATATTAGGGAATGAATGTGTATTTATGGGCAGAGCACTTTTTTCAGCTTAGTACACACACAATAAATACAACCAATGAAAGACATGGGGAAAGAGTATCTATAAATATTAACCACAAAAGAAGTGTTTTTTAGCATCAAAAGAGCATAAGTAATAATGCCAATTTACAGCTTCTCAAAAGAAATGATGAAGTTAATATAGTGACAAAATGAAACTTTTAACATATGTAGATAATAGATACCAAACAATATTTTTATTGGAAACAAATATTTTTTGAAGTACCAATTGATAGAAACTCTAGACTACTAAAAACTAAGATAATAAGCCAGTAAAATAATCCCCAAAGAAAATCTTTAGTCAGAAGAAAAACTATAGTATAAAAATTTGATGAATTAGAGGAGAAAACCAAAGAAAGGCACAGGAAAAAATACAATATGGGTACACTTTTAAGTAATTACTAACTCTGTAAAACAATAATGATAGAGCAGATTAAAAATATATTAAATTTTGTGGAAATAATATCGTTATTGGTGACACTTATTCTGCTTTCCTGATACTCTACCCACTAGGTCTGGTTTCCCAAGTACCCTGCCCAAGTACAACTTACATGGTGTGCTTGGTCACCATTCAGTGCTGACATTTATTATGTGATTGAAGTCAACTGTTCCTTCTTTTGGATGAATGAAATATGATGTTTTCTTATTGCAGAGAATGAAAAAGCTAAAATTAAATTTCATTCAGAAACACTTCTGTTAATATAATTCACAGACTATAGAAGGAAATTTGTCCCCTTTTGGAGTTTCTTGCCAATTTCAGTTATGAAAATCATTTAGTCATATCCTTTGGATGATATCATCCAAATAAATAATAAATGAGAAGTCTAACCACACATGATAATTTGCCATGGGTAATTCACTGCCGTATTCACCAGCCATTTATTTAAACTTATTTCCTGGTTGTTTCACAAAAAAGTACTTCCTTGGATTAAATTTCTTTTCCAAAGGGGAAATACATTTTTAGAGTTAAGCCTTTTTTAATTCATCTATCTTTGGATTTAATATATAGTTACTGTCTACTTTTCTTTAAGTTAAACTATCTTGAAATATACCAAGAAATATTCAGGAGTTCATGAAGTATGAATATTGCATTTAATTTTTTAAATCTAATATCACATGGCTTTTGTATACATACTTATATGATAATCTAAGTGAAATTTTGAAAAATAGAAATAGTCTTGGTTTAATTACATTAGGACTTATGTCAGATTTGGTATACCACTTCAAAAAATACTTCTGCTCTTATTTACTTCAGAGGTACATGAGAAGAGCTGAGAGCATGTGTCAGATCTAAAAAGCTAAATGCTGGTATCCTAGCTCCTTAGGATACCAGAAGCAAAAGTATTCCATCTCAAATATATTTTCCAAATAAAGCCGATATTTTTAACACATATTAATTTATGAATTATACTTATTTTTTAAAGGACACTTAAGTCTACTTGTCTTTCTGCCATTTTTGCAGGGTTTGATTGTTTTATAGCTGCTTAAAGAAGTTTGTATGTCATGTATATAAACTTTTCTCAAAATATGCATATATATATATATATATATATATATATATATATATATATATACTGTAAATGTCTCCTCCATCTTTATGATGGACCTTTTCATTCTTCCCATGGTGCATTTTTATGCTCCTTCCTACTGTTAATGAGGTTCAATTTATTATTCTCTGTTGGAGCTATTCTTTTTCTATCAAAAGTAGAGGCCAGCCTGGGCTACATAGTGAGGCCTTGTCTGAAATAAAGAAGCAAACACACAACATTTTATAATAAAGGGTAAAAAGACATTCTGAGTATATGACCTGTCTGATAAGCAAAAATGTGAAAGTCTGAATTTGTTTCTTTGTAAGAAATCTCAATCACCACTTATCCAACAAAAAAATCTTGGAACTGATGACATAGCTCAATGATAGAGAACTTACTAGCACACAAAAAGCCTTGAGTTCACACCCAGCACCACAAATATTAACAGCAATTAGGGTAAAAATAATAATAGCAAATCATTCCCTCATTTATGTCAGAAGAACTTCACACGGATTTAATTACCAAAGTTGTGTTAATCTGTCAAAATGATCTTTGACAGATCTATTGACTGATTATTCTGTATGCTAACATGTTCAACAAACTTTTACTTATTTATTTTTTTTCATAATTATTAACTTTGCATACATACACTTTTTTTTAAAAAAAGAGAAGCTTGATAATTTTGCTAATTTGAGATAAAGATAGCTATTCAGGGAGTTTCCTTGTGTTGGTTTCATGCATATCTGTATTACAACCCTAACTGGTTCATCTCTTCCAATAAATTTAAACATGTTTATGGGCACCAGATGATGCTTCAATACAATCATATAGTGTCATGTTTAAACCAGGGAAAGTATATATCTCCTCAGTTATCATTTCTTTGTGGTGAAAACATTACCAATTCTTCATTCCAACTTTGTGAAATATATAGCACATTATTTTCTTATCTGTAGTCACTCTTCTATGCATTAAATGCCAGAATATTTTAGTCCAATCTAACTATGGTTCAGTACTTGTTCTTTCCTTGTTCCTCCCATCCCACTATTTTCCCCAGCCTCTGATAACTATCATTCCAACTTGAATATTTATGAAATTAACTGTTGTAGATTCTACAAATAACACATTACTTATTTATTGATATTTAATAATTTTCATTAGGTAGTAATATCTGCTATGCAAATGCATTTTTCTTTTTATAAGTTTTTGACTATAGTTCTAATTGATTACAAATTTCTTTTAGGACAATATATTATTCTCCTTACAACTTAATAATTATCTTGTCAAATATTGCTAAAAAGCCTGCTGGAATAGTTTCAGGTATTTAATTGAACTGTAACAACATTTCATGTAAATAAAATGTGCATCCAGCACATCATAGCCAAAAGCCAGCACTTCACATTTAATGCCTCACCTTCCAAGGAGGATCCAAGAGTTGTAACTGGGACACAGCCTCAGACCATGCAAGCTCTGTGAAGTGGGGACTTTACTGAGACATGGGAGACACACTTGACTGAGGTAAAGCACAAGGGAGAGCTGAAACATCAGCACTCTGGACCCCAAGCTCGTGGAAGGCTTCTCCATGCTACAATTTACTAAAAGAACAGCTAGTGCTGCATGCCAAGCCCCACCTCATAGGCCCACAGAATGACTTCTCCACAGACTGTGGGATCTCTGATCCTTGGGCCCACTCCTCAGCCCCACCAAGGTCATGCTCCCCCAAACTCCCACCCTTCAGACCTGCATGATCTCCACTGGACTGAGACCCTAAGGCCTGTCAAGCTGGCGAACCACAGACATTAATGATCTCTGCTGGGCTGCACCCCTCAGGCCTGCACAGGCCTGCATGATCTCCACTTTCTGGGCTGTGCCCCCAAGGCCTGCTAAACTGACAATCCACAGGCATTCACAATCTCCACCAGGCCCATGTCCCTAAAACCTGCCAAGGTGGGGATCCACAAGCAGGCACAATCTCCACTCCACAGGGCTGCCTCCTAAGGCCTGCCAAGCCAGCAATCATCCACAGGCATTCACAATCTACACTCTGCCAGGCCCACCTCTCTAAGGACTGCACAGGCCTGCATGATTTCTGCTCCACCGGGCTATGCCCCTAAGATCTGTCAAGCCGGTGATCCACAGACATTCATGATCTCTGCTGGGCTGCACACCTCAGGCCTGCCAGGCTGGTGATCCACAGGCATGGCACTATCTCACCAAGACCATGCCCCAAAAGCCTGCCAAGCCTGTGATCCAATGAAACCCACAGTCTCCACTTTGCCAGGCCATGTCCTTCAGGCACACCAGGCCCATGCTCCAATGGCCCAATAGATCACCTCAATGACAGACTTCAGCCTGCAGGCCCGTGGGACACTACCCACCTGCCACCCACCACAAGAGGGTTCCAAACCTGGAACAGGTCTAGATGCTAAAGGAGTAACAGCAGAATTATTAAGATTGAAATTACACTGTTCTTGAATCAGTGATTTATTTTATTTTATTTATTTATCTTTTTTGTTTTTATATATTTGTTTATTTTTTGTTTGTTTGCCTTCCTGCTGTTTTCCTTGATATTCTCTTTTTTTCTTTTGTCTTTTTTTTCTTCTACTTCTCTTGCTTCCTCTATATTCTCCTCCTTCCTTGGTTTTGTTAGTTTCACTATTGTAACTCAGCTAACATTAAATTACACATAGTGCAGGGGCAGAAACAGTACCAAGCAGAAATATGGGAAGATGAATAAGGGATGGAAACCATTCTCCCCCCAAAAATAAATTAGTACAGGATTCAGAGGGAAATGAAGAAAACAGATACCCAGATCCAGATTCCAACAAAACAAAGATAAACTATGCCAAAGAACCCAAGGAAGCCCACAAGAACAACTTGAAAGAAGAAATCCTTCAAGTAATCACTGAGAATTTCATGTTTTATTAGACATGGTCAACTAAAAAAGTATATGAGGCACTCAAGAAATTCCAAGAGGACAAAAAAAATAAGAGAAAACACCAAAAAAATGAAATCATAGGAGCCCTAAATAAAAACCAAAATGAAACAGGAAATACCATAAATAGAGAGATAAATAAATTAAGGGCAAAAATTGACAATAATAAAGAGCAAGTGACTCATGACATGGAAAACCTCAGAAAAAAGAATGAAACAGAAATACAAAGAAAAATGGAAGGCCATTTGAACAGAATAGACTAAACACGAGACAGAATCTCAGAACTTGAAGGTGAATTGGTAATTAAAGGAAAAACCAAAGAACTATTACTCAAACAACTCAAAAACTATGAAAGGAATATGGAAGAACTCACTGACTCCATTAAAAGACCAAACCTGAGAATCATGGGCATTGAAGAAGAAGAGGTGCAAGCAAAAGGAATATGTAATATAGTCAACAAAATAATAACAGAAAATTTCCAAATCTTGAGAAAATTATGCCCATCCAGGAACAGGAAGCCTCCAGAACACCAAACAGACTTGACCAAAATAGAACTACCCCATGACATATTATTATTAAAACAACAAGCACAGAAACTAGAGAAAAAATATTGAAGTCTGTAAGAGAGAAAAAACAAATAACATACAAAGGTAAACTCATCAAAATCACAGCAGATTACTCTCTGGAAACCTTCAAAGCAAGAAGAGCATGGAGTGAGGTCTTCCAGGCACTAAATGAAAATAACTTCAACCTAGGATACTCTACCCAACAAAATTATCATTAAAATTAGAGTAATAAAAGTCTTACATGATAAGCAGAAACTAAAACAATATGACACCAGCAAGCCACCACTACAAAAGATTCTCCAAGGAATTCTGCACAATGAAAGTGAAAGCAAACAAAACCATGAAGAGGCAGGCAATACTAAACCACAGGGGAAGAAAAGGCAAGAAAGCAAAAAGTAACACTGATTCAGCTACACACAATCAAACCCTTAAACAACAAAGACAACTAAATGACAGGGATCACCAAATACCTATCAATACTAACACTTAACATTAATGGACTTAATTCCCCAATCAGAGGACACCAATTGGCAAACTGGATTAAAAGGAAGATCCAACAATCTTCTGCCTACAGGAGACCCACCTCATTGACAGAAACAAGCACTGGCTGAGAATGAAAGGCTGGAAGAAGATCTACCAAGCCAATTGCCCCTGTAAACAGGCAGGAGTAGCAATACTTATCCTGGATAAAGTAGACTTCAAACTTACATTGAACAAATGAGATAAAGAAGGACACTCTATACTAATAAAAGGGGAAATATACCAAAGGCAATAACAATTATCCCTCTATACGTACCCAACATCAACAAACCCAGTTTCATCAAACATACTATGAAGGACTTAAAAATATATGTAAACTCCAGCACAGTGATAGTGTGAGACCTTAATATCACCCCATCACCAATAGATAGGTCATCCAAACAAAAAATCAATAAAGAAATTTTAGAACTAAATCACACCATAGACCAAATGAACCAAGCTGATACCTACAGAATATTTCACCCAACTGCTGCACAATATACATTCTTCTCAGCAGCTCATGGAACCTTCAGCAAAATTGATCACATCTTAGGGCACAAAGCAAGCCTCAGCAATATAAGAAAATAGAAATAATCCCATGCCTTCTGTCTGATCACAAGCATTAAAACTAAAACTCAACAATAAAAACAACTGCAGAAAATGTGCAAAAAATTGGAAGCTGAATAAAACATTGCTCAAAGAACACTGGGTCATTGATGAAATAAAAGAGGAAATTAAAAGGTCCCTGGAAGTTAATGAAAATGAAAACATGACCTATCAGAACCTATGGGACACAACAAAGGCTGTCCTAAGAGGAAAGTTTATAGTAGTCAGTGCATATATTAAAAGGTCAGAAAGATCTCAAATCAATAATCTAATACTACAGTTCAAATTCCTAGAAAAACAAGAACAAGCAAACCCCAAAACAAGCAGAAGGAGAGAGTTAATTAAAATAAAGGCTGAAATAGAAACAATAAAAAAAAATAATTAATGAAAGCAAAAGCTGGTTTTTTGAAAACATGAATAAGATTGACAGACCCCTGGAAAACCTGACTAAAATGAGGAAAGAAAAAACTCAAATCAGTAAAATCAGAACTGCTAAAGAGGAAATAACAACAAACACCACAGAAATCCAGGAAATCATCAATGACTACTTTGAGAGCCTTTACTCTAATAAATTTGAAAATTTTATGGAAATGGGCAGATTTCTAGATAATTATGACCATCCAAAACTAAATCAAAAGGACATTAATCACCTGAATAGATCTATACCACAAAACGAAATTGAAACAGCAATTAAGAGTCTCCCAAAAAAGAAAAGTCCAGGACCTGATGGGCTCACTGATGAATTCTATTGGATGTTTAAAGAAGAACTACTATCAATCCTCTTTAAATCGTTCCATGAAATAGAAAGGGAAGGAACACTGCCTAACTCATTTTATGAAGACAGTATTACTATCATCCCAAAACCAGGCAAAGATACCTCCAAAAAGTGGAACTATAGGCCAATTTCCTTAATGAACATCAGTGTAAAAATTCTCAATAAAATAATGGCAAACCAAATTCAACAACACATCAGAAAGATCATACACCATGACCAATTCAGCTTCATTCCAGGGATGCAGGGGTGGTTCAACGTATGCAAATCTATAAATGTAATACAACACATCAATTGAAGCAAAGACAAAAACTGCTTGATCATACCAATTGATGCAGAAAAAGCCTTCAACAAGATCCAACACCATTTCATGATAAAAGCTCTACGAAAACTAGATATAGAAGGACTGTACCTCAACATTGTAAAGACTGTATATGACAAACCTATAGCCAACATCATACTTAATGGTGAAAAAGTGAAATCATTTCCCTTAAAATCAAGAACGAGACAAGGGTGCTCACTATCTATACTTCTTTCCAACATAGCACTGGAATTTCTAGCCAGAGCAATTAGGCAAGAAGAAGAAATAAAAGGAATACAAATAGGTAAAGAAACTGTTAAAGTATCCCTATTTGCAGATGATATGATCCTATACCTTAACAACCTAAAAAACTCCACCCAAAAACTCTTAGACAACATAAACAGCTATATCAAGGTGGCAGGATACAAAATCAACTTATAAAAATCATTAGCTTTTCTATACACCAAGAATGAACAAACTGAGAAGGAATAT
The DNA here is from genome assembly GCF_047511655.1 of Castor canadensis. Classification (NCBI taxonomy): domain Eukaryota; kingdom Metazoa; phylum Chordata; class Mammalia; order Rodentia; family Castoridae; genus Castor; species Castor canadensis. Next base: position 154,478,111 of record NC_133391.1, on the reverse strand, counting down.
ATGAAAACAATTCCATTTATAATAGCCTTAAAAAAATCAAATACCTAGGAGTAAACTTAAGAAAAGATGTGAATGACCTCTACCAGGAGAATTACAAACCCCTGAAGAAAGAGACTGAGGAAGACTACTGAAGATTGAAATTTCTCCCATGCTCATAGACTGGAAGAATCAACATAGAAAAAATGGCTATACAACCAAAAGCAATCTACATTTTTATGCAATTCCCATCAAAATACCAATGAAATTCATTAGGAGATTGAAAAAATCTACCCTAAAGTTCATTTGGAAACATGAATAGCCAAGGCAATACTCAGCAAAAAGAGCAATGCCGGCAGTATCACACTACTCAACTTCAAGCTATATTACAAAGCAAGAAAAATATAAATAGCATGGTACTGGCACAAAAACAGACATGAATATCAGTGGAACAGAATAGAAGACCCAGATATGAATCCACACAACTATACCTAACTTATTTTTGACAAAGGGGCCAAAATTATATGATGGAGAAAAGAGAGCCTCTTCAACAAATGCTGCTGGGAAAAGTGGTTATCCATCTGCAAGAAATTAAAATTAGATCCATGTCTCTTACCCTGTACTAGTATCAACTCCAAGTGGATCAAGGCCCTTAATATCAGACCCAAAACTCTGAAGTTACTACAGGAAGGAGCAGGAAACACTATGGAACTAAAAGGTATAGGCAAGGAGTTCCACCCCAGCAGCCTGGCAACTAGGAGAAAGAATGGTCAAATGGGACATCAAAAAATTAAAAACTTCCACACAACAAAAGAAATGTCCTGTAAAGTAAAGAGACAATCCACATAGTGGAGAAAATATTTGCCAGCTATACATCAAACAAATGACTGATAACCAGAATATACAGGGAACTTAAGAAACTAAACTCTCCCAAAATCAAAGAGCCAATTAATAAATGGGCAACTGAACTAAGAACTTTCTCAAAAGAAGAAATTCAAATGGCCAAAAAACACATGAAAAAAATGCTCACCATCTCTAGCCATAAAGGAAATGAAAATCAAAAACATGCTAAGATTCCACCTCACCCATGTTAGAATAGACATCATCAAAAACACCACAACAACAGGTGTTGGAGAGGATGTGGGGAAAAAGTAAACCTGGTTCACTGCTAGTGGGAATGCAAGCTGGTGAAACTGCTCTGGAAAAAAATTTGGAGGCTTCTTAAAAATGTAAACATGGACCTGCCATATGATCCAGCAATCCCACTTCTGGGGATTGACCCAAAAAATGAGACACAGTTTACTTTAAAGGCCCCTGCACACCCATGTTTATTATAGTGTTATTCACAATAGCCAAGTTATGGAAACAACCAAGATGCCCCACTACTGATGAATAAATCAAGAATGTGGTATTTATACACAATGGAATTTCACTCAGCCATGAAGAAAAATTAAATCTTATTATTTGCAAGTAAATGGATGAAATTGTATAACATCATTCTGAGCAAGGTTAGCCAGATTCAGAAGACAAAATATTGTATGTTCTCCCTCATATGCTGTCTTTAGATCAAGGGCAAATACAGCAATGTTGTAGGACTTTGGTTACATGACAAGGGGAAAACATTTATGGAAAGTAAGTTGTTAGGTAGAAAATCCAAAGCTTGAAATCATTTGATATCCTCACTCCAGAGGAATTAATATAGAAACCTTAAAGTGACAGAGGTCAACAAAAGAGGATCAGGAACCATTGTAAAGATCAGTTAGAGATGAATCAACCTGGGTTGTAACACATTTGTACATGAAAGCAATGCTAGGAATCTTACTGTATAGCTGTTCTTATCTCAGCTAGCAAATGCTACACCTTTTTTATTATTGCTGAGTTCTACTCTTCAATGGAACTGGAGAAAAGCACAAAATAGGTTCTGCCTGGAAGCGGGGGAGAGTGTGGGGCCGGAGGCAAGAGGGAGAAATGACCCAAACAATGTATGCACATGTGAATAATTTAATAATAATAATAATAAATGTTTCACCTTCCATAGCACACATTGATGAGAATGCACATAACAAACAAATTTCTTTCTTTAGGGCTATGCCAAAATCAAAGAGATCCCACAAATACCTTTAAGATAAATAACTCCATTGAAAATGTTTTTACTCACTTAAAATAATATTTATGGGGCATTGTTATTTAAAATACTGAAAATCAATCATGACTACAATACACTCATATGTTTTAAAACAATTTATGTCTTTCCATGGAATAATTAATTTAATAAAGTGCATAAAATCAATAATTCCTATGTGTACAATTCATCAATTTTGTACCTAGCTACCCTCCCCAAGGCCATGCTATAGAATATTTCCAGCTTCTCATTAGGTTCCCTCATATAACTTTTCTCTCTACTTGGGTAGGAATCCTATTATAACCCCTCATACATTTCCAAAACATTTATTTGTTGTAATGTTACTGAAACTAATTAAATGGAAACATATTGTATGCAGTATTTTTTGTATTTCACCCTTAATTCAAAATACTATTCTTTCACTTTATTTTTATTAACCTATAATTGTTGCATGGGGGAATACCTGTGACATTTACATATATGCTTACCATATATCTTAATTAGATTCACCCCCTCCATCATTCATTCACATCTCCCCTCGTCCTCCTTAGAATAGTTTCAAGAGGTTTCATTGATCTATTTACATACATGAATACTAAATTTATCTACTATATTTGCCCTTTGTCACCCTTTTCTTATGCCTTGTCTTCTCCAACTGGTACCCACCCCCAGAGAGGACATCTTTTACCTTCTTGGCCTTCATTTTTTAATGCATATATTTATAGTTCAAAGTGTTTTCGCCTTGGAATTGCAAACATGTATATGCAATGCTTTGATCAGATTAATACCCCATTACTTACTCTTTCTCTATATTGCCTTGCTACCCTACTATCCAACAGCTTACAGTGCATTGTATTGTATTATCTTCATGCACAGATGCAATGTTTCAACATCTTTTACTCTCTTACATTCTTCTTCCTCTTCTACCTCCCCACACTACCCTGGCTCAAACACACTAATATAATCATTCTCTCTCTCTTGCTTTTTGTCTCTCTCTCTCTCTCTCTCTCTGTCTCTCTCTGTCTCTCTCTCTGTAATATATACTTACATTTATTATATGTAGGTTTATATTTGTGTGTACATTTATCTTATGTAGGTTCTACATATAAGAGAAAGTGACCTTTTGAGCCAGGTTTACTAGACTTAACATGATGTTGTCCACTTCCATCCATTTTCCTTCAAGCTACATAATTTCATTCATTTTTCTGGCTAAAAAATACCCCATTGTGTACATATAACAAGTTTTCTTAATCCCTTCGTCAGTTGTAGTGCATCTGGGCTGTTTCCAAAGCTTGGTTATTGTGAATACTGCTGCAATAAACATGGGTGTACAGTGGCTCTGTTGTATCCTGGCATACATTCTTTTGGTTATATGCCGTGGAGTGGTATTGCTGTATACTATGGTAGGTTTATTTTTAATTTTTTGCGGAATCGCCTACTACTTTCCTTCATGGTTGCATGAATTTATATTCCGCCAAAACATATACTAGTTCTTTTTTTCCTTCATCCTCATCAGCATTTTTTGTTGTGTGTGTTATTGATCATAATCATTCTGACTTCAGTGAGGTGAAATGTCAGTGCCATTTTGACATGCATCCCTTTATGAACAAGATGTTGAGTATTTCTTCATGTATTCATTGGCCATTTGTACTTCTTTTAAGAATTATCTGTTCAGTTAATTTGCCCATTTATTCAATGGGTTATTGATTCTTTGAGAGGTTAGATTTTTGTGCTCTTTATACTGTCTGGTTATTAATTCCTTGTCATATGTATAGCTGGCAAACATTTTCTCCCATTCAGTGGGCTGCATCTTCAGTATGGTAACTATTTCCTTTGCTAGGCAGAATTATTTTTAGTTTCATGCATTCTCATCTATAAGTCCTTTCTCATAATTGCTAAGATATTAGAATTCTAGTCATAAAGTTATTACCCATGCCTATGTGGTCCAGTGTGTTTTCTATTTTTTCTGAAGTAATTTCAGATCTTACAATAAGATCTTTGATTCACTTTGAATTGGTGGTAGTACAAGATAATACTCTGGGATATAGTTTCAGTCTTCTGCAGATGGAAATACAGTTTCCCCAGAAGCATTTGTTGAAGAAGTTATTTTTTCTTAAACACTTATCTTGGGATTCTTTGTCAAAAATCAGATGGCTGTATTTGTATGGATTTGTGTGAGTGTCTCTGCTTTTATTCCATTGGTCTTCATGTATGCTTATGTGCCAGCACCATTCTGTTTTTATTACTATGGCTTTGTGATATAGTCTGTAGTCAGGTATTGTGATACCTCCAATGTTGCTCTTTTTCTTGAGGATTATTTAATGATTTGAGGTCTTTTGTACTTCCCGTTGAAATTTAGGATTCATTTTTCTATCTTCCTGAAAAATGTCGTAGGAAATTTGATAAGGATTGCACTGAACTTATAGGTTGCTTTCAGTAGTACAGCCATCGTTACAATATTGATTATGCCAATTTCCATCTGCACAGGATGTCAATCTATCTTCTAATGACTTCATTGATTTTTTTTCCTTATTATTCTTAAATGAAATTTATAAGTCAGTATATGTTATGAATCATCTTCATTAAATTTATTGCTAGGTATTTTAATTTTTTGAAGCTACTGTGAATAGTATTGCTTTTCTGATTTCTTTCAGAACAGTCTTTCAGACTGTTCATTGTTTATGTATAGAAATGCTACTGATTTTTGTTATTGATTTTGTTCCTTGCTAATTTATTGAACATGTTTATGAAATTTACATTTTTTGGTTGAGTTTTTACAGTCTTTCAGGTATAAGATAATATAATCTGCAAATAGGGACAGCTTATCTTATACCTTCCTTATTTGAATCCTTGGGATTTACTTCTCCTGTATTATTGCTCTGGCTAGAAATTCAAATACTATATTGAATAAGAGTGACATTCTTGCCTTCCTCTTGATTTTAGAGGAAGTTGTTTCTGTGTTTCCCCATTTAGTATGTTGTTGGCTACAGGTATATCATGTATAGACTTTATAATGTTCAGGGATGTGCTGTCTGTTCATAGTTTCTTCAGAGCTTTTATCATGAAAAGATGCTGAATTTTTTCAAAGGCTTTTTCTGCTTCTATTGATATGATGGTGTAGTTTTTGTCCTTGATTCTGTTATGTGATTTATTACATTTAAAGATTTGCATCTGTTGTGCCATCCTTGCACCCCTAGAATGAAACCTACTTGATCATGGTGAATGATCTTTTACTGTGTTGTTGCATTCTGATACTAAGTACTTTATTAAGGATTGTTGCAAATATGTTCACTAATGATATTGGCCCATAACATTCTTTTGTTGATATATTATTACATTGCTTTGATATTAGGTTAATTCTGGTTTATAGAATAAGTATAGGAGTATTCCTTGGTTTTGTACTTCATGAAATAATTTGAGGAACATTGCGGTTTGTTCTTTATTGGTCTGGTAGGATTCAGCAGTGAATCCATCAGGATCTGAACTTTTCTTTGTTGGAAGCTCCTTCATAACTGTTTCAGTCTTATTGCTTGTAATAAATCTGTTTAAGGTGTTAAAGACCTTTTGGTTCAACTTTAGTGAGTCATATGTGTGAAGAAATTTATCTATTTCTTTTTCATCTTCCTGTTTACAGGAGTTTAGGTTTTTAAAGTATTTCCATATGATCTCGTCACTTGTTTTCATTTGAATCTCAGAATTTCTTTATTTCTTTCTCACTTTCTTCAATGACACATTGATTGTTCAAAGATGTGTCTTTCAATCTTCATGAGTTTGAATAGTTTTTGTGATTTTCTTTGTTGTTGATTTCTAAATTTAGAAAATTCCTCAATAAGGTTTATTAGGATATAGAGGGCTATTTCAATTAGTTTTATGTTTTCTCAGATATGATTTGTGCCCTAGGATGTGGTCTATTTTGGAGCAAGTTCCATGGGCTGCGGAGAAAAATGTGTGGTCTTTTTTCCATAGGAAGAAAAAATCTATAAATATTTGTGAACTCTATTTTGTCCATGCTGTTGTGTAGTTCTAGGATATGTTTGTTAATTTTTTTTTCTGGATGTTCTGTCTATTGAAGACAGTCAGTGTTGAGACATCCTACTATTATTGTATCTGGTTCTATTTGTTTCTTTAATTTCAGAAGTGTTTATTTTATGAACTTGGGGACACTGATGTTTGGTGCATATATATTTACAATTGTTATATTTTTTGCTGGATTTTTCTGTGTATTAGTATGCAAATGAATTTCTTTGTCTCTTCCTATTTTTGCATAAAATTTCCTATGAGATTTGTCTGAGAATGTGTACTCCAACTTGCTTTCAGATTCCACCTGCTTGATAAATCTATTTCTAACCTTTTATTTATGTGTATGTCCTTGGTTAGGAGGTATGTTTCTTGTAAATAACAGATTGTTGTATCTTGCTTTTTGATCCAAGCTGTTTTCTTGTTTGGAAAGTTAAGTCCATTTACATTTAGGGTTATGATTGAGAGGTATTTATTGATTCCTGTGTTCTTACTGCTTTTTTTTTTTCATTTTTCTTTTATTATTCATATGTGCATACAAGGCTTGGTTCATTTCTCCCCCCTGCCCCCACCCCCTCCCTTACCACCCACTCCGCCCCTTCCCTCTCCCCCTCCTCAATACCCAGCAGAAACTATTTTGCCCTTATTTCTAATTTTGTTGTAGAGAGAGTATAAGCAATAATAGGAAGGAACAAGGGTTTTTGCTGGTTGAGATAAGGATAGCTATACAGGACATTAACTCACATTGATTTCCTGTGTGTGGGTGTTACCTTCTAGGTTAATTCTTTTTGATTTAACCTTTTCTCTAGTTCCTGTTCCCCTTTTCCTATTGGCCTCAGTTGCTTTTAAGGTATCTGCTTTAGTTTCTCTGCGTTAAGGGCAACAAATGCTAGCTAGTTTTTTAGGTGTCTTACCTATCCTCACCCCTCCCTTGTGTGCTCTCGCTTTTATCATGTGCTCATAGTCCAATCCCCTTGTTGTGTTTGCCCTTGATCTAATGTCCACATATGAGGGAGAACATACGATTTTTGGTTTTTTGAGCCAGGCTAACCTCACTCGGAATGATGTTCTCCAATTCCATCCATTTACCAGCGAATGATAACATTTCGTTCTTCTTCATGGCTGCATAAAATTCCATTGTGTATAGATACCACATTTTCTTAATCCATTCGTCAGTGCTGGGGCATCTTGGCTGTTTCCATAACTTGGCTATTGTGAATAGTGCCACAATAAACATGGATGTGCAGGTACCTCTGGTTCTTACTGCTTTTTTTTCCAGATTGAGTTCTGTGTTGGTCATTCTTTACTTTGTGTTTGCTCAACTTCAGGTCTTGCCAGTTTGTTGAGTTGATCAGCTATTTTCTTAGCTTTTGTAGTTTCATCAGTTCTCTTTGAGTTTTATTCTTTTCTAGCCTGTCAGTTTGTGATTGTTTTTCATTCTCTCCCTTGCAAATTATTCCTTTGAGTATCCTTTGTAATGCAGGCATTATAGACATGAACTAAATTAGTTTGCCCTTGTCTTGGAACATTATTATTTCTCCATTGAGGTTGAAGGACAGCTTTGCTGGATAAATATTCTTCATTATCAGTTTTTCTCTCTCAGAGCTTAAATTGTATTGCTCCATGATATCCTGGCTTTTAGGGTTTGTGATGAGAGAGCTGAGGTGATTTATATGTATTTATTTTTGTATGTGAGCTGGCATTTTTCTCTTGAAGCTTTCAGTATTCTTTCTTTGCTCTTTAGATTTGGCATACTAATTAGGATATGTCCTGGAGCAGTTCTTATCATGTCTATTTGCAGTTCAAAATGACCCCTGTACATGAGTGTCTATATCATTTCACAGATTTGGGAAATTTTCTGCTATGATTTTTTTGAATAGGTTTCCTATGTCTTTATTCTGTATTTCAACTCCTTTCACTTTTTGAACTCTTAGGTTTGGTCTTTTGATCATGTCCAGAGTTCTTTTATGTTTTATTCACGTATATTAATTTTTTTCCTTATGATGCTTGCATGCAACAACTCTTTGATCTTATCCTCCATCTCTGATATTCTTTCTTCCTTTTGATCTTGTCTGCTGATAAATACTATCTGTTATGGTTTGCATGTGATTCATTTTTGTTTTCTATTCTTTCTTTTTTTTTAATTTTTGCACTGGGGGTACATTTTGACATTTACAAAAATTCTTACCATAGTTGAATTTACCTTTAGGTTTTCATTTTTAACATTTCTACTGGGTTAGTTTTCATAATTTCCATTTCCTTGCTGAATTTCTTTCTGTGATGATGACTTTCCTGTCTAGGTCTTGGATTGATTCCCTAACTTCATTTATCTGTTTATTTTAGTCCTTTTTAAGGTCTCTGATCATTACTAACAGTAGGGTTGTGAACTCTGTCTCTGACAATTCAGCCAATTCATTATTTTTGGATTCAGAAGTTGAATTGTTGTGAGAGTTTGGAGTTGAAATATTGTTTTGTTTTTTCATGTTTAAATTTCTATGCTGTTTTATGCATCTGTTGGTCTAATATTCCTTTTATTTCCTTGGGTGAGTGGAGAGCCTACTGCAATAGCAAGGTTAACAATTAGGCCATAAATGAATATTTGAATGAGTATGGAACAATTGAAGCCCTAATCTGTCTCTCCAGTAAGGTAATAATGGTAATAATATTCTGATTTCTACAAGGATGGTCTGGGAGCTTGACACTGGTTAAAAGGTATAAGGATTGGTAATTAAGTATTATGGGGGTGGATGTGGGGAAGGGAAGAGAGTGTATCGTGGGAAGAAAGGGGGTAGATATACAAGATAGTAGAATGACAGGGCTGTAGATATTTTTAACAGTGAAATAGAGAATGAAAGAAAAAGTAGAGAAACAGTCAAACAAGAACAAATTGGATGAAGACAAATAAACAATTAAGAAATAAGATAGAAAAAAACAGAAGACAGAAACGAATAAAATATGCTGATATTTCTTGTCTCAGAAAAGTGCATTTTCCCATTGGTCCTTCTTGCCTTGGTTATTATGGAAACCACTTCCCAAGACAGAATTGAACTTCTAGCTTAAGTTGTAGATGGGGCCAGAGGGAAAAGCAGCTGGGACAATGTGATTGTCACTTTCTAGGCAAATTCTCTTAAAAAGCTTTGCCCTCTTTGTTGTTTTGGGTCTAAGTTGCCTCTATGAGTAGGGGAATGAGACTTCCTGTTGAAATGTGAAGAGCTCTCAGCTGGTAGACCACTTCTTCTTGTTGGGGAAGGGTGGGCAGGTAGCTTGAGAGAACAGGCCCACTGATTGCTATGCCCTTTACTGCTTTTACCACTTAGACCCAGTCCTCCAGATCTCTCACTTTGTATTTCTGCAACTGGTAGTGGATTTCCAAGTAGATACTGTGGTTCACAGACCTGGAGCATCCCAAGCATAACCTTTTAAACCCCAGGTTTGCTCATTTAGAAGTTTGTTGTTTGTTTTTGTTTGTTATTAAGCAGATGCTCTAAATGGTGTTCTCAGTCAGAAGGAACTGGGTGTTTTGTATTTTTAAGTTGACCTAATTCAATAGGGTTTTTGTGGCAGGTTTGCTAAGGGTTGTCAACCATTGGGAGCTTTAGCTATTTTCCTGCCTGGGATTCTATAGTTTGTAGGTTTCTTGGCAGACAGTGTCTGGAAGACATAAATCTCTGGTCTGTGATTTTTCAAATCTCCTAAATTACTCAGTTCCCAACCTGGCCTGCCTGCAAGGAGCTTCAGATATCTTAGTTTTCTGCCAGCTAAGGCTAGATAGATTGCTTTGGAGATTTTCCTCAAGCATTAGACAGAGACCCAGCTCTCAGCAATTTCAAGGACTCTCTGTAGCCAGTTGTCTTAAGAAGCCAGACTCAAGTCTCTCAGATGGTGTCTTGCCACAGCTCTCTGAAGTGTGGGAAATGAGGGATTATCCTGTTTTGCAGCTGGTCTGTTGTACAGTCAGAAGTTACTATTCCATGATAGCTCTACACTGGAATTAGGACTTACAGGAGGTATCAATATTATTATAGAGCTAGTTTTGCCACTCTTGTGGCCACTGCTTGGCTTGCCTTCAGGTAGAGATTTCCTCTTCCCCTCCCTCTGGGGCAGGGGCAGAAGGAACAGGTGATGCAAGTTGTTTCTGTGTTGTCTTTGATTCACCATATTTTTCATATAACCTATTACTCTTTCATGTTTCTTCTGTGCTTTCCTCTCTTTGGCTCTTCTGTGTGTGTAGTCTTTTCTTTGTTATCCCAACTGTTACTTTGGGAACTTGATGGAGAAAGCTTCTATTCCTCTACCACCTTGCTAACCATCCTTGAACAATACCAGTTTTCTTTCATTTTCCTGTTTGAATTTTTAATGTTGTAATTGTTGTGTAATTAATTTCTCTAAACAAATAAGATTATTTCTGAACTAATCCTTTTATTCTTATTTGTCATTTAGTCTTTCTTTTAAATGAAAGCTATTTTAGCTAATATACTTTTATCAAGTTTGACATTAAAGTCTGTATGCACATTTTTTGCAAATTTTTTCCTTAGGTACTAAGGAAATCTATTTAAATTTTAGACATAAATAAGAATTGCAGGATTATTTTTGGAGTTACTTTTACTCAAAAATCTTAGTGAAGAATTGACATTTTAAATGTGTACAGATAATCATTTTTTATATAGAAAATCATGCATTTTGGTGTCATACATATCTTTTAGTCCTCTCCATAGTTTTTTTCCTTTTATTGTTATTTGAGGTTTTTATCTAGGTTTTTATCTAAATTGTATCTAGATTTTTACCTAAGTTTTCAAAGTTTCATTAAGCATGCAGAATCCCTGTCATGTTCATTGCTGTGTTCAGGGTTTTATCTTCAGCAGATTCTGATAATTTGCTGTCGGCATCTCATATACCCATGATTCTGCCTTTAGCACAACTATTTTAGGCATGCTTCTTCTGAGAATCCTAGGGTTTTTATCAATATAGAATGAGAATTCATGTTAATTCTTATATTTGAGTTCCTACAGATTCATGTCTCTAGCTTCATTTCATGGAGTGCTACTCCTTCCAAAAGGAAGAACATAAATAAGTCTTTTTTTCCCACTTCCCCAGCACAATTGTTTTTAACTCTTTGTACATTTGAGGTTATCTATGTGTTATGAGAAATGTATTCAGGACTCTTACCCCAATTCCCCAATCAGAATTATCTCACATGTATACTAGATAATTCATTCCTATATATGAGGGGCAATATATAAGGAAATATAGAACTTAGTTTCTATATTAAGTTCTATAACATACCGGCCCAAAAGACCAAAAATCGTATATTCTCCCTCATATGCAGACATTAGATCAACGGCAAACACAACAAGGGGATTGGACTTTGAGCACATGATAAAAGCGAGAGCACACAAGGGAGGGGTGAGGATAGGTAAGACACCTAAAAAATTAGCTAGCATTTGTTGCTCTTAATGCAGAGAAACTAAAGCAGATACCTTAAAGCAACTGAGGCCAATAGGAAAAGGGGACCAGGAACTAGAGAAAAGGTGAGATCAAGAAGAATTAACCTAGAAGGTAACACCCATGCACAGGAAATCAATGTGAGTCAATGCCCTGTATATCTATCCTTATCTCAACCAGCAAAAACCCTTGTTCCTTCCTATTATTGCTTATACTCTCTCTACAACAAAATTAGAGATAAGGGCAAAATAGTTTCTGCTGGGTTTTGAGGGGGTGGGGGGCAGAGTGGGTGGTAAGGGAGGGGGTGGGGGCTGGGGGGAGAAATGACCCAAGCCTTGTATGCACATATGAATAATAAAACAATAAAAAAAAAGTTCTATAACATAGAAATTAGTTTCTATATCTATACCTCTTGATTTTCTTTACTGATGTTAGGGTCATTTTTTAATTCTGAAACCCAGATTTTTGTTCATTTCTTTTGAGTTCAAGAAGAGATTAAATTATTGGCATTACTTATTTTAAATTATTATAATTAATATGTACAATTAAGTCTGTATTTTCTTCATCAGAAATAGTGAAATAAATTCCATATCTTTTTATATTTTATATTACTTGTTTTTTAACATGTATCAGCTAAATTTAAGTTTTAATTATTGATTTTAAATTACATTGAATCTTCATCAAAGTCTGTTATCTCTGTGGTGTTTATTCTGAAGAATTTTTTCATAATTCTTTCATGACAAAATCAGAATAAATGTTTGTGACTCTTACATGTGAGCTCAAAAGACAACAGTATTTTTAATGCCTCTAATTAGATAGGCGAGTTACTGTATACATCACTAAAATATATGTTTGATATGTCTGTTTTTATAATTTGTGTACAAATCTTCCAACCTAATGGGAGTTTTTCAGTTTCATCATATTCATAATTTAATTTGTGTTTTACTCTCTCTCTTGCTGTTTTTAGTTTTGGTTTCTTATACTTCAGTGTTTATACAAAGATACTGCTATATCTTTGTATACTGCTATAATTTCTCTGTGAATTGTTCTTCTCAATTCATTAAATTCCTGTTTATATTATTAATAATTGATAATTATTATACATTAAGGACAAATGGATTGAAAATGAATTGATTACTTAATTACTAAAATGGTTACTGCATTCTTATTAGTAATGAATTACTAAATCTTTTAACCTCTAATAATGTCTTCTATTAAAACATGTTTTTAACAACACTTTTATGTGGGAATTGGATTTTTTTCAATAGTACTGCGGATTGTACTCCAGACCATATATATACTATATTTGTATGTATGATATATACATGTAAAAAAGTTCATTATACTTTTTTAGATGGGCTTTTCTCAATTCTTGATTACACATGAGATCATTTTTAATTCCCATTTTTGATTGCTATTTCTGTCTCTTTCTCTAACTGAATACCCTTTTTCAGTGTGGTCTTAAAATATTCTTTAAAATTACTCCTTGAATAGTAGTAGAAACTGTTTACTACTTTCAATTTTCTAATCTCTCCAAATTTTCCCAAGTTACTTTTTGGTAGTGTACCAAGATGATGTCATACTTCACAAATAAACCACCTCAAGTTAGGTTATTCCTCTACAAATATAAACTGTTGTTTAAATTCACATTTAAGCAATTCAAATTCTCATCAAGAAAACAAAATAATCACAAATAGGATCAGATAATTTTCATGAGACATAAGTATTTGGTCCATATGTAGGGCACTGACTGGTTTATAGCAAAGTTCCAGAGTACCTGTGTGGAGCATTCATTGTGAGTCAACCTGTCAGCCTTCTGACAATTGAAAGTTAACAGGGTGGATTGAAAAATAAATATAGTACAAACTTTGAACTATTTGAACCATTTCTCTTTTTTAATATGATACTAAGCATTTACTCAAGGTATTTGCATTTTATCCCTTTTACACATCCAGACTTTTTCTCCCCTCTATTCAAATGGAACAAAATGATCAGTTGGATGACCTTTTCTTCCAAATGTTCCACATTGTTGGTGCCTTTCTACTTTTCCGAGGAAAAAAAAATTAGGATGTTTGAAGTGTTGACATTTCAGCAAGTGAAAAATATTATATGGTTTCAAAGTTATTACATCTTGGCATCCACATTCATTAATATGTATATAGTAGATGTAATGTGGTAGAAAAAATTTTAGCAGTTAACCTTTTGGAGGCAAAACAGTATAAACTCATAAGACTAAACTCTGGGAAGAGTCAATAAAAAGACTATCATGACAAAAAATAAGGAAAATGAAAAAGGAAAAACGCAAGATTCCAGGGTTCTATAGTGACCTGTGTCCCCTAAAGAATTATAAGAGAGTAAGCTTAGTGGACACCACAGTTATATAGCTCTAGAGTAGAACTCAGGTTTTTATAGAGTTATACATGAGATCTTCAGCAATCACCAAAATAATGAACCAAGATGATAAACACACCAACATCACTGTCTACTTTCTCAGCCTCCTGCAATTCCCAGTTGTTCTAAGCCATCAGAAGCCAGAAGCAAAAGAGCTCATGGAGTTTATACAGGTCATCCTTCCAGAGTACAGAGCAGAAAAAGACAGTAGAGAATGAATCAAGAGACATAATGAGTATCTTCAGTCTATTCCCTTACCTTCAACTTTTGTTCTTAAATAGTACTCTGGTGAAAACAAATTTTATATAGAGATCTTGAAGTCTGAATCATTACCATATCAGCACCAGCTTACATGAACTAAATTTAACACCTACCTAAAACTAAATATTTCAGACATCACTAATGGATTACAATTGGGGAAAAATCAATCGTTCCAATGACATATAGTCTTCCCTTTAATTGATAAAAGCTAAATTTGTAATCATGTCTCCAATTTCAATGGTCTTTCCCTCAGGAACAATCAGCTCAGGGATGGTATATACAACAAAATTAAACTAACTACCATGTCTTGAAGTTTTTTGTGTGAGTTTACCTTTGTTTTCCATTGGCCAGGAGTACTAAACAAGAAAACCATAGTCATAGGTATCCTGTGGATATGTAGACATTGTGCTTCTAATTTCCATAGTGTACAGAAGCCCACTCTTCTACTGGGAATTGGATTCAATCTCCCTGGTTAGCCATATTCTCCTTTTCTTGTTCATTCAATGAGAATGGATCCAACGTGGCCAGAGAACAGTCATATATTTGTAATTTATTAAAATTCTGACTCTATTCAGTAGAAATAGCCCTTTATTGTGCTCAAGGACTTTCAAGCCAAACCAGTATAAAATTTGGGGCAAAAAAGTTCGACAAGTTATTTCTTAGGCGTATCATGTAATCAGTCATGTCACATCATACCTACTTTCTTGGATCTATTCATTCTGTTTATAGAAATAAATTATATCAGTTATTGTTTTATGGTAGAAGCCACATTCTAAAAAATGATATCCCGGTTTTCTTTTTAGGTACTGTAACTCAGACTTTCTTAAATTATCCCAATTAACCAACAAGTTAATTTTTTCTGAATAATGTAATTTACCAGACTAGTTAATTTGTAAGTGTAGATTCACTGCTACACTTACTTTTATGTAAAATACGTCCAGTGGCCAGAGGCTATATTACATGGGAAACCATGGAAATAGATATGGTAATTGCTAAGGGATCAAATTGCTCTTCTACATTTCCTCAAAGATGAGATGTTTCAATCATACTTTTATCACATTTTTAGCTCGCACCACCATGAAAATAAGAACACAGCAGGGACTCCACGTTGTCCTCCACCATAGGCATGTGCATGTAGCCATTCACATTCCACAGTGGAAACAGCTAGGTTACCTGTTATTAGAGGAAATTCATGTTGTCAAAGTCATGCTAATCACCATATCTACTTTCCTTAAACTTTATTCATGAGATCCTTGAATTAGCCTTGGGCACTCTGGGAAAAAAAGTTTGATCTTTACAGTACTTGTCACCTAATATATCTTGTAACTGTGTGTTTTCTTTGGTAAGCATTTCTGTGTAACATACCTCACACTCTTGCTTGCATATTCACACACATTTTTCTCAGAATTTCTGCACCATTTTTTCAATTTCTCTGTGTGTGTGTGTGTGTGTGTGTCTTAAGTCACTCAACAACCAGTCAAATAACTAGCTACTGCCTATGAATTGATACAGATTTCTATCTTAGGCTTTCTTTCCTCTTCCAGAATTGAGCAACCAAATGCTCCAGCCAAAGATGTGTCCATGAGGATAGTGCTCTTTCTCTGTTGTCTTTTAGAAAAACCCCATATTGGGGTTGTTTAGAAAGTAACCACTTCCTTGTGCCTGATGTTACCAGAATTCTCATATAGATTTATAAATCCAGATTCATGTTGTTTTCTGTCCTGTTAATTTTGAACAGAGTCAAAAACCACTTGATCATCTCAATAGATGCAGAAAAAGCCTTGATTAAGATCCAACACCATTTCATGATAAAAGCTCTAAGAAAACTAGGAATAAAAGTAAAATAACTCAACATTATAAAAACTATAGATGACAAACCTACAGCCAGCGTTATACTTAATGGAGAAAAACTGAAACCATTCACTCTAAAATCAGGAACCAGACAAGGATGCCCACTACCTTCACTCCTATTCAACATAGTACTGGAATTCCTAGCCAGAGCAATTAGGCAAGAAGAAGGAATAAAAGGAATACAAATTGGTAGAGAAACTGTCAAAATATCCCTATTTGCAGATGATAAGATCCTATACCTTATCGACCCAAATAACTACTCAGAAGCTTCTAGACATCATCAATAGCTACAGCAAGGTAGCAGGATATAAAATCAACATAGAAAAATCATTAGCATTTTTTACACTAATAATGAGCAAATTGAAAAAGAATGTATGAAAACAATTCCATTTACAATAGCCTCAAAAAAAATCAAATACCTAGGTGTAAACCTAACAAAAGATGTGAAAGACCTCTACAAGGAAAATTATCAACTTCTGAAGAAAGAGATTGAGGAAGACTATAGAAAGTAGAGAGATCTCCCATGCTCATGGATTGGTAGAATCAACATAGTAAAAATGTCTATACTCCCAAAAGTAATCTACATGTTTAATGCAATTCTCATCAAAATTCCAATGGCATTCATTAAGAGATCAAAATAATCTACTGTGAAATTTATATGGAAACACAGGAAGCCACGAATAGCCAAGGCAATACTCAGTCAAAAGAACAATGCTGGAGGTATCACAATACCTGACTTCAAACTATATTACAAAGCAATAACAATAAAAACAGCATGGTACTGGCACGAAAACAGACATGAAGACCAGTGGAACAGAATAGAGGACCCAGATATGAAGCCACACAACTATAACTTGTCTTTGACAAAGGAGCTAAAAATATACGATGGAGAAATAGCAGCCTCTTCAACAAAAACTGCTGGGAAAACTGGTTAGCAGGCTGCAAAAAACTGAAACTAGATCCATGTATATCACCCTGTACCAATATTAACTCAAAATGGATCAAGGATCTTAATATCAGACCCCAAACTCTAAAGTTGATACAGGAAAGAGTAGGAAATACTCTGGAGTTAGTAGGTATAGGTAAGAACTTTCTCAATGAAACCCCAGCAGCACAGCAACTAAGAGATAGCATAGATAAATGAGACCTCATAAAGCTAAAAAGCTTCTGTTCATCAAAAGAAATGGTCTCTAAACTGAAAAGGCCACCCACAGAGTGGGAGAAAGTATTTGCCAGCTACACATCAGACAAAGGACTGATAACCAGAATACATAGGGAACTTAAAAAACTAAGTTCTCCCAAAACTAATGAACCAATAAAGAAATGGGAAAGTGAACTAAACAGAACTTTCTCAAAAGAAGACATTCAAATGGCCAAAAAACACATGAAAAAAATGCTCACCATCTCTAGCAATAAAAGAAATGCAAATTAAAACCACACTGAGATTCCACCTCACCCCTGTTAGAATAGCCATCATTAGCAACACCACCACCAACAGGTGTTGGAGAGGATGCGGGGAAAAAGGAACCCTCTTACACTGTTGGCGGGAATGTAAACTAGTACAACCACTCTGGAAAAAAATTTGGAGGCTACTTAAAAATCTAAACATTGATCTACCATTTGATCCAGTAACACCACTCTTGGGGATATACCAAAAACTGTAACACAGGTTACTCCAGAGGCACCTGCACACCCATGTTTATTGCAGCACTATTCAAAATAGCCAAGTTATGGAAACAGCCAAGATGCCCACCATTGACAAATGGATTAAGAAGATGTGGTATCTGTACACAATGGAATTTTATGCAGTCATAAATAAGAACGAAATGTTATCATTTGCTTGTAAATTGATGGAATTGGAGAACATCATTCTGAGTGAGGTTAGCCTGATGGAATTGGAGAACATCATTCTGAGTGAGGTTAGCTCAAAAGACCAAAAATCGTATGTTCTCCCTCCTATGCAGACATCAGATCAAGGGCAAACACAACAAGGGGACTGGACTTTGAGCACATGATAAAAGAGAGAGCACACAAGGGAGGGGTGAGGATAGGTAAGACACCTAAAAAATTAGCTAGCATTTGTTGCCCTTATTGCAGAGAAGCTAAAGCAGATACTTTTTTTTTCCTTTTTCTTTTATTATTCATATGTGCATACAAGGCTTGGGTCATTTCTGCCCCCTGCCCCCACCCCCTCCCTTACCACCCACTCCACCCCCTCCCTCTCCCCCCCCAATACCCAGCAGAAATTATTTTGCCCTTATCTCTAATTTTGTTGTAGAGAGAGTATAAGCAATAATAGGAAGGAACAAGGATTTTTGCTGGTTGAAATAAGGATAGCTATACAGGGCGTTGACTCACATTGATTTCCTGAGCGTGGGTGTTACCTTCTAGGTTAATTCTTTTTGATCTAACCTTTTCTCTAGTACCTGTTCCCCTTTTCCTATTGGCCTCAGTTGCTTTTAAGGTGTCTGCTTTAGTTTCTCTGCGTTAAGGGCAACAAATGCTAGCTAGTTTTTTGGGTGTCTTACCTATCCTCACCCCTCCCTTGTGTGCTCTCGCTTTTATCATGTGCTCATAGTCTAATCCCATTGTTGTGTTTGCCCTTGATCTAATGTCCACATATGAGGGAGAACATACGATTTTTGGTCTTTTTGGCCAGGCTAACCTCACTCGGAATGATGTTTTCCAATTCCATCCATTTACCAGTGAATGATAACATTTCGTTCTTCTTAAAAGCAACTGAGGCCAATAGGAAAAGGGGACTAGAGAAAAGGTTAGATAAAAAAGAATTAATCTAGAATGTAAGACACATGCGCAGGAAATTAATGTGAGTCAACTCCCTGTATAGCTATCCTTATCCCAACCAGCAAAAACACTTGTTCCTTCCTATTATTGCTTATACTCTCTCTTCAACAAAATTAGAGATAAGGGCAAAATAGTTCCTGCCGGGTATTGAGGGGATGGAGGGAAGGGGGAGGGGGTGGAGTGGGTGGTAAGGGAGGTGGTGGGGGCAGGGGGTAGAAATGACCCAGTGTTGTATGCACATATGAATAATAAAACAATAAAAAAATTTTTGAACAGAGTCCTTAGGTGTGAGCTTAGAGGAAAAAATAAATGCAAAACGAAATCTGGTACAAGAATCAGGAAGAATTTTGAGCTTTCAGATCTACTCAGACCCAATCTGTTGCATGTAATTTATATTATAAAACTTAATACTATTATTGATGTCCATTTTTTAAATTTATGTGTTTTGAGCATACGCATTTTGCAGATGAGTAGTTATTTTGTGGCTATTAGTTAAAGAATGATGAACAATTTAGCATGCATTATAATTTTGTATCTCATTTTATTAATTTTTTTATGAACAATGTTATAATTTACCATAAATTTAGTGGTGTAAATAATATATATTTATTATTTCACAATGCTGAAGGTCAGGAGTTCAAAAATCAAAGTCTTGGTCAGCTAGACATGAATCAGTTTGGGTTGTAATACATTTGTGCATGGAAGCAATACTAGGAATCTCTCTGCATACCTATCCTTATCTCAACTAGCAAAAACACTTTGTCTCTCTTATTATTGCTTATGTCTACTCTTCAAGAAAATTGTAGAAAAGCGCAGAACAGGTTCTGCCTGGAAGTGAGGAGGGTGGGGGTTAGAGGGAGGAGGTGAGGGGCAGGGGGAGAAATGGACCAAACAATCTATGCACATATGAATAAATGAACAAAGAAAAAAAATCAAAGTGTTGGAAGAGAGGCTTTCTTTCAGGAGGATTTAGAGAACAATCTGTTTTCTTGTCTTTTCTATCTTATAATACATATTTGTATTCCTTCGCTTTTGGTACCATTCTCTCCACGTACACAATAAGCCACATAGCATCTGTGTGACTCTCTATCTCCCTGCTACTCCTCTCTCTCCTACTTCTGTCCATCTGTCTGTCTTTTATTGATGTTAAGTCTTCTGTCTTCTTCTCTTCTAATGACCTTAGCCCTCAGTAGGATAGTCCAAGATAATCTAATTAAATCACATCTCTAGAAAATGTTTTGACATGTGAACAAATTATGATAGGCATAAAGATGTGGTTATCTTTTGATGGGGGATTACTAAACCTTCCACATTCATGTAAAGGGGTTCAATAGTGGCTGAGAAGGCCCTGTAAAAGCCAGATACATTAAAAATGAAAATATTTTGTCAGTAGGAAAGGCCTCGTCGTTGCTCTCAAATCCTGGGATTGAAAACTCCTAATCTCTCACTGGAATTTGTCATTTCTCCATGAGTATTATCTCTCTGATACAGATGATTTCATAAACAGTGGTTTATATGTCATTAGGCCCAATTTTCAGGGCATTTTTGCATAGCAACCTAGATCTATTACAGGTCCCTTGTCAAAAGAAAATGGATCAGAATAGCATGGAGAAATGATGTAAGATTGCCCTCAAAATCTAAAAAGACCCACTATGTGTTATGTTTGTATATCAACAGTAATTGTTGTGACATGTTACATGCTGTCTTTCTTTGTACAATAGCAAACATAACTGAAGTAATAGAGCAGGTGCCTAGCAAACATGTCCCAGACATGTTTATGAATTTTATACAACCCTGCATGTTAAGAGAGTTAGTTGTTACTTTTTAATATATCTGTTGTTTTGCTAAGGTACTAGGATGCTAGATATTCATTTTGAAATGTTCCTGCAATCAGGAATAGAATGCACCAGTGTTGCATTCTGTATATCAAGACAATGTTTGTGCCCAATCCAGAGGCTATTATGACAGAGACCTAGAGAGGTAATATAGTCCTAAAATAAAATGGCAAACATACACTCATATTTATCAAGTGACAGCAAACTGATAATGTTTTCCTTTGCCAGCAGAGATTGGAAAAATGCATTGCTATTTCAATAGCTGTGTACCAGGTGTCAGGGCCTGTGTTAATTTTCTCCAGGGGAGATACCATATCTGGGAATGCAGCTGTGATTGGAATCACAACCAATTAGGTTGGTAATAATCAACTGTCATTTTTCTTGACACATCTGGCTTTACACTGTCCAAATAGGCATGCTAGATGGGGATGTAGTAGGAATTAGCTCTCTTTCATATCTCAAGTCATTGATGGTGACACTAATCATTGTAATTCCTCTGGGAATGTGATATTTTGTTTTGTTCTCTTTCCTACAAGGCAGGGTCAAGCAGGTACCTTCTATTTAGACTTTCCTACCATAACATTTCTACCTCCATGGATAATCACCATGAGATATCTCAGATATCTGTATTCTCAGTAAAATTTGAATTGAGAAAAAATAACCATGTAACAGGTCTGAGGTTACAATGGAAGTAAACGGAACCAAGATCCCATTTACAATTGACCTCCATAAGTTCCTCACCCCATCATTAGTTCCCAAAAATAATTCAGATCCATGATATAATAAAAGAATCCCTACAGATTTTGTCTCTCCTTTCACCTGAGAAGGTGTAAAAGAACATGAAAAAGACACACACACACACACACACACGCACACATACACACTTGTGTGTATTTGTGCCATATTACAAAGTTCTTCTTAAGTGGATTCTGCTTTTCACTCAGTCAAGATGTTCTAGTTCTATACACTGTTTTCATTTTTAAATGGGTAAAGCTAAGTGTGATATGCACCTAAATCCCAACAATTGGGGTCTGAAGTAGGAGGATGGTGAATTCAAGTCAGCATGAACTACATTAACACAAGGAACACAGAGAAAACGAAACCCAAGGGAGGATCAAGAAACACACATGCTCAATAAAAAATTGAAAAGTGCTTATTCTCTCTATGATCAAGGAAATAAAATGTAAAACTATAAGGCACCATGTGTCCACTGATAAATCATTGAAAGTGTTCAGATGGGAAAGCTGTAAGAGAATGTACTTCATTAAGTTCATATTTCCAACAATATGAAGATAAAAGTCTTTCCCTCAAGAAACTTGCAGTCTTGGCAGAAGATTCCAAGAAGACATACAGTACTTCAAGGAGATGTGGATACAGGAGATGAAAGACAAGTCTGGTAAGAAGAATAGGGTGCATCATGAGTAGGTAGAGGTTGTCAAGAAAGATTGTACATTTCAAGATGTATTGTTGAAACTGAGGACAAAGAGAGGGTGACAACACTCCAAGCAGAAGGAAAAGCAATACTGTGGATGTTGACATCACTTTTGCTACCTGTGCATCTACAAAACCCCTTATCAGAAAAAAGTAAAAAATATAATCAAGCTCCCAGGTCCAACATTACCTCTGCAAATGGCTCAATCTTGTTATAATAAGCCCCAAATCAATCCCACTTAGTATTCCACAACCAAGGTAACAAAGGTAACAACACCTCAAAGCTGAAAGTGAATCCTTCCTGACCCAAGGAACACAGCTTGCACTCCAAACCTAGACTGTTTCCCCAGCAATGCCGCAGGTTTTCTCTCCCAAGGCATTGAAAAATTGGACATGGAAGATTTATTGCTTGCCTTTATTTCATATTAAGGATTCTGCTAAGTTTCTTGAGCTTGCTTTTTTCTTGTTTCATGGTCCTGCTATGATTTTTTTCCCTCTGATGAATGTACACGTGAAAGAAAATTGTGTAGAGGTTATGGCTGTCTATACTCCTTGAAAATTTAATGGATATTTCATCTTTCTGCAGTCTATTCCTCAACTTCTGACTCACCAGCACCTTCTTTTCCTCTAATCCAATTTTGTACCCTGTGTCTCCATCTAGCACCACCAAAAACCAAGAGCTACAACAAAACTCTTCTGCTTAGTCACTAACTTCTACTCACACTTTACTAAATTCTCAGTTAATACCTTACAATATGTAACCTACCACTTTGACCAAGGAATACACCAAGATATAAATTCGTTCATGTATGTAACTCCACCAGGATACTGTTAAGATTCCAAAAGGATTCAGAAATGTTTTCTTGGTAAATGGTGCATAAGTGGGAAACTGAATGAAAGACGGCCTGGAAATAATCCACAGTGGACTTGCTTTCCTCTGTTTTACTCTTATATTCATGTCTTCTACTCTGTTTAGGACAGTTTATGCCTTACTTTCCGGATCTCCCTTGTACTATGCAGGCCCTCAAATGCTCTAAATAATTAAGCTGAAATAGATACCAAGAAATCAAGTGATCAATTGTAATATGTTATGTATATTTACTTGTTTGTTTCAATGTATTCTTAAAGCGGTTTTGAAACCTTCACTAGAGTGCAATCAGCATGCCTATGTATTATGTGGTAGAGGCAAGGCAAATTGGGATGGGCCCCACAAAGAATGAAATCAATCTCAGGCCTTTCTTCCTAGCTTGAGTTAGTAATTGAGATAGACAGAATTCATGGGAGTAGATAAACTTCCCCATCACTGTTGACAGAACCTGTGAGTGTAATTCAGGACAATGATTCAATTAAGTGATTTGATGACTAATCATTTAACCTTTTCTTAATCAAATGGAAGTGTTGTGGGTTTGCCTGGCCTATTCAGATGACTTCTTAGGAGAAAAAGAATGGTTCCATAGTTTTTTTTCCTCATTTATGAGAGGGAAACAAATGGACATTCTATGACTACACATGGAAGTTTACACATAAGGTCTCTGTCTAAATGACATCAGTGAACAGCCTAGAAAAGTTTGGAAGATGAGTAAAGCCTCAGATGAAATGAAAGTCCCAGTTCATGCCTTGAAATTAGCCTTGAATGAGCAGAAAAACCTGCTAAATAATGCCTGAAAATAATAAGAAAATAAATACGCAATAACTTTCAGTGACTAAATATATTGTAAATTATTATATATCACAATGAAATCCATGAAAAATTAATATATATTAATAAAAAGAATAAAAATATTGGTTGTGTTCCTTTTTTGAGATAATCTTTTTTTCAATTCTTTATGTAAACTTTTCTACTTTCTGTCTCATTTATTTTTATCTTTATTATTATTTATTTATTCATAACAGCAATAATTATTGGGCATTTGCTATGGGCCAGATAATGTTTAAGACTTGATGAGCAAACAAAAATATCCCAGTCAGATGAGGTTAACTTCTTAAAGTATGATTCATAGAAAAGAATCATTAAAACCTAAATAATTTGAATGTGGATAAAAGGCATAGAGAAATTAAGAAATTGAATAAGTTATGATGATAATTCAATTTTAGAGATGAGTTGCAGTAAGAGAAGGGCTGTTTAATGTCTTATATTTTGCTAGGCAATTTCCTACATTGTACAGTGAAAATAGTAAACAGTACATCATGCTTGCTCACAAAATGCTTATCATTTAGCAAAGCTGACATACGAAGTAATCAGGCCATATTTTAATGAGGATTGTGAGGAGTTACAGCATTCAGCAAAATGCAGAGTATTATGAAAACATATAGAAATACCAGATGTTGCCTCTGAAATACCCTGTCATGTATATAAACTGTATTTCAATTGATAATTTTCAAATATTTGACAGGTAATTTAAGCAAATATTTTTAAATACCCTTAGGCACTTCTAAAGTTACATGATTTAAATTCAAATCACCTATAGAAAATTCTCACAAAATTTTGAATGAGATTTCAACCATAAAAGAAAAAATCTGTAGATCCCTGTGATATCCCATAAATTCTTTTAACTTTTTAAAATTTTAAACATATACATTTTAATTATGTAGAAGAAATAATTCTGATCTATGGAAAATAAATAAAATCTTACAACTGAGTATAAAACATGCAATGTTATATAAATGACTGCCAATAATTTTACTTAGTACATGTATACATATATAGATTTTATCCAACCTATTTTTTATTGTTTATACATTTATTCATATGTGTATGCATTATTTGGGCCACCATTCTCTCCCACCCCCTCCATCCTCTTCCCCCTCCCCATATCCCCTCACTTCCAGGCAGAATCTGTTCTGCCTTCTTCTCCAATTTTGTTGGAGGGAAAGCATATGAAATAATAAGAAAAGCATAGTATTTTTGCTAATTTGAGGTAAAGATAGCTATACAGAGAGATTCCTAGAATTGCATCTATGCACATGTGTATTACAACCTGAATTGGTTCATCTCTACCAGATCCCATAAATTCTTGGGAACACATTTTTCCTTGTAGAATTCCATATAAAGTCATAGCTATAAAGATTTTTGATATATGGAGACAGTCCAGTCCTAAATTTTGCTACTTTTTCACAGTGGAAGATACCTAAAAAAATCTCTATGTTCAGAGTAAGTAAGAGACAAAGGTAACATGAGATACCACAAATTTGACAAAACTTACATTTCCTACTTGAGGGGCTCAACTTGAGGTTGGAAAGCATGGTGGAAGGGATAGCAAAGATCTAGTCTTTCTGTAGTAAGTAGTCACTGCAGGAAGGACAGCATCCTTCTTAGAAAGGAAACTGCATATAGGATGGGGATTTACAGAGAGCACAAGTGTTGGTGTAAGATAACACAGTCAATATTTCTAGAGTGACCTAAAGATTACAAATTTTAGGAAGTTTTAGCAAAATAAAGGACACAAACAGAAGTTAAGTTGGAATCAAGGATTGAGTTGCCTGCTGAAACTACTCTTGAATGGAAGGAGAAGGGAGAATGATGGAGGGGGTGAATTTAGGTATGATATAATTGAAATATTGTTAAGAACTTTTGTAAATGCCACAATGTACCTTACCCAGCACAACAATATAAGCTCTCTTGCTCCTGGTAGGGCTCTAAGTGTCAAAGAAAATGTTCTAAGTGCTTTCAGGAAATATCAACACTATAAGGTAGTAATCTCTATAGTCACCACACAGAAGGTACCCATCAAATGACAAAACATGACAGCTTTTTTTTCTACCCCTAATCCTTCCTGAGGAATCTTATTTGAATAAGAATAACAGGAGCAGAGTATGATTCCCTTAAAGAGAAAGGCATGAAGGTAATGACGAGGTAAGGAAAAATTACACAGGGTAAGTTCAATTTTGCCCTCTACACATTGAGGAATTTTCTTATCGATCTTAAACAAACAAAAATATTTCTTTTTCATTTATAAAATTGGAGAACATGGGGTGGAACAGATCCTGCCTAGAGGTGGGGGAGGGTTGGTTGGTATGGGTGGGAGGGAAGTAGAAGGTGGGGAAAGGGAGCAGAAGGTGAGTACAGAGCAAATACTGTGAATACATGTATGTAAACTGAAAAAACGTATGAAACTATTCTAGGAATGGTGGTGGTGTTGGGGGGTGTGGATCAAGGAGAATGATGGATGGGGTGAATTCAAGTTTGATGTAAAAACACCTGTAAATGCCACAATGTACCCCCACCCAGCACAACAATAAAAAAGAAAAAAGAGCACTTCCTACCAAAACCCGAAGGAATATTTTCAACCTCACAGTTTAGCAGTAAATGAATTTTCAAGTTGGGTGAGTGGTAATCAAGAAATTTGTTCTTTATACATTCTGTAGCAAATTGTGACTATGTTAAAGGTTCTATTGTGTTTGTTTAACAAATTGTCTTGTTTACACTTTCTGAAATTCTTTCTGTATCTTCTAAAAATATCTGAAATGTTCCCTGACTCCAAAAGAAAAGAGAAAATTACTGGCCTGTTGAAAGCACAAGCAGAACACTGAATTAAATTGCTTTTCCAAGGGGCAACACAAAGTAATTATGTACTAAAGGGTTAAGATGTAGAAGAAATTTAGTAGGATATACTAGTTAAATGTTGCCCTCTAAACCTAAACTATTGGGGGATTAAGATGAAAGTAAGCCACTCATTATCAATAATTGGTCACTTTTTAGAGAATAAATGAATGTTTTTCTAAGCTATTATTTCAGAACAACTGTTAAATTTTGTTTCCCTGTTAAAAAAAATCTGCCAGAGATTCTCAGTAGAAACAGTTTAACTCTTTCCTCTCTTCAAATAATTTCCATGACAAATCTTTGAATGCAGTTTCAACCTGTTGTTTCTTTTTTTAAAAAATTGGAATTGAATATTTACATATATGCATTTTGATTGACCAGTTAACTTGGTCATATCCTAAGTTGATCTTTATAATTTAATTATCACATTCATCGGTGAGTCTCTAATAAGTTGAATGTTTCTACTGCAAAAAGATCAAAAACTATCTTTCCATTTATATTAGTTCTTATTAGCAAAATACAATTAATTTACATTCCATCTCCCTTTTACAGGTATTTCTAATTTTCTAATCTTTCATCTCAAGGATAGTCCTCAGTATAGCAAAGTGAAAAATTGGTTGTATTGCTGGAATGAAAAGGGAAACAAAGTAATGCAGACCATTTTTACAGGAAGCAGAGTTTATTACACTAGTGGACCCAGGGGAGATAACTTCTTAAAGCCCTGAATCCTGATCAGTGTCAAGAGCTGCATGAAATACTCTCTGGGTGAGTTATGAAACCAGGGGTTTTTTGCAGTATATGGGTGACAGGTGGTCAAACAAACGAGTAGGTTACTGAAAAACAAGTTGGTTACTGAGTTTGCCCCCCACTGTTGTATACTATGCAGTCGCAGTTGCAGGAAACATTGCAGAGCTAGCTGGAGGCTTGCAATATTGCAGAGCTAGCAGAAAGCTGCTTGTAGACTCAGAGTGGGGAAACCAAGGTAAACTCCAGACACACAGTAAATCCCAGGAAAAAGACCAAGTTGGCTTTGTCGGAGACAAGGCTCCCTTTGTGAGCCATTCTGTCTTGACCTTGCCCACGGTTGTTTGTCCCAACTTCTCCACCTCCAGCACAAGATGGCGCCGTCCCTGCTTCTCTTCCGGGAGTTTACCTTGCCGCCGGCGCAAACGTGCACCCTATCAGAAGTCCTATAGCAGAACCAGCCAACCAGCCTGCACCTCGTCGTACCCCTCACTCCCTCAGCACATAAATACCCCTGTGTGAACAATAAAATTTTGCAGCTTGATCAGAACCCTTGTCTTGCTGTCTCCTTCGTGTCTCTTGTCCCTTCATTCTTCCCCTTCTAGGTTCACTACCCACGCTGATGTGTCCTGCAGGACGGGACATGGCTTCAACAGTCTTAATGATTTTGACTACTTGATTTTGCTGCACAGTAGTTGGTCACAGCTGTTTGCCTATAGTTTTTCAGTGATGGGTCTCAATTTGTAACTGTAATCACTACATCCTTTTGGATGTGGTGTTAAAGGCACTTGCTTTTAAAACCTTCAGCTGTGGAATTTGTATATTTTTTGCTTCCTTGTGTGACTGTATATTATTGACCACCTACTAGTAGTAATGTGAAAATGTATGTCCATCAAGTGACATGCTGTTCTCTTGCATGCCATGCAATGACTGTGGAAAATCAGGATATTATTGAGTACTTATTAGCCTAGACTTCACCCTTAACTTCAAGTTTTCTATTGGTTGAACTCTAGTGTATGTCCTGGGGATAGAGGGACCCAGCACTTTCCTAACCCTTCTGGGTTCCTTTGAAATACTACAATCATATTTGTTTTAATCCCAAAATATGTTCTCCATACTTTTGCATCTACTCTTTTTTTCTGGTCTGGTGAAAATGTCCTTTGTATTATACTCTCTGTCTCCCCTTTTTCTGCTGTATATCTTTTTTGTGCCACTTAAGTAATGAATGTACTCAAGTTTCATTGTGAAAAGACTAAGAAGAAAAAAAGTTCTACTAATTATAGATTTTTAAAACACATCTAAGTCTACCATTTCACAAAATTTTTTTCAGATAAAATTAAAATCTCAGTTTAAAATGACCTCTTCTCAAGATTCTTAGGCCTTATTAACTCATTCCTCTTATTGCATTAGTTTGCAGTGCCCTGTTCCTGCATTTAATGGAAAGGGCTCAAAATGGAGCTACAAACACACAAAAGAGAAAAAAAAACATGACTGTCATTATAATAATGTATTGGATTCTCTGAGAGTAATAGTTATTACCCAGGGACTTCTCTAAAATTCAATTTGCTTCTTGAATCACTTATCTTAATCATAATGATTCAAATAATTCTCAGATATTACCTGAGCACACTCACTAATTTAGACATTATAAAAACAATACAGGAATTTGTTGAGAATGAAAATTCAGATTAGGGAATAAATGGCCTGTAATTTACTTATGACTAAAAAAGACCCAAATTAATAAATGTGGAATTACAATATTTTTGTGTTTGATTATTTTATTAACTTATTCTCCTTATTCATTGGGTTGCAGTATTGACTCATGGAACTCTTTGAGTTCAAAGGCAATATTAATTCATATTAGATACTTATTTATATTAACAATTTTGATAAGCGTTATCTAGCATGTAAGTCTGTCCCCATTTAGATAGAGTTCATGTTCTGAATGAAAAGGCATTCAATTCCTAATTTTCTATAGTAAAAGTATTCATTGAGCCACTCCAGCAGCTCTTTTCTTTTTTCTTTTTTTTTTTTTTTTTGTGAAGGGTTTTATCAAGATAGGGTCCAAGAACCATTTGTCCAGGCTGGCTTTGAACCACAATCCTCCTGATTTCTGCTTCCTGAGTAACTAGGATTATACCTGTGAGCCACCTGTGCCCAACATTATCCAGTATAAAATTCTGTGAATTACTTGTTGAACAAAAGGAGATCTACTTACTTCAATCAATCTGAAAATAACCAAGCACAGCTGTTAATTACTGGAAAAGTTCTATGTCTGCCTTGCCTGCACAGTTGAGAAAAAAAAAAAAAAGAAACTTACACTGACTTACTTTGCCTCTCCAGAGAAAATGACTTTCCTTTTCCTTAACATTTTTGAGGAAATGTAGACTTCATTGAAGATGACTATGGCCTGATTTTTAACAGAAATCTTGTCGTCAGCCACCTTTTGAGACACCATGATTGCAGTAGAGTAATATTTAAACTCCTTATGGCTCCAGAAACTCAAGTTAGACTATTCAGGTTATCTGCCCACATTCTGGCATTAAGTATCTATTCTATTTTGATAAATATGTAATATTTGACACGTTATCAGTTTTATATGTTTGTCTAAAGAATGATGTTAGTTTAAATGACAATGACACTAAATAAGAAATTTAGTCTTTCTAAAACCAAATATTTATTACATACTAGATATATAAATTTGTTTTTTTATTTTAATAATTGGATTCATATAAAATGCTTCTTGTGAATTTGGACTTCTTTATTTTTATTAATCATGCAAAATAATAGAGTCATTGTGACTTTTTTGTATAAAGAAATATTATTTAATTGAAAATCAGGAAAAAGAAGGCTCAATAATTCTTTTGAAAATTAATGCTTTGAGAATTCTTTTTCAGGGTATTTTTAAATTAGCATATACCATTGTACACAAGAATTTGATTATGATATTTACATGCATGTATATGTTGTACTTTGATTATATGCGTCCCCCATCACCCTGTCTTGCCTCTGTCCCTCCTTCCACTAGTCCTCTCCCTAAATAATACTTTTTCTGCTTTCATGTCATTTAAAAAAATTGATATTTCACATATGAGGGCAAACATGTAGTATAGTAATGCTGCCTTATTTGTGGATTTATTACACAAAGTTCTGGCCAAGGAAAGTCAAAAATAAAAATTATCAAAGAATTCTAAAACCAAAAATTTAAAATCCCCATGTATACATTACACAGCTCAGTTGATAAGAAGAATTTCTCAGTCATGTGTTATAATCAGTTGTGTTTAAATCATTGCATGAACTACTGAGTCTTTCCCTGCCCTTTGACAGCAAAATGGTGCCCCAAAAGCAGGTTAAAATGATGATAAACTTCCCAAGCCAAAAGGTTAAAAATATACTTACTTTGGGTAATAAAGTAACAACGTTAGATTTTTTGAAAGACTATGTCTTTAGTGGAAGTTGGGTGGCATTATCAGGAAAAAAAGAATCAAGCATCTGCTTTCTCAGCATTCTCAGGTTTTCCTCAGTGGTCCTTTCATCCATCTACCCATGGATACTAAGGTTCCATTATATATTTTTTTCTGATTCCGGTTTATTTCACTTAACATGGTGGCCTCTATGTCCACCCATTTTCAGGCAAATGACATAATTTCATTCTTCTTTATGGCTGAATAAATATTACATTGTGTATATATACATATATCACATTTTCTTTTTTCTTTATTTTTGAATTTTATTAGCATATAATAGTTGTACAGGGAGATACATGGTGATAATTACATATATGCTTGCAGTATATTTTAGATTAACCCTCTGCATCATTCTCCTTTATCATTCCCTCTCCCCTTTGGTAGAACAGTTTCAACAGGTTTCATTCTTCTATTTCCATACATGAATACAAAATCACTCTACTGTATTTAACCTCATTCACCCTTCCTTATGCTCAACCCCCTCCTACTGATACTCATCTTCAGAAAAGACCTATTTTACCCTTATGTCCTTCATTTTTTAAGTGTATATTGACAGTCCAAGGGTGTTTCACCTTGGTATTTTAAGCCTGCACAAATATCATGATTTAATCAAATTGAATTCCATTACTTACTCTTTCTCTGTTATCATGCTCTCCTAATATTCAATAGCTCATGGTACAGTTTGTTAAGTTATTTTCATATATAGATGAGTTGTTTTAATATTTTTAATTCTTTAAATTTTCTTTCCCTCTCCTACCTCCTTTAGTCCTCTCAGACACACTGAAACAATCTTGTTCTCTCTCTTCATTATATTTATGTATATATGTGCATATATGTGAACATATATGTATTTATATGTACATTTAATTTATAAGTCTAACTTCCACATATGAGGGAAAACATACAACCTTTTACTTTTTGACCCTGGCTCACTTCGTTTAACATGATAGTCTCAAGTTCCATACATTTACTTGCAAACAACATGATTTCATACTTCTTTATGTATAAATAAAGCTCCATTTTGTATATGTATCTTAGTGTCACTGGTGGACACCTAGCTGATTCCATTACTTTGTTATTATGAATAGTGCTACAATAAACATAAGTATGCAGGTATGTCAATTGTATACTGACCTTGATTCCTTTGGAATATATCCAGCAATGATATAGCAAGGTCATATGGTGATTGCATTTTTAGTTTATGAAGCAACTCCATACTGATTTCTATAGTAACTGAACTAACTGATTTACATCTGCTCCTTTGGTACAAAGTTTCCCTCTTGTCTACATCCCCACCAGCAGCATTGGTTGGTTGTTTTGTGATGTTAGTTAGCAAATCTGTATTTTAAGTCAGAAACAACAGCTACCTTTGCCAGCAGAATTTGATGAGCTTATATCTTAAAATCATTTTTTAAATTTTCATAATTCTAAAATTTTTCCCTGATTACAATAACTTAAATGTTTTCCAAATGAGATAAAATATGGGAGATGTAAAACATCTCACCAATGAGTTATAACTGTAATGCTTATATATGCACACACATCAACTTCAAAAAGTAAACTTCAATGCTGTCACATGTAGAAGTTCACATTTGGAAGTGTCTGGAGTAATTATTTAAATTAATAACTGCGTTCAAAGTTTTCCGTGCTTGTCCTTTGTGCACATAAATAGTCCCAACTCACCATTTTAAGTAATTAATTAATGTTAATATGTTTATTTTTAATAAAGGGAAAGGATTACCTAGGACGTCTAAGAAGTATCATAAAGCTAGTGTCAGCCAATGACAGCTCACTATTAACACCCCGTCTTGAAAATTATCCACTCAGTTTATATTTGCCTAGAACAGCCACCTTATAATGTGATTCTCACATTTGAGAGTATATTGAAAGGAATCCAAATTATTGTACCTATAGTAATTCTTAGAATTGAAGAAATTGTATTGGAAGTTCACTGATGGTATGAATTTCCTTAAAGATCAATATACTTATTAAGGCTATTTCAAACTTTGCCATGTCTATATCTATTTATACAAGTCTGTTTCATGTAATTTCTTATTATAGGATTACTTTAAGTCAAAATTTTAAAACCAATTTACTTTATGCGTGATACCACACTCAATAATTCAAAATGTGTTATCTATTTTCTAAATTATATTTCTCTATTATGTAGCAGTTTTGGACTTATCTTGTAATGATAGGAATTCTGCAGCAAAATGATCCTTGTATAAAATAGAACAGCAAAGCATTTTAGGGAATGAAAGAATTTCTATAAATCCAATATAAAAACTTTACTGTTTTAGATCATTTTGCCCATATTAACATCTGCTCCTGTTTGGGGAGATTTTCCTCTTGGCAAGGAGGCCCATACCCATCCAGTGGCTTTCTACCAGTCGCGGAATGTGAGGAAAACCACTAAAATAGCTCATCACTCTGCACCTGTTCAGGCTAAACAGCCCAAATATAAAAAGCAGAGTCAAAGGACAATAATGCAGACAAGGTGCAATAATTCTGAAAAACAGGAATAATATTATGTGAACCTAGTTGTCAAAATTCATGAGTAACCGATATAATCTGATTTAAAAATAAAAATTTATAAGTGTAGTGTTTAAATCTCTGGAATCATAGTACTGTGAGAATTTTCTGAAGTGAACTTTAATTATAACTACTTGTTAACTCAAGTTAAATGTTTCATATACTGTTTTTTCTACATACTAAATAAGTCATCTTCTGACAGGCCACTTTACACATGTAGAAATTGCTAGTTGCTTGCAATAAATTGATAGCTTTTCACAGATTATTTCATTGTAGATATCTAATCAATTTTGTTGTTAACCTTAATACCGGGATCTGCTGGAATCAAGGAAAAAATTTGAGTCAAAGCCCACAAGTTCCAAGACACTCTTATTTATTGATACATCTGTCTTAGAAGATTGCACATAAAAGGCTGAGTGGGCTCAAAGTATGAGAATGAAGTTTTATTTTTATAAATGTGCAGAGATTTCCACAACACATGGCACTTTCAAAGGTTGCTTCTGTTCTCTAAAATCCCACACCACTACACTTACTCAGAGAGTATGTGGGACTGGTGTTTTATCCATCTTCTTTTGAAAATATTTTTTTATTTGAAAAAGCACAGAGACTTGGAAGAAAACAATCACTCTATTTCAGAAGGAATTTTGTTTCTACAACCATATTTAAACTACTAACATTTGATAATAATGCAGTGATTAACAAGTAATAAAATGTGTTATGATATTCACAAACTAAGCCAAAATATTAACCATTCATTTATTTTTTCCACTTTCTAAGAATGCTTAGAATGTCTCTCACTGTATTCAAGTAGAAAACTGCAATAAATACAAGGAGAAACTATGTATAGCTGTCGTACATCACTAATTCCCAGCACAAAGTGCTGCTTCTGATATACTGCTGGTTCTAATCTACATTTGTAGTTGGTTTGGGGTTTTTGTTTTTTGCATTTATTATTGAATAAATGAATTTGTGGATCCCAGAAATTGCTTACACTTTAAAGAATGTATGATATTATGATAAACATAACAAAATTATTGTGTAAATATTATATTAGCCTTAAATATAATGGAATTTGTTTTGGCAAATTCAAAATTTCCAAATACATTTCATATATTATTGAATGGGGGAGTTGGCTTAATATATATACATGAAAGATTCTATATTTCTGGTGAATTTTCTATGTCCTAATTCTCTAGCATTTACTCATATACTGCCACAAGGTAATGCATACTTGGGCAATTTTTGTGCAAATCTAGAACTGAACTAATAATTATTTGCAACTTGACTAAAATTCTTCCATAGAAAAAGAGGGATCAGTCTGAATTATAGAGCTTTCTTAGTACTTTGATATGTGCTTAGTTACAAAAACATCTATTAATATAGTCCACTATTTAAAAAATTTTTTTCACATGACTTACTGTATTTTTTAAATTATGTATGAAATATGCAGTACAGGAATTAAGTACAACTGAAATAAAAATAGAAAACTGAGAAACCAAGATTCAGAATTTTTAATCAGTCTCCCCTAAATAAAATATTAAAACAGTGCTCTTATAATTTCTTTCTCAGTTTTGAATAATTGTAACGCCTCCCAATGGTAGCGAGTTGTTATACCTGTATAAGTGGAGAACTATGAAAATTGTGGTTTGTGTTCCATAAAATCATAAACATTCTCAGAGTCCCTATTTCATTTTTACTTGTACTAATAATAGCGCATACTTAGTCATCATCATCTTCATTTGCAGGTGAATAGATGAAGAAATGGTGCTTCCATATGCCTTTGTTACTTTCTGCAGCTTTTGCTCTATGATCTGGTGCCTTTGAAAACATCCAGCTATTTTGGGGCACTCTTACAGTTTACTCCTCTTTGGGAGTAAACTGTATGATCTAAATATTATTACATATCTTGTTAGCATGATTTTCTCACTGAAAAAAAATTATAAAATAATGCTAGAGTCAAATTTTCTCTAAAAATGTACCATCTACTTAAAATGGAAGACTCAATTTATCTATTATATATATTGTTTCACACAAAATGTAATAGATTTTGATTTTGGAGGCAGATATTTGCAACAGAACGTGTTCACATTTATTAATGTGTTCATTCTTTGTACAGTGGGATTATTATAGAATTATCTTCTTAAGTAAACTGAGGGTCCTAATTTTCATAAGACATCACCAATATATTTTGTGATTTTATTATACAGCAGAAAGAGCATGCAATATGTGAATAGCTTTTGTGTTTGGGTGTCTGAACAGTTTTACGAAGTGTTCTTAAGGAATTTTTGTGATTTTTTTTTGGAAGAAAATTAAGTGGAATTATTGGTTCGTGAAGTTAAAATGCATGTTGGTAAAAAATATGTAATCTGTCACAAATTATATACATTAATACAATTTGTTCTGTATCTTATTGTTTTGATGGATGTTATATTTACTAATAAAATTTATAACACAAAGATCCAAGTGACATCTTTTGTAGGAAAAAGGAATATTTTCCACAACTGTGTCATTGATCACCAAATGGGATAGTAAAGAATAGGAGATATTTGTCAAAAATATCCAGAAAATATGAAAATAATCACCAAACATATTGGTACACATAGCCAGAAATGGAACAGAAGTTGTTAAAGACGGTAAGTGTAAGAAAACCAAGTTCAGAAAATCAGTTAGGTGAATCCCTTCATTAGTATGCCCAAGGAAATTCTAAGAATTCCAAAAATAATTGATTGACAATCAGGGAAGTAGATACTACAATAAGCTACCATGTGCAAAACGTAGTATTTGAAAATGTTGAAATAAGTGAGTATTAAATCAACCTGAATTCACTATTCAATTTTACTATTTGTTAGTGCACACATTTAAATGAGTTTTTTTTCTTCTAAAACATTATTGGTAGGGGAAATAGAAAATGACAGCATATATTTAGATCAAAGATGGTCTTGTTGCTTCCATTACACATAAAAAAACTCAAATTGAGTTTTCAAAAATAAATTTAAAATATAACTTTAAACATTTAAAGGGAGAAGTAACTTTAATCATATTTAGGTACAAAATTTCTCAAGGCAGTTATGTTTGCTTCCTTTTTTGAAAATTTCTTTTTTTTGACAGGTAGGTTTAATCTTTTGTTTTTACTTTGTTAGAGTGTATGTGTTTGCTACACAATGCATACAATTCTGCATTAGTTAGGAAATGTGTTCATCTATGAGTAGCAGAGACCTGAGCAGTGACTTGACTAAGAGATACTTGTTTCTTTCTCATCTAATAAGTGAAATCTTTGTTGCTCTGACTTTGAACATCAGTCTGAGACTGGTGTTCTTTGACATAAGAATGTCTTGTGTGAATTTTAGCCCTTAAAAATACCATATCGGTCTCTCCAAAAGATAATTACTGTCTTCCCAGAAAATGTTCTAAATTTTCTATGATTGGTTAGTTCAGCTCAAAAACCTCCAGAATAATGCATTGCTCACAGGTAAAAGCATGACTGTGATTAGCTTAGGCTAGTTGTAGTGATTCACACTTGGAGCTAGGAATGAGGTAGCTTTCCTGGAAGGAGATGTTTAGTTCAGGACAGGGAAGACACCATAAGACAATGAAAAATCCATTACTGTTAAAAGGGCAATCATCAATTATCCATTATATTATCCCATTAGGTTGTCTAAAAGTTAAATGAGATATTGCTCATATAGTCACTTCTACAATTTATTCTCTCAAACATTTATTTTATTAGTACCAATGATGACAAATTTTTGTATGTGAATTTATAACACAGAAATTCATTTTAGCCACTTGGACCTATAGTAGACATGTTGATAAATAGACTTCTGCTATCTAATTCTAGTCCTTTTCCTATTTTAACATAAAAACATGAAAAAGTGTTATTACTATGTAAGGTATATGTCAGAAAAACATATTATAAAAAGTTCATCTACTCAGAAAGACTACATGAAGGAAAAAACAAATTGATCTACAATTATTCCAAATGTCTTTCTGCAAAAGTATATAGAAGAGGCTAAACACTATGTTACTCCTTTTCTAAAGTGAGTGAGTGTGGAAATCTTCAGGAAGTTATGTAATCATGGATGAGATATGGCAGTGCCCTGGTATTGGATGACATTCCTAAAAAGGATCCCACATTGTACCACGACCACAGAAAGAGGATAAACCAAAAATAGTTCTGATTAACTGTTACCTGTGACACCACAGGTAAAGAATTCTGCATCATGAGGGAAATAGTTCTTCAGCAAATGTCCCTAGAAAGTATTCCTTCCTTAATCCACTTAGCTAGTTCTCTCAGTTGAAAAATAAAACTGTACTAAATTTGAAAATTTTCTATATAGCTTACTGTGTCCTGAAAAATTTTTAAAACAAACAAATTACTGGCAAAAGTCATCTAAATTTAAAAACTAGTCAGGCAAAGAATTCTCTGGAATAAATGAGTAAACAAATGAAATAATAAAATGTGAGAAATACAATTTAAAAAATCTCTGAGAAAGTAGATTTATTAAATTGTGGAAAAACATTAGAATGTTTTAGAGTTTTGTAATTTTATCAAAAGTTTACAAGAACTACTTACACAAAGAAAAATATTTTAAATCAATTAGAGTTGGAAAGTATGACTGGTATATAAAACACATGCAAAAAATGGAGTCCTTCCCCACTCCTGCTACATTTTATATGTCTGCCTATGAAAACACCCTACCTCCAAGATCTCAGGACCATAAATTCTTTCAGGGGCATGGAAAGAGACAAGAGAGAGAAGTGGCTATTTCCTGCTGACAAGGTAATGGGTATACTCAAGTCTTGCTCTGTCAAGACACGGGGAAGTTGACTAGGCTACGGCAGAGATGGATGATAAATACAGTCTTTCCATTATTGGACCTATTGGACTATAGTTGTCAGGAAATGGAGCAAACATCGCATCCAAGGTTATGAGAAGCTCTTCTGTAGCCTCTTGTTGCAAGGTGTTAATCTATTTGTCCTGTCACTCAAGGAATCTAAGGTAAATACTGAGGAAACAATGACTCAGAGCAAAGAAGTAGAGGTAGAGCATTTGCAGGTCCATGTGAAGAATCACTGGTTTAGTAAACACAGTTTTAAGAATCTGTCATAATTCTCTTCCATTGTGTTCCATCCAGAAGTTATTAGAGTGCCAGCCAAACTGGCTCTCTAGGTTTCCTGCTGTCAGGACTACCGAGGAAAGCTTTAGGATCAGCTAACTGTTTCACAAGGAAAGAACATTTTCTCCATAATCAACTTTAGTTACTTTTGGGAGGGTGACACAAGTGACTCACTTTTTGCTATTGTTTTTGAAACAGGATCTCATGTAGTCTGGGCTAGCCTCAAATTCATGATATTCCTGTTTTAGCCTCTAATTCGTAACACCACAGCACATATTACCACACCTGGCGTGACTACATTTTGACCCTGACAACATCGTCTTTTGACTCTGAACAGTTTTCACCAAATGCTTTGTCTCTGAACACTTTGACTTTAATTGTCTCTTGCCATCAGGATAAGGCAGCTCAGGCCTTTGTCTTTGTGTTAGAAGGTTTGCCTCTGCAGAACATGAACAGACAATGGTCACAATGTTTTATAAGGAAAATACAAGAACCAACTAGTTCAAATATTTCAAGAAAACCACCCTGTTTTACAAATAAGTATTTGCTACAGTCATCCTATACAAGCCTAACTGCAAAATGCTCCAGAGAGGGACCAAACTGTAGAGAACAAAAGACAAAATAGCTCTGATTAGAGTATTAAAAAACAGTTCGAAATTGGCAAAACAGTCTAATCATTTTAATTGTATATTGCACTTTAGGATAATAAGTATGCTTGACATATAGGATGGTGAATGTCTTAGAATCACTTAAAATAATAGTTGTTTGTTTAACCACAGTTGTACAGTAGCCTTTCAAAACACTAATCCATGAACAGATAAAGAAACTTGACTTTGTTAAGACTCAGTTTCTGATGTAGTGAAAAGCCTGAAAAATTAGAGAAAACACAACCAATTACCACATTATAAAATCTTTGCTCTTTAAGCCAAGTGTTTGCTAATGTTACTAAGAGCAGAATAATATTTTTAAGATAGTGTTGTTTTAGATGTAGAAAATTAGGTTAACATTCAGGAAGAAAGAAATCTTAAACCACCACATGTAGGAAGAAGGAAAGCATTTTGGTCCATCCTTGGAGTAGAGACAAGAGGTTTGGGTTTAATTAAAGGAAAAATTGTGGTGGGGTATCTAACTCCCTATCAAATGAGGAACTGGATTGCCTCTATTTGATATGGGGACTTTCCTTATTGGGAGGCAGTGAATGAGTCACATCCGAGAAGGACCAGAGTGAAACTTTCTTTTGGTTTTGTGATCTATCTCTGGATTAACGGATAAAGTAATGAATGCTTGGACATATGGGGCCTCTGACTATTTCTACAAAGTTCTACAGTGTAAGACTAATTTGAGGATGGTGTTCTCCTTGAGGGAACCATTGGTAGGCCAGTACATCCCTTCTAGGGTATATTGAAGCAAAACAAGATAAGACATTTTTGCTTTAGGACTGGGAATTGAATTCCTTCCAATGATAAAATACAACACAGGGATAATTCTGAAATATAGATTTCCATTTCTAGAAATCTTGAGGACATTCCCTCAGGGACTACTTTCATGTGTGCCTACTTATGGAGTGTCCTCCTCTCCCATAGTGACCTGCCCTGATCCTAGGTCATTCTGTTAGCTGCCTGCCCTATGAGCTCATTTCATCTCCAGATAGAATACCAGGTGTTCTTTTTATGGCTCACAATTATTTTACTTATTCCACAAAAAACTAAAATAGGAATCCACCCCCTCTGCAAATTCCATTATTCTTTTAAATAAGTGGCCCACAATATATGGCAGGTGAATGGGACCTTCAGTTCTGAATATCCAGGAATGCTGTTACTTCATGGATTCCTTAGTTTCTACCTTGTGATCATGGATGAGATGACTAATGAGACCAATAGTGAAAAATTTTTGATCATGTGGGGTACAGAGTCAAAGTGGTGAAGGGGTCATATCCCATGAAACATGCAAAGTATCAACACAGACTGGTAATGATGAGATCTCAGCAAGTGTAGGAAATTAACTACTATTCCAGAAAACTAGGAAAGTATTGAATATTAGTGTTCAGTTATCAACATCATTAGGCTTAGAGGGAGATATGACTTAAAAAAAAGTTGAAAAGTAGGAGATGAGATGGCAAGACCTCTTGACAACACAGCAGGCAAGAACAGGGCTTATACCTTTAGCAAATTTGAGTCATGGCACCAAAATGCTAATAGTGTATTGGGGTGTTTCAGAAGTTTCTCAGTTCTTGGATACACTGTATAAGATTTTGCTGTTCCAGGTAGCAAAAGAACCATGGAGAATAGAATGATATTAAAGAATGATTTATTAGCAAAGCATAAGTACACCTTGAAATGTGGGACAAGGCCAAACACGGAAAGCAAGTTTTTAAAAGCAAATAAACATGTTTCAAAATTTAAAAAGCCACACAAAAAACAAGGCAAAATTAATTAAATGTTACCCCAAAATTAAAAAAAAATATGTAATACTATCTTTCTTGACAATTTACATAAATTAGTAGCTGTATACTAGTCATTCAGGTATGTTGTTCAGAAAGAAATCCATTCACATGGGACAAATTTATAGAGTTCTGCCAAAGCCTCAAGTTGGTTGAATTCACAAATCCATAATCCCAGCTACTCAGTAGGTAGAGATTGGAAGGATAATGATTTGAGGCCAGCCCAGGCAACATGCTAGTAAGACCCTCCCTTCAAGAAGCAACCAAAGAACGTTTCTATATGCCTGTCATCCTAACTGCATGGGAGGCATAAGTAGGAAGACTGGGGTCCAGGCCAGCCAGGGTAAAAAGCTCATCACTACACCTGAAAAATAAAAAAAGCAAAAAGGGACTAGGGTCAAGGCTAAAGTCATAGAGCAACTACCATCAAGTGTAAGGCCCTGGTTTCAAACTCCTAGACAGCAAAACTACAAACAAACACCCTAAATGTATTTCTCAAAGTTGATATAGGAAAGGATACATGAAGGTCGATATATGAAGGATATATGAAAGATAGTACAGAATTGGTATCATTAGAGTTAATATATTCTTGAAACTTAAGAAGAGATCTGATGTAATACATTTCATGTCTATATCAGGACTCTGACATGAAGAAATTTTATTAACCACAATTTTCAAGAAATGCTCTTTGTGTTTATACAGGGTAAACTTCCTTGACATAATCATCTTATATTTTGGAAACAGAGTCCATGAATATGTATTATCCCTTATCCCATCAGTTGCAATATCTAACACCTGGATTCAAACACCTAGGACCATGTAG
Organism: Castor canadensis; assembly: GCF_047511655.1. Classification (NCBI taxonomy): domain Eukaryota; kingdom Metazoa; phylum Chordata; class Mammalia; order Rodentia; family Castoridae; genus Castor; species Castor canadensis. The sequence goes on along the minus strand of NC_133391.1, from coordinate 154,436,317 downwards.
ATAATATTAGGGCTCTAAGACATCCTATTTAGTTTTAGATTCCACTCAGAGTCTCCAAATGCTTTTGGTTTTGCTTTTTGTGTGTGTCCATGTGTTTATTTTTTTTTTGCGGGGGTGGTTTAGTAGTCATTTGCAATATCCAGTTGATTTCTTTCCTCAAATTTCCAGAGATTTCCATTAATTCTTACCTACTTACCTATAATCATATGTAAATATTATTTGCTTTATCTTAAAATTCTGTAAATGTTCAGGTGATACACTGAAAGAGGAGGTCTAGCTCTTCTTCCACTGCTAAAAAAACAACAGAAATTTCTTGTCAGGTGAGCGCGTGTGTGTCTGTAATCTCAGCACTACTTTGAAAGAGGCAGATAAATTCCAGGCAAGTTTAAATTACATCAACAGACTTTGTCTCAAAAAGGAAAAGTTATTTAATGTTGACCACTCTAAAGTTTAATAGCACACCTCCACCAAAGTTGTGCCATCTCTAGGGTATCCTGCTGCTGACTACCAATCACCAAAGTGGACTGCATTTCAGAAAGTCTCAGAGAGTCAGCTTTGAGTGGTTGGGATGGATAATAGGTCTTGGAATAGAGAGTGAAGGGCATAGAAGGTCCTTGAAAGTTTCTATCATTGGCCTTGGGGCAATTATCCAACCCACTCCAGAAGGCTTCCCCTGAATGCTGTCCATTTTATTGTGTTCTTAAATAAAATTCACCTTATGAGTGAGCTTTGTTTTGCATCTCCCTCCCTTGTTTACTACCTAAAGTTCACTTCAACCAAATTATTGAATACAGCCTAATATCCCACCCTCATTTCACTCCTAGTGGTAGGGCAAGAACATGGTCTTTCATTCCATCTTGTTCAAATTCTATGGCTTTAATTAAAACAATAAATTCAGTCCCTTCTTTGAGAATTATGTGTTATAAATCATGATGCTCATAATTGAATTTGAATTCTTTCAGACTAAGGCATACAGAGTGAATTTTTCAAGGTGCTTAAAGAGAGAAGTGTGTGCTAGAAATACTCCTTTTACCCATCAGCCCTTGATAATGAGCTGTCAAATCTTTAAATGAAAACTTCATTTAGTTACTTTTCCAACTTCATTTTTAAAACTGAAATAAACAATTTCACTGAACTGATCCAGCTGGCATTTCCTCATCTATTTTTCTTGCTTTTTTTTTTTTTTTTTTTTTTTTTAGAAGAGAAGGGTTTTTCTCTTCCTATTACAGTTTGGCTGTACAAAAATTGATTGCTTTTGTCTATCAAGTCTACTATAACACTGACTGACTGACTTTAAAAAAACACATAAATTTATTTCTCATAATTCTGGAACCTGGAAAGTCATACATCAATGTGGTAACAGAATCCGTGTCTAGTGAGAATAGTCTTCCTATTATATTAACTTATGATAGAAAGGTCTGGTCAGGGTCTCTTTTTCTTGAGAACTAGAGTTGGGGCTCAAATGATAGAGCACCTGCTTAGCAAACACAAGGCCCATGAGTTCAGTACCCAGAACCACCACCACCACCACCACCAACAGTAACAAAAACCAAACAAATTGATTTGGTTGCTTTTTATAAGAAATTGCTTTAAAAGGTCACTTAACCCACTCACAAGGGCTAGGCTTTCATGTTACATTCACTTACCAAACAAAGACTCAACTTCCTAAATCCACCTCAATGTTTGTAACTATTTTAACATACACATTAGGAAGGGGTATACAATCATCCATCTGTCTACCGCACTGATTCAGTAAAATCCTTCCTAGTCCAGTTATATCCTTCTGCTTTCCCAAGAACTTCCAGGATTGAGGAACCCAATATGATACCCATCTATTGATATCCTGCCAGGAACAATAAACTAGACTTGTTTCAATGATCATCCTATAGCCAGTCTAAAACGTTTATGTTACTAGTATTTCCAGTACTAAGCAAGGATTCTACTATTGTATGGGAAAGGATGGGAAAATTTCCTGTCTAATAGCAAATATCTTTAACCAATACATTTATCCACTGATGTAGATTAGTTGGCATATGCTTGGAAACTCTTAAACACAAGGGTTTGCAATCTGTTCAAGGTATGTTATACATTTAAATAAAACATCCAATTATTTAGAATACAAATTAGCACCCTTGGAATGCTATTATTTTTGTTTGTTTGTTTTTAAGGCAGCATCTCAGTATGTAGCCCATTCTGTTCTGGATTTGCTATGTAGCTCAGTCTGTCCTTGAACTCACAATCTTCCTGCCTTATCCTCTGGAGTGGTGGGATACTGGTGGATACCACCATGTCCTGTTCTGAACACTAATACTAAGAATATATCTTAATATCATTCAGTAGGATGCTATCAGTAGAATTTTATAAAATGATTCACTATGAGATAATATTCTCATTAGCCTTCCAATATCTGTATATTTCTTCAAATAAGTGATTATCTTATTTGAATAAATTTGGAATGGATATGACATATCTCCAAAAATATAGAAGCATAAAAAGTCTTTAAAGTGACAGAAAAACTGATATTAGAAAAATGTTTTACTTCCATTTTCATCTATTCTTCTTTTAGAGTTATGGAATGGAACAAATACCTTAATAATAGGCCAAAAGTAAAAATTTGCTACTTTTTCTTCAGCATTCTACTACCTGACAGTGTATTTACTCACTTTCAGTGAGTCTATTTTTTTTGCAAATTTTACTAATAAGATTCTCTTATATAAATTTACCCGATCATTTGCTTATTTCGAGGACAGGTAGGCAGGAGTCAACTTATCCTCATGACTTGTCTATTTCCATTGTTTTTCTAAGATGTGCCCTAGCTAACACGATTTACAAGTCTGAAAAGTGTCTTGTTCACAAAGCCAAAGTAAGCTAACAAAAACATGAAATTGTCACAAGTAATACAGAGACCTTATCTAGCATTAAATTTTATTAATAAGTCAAAGGATACAATTATGCAAGAAACAAATGCAAAGCTGAGAGAGGTTTAGCATACTCTGCCTGACTGCTGTAGTACTTCATTCTCACATTGAACGTATTCCCCTGGCACTGAGTAGAGATGAGGTCACTAGCATTCATTTGTAGGTCAGCTCACCAAACACGGAGAGTTTGGAATATAAAGGATTCTTGTTTGATGCTCAGTTGATTGCAGGGATTGGGCGACATTTTCCTGGAAGTCAGATCCAATAAATCCATAGATTTTAGGGTTGTTTACTACATGCAATCATAATCCATGACCACTCTGGCAAAGTTAATCCATAGATAAAACTCTCTGCTTAGCAAATATTGATAGTTTATTTACAAAAGATCAAAATAGTAGTATATTTATAAGGGGATAAGACAAAATCACCAAACTTCTTTCACCAGAACAACTTTTTCAGCAAATTTCCCTTGTAAAATTAAAAGAAATCAATTTACCACAGCAGCTTAACTGTCTCCCACAACCCAAGATGGGTCACACCATCATGGAAAAATTCAGAAAACATCAAAAACTTAATAGAAAATGAATTTAATATTTCTAAATCAAGATATTTTTCCAAATAAAAGGTAAATAATATACATTTAAGTATAGATAAACACAAGAAATACTGCTTCACCAAAAACTGTTTTTACAAATTCAACTAAATTATTTTAGTGCTTATGTCACTTTCTTACCCATTTAAAGTTTGAAGTAGTTTTAGCTTTTATTATTTTTTTAGACTTAATTCTGATATACATGGGTGGAATGATCTTATTTCATCTTTTCTTAAATACCTCTTGATTTTTCTGGTATTTTCTGATATTATCTTCATCCTTGATTTGAGATTCTTCTCCCTTTGTCCTTTATTAGTAGAGCCTGTTCCTTTAGTTTTAATAATTACTCATGGACAAATAAGGAAATATTTGGGTGTACAGTCTCTTTGGAATGCTGTAAAGCATCATATGCTGGATGAATAAAAAAAATTATTTTTCACAGTTCTAAAGGCTGTACAGTCTAAGACTATGGGGTCTATTTAGTTCCTGGAGAAGGATCTATGCCTGGCCTTATAGATTCTATTTTACCACCATCATCACAGAGACATTTGTTATGACAGAGAGAAAGGGAGTGTGAGAAAGGCAAGAATGAGAGAGAGAGAAATGGAGTGAGAGAGAAAGAGTATGGAAATGGACATTATTAAGTAATATAATACAAACTTGGAGAGACAAGTATAACATATTTTCTCTCATATGTGTTATCAAAGCAAAACAAAACAGAACAAAAAATAAGGAGCTAGAAAGAGGACTATCAGAGAAGCAGAAGGGGATCATTGAAGCCAAGGGTAAATATAATTAAGTACACTAAATGCATGTTTGACAATCTCACAATGAACCCCAATATTTTACACAATTAACATATGCTAATTAAAAGGAGAATCACAAATGTCAAAAATTGGAAGGAAGAAATATTTACTGGAGTGACATTTTAAAAAAATATGTAAGAGCTATGTTCTTAACTTCTGTAAATAATTTTTAAAATACTTAAAAAGTTATACATTCTAAAAATGATAATTTCTTCTCTTTCTCTCTCTCTGTCTCTCTGTCTCTCTTCGCTTTTCCCCTTAAGCTATACCTCCAGCTCTTTTTTTTGCTTCAGTTATTTGCAGGTAGAGCCTTGCATATTTTTGATAAAAAATTTATGCATAATGATTATCAAAATATAAAAAGTATTTTTTTAAAAAAAAAAGCTCACAAAACTTGCAAAAGATGTGCCTGGTTAACAGAATATTCTTAAGAACACATTCAAACTCCCTAACTCTATACTACCTGATTTATTAAAAATAATGTAAATTACTTTACCTATATTTTTATGGAGTGTTGGGTGCAAAGAATCTATCAGAAATCCGTCAGAAACACTGAAATATCAAAACAAATCTTTCCCCCTGAAATTCAGGGGGAAACCTTGTCAAGACAAATGGATGATGTTTGAATTCCAACTGATTGTGTTTGGTACTACCTCCTAAGAATCAAGATGTCTTAGCTTTGTGAAAGAATTTCAAAGAACATGGTAAAAACACACGCACACTACTTCTAATAGTGTGAAGCCTTCATCCTGCTTTAAATAATTACATATAACAATGAAAAATACAGAGAAACATTCCTACAGTAACAGCAATGTACACATACAGCACAAATTCAGATTTCATAAATCAAGAAGACTCCACGAGCATTCCTGAGGATAGGCAGAATAATAGCAAAAAAAAATCTCAAGAGATTCAGTCAATAAAATCATCAGTTAAATAACATAAAATATAAAATTAATATTTGGTTCTATAAAGTGAATACAAAAATGAGCAAAAAATGACAATATTAATACAAAATACAGTTGTGCATAAAATGCTAAAAATTCAAATGTGGAAAATCAAATTTAATTTTAGTTAATTGACACTTGAACACATAAAACTTAGATTACTTAGCTCAACTGAATACATGAAAAATATACAGAATAAAATTGTAGTAAATAATATAAGAAATAAGAGCTAGGTATAGTGGCATACACCTGTAATGCCAGTAAAAGACAGAGGTAGGAGAATCAGTCTACAAAATTAGACCTGGGCAAAAGCCTAAGGCCCTATTTGAAAAATAAACTAAAGCAAAAAGGACTAACATGGGGGTTGAGGCTCAAGTGACAGAGCAGCTGACTAACACACACAAGGCCTTGTGTTCAAAATGCAATAACACCAAAAAATAAAAGAATGTAGAACACATAAGGGAGGTATGGGGACAGGTAAGACACCCAAAGAACTAGATAACATTTGTTGCCCTCAATGCAGAGAAACTAAAGCAGATACTTTAAAGCAACTGAGGCCAGTAGGAGAAGGGGACCAAGAACTAGAGAAAAGGTTAGTTCAAGAAGAATTAACTTAGTAGGTAACACACATGTATAGGAAAGCAATGCGAGTCATCTCCTGTATAGCTATTCTTATCTCAACTAGTAAAAATCCTTGGTCCTTCCTATTACTGCTTACACTCTCTCTTTAACAAAATTAGAGATAAGGGCAAAATAGTGTCTGCCAGGCAGCAAGGGGTAAGGGGGGGGTAAGGAAGAGAGCAGGGCAAAGGGGGGGAGAAATGACCCAAACAAGGTATGCACATATGAATAAAATAAAAAAGAATGTAGGATATATGAAAAATAGTTAACAGTTACATATTAAGATGGAAAGTTCTAAGTTGTATGTAATCTGAATTAAAGACAAACTAAATAGAGATGTTTGTAGGTAGGGTTTAAGCTAATAATGTCTCAGTTTTCTAAAGAGCCTGAAAGAAAGAATCCTCCAACTCAGAATCACAATAAATTACAGGCAAGCAAGTACAAGTAATACACATTTCAATGTAGGAAAATAAAAGTCAAAATGATCATGTAAAATGAATATTCTGATAGTAACAAATGAGAAAGATTGCATTAAACAGAATGTCAAGTAGACTACAGAATCCTGACCTCAGCAACGAATATAAATTACAATAGCTTAACTTCATTCTTTTAAAACAAATTAATTGCACATGGAAGTGAATTTTTATCACAGCTTTCCTTATTTATGAATAAAAGTAGACACATACAGGAAAAAATAAGCTTGACACATCAACATTCACTAAAGGAACTTCTATGTTGGTTGTTGAAGCATTTCAGTGGCCCTTGACATAACTTTGGCACACCTGTGATGTTCCTTGGACACTTCCCTGTGCACCCAGACTCTTGATAGATGCTATGCCAGCACCAGCCTTTTGGCTTTCACTTTCTGCTTTCTTATTCAGGGTATTCTCTGGTTAGTTCTCCACTGTCCAAGCAAACAGCCAAAAGTGAACATCTCCAGGGCCCACCCTCAAACAAGAGAACTAAAAGTGATGGATAAACAAATAGACAACTCTGGGAGTGGACCTACCATCTCAGCAGCAACCTTGATCCTCCTCTAACTCTCTCATCTCCTTCAATCCTGTTTTCAGGGATAACATTCCACAATGCCTACAGACCTCATTTTTTACTTCAATCTCTATTTCAGAAGCCTCAGATTGAAATAGTTATTTTAGATACAATGTTAATTAACTAAGAAAGAAATTCTGAAGCATAAAATTGAAGTTGAGTAATAACGTTAATAATTGTGATGATAAATCTAAACTTAGTCTGTAATATTGTGTAAAATATTGGGAACAATATAGTTTGAGTATAGCCCCAAGAGTTCATGTGCTGAAATTAAGTCTCCATGGTGAGATTAAATTAATACCTCCATGGTGAGGTATTAAAAGGGTGAAAATGTAGTCTGACTATGGTGTTTAGGTTTGGGAGATGAATAAAATTAATGTCATTAGGATTGGGCCGCCCTAGTGATTGAGTATTGCCTTGAAAGAATGAATTGAATTCTGGTTCTATATGAACATGAAGAGAGACCAACAGACATACATACATGGATGGGCTCCCTGTATACTAACATGTGAGGCTCTAAAAGTACCACCATGGTAGTGAGTCTTAGTCTCAGTCAATGGACTTTTGAATTAATGCTAGAACAAGTTAAAGCTTTCAGACGGCAGAGGACAGAATGCTTGCATTTGATATTGGAAGAAGAACATAAACTTTAGGGAATACATGGTTATGATGGAGCCTATCACGTAAGAATTCATGTTGAAATTTAACATCCATAATAAGATATTAAGATAGAGGAAAGTTTATCTAACTATGTTGTTTAGAGATGGTCTCTTTGGGAAGTGATTAGGATTAAGTACAGTCATCAGTATTGGACCCCATGATTGAATATTTGTGCCTTTTTAAAAAGAGGGAGAGACTGAAACACACACACACATGCATACAGACACAAACGCACATGTATCCTATTTCTTGCTATGTAATGACCAGAACAGTGACTCAGCACACCCTTTTCTTTATAACGTTACTCAGTCTTAGGTATTTTATTATAATAACATAAGTGATCTAACACTGTATCTAATTTTTAGAGACCATCCATTTATGTGAGAATATGAAAAGACAAGAGGAGGGAGACTTTTGGAATTTGTGTTTTCAAGCTTTATGTGAATTTTATGGGCAAGTGATAGACAATTAGTAAGAGAGCAGTGAAAGAAAAAATACAATAATACTATTCAAAAGAACCACAAGAAAATATGAGGAAAACAATAGGAAAGGAAGGAGAAAGGAAAATGGATATATCTGTGTGTTTCATATTTGTGCTTATACAAAATATATTTAACATAATATGTTAACACTTCTTGTCCATGAATGGCAGAAAATGAGTCATTTAAAAAATTTTTAACTTTAAATTTTCTTATTTTGAAGTATTATACAGTGAGTGTATGTTGGTTATAACATTAAAAAGTTATCTTTGAGTGCTTCAAATATTATTGTGTATATATTTATTTTAACTACATTGAAGAACTCTAATCAAATAGTCTACTGCTAAAAATAAAACTTTTACCCCCAAATGAAGTTATCAGTGAATGTATGGATTTTTGAAAATTTTGAGTCGAGGCAAAAACATTTTCTATGATGACTCATACTTTTGATTTTTGATTAATCAACAGATTATGTGAACTTATCATAGGTTAGGTGAGCAGCTTTCTATTGCATGTTTTCAACTATGTGTAAGTTAAGTGTGTTAAAATAATGGGCATATAGTTGAAATGTGAAAAGTTCTTTTGAATTTTGTGTTATTCCCCCAAAATTGAAAACTAAAACAAATACCACAGAGTTAATATGAGATAATTTTTGTATCTAACTTGGAATACTTATGTGTCTATAAATACCCATTTGGGATATAATTAATGCTTAAACCTAATTATTTTTATTAGATGTCATTATGTTAATAATAAAATAGAATTCATAGTAATTCCTCCAGTTACTTGAGTTCAAACTCCCCAGAAAAAAAGGTTTAGATACACTGGCAATGTTTTGTAAAAGTGTCTCCCAAAGGTCCACATGTAAAGGTGGTCAAGGGTGATGGTAGTGGAGGTATTATGAACCATTAAGAGGGGAAGACTGGAGAGAGGTACTTAGACCACTGGTGACATGCCCCTCAAAGGGGATCATGGAACCTCACCACCCCTCTTCCTTGCTTCCTGCCTCATGATGTAACAACCTGCTGCAATATGTGTTGCTACTATTGTCATCCACTGCCATCAGCAGAGTCCAAGCTGGTGGGCCAGTGGGCCTTCCAATCTTGGACCTGAATTTCCAGACTGTGTGCTAAATAAAGCCTTTCTCTTTAAAATTAATTAATTGAAGTATTTTGTTTAGTGATATGACGTTTACAAGTAGAGTACTTTTCTACCAATTTTAGGAGGTTATTTATAGGAAGCACAATTTCCTGTGAGTCCAGAGTAAGTCAGTGACCTCTCTCAGGACTAAAAATGCAGCTAAGATGCTGTTATATATAGAATATTGCTTCCCTAATGTGGCTTCTTGGAAACAAATGAACCTCACTGTGGTTGCCTCTAGAAAACTTGGCAGGAACTCTGCAGGAAGCAGCTTTTTAAAGTTGAAACTACATACAAATTGTCTGCAATACTTGAATATTTTTTCTAAAAATGGGCTATAGTGATTAACTATGGCTACTGTATGCATAGGAATTTTCACCTGCCAAATGAAATGTTGAATGCATGGGTGTGATTAATTTTATGATTTATCTTCACTGGGCCACAGTTTGCCCAGTATTTACTCACATATACTCATAGATATTTGTGGACATGTGTAGCATTTGTATAAGTAAATGAGTAAAATAAATTGCAATTTCTTATGTGGGTCATCCTCATCAAATTAAAGGCTGAAATAGAACAAGAAGTCTGGTCTTCTTCTGAAGAAGAATGAACTCCCACTGTTTGCTTGCAGTGAGAAATCTGAATTCTTGAATTCAGAATTGAACTGAAACATTAACTATTTTGACTGTCAAGTCTACAACTTCCACCATCAGCTCATTAGTGTTTGTGTGTGTCTATTCTGTTGGTTCTAGATCTCAGGAGCACCTTAATTAATACAGATTTGGGTACCAAGAAGTAGAATGTTGCTGTAACAAATTATCATGGAGGAAGCTTTGTGATGGCTGAAGAGATTTCAGACAGTAATGTGGAGCATGGTGCTGGAACCTGGAGAAAAAGTAATTCCCATTATGAAGTGACAAATTCTTAGTGAAAGATGGATTAACAGTATTGCAGTATTTTATGTAAGGCAGAAATTATGAGTACATATGAAATTGGGCATGCATATGAGGGAATTTCTACACAAAATGTTGAAGGGGAAGCTGTTTTCCTCTTAACTATTCATAGAAAAATTAAAAGGTAGAAAGAAAAATTGAAGAAGTAATTGTTAAGTAAAGAAAATAAATTTAAAAAGCTACTTGAAAATATAAAAAAAGTTGAGCCTATACCTATTACAAAAATTAGAAGGTCTTCCTGAAAAGAACACCAAAGATGTGGCTGAACAACCATTTGATAAAGAAATCATGAGAGCAACTCCAGAACCTAACTATATAATCCAGCAGAAACTTATAATAGATATATGAGCCAAGGCATTTCCTATTAGAATTCAAAGAGAGATAAAAAGTAACACACAATGAAGGAAGGCTGTTGGCTATCTTTGATGCCATAGAATAGAGTATGAAGCAATTGATTTGGCTACAATCTCATACTATTTTTCAAGAAAAGGGAACAATGATTCTGAAAGTGATTCATAGATATTAAAGCTGCCATTTCTACCACAAGCCCATCAGCAAAAAAAAAGTCTGTTTCCTTCTTGGTTTTAAACAATGGGTTTCTTGCAAAGAATCAAACAGGTAAGACTACCTGTCAGTGGGTGATGCAGCCACTACAGTGGACCAGGTAGGAGAACATCCAACAAAAGATTATTCTTGAGCCATAGCCTGTGATGGAATTTGCCTTGCTGTATTTTAGATTTGCTTGGTAGCAATCATTCTTTCTTTCTTTCCAACATCTTCCTTTTGTAGTTAGGAGGTTTACCAATGACTGCCAATCAATGTATTTTGGAAGAACTAAAGCTTATCTTTTTTCTCAGATTCATAGCTAGAGAGGGATATGACTTCTGAATGAATCATACCTTGTGATCCACTCATAACTTACAAAAGAATTTGAACATTGGTGTTTAGAATTGAAAAGTAAGTTAAGGGAGATACAAGATGGGGGACAAGATAGGGAATCAGAATTCCTGAGCTCCATTACTCCAGAAACCACTTTGAGACATGGGAGCTACATTTGGGTAATTCCAATTGTTTCTAGCCAAAACAATAACTGCAAACACATTAAGTGCAAATAATATTTAAGGAATGACCCTTAAAACAGCTTCTAATTGCACCTAACAGTTGGAAAAATCCTGGCATGGCATAGTCAATAGGGTATGTCTGCCCTGGGAAAAAAGCACCCTGGTCATTTATTCTTTTTTTGTTCTTTTTTCTTTTTTTTTTCAAAAAGGAGAAGATAGGGCATCAATAGAAATCAAACCCTGCAACATCCTGGACACCTACCTGTGGAAAGCCTATCAACTCCCCACTGTGCTGAACCCAGTCCCAGTAAGTGTCTACATTGAGAAAAGTGGTATTCCATTTCTCCTTGCCAGGTATCAAAACTGCCTGCATAAATATGCAGAACCAACAAGTGAGCAACACTCACCACACATGACTCCCCTACCCACCCCTCGGGCACATAATCCAGCACAGCCCCCAAGCAGATTGAACCCACTACCCCAAAAAAGCTGAAAAGCATAAACAATGAATTGTAATCAACCAACAGCAGTATTGGTGAGGTGGAATACTGAGCCAGCCTTAGAGAACAGGGATTGGGCAAGGAACAGAACTCTGAGTGAAGGAAGGTGGGACAAGGAACAAAGGCTGAGTATGGGGGTGCAGTGACAAGCCAACAACACAGATGAGTTGAAATATTAGCAAGCAGAGGTGGAGCAAGGCACAAAGTTGAGGGAGGGGGTAGGACAACAGGCCAACCCCTCAGAGAGGGAGTGTGGTGGGTCACTGAGTTAGTCTCATGAGACTGAGGGCACTATTTGAAACTGAATTGCCCCACGATGCTGGGGGGAAGTGCTGACTAGCTGAGTTGCAGTGGTAAGGCAAAGCAGCTGCTGCCTGGTGAAAACAATAAGAGATTGAACCGCCTGGACAAACTGTTAATGAGTTTATTCAGGTCCCACTTACAACCTGCCCTGTGGACAGAAGGAAACAAACACTGATTACAAGCCAATCATCTGGTGAGACCATGTCAGAGCTCTGGCTTTTAATGGATGGCCTACAAGACCAAGGAAAGCAGAAAAAATAAAAAGAAAAAACTTCCAGACATCTCCCCCCAAAGCTGTCAACAAGAGGGGGGAAAAATGTCACTTTTCCCCACAAAGCCCAGAAAACAAAGTGCCAATTACCAGGATTGGATGCCAAAGGAGTAAGTCCAGAATTTTGCCAAGCAGACTGAACTTTTTATTGTTTAACTTTTTTTTGTATTATTATTATTTCTTTCCTCTTTTTCTTTTATTTTATTGTTTTTACATTTACTTACATGTGTATGCATTGTTTGGGCCACTGCCCCTCTCCTCCTCCCCCACCTTTACTGAGCAGAACCTGTTCTGCAAGCTTGTTCTCCAATTTTGTCAAAGAAAAAATATAAGAGATAATAAGAAAGACATAGTGTTTTTGCTACTTTGCGGTAAAAATTGCTATGCAGAGAGATTCCTAGTGTTGCTTCCATGCGCTTGTGTATTGCAACTCACACTACTTCATCTCTGCTAGACCTCTTCAGTACTTCCTGGTAGCCTTCCCACAGTGGCCTCTGACAGTTTAAGATTGTTGTGTTCATTCCTCTATATGAGCACATCAAACACATTCAAGTTTTAGGTTTCCTTCCCTTTCCCTGTTACCTCAGTGCATGTTCTCCCCTTGTGTATAAACGATGTTGAATAATACCACTGCATTTGTTTTAGGTCTGTAACGTATGAGGGAGAAGAACACTTCATCCTAAGAAAAGGGTGATACATAAAAAGGATATAACATTTATTAATGTATATACACCCAATGTAAGTGCATGCAACTTCATCAAACATACACTATAGGACTTAAAAGCACATATAGACTCCAACACAGTGATGGGAGAGACTTTAATACTCCTATATCACCAATAGATAGATCATTCAGACAAAAAATCAACAAATGAATACTAGAACTAAATGACACCAGATATCAAATGGACCTAACTCATGTTTACAGAATATTTTACCATGCACCAACACAATACAAATTCTTCTCAGAAGCCCATGGAACTTTCACCAAAGTAGACCATATCTTAGGGTACAAAGAAACCTTAAAAATATAAGAAAAATAAAATACTCCCCTGCATACTAACTGGTCACAATGAAATAAAACTAGAACTCAACAATAAAAGCAGAATCAGAAAATATGGAAACAATTTGAGGTTGAACAACACATTGCTCAATGATCAGTGGGTCATAGAAGAAATAAGAGAGGAAATAAAAATGTTCCTAGAGTTTAATGGTAATGAAAACACAATTTATCAGTACCTATAGGACACAGCAACGGCAGTCCTAAGAAGAAAGTTTATAGACATGAGTGCATATATTAAAGGGACAGAAAGATCTCAAATAAATGACCTAATGCTGCATCTCAGACTCCTAGAAAAAAATGAAGATAAACCCAAAACAAGTAGAAGGAGAGAAAAAATAAAAATATGGGCCGAAATTAATGAAATAGAGTCCCAAAAAAACCATAGAAAGAATCAACAAAACAAAAAGCTAGTTCTTTCAAAAGTTAAACAAGACTGACAAGCCCCTGGTAAATCTGACTAAAATGAGGAGGGAAAAGACCTAAACTAATAAAATCAGAACCAAATAATGAGAGATAACAACAAACACCATGGAAATCCAGGGAATCAACAGGGACTATTTTGAGAAATTGTATTCCAATAAATTTGAAAATCTTGAAGACATGGAGAAATTTCTAGATAATTATGAATATACAAAACTGCAGCAAGAAGATATTAAACAAAATAAATAGATCTATAACATGGTATGAAATTGAAGCATCAATAAACAGTCTCTGAAAACAGAAAATTTCAAGATCTGTCATATTCTCTGCTGAATTTTACCAAACCTTCAAAAAGAACTAATGCCAAGACTTCTTAAACTTTCCCATGAAATAAAAAGGGAGGGAACACTGCCTAACTCATTCTATGAAGCCAGTATTACACTCCTCCCAAAACTGGACAAAGACACATCCAAAAAGGAGAATTACAGGCCAATTTCCTTAATAAGTATCAGTGCAAAATTCCTTGATAATATAACGACAAACCAAATTCAACAACTTATCAGAAAGATCATTCACCATGACCAAGTTGGCTTCATTTCAGAGATGCAGGGATGATTCAACATATGCAAATAATTAAATTCAATATAGCACATTAATGGAAGCAAAGGCAAAAACCACTTGATCTCTCAATAGATGCAGAAAAAGCTTTCAATAACATTCAACCCATTTCATGATAAAAACTCTGAGGAAACTAGGAACAGAAGGAGTGTATCTCAACATTATAAAGGCTATAAATGATATAGCCAACATTATACTTAGTAGGGAAAAACTGAAACTATTTCCCCTGAAGTCAGGAATGAGACAAGGGTGTTCCGTCTCCCCACTCCTATTCAACATAGTCCTGGAATTCCTAGCCAGAGCAATAAGACAAGAAAAAGAAATAAAAGGAATACAAAGAGGTAAAAAACAAAACAGTCAAAATATCCCTATTTGCAGACGACATGATCCTATACCTCAAAAACTCCACCCAAAAACTTTTAGACACCATAAAGAGCTTCAGCAATGTAACAGGATCAAAATCAACTTACAAAACTCAGCAGCCTTTCTATACACCAACAATCAACATATTGATAAAGAATACAGGAAAACAATTCCATTTACAATAGCCTCAAAAAAAAAATTATATACCTAGAAGTAAACTTAATGAAGCATGTAAATGACCTCTTCAAGGAAAACTATAAACCACTGAAGAAACAGACTGAGGAAGACTACAGAAGCTGGAAAGCTCTCTCATGCTCATGGATTGGTAGAATCAACATACTAAAAATGTCTATACTACCAAAAGCAATTTACATGTTTAACACAATTCACATGAAAATCCCAATGACCTTCATCAAAGAGATTGAAAAATCTACCCTAAAGTTCATTTGGGAGCACAAAACATCATGAATAGCCAGGCAATACTGAGGAAAAAGAGCAATGCTATAGATATCATAATACTCGACTTCAAACTATACTGCAGAGCCACAGCAATAAAAACAGCATGCTACTAGCACAAAAATAGACATGAAGATCAGTGAAACAGAATAGAGGACTTAGATACGAATCCATGCAACTAAGTTCACCTAATCATTGACAAAGGTGCCAAAAACATACCACGGAGAAATGACAGCCTCTTCAACAAATGTTACTGGGAAAACTGGTTATCTGCCTTCAGCAAACTGAAACTAAATCCATGCCTGTCACCCTGTACTAGTACATCACTCACAGTGGATTAAGGACCTTAATATCAGACCTGAAACTATGAAGCTAGTACAGGAAAGAATAAGGAATACACTGGAAATAATGGGCATAGGCAAGGACTTTCTTAGCAGAACTCCAGGGGCTCAGCAACTAAGAGAAAGTATTGACAAATGGGACTATATGAAATTCAAAAGCTTCTGCACAACAAAAGAAATGATCTCTGAATTGAAGAGGCCACCCGAAGAATGTGAGAAAAACTTTCCAAGCTATATATCAAACAAGGATCTAGTAAACAGAATATAAAGGATGATCAAAAAACTAAACACCCTGAAAATCATGATCCAATAAAGAAAAGGGCAACTGAACTAAACAACTTTTTCAAAGGATGAAGTCCAAATGGCTAAAAAACACAGGCAAAAATACTCACCATCAAACAATGTACACACATGTAAGTAAATGTTAAAAAAAAAAAAAGCTAAGATTCCACCTCACTCCAGTTAGTCAACAACAACAAATGTTGGCAAGTATGTGAGGGAAAACAAACCCTCCTACACTGCTGGTGGGAAGATGCTCTATTACCAATGAATGGATTAAGAAACTGTAATAATTTTACATAGTGAAATTTTATTGAACCACAAAGAATGATACTTTGACATTCATAGGTAAATGGATGGAACTGAAGAACACCATCTTAAATGAAGTTATTCAAGCTCAGAAGGCCAAAAATCTCATGTTCTCCCTCATATGCAGATTGTAGACCTAAAACAAATGCAGTAATATTATTGGACATGGGACACACACTAAAGGGAAAACATGCATGGGAGGAATAGGGAAAGGGAAGGAAACCAAAAACTTGAATGTGGTTGATGTGCTGTATAGGAATGAATAAAGTAATCTTAAACTGCAGGAGCCACTATGGAAAGGGGATTAGGAGTAGTGAAGAGGTCTGGTAGAGATGAACCAGTGTGGGTTGTAATACATATATGCATGGAAACAACACAAGGAATCTCCCTATGTAGTTATCATTATCCCAAACTAGGAAAAATGCTATGTCTTTCTTATTATCTTTTTATGTTTTTTCTTCTACAAAGTCAGAGAACAAGATGGCAGAACAGGAGGGGGTAGGAGTTTGGAGGGTGGGGGGTGGTGGCCCATATAACGTATAGACATGTAAGTAAGTGCAAAAAAGATAAAAAAAGATATTTATTATTTTAAAAAGAAGTTAAGACTTTTGGGACTGGTAAGATGAATTTACTGACTCTGAAGCACCAATTTTGTAGGGGATTAAGGACACAAAGCTATAGTCTGAATCTTCTCTACTCTAAATTTATATGTTGAAGGCCTAACCCCTCAGATGACTGTATTGGAGATACTCCTACAAAGACAGTTAAAGTTATATGAGTTCGGAGGTGGAAATTCCTGATTTGAGAGACCAGTACACTTGTAAGGAGAGAATAGTACTAGAGTTCTCTCTCTCTCTCTTGCATTTTCAGGGCACATACCCAGGAAAGTTGATATGAGGAAATTATAAAGAGGGGGCCATCTGAAATAAAACAGTAAGAGAGCCAAGATGAAGAAATGAATTGGCCAGCATCTTGACTGTAAACTTCTTAGCCTCCAGGACTGTGAGAAACAAGTTTATGTGAAGTCATTAAATCTATAGTATCTTGTCAGGGAAAGTCAAATAAAGTAAGATAATAGTTTCCATAACCACATAAATCCCTACCTCTGGATTCCAGGAAAACTGAAATCTGTCCAAATGAATTATTATACCAATGGTCATGAGTAAAAGAGCTAGTCAAAAATATCACTCACCTCAAGGAAAACATAAGCTATCCTGAATACTGAAGGAAATTGCTGCTCACAGCTGACATTAACAAAAGCTGTCACTGTCAGTCTCACCAGTTGCTGAGATCACCTGTCTCTAGGAGAGTTTGACAATTGATGGAGAAAATTCTGGTAGGCCTTGCCTTTGAGGGACTGCATCAGGAAAGATTTCTGTCAAATGTATTTACATCTACCAAGGGACAGTGCTGTCACTAATGGCATCTGTGGACACATAGATCCTACACTTCACTTCTGGAAAGAAAGTGACTGGTTTGTGAACTTACTGAAAACATTTTAAATGATAAAAAGGTGAAGTAATTTAACTTAGAAAAGTTAGCATCTTGGCAATGTGGTAAGTCCATTCAAATATCCCAAAGAATCCATCACAGACAAGGTATAAACTCTGATCTATACTTTCTCAAGGGATAAGATTAGAATGAATGGGTACAAGCTGAGGAAGACAAATAATAGGTTAGTATAATAATAACTCTATTTTTTTAGCTTCAGAACAGTGCAAGGATTGAAAGACTTTTTAAACCTTGTTATTTTCAAATAATTTTAAACTTGCAGAAAAGTTACAAAAATGTACAGAAAGTTCTGTACATTCTTCACCCACAGTTTCTAATGTTAACATCTTATATAACCAGAGTAAAAGGAAAAAAGTAACATAACATTAACTAAGCTGCAGATTTTTTTCACACCCGCTTTTATCCACTAAAATCAATTTTCTGATATAACTTGGGATTTTGCAATTCACTTTGTTTTCATGAGTAAATGACTTTTAATATCAATTGAAGCATTGTATTTTATTCCTGGAGACATGTACTAATACTTTCCAGTATTAGCTTTATTCACCATAATAATAATTACACATTAGTTAATTATAATTATTTTGTAACAAAACACATTAAAATTTACTTGGATATATTCTTGTGTATATTCTGTCTAGAATTTTGAGTGAACAGCATATTAAAAGTATTAGAAAGATTTTGGCAAGAATTATTTATGTATGGTTCTCTGAGTTGCTCTGTTTTGGATGAGAAGTTGCTGATAAAAACAGGAATGATGGGTACATGCTCATTTGCAAAATCTTGCACAAGCCTAAGATATTAAGTATTGATTTCATTCATCCTGATGAATATAAGAATGTTTCATACTTCTACCTTACCTCTAGTCAGACTAACTATACACTTAAAGGTGATATAGAGAGGTGGGGAA
This sequence comes from Castor canadensis, assembly GCF_047511655.1. Classification (NCBI taxonomy): domain Eukaryota; kingdom Metazoa; phylum Chordata; class Mammalia; order Rodentia; family Castoridae; genus Castor; species Castor canadensis. The sequence goes on along the minus strand of NC_133391.1, from coordinate 154,417,748 downwards.
ATTCATAATGTGTTGATAACACATTTAAAAATTATAGTGCCCAGCATGGTGGCATATGTTGGTAATCTCAGTACTCAGGAGGCAGAGGTAGTAAGATGGTGAGTTTGAGGCCACTCTGTGCTACATAGCAATTTCCAGACAAGTCTGGATTATGAAACCCTGTCTCAAGAACTAACTAAATAAAAATAACTATGTAAGGAAAAATGAAAATAAAGTTAAAAAACATTGTCCATTTGTTCTTGTCGTCAAATTTTTCTGCCTAGGAATTTACCTTCTCTCATTTGTCTTGAATCTTAGAGACCAAGACTTCACTGTCTTTTAGTCTGTAGCCTTCATGTATAGATGAAAGTTCATAGACATTTTTCAACATTTAGTTACTTTTTCTGGTTTGGTAAAAGAATAATTCAGGCCTTTAGGAAGAGTATTAAGATTATATGATTTCTAAAGAACACGAGAAACATCCAAAAACAGAGAATTGGTACACTGTGCCTCTAAAGTATTAAAACTGATTGGTTGTTTGATTGATTGATTGATTGAATTAGATACTGGGCTTTAAACCTCAGGACTTTGAAGGCTCTACCACTTGAGTCACACACTCAGTCCTTCTGGCCTTTTTAGTTGTTTGACAGATAAGGTCTCACACTTTTCTCTACCCAGATTCTGACCATGATTTTCTCATCTGTGCCTCATTAGTAGCTGGGATGACAGGTGTGCACCACCCAACCTGGCTTACTAAAGCTCTTTGAAGTTGAGAATGTTAGGAATAGGCTTGTTTGCTTGTTTTATGCCATTTGTCTTTTTCTTCAAAGCATGCTAAATGTTTGTTTTCATGATGAGAGACAAGCTAATGGAGAATGAAGAATCTTTGTTCATCAATTATTCCTCCTCACATTATTTAATGTTTAACATTTCATTCTTCCAGAGAATTTAGAAAATTCTATTCCTAAAGTTTCTTATTTTCTTTCTTTTTTATGTATTCTGGGCCATCATATGTCTGTAACATTTCAGTGGTAGAAATATTATCAATCAAAGCAAGAAAACATCAAGATAAAGCTGAAACCATATAAAACAGCCAGAGCCAATAGACTCATCTGCTCTAGTTTAGAAAACTTTTTCTCTTCTGAGGAGTATGTGTGTTATCTAAATGATTTAAGTCATAATAATTGTAACATTGTGATAAAATTAACTAAGAGTTGGTGATGAAGATAATACTGGTAATAGTCAATTTTATATTATTTATCCATAACTTTTAATTTTTTATGATGATTCTATACATGTGTACAGTGTACCTTGAAAAAGTTGACCCCTCTATTATATTGTCCATCCTCCTCTCCCTCTTCCCTTATTTTCAGTGTTTTGTGTGTTTCTTTATGGTGTCTTCATATGTATATGTGTAGCATTGAAAGTTATAACATGAATTTTATTGAAATGAAAAAATAATTGTATCAGTAATATCTAGACTTCACTAAGAACTGAGTCTTACATTAAAATATCCCTGTGGGAGTTATATTCCTAATATTTGTATAATGTTCTTATATGAAATAGAGATGCAAACTCTGGCCTTGTTCTCAGGTCTGGAAAATGTAGAGGAAAGAACAACAAAGGGTCAGATTCTCCCAGGGCTGCTTCATTTTCTAAATATTTCTTGCTCTCTTACCAGGAGAACAAAGATGGGAAGTTAGTTGATTGTAGAACTCCTTTAATTGTTTATTTCTTAGAATTAATAGGCCTCTAATATTTTAAATGATAGCCTCACAAATGAGATTAGTGCCCTTATTAAAAGGCCCCCAGATAATTCTCTATCTCTTTTCTCCATATGAGCACACAGTAAGATGCCAGCTACATGCCATCTGGAAGTGAGAACTCACCACTGACTATGCTGTTACCCTGATCTCAGACTTCCTGCTTCTAGAAATACAAGATAAATATCTACTGCTTATAAATAATTAAAACAATGCTATTATTTAATAAAATTCAAAACAAATGTCTTATAACCATAACAATTCGTCACAAAAGCACCTAGGTAACTATTTGAATAACTGGAAATCTAGTTCAAACTATCCAACTCGACACAGAAATTAGCTATTACAGTGAGATATGGTTTCCCAGAAGATGTCACATATATCATGTACCTAGTATGAAATGGAAATGCTTCACGATTGACACGGCCCTTCTTTGTAAGTGAATAACAACATGCATTGCCTGAAGACCTGATAACATTCAATCTAACATAAAAAGTATACACCTGTAGTTTGGCACCAATGATCCCCAAAATGTGCATACTTCTGATAAGCACCTTGAAATGATTAGTGGAACATCACACTAAGATATGTAAATTTTGTAAGTATAATGTTACAATCTGATTTATAATAATCTTATGTATAAATTATCACAGTCATGTGATTTTATAAGCTAATAAGGGATGATAAAAACGTTGGAGAAGTAGACTTGTTGAACATTTATTCATAACAATTTTAAGTTTTATCAGTTGATCCTGTTTCTATACTCTTGCCTAGGCACGGGGAAGTCAGATTCCATGCATTAGGTGTGTATAATGGTTGGATACATAGATCAAGCCCCTTGAAAGAATTTTCTGTAAATTATCTCAGTAACCATGACTTTGCATTGAATGGTTCATAACAATCATATTGGTTACATTATATTAATTTAATTGGTTACAAATCATAAGATAGAAAATATTATGTCCAACATAAAAATTCAATTAAATTTTAAAATTTCATACTTCTGAGTCAAGGAAATAATATTCACTTATTTCAACTGATAGTATGTGTACCTAATAAATGCTATGTAGTCATAGAAATTATTTTGCTTAACATCCCTTAAATCTATAAGGAGTTTAATCATGATTCATTTTAAAGTATGTATTTGTGTACTCTAGCCATATATAAAGGCATTTATGCTTTCTACTTCATGCCTATGACCTGGAACATTTGTTCAAACTTTTTGGATTAGAATTAGATCTGCACTGTATTTGACCGGGCATATTTCTTTTTGATGCAATATAATCATATACCTTGGGAAATAACTTAGCTGCTATAAAACACTTTTAAATACAAGTGTTCCTAAGAGGAACATTAAGAAGTAGGTATCTTTCTTTGTATACTTGGATTCCTTAATTTTAAGGCATCAAAAAAGGCATTAAACAATACTACTTATGACAGATCCATTTACTTTTTCAGGACCTGTTGTTCCAATGGCACATTACATTAAAATATATTTAATCACAAGCTCCTTTCTGCTTTTGTTTGGTTAGCAATGGAATTAGAGTCCAGTGCTTCTTTGCAAGATTGAACATCTGAAGATACAGCTTAGTGGCTTCCACATTCTCATTTTAATGTCCTCTTGACATATCTTAAATGGACTTTCATCTTTCAAAATGAAAGATGAAACCAGGTACATTTGAAAGATCCTAATTTCATAGATTTCTGTGGTGATCCCGACAATATAGTGCTACCTTATTTCCTCTCTAAGGCTATCCATTGAAGTGATGCATTTCTACTAAGATAATAGGATATTGTCTATCATTCAACAACTTGCATTTATCTTCTTTTTCTATGCCACCACCCTAATTATATATTTTCCACAATTTACTGACACCATTTTGTAATATTCCTTGCTGTAAAGGATGCTAAGCCAGCACTATTTTAAATATCTGTTAGAAGAATTCAAGAGACTTATTAGAAACTTTGCATATCCTTATAGTCATGGCTCAGTTTTATTATAGTGACGTAGCAGTAATACATAGCTCATCATATGGGAAAAGATAAGTATGTGCTGGTGTAACCTACATACAAACTACCAAGGTTTCCTTCCTAGGAGTAGTACATAGAGCACATGCTCCCTCAAGCAATCAAACTACAGCAACATGCATATGATGTTTCTGCCAATGGAAGTTCATCAGAAACTCAATGCCAAGGGAGATAATCATATAGTCCCCTTCTGCTCAAATATCCTGGAATTTCAGATTTCCATATGAAAACAAATACTGAGCATGAAACATATTATTTTAAAACTCTAAATCAAAGAAACATTTTGATCACTTACAACAATTAAAAGTCCAAACTCTCAGATGCTAGACAAAAGTCATTCTTGTAAGCAATGTCTGGCAAGTGGTGGTTGCTTTTCTGTGTAGTCTCCAAATACTTTCATTTTACAAAAATATTTTTCCATTCAATTTTCTACATATAAATGAAAATTTTCTTATTCATGAATTAAGTTATGGTCTTAAATCTCAAAACATTCATAATCTCAGATCTAAAATATCACAGTGGTAGCATCTTTCTCAGACATTTTTCTGACATTTCCAGATAATTTTTGCCACTTATACCTTAATAATTTCAATGCACAATCCTCTTCCATTATCTGTGTTGTGAGTACATGTCTGTGTTTCCATTAAAGGTTGACAAACTTTTCCAAAAGAAGTCAGATAACCACTATTTTAAGTGTGCCAGGGATACATTCTCTGTCACATCTACCCACATTTGTCATTGTAGAACAATAGCAGCCATAGACACTGGTACAAGACGGGGAGTTTGTGTGTTTCATTAAAATTTTACTTGATGAAAAAACAGTAACAAAATTGATTTAGCTCATGGCCATAGTTTCCTGCTTGCTAACTGAATACAAATAAATTACTAATTAATATTATGGAACAAAAATCTCTATGCACATATGCTATATTCCAGTACCATTGTGTTTCATTTAAAACAGTTCAAAGGAAAAAAAATAAAGAGAATGAGATGTGGGAAATATTTTCATATACATCTCCTTATATCACTTTAACTTTTTGTGTTAAAATGTAAATAAAATTTTCTAGATGCTTCGATGGAGATGTTGAGTTAAATTATTTCAGTTTTCTCCCTTCTTGTAACAGTTCAGTAAAGGAAATTTGGAGCAAGAGACAATTTTAGTTTTTACGTGGATGATACTGCTAGAGGAACTGAGAATCAGAAAACCCAGATAATTTTCTATTTTTAAAGAATGACATATAACACATAGGAGTAAGCCTTCTGCAAAATTGTTCTTCCTAGTCACCAGACCTACCTGTGCTTCTCTGGCTTGACTGCATATTAAAATGTCCTAGAAATTTTATATATGTTTTGAATGAATTCCTCCAAAATCTTATAATTTGTTCATCAAAGTCTATGTTCAAGAATCTCCTTAAAATGTTAATGAAAGTATAAGGCTATAGCTGATAAATTATTACTTAAAATGACAAGCTACTCCTATTTATATACAACATATATATATGTACATAAAACAATAGACATAAATTGCTACAACAGACAATTAAGAGAAATATAGGTATCTGATTCATATTCTGATACAAATTTAATAGAGACTGATAAGAAATCAAATCTGACATATAGAAATATTTGTGTTGATAGACAAATTATCTCAGGAAAAATAGAGGGAATGAGAAATATTACATATACGGTTTCATAAATAGTTGTAGAGTGACATAAGTTGAGAAATGATTATGAAAAAAGTGATTTAAAACCATGAAGTCAGGTTTGTGGACTTGGAAATGATTTTCCTTGATTGTATCTAAACATCTCTATTGGTAACATAACTCACATTAATTATTTAAATTTGCCTAAAATAATTATTACATATGACATATATGATACATTATGTATATCATATGTTATATGAAATTATATTAAAGGAACAGGGAAATAAATTATGATTCTCCTAGTCACTTGTTTGATTCTTACATCTCAGAATTTGAAATCATCTTCTCAACAATCAGTTAGGCCTGCTGTGCACATTTCCTGACCTTATAACTCACACAAGTGATGATATGACCTCACTGATAACATTATTGAAAGGCTGTAAATATTTTAACACCTACTTCAGCAGCCTATGATTTTAGGGTCCATCATATTGTATGAATATGGTTAAGTCCTACTGTGCAGCATTCAAACATTCAAATATTGAGTTTAGTGGTCCTTACATTCATGAAAGTCTTTATGTAATATATATTGTCAATTACAGAATCTCCTACCCAAGAACACCTATAACTATTGTTACAACCTACAAAGATAACAATGCTAATTAATCAAACGCATAAGAAGGTAGAAAACTCTAGGGGAGTAGTTACTTAAATAGCTTGATTAAATATACATAAATTTTTCTCTTTTTTAGCTTCTTGGGATTTAAACTCAGGGCTTTGTGCCTACAAAGCAGGCACTCTACCACTTGAGCCATATCTCAAGTCCATTTTGCTCTGGCTGTTTTGAAGATGGGGATCTTGCAAACTATTTTCCTGGGTGACCTTGAACCTAGATCCTCCTAAGTAGCTAGGATTACAGACATGATCCTTGTAGCTATAATACAAGTAAGCTATGCTTCCTATTTTGGCAAACATAATATGAGAATATGGAAAATAACTTTATTTAAATTATAATTTTGGAAGAAGTTAATCTTAAAGATTTTATACTTTCCCAATTTCTTTAGAAAAAGTATAATTCTGAGATTGTTTACAGAACACATAATGGAGAACAAAGATTTTCCCCAAAATTGTAGACGGAAATAAACTCCAAGGGGTAAGTACATGCATCATATGTTTCCTTATAATAAAGAAAAATTTAAAAAAAGATAATGAAATATAGAAGTCATTAGAGGAAGCATAGGAGAAAGAGGAAGAGGAAGAAAAAGGAGAGAAAGAATAAAGAGTAGGTGATCGATGTTTGTAAATAGCTGGGTTAAGACCATAATATACAGAGTCTACCCGAAGAAGAAAGAAAAGCAAAAACATGGAAGTGGAAGTCGAATCTATAATTTTAAGTATCAAGAAGGTCTTATCTATTTGGGAGGTATCAGCATTGCATCTTCTTGAACAGAATGAAAATACCTTTGAAATATGATGAAATTGGATTGGTATCTTGATCTTTTTAGATTTATGCTGCAGTCCAAGTTATTTACATAAACATGAACTCTCAGCTTCCATCTTTGTGAAAGGGGAATCAAGATTTTCAATTTACAACTAGTTGAGAACATTAAATCAGATCATACATAGAAAGTATTATTTAATTCTTCATGTTATTTTAATTATCACTTCTGTCTTACTTTCTGAAGTAGGGCTTTTGTTAAAGCCATGAGGATTCACCACATAGCCATTTATCAGAACTTATAGCCTCTAAATACAGGAAAAAAGGCTTTTAAATGCATTTCGTCAAGGAAAATGACTTTGTAGAAACCACTTTTGCCACATTTACACATTTTCCTTCCTTGAAACATTGCCAAGTTACTGTCAGCAATGTGTGGCAGACAAAATGATGCCAACTCCATAGGAGAGTCTGTCTGAGTGCTGTTAGTGTCTTTAGAGGAATTGCTTATTTTCCCTGACAGCCAAAGTACTGGCACAACATGGCCAGGTGGAAGCTGATGAAAAGGTTTCCTGAGGAAGAATCTTGAGAATGAGAACAATGGGGCACAAGTGAAGGCACTTTCATGTCACTTCTGCCGAAAGTCCTGACCAGCTTTTTTCCATGAACAGAGTGGTGATAGGAGTAGCAGTTTCCAGAAGTTCTTCCAAGTCTCAAAGCAGCTGAATTTTGGAATAATATGGAAATACTGTTTATGACATAGTCACTTTTAGAGAGGACTAAATTTTATGAAATTTGGGTAAATATGGGAAAAATAATTTCTTCAATTTAGGGTCACCTGTGAAAAATGTGGCTCCACACATTGCTAAATCTATCTCAGTCACTTCTCATTTCCTTGTTCTCTTAATTTTTATACTTGATCTGGAGAATGATTTTGTGCCAATATTTTTACATGACACATAAAGCCACAGAGAAGGCAAGAGGAAATTTCAGTGTTAGTACTGTTTTAAATAATATTACATCCCCCTCCCCAGTCATTTTGAGTGATAAGAAGGGACTATTCTCAACCTTTATTAGAATACTATTATGTCTTTATAAAATTGGGGGGAGGGGAGCAGATATTTTTATATTATGATCATGGACCAAATGCTTGTATGTCCCCAAAATTCAGGTTGAATATCAAAGCTTCAAAATGAGGTGAGACTAGTGCCCTTACAAGAAGAAACTTTCTCTCTCTCTCTCTCTCTCTCTCTCTCTCTCTCTCTCTCTGTCTCATTCTCACAAAACTTAATCCTGCAAGAACAGCCAGGGATTTAAGAAATATCTTAAATCCTTATACTATTTCTCAACAGTATATAAACTGCCTCTTCTGTACTCCCTCAACATTTTCATTAATGAGACAAAGAATAAATGTTAAAACTTTGAATGGATGTATGATACCTAAGTAAAATCTTCTATTTTGAAATGCAGATTGAGTTAATCTTGGTATAGGGTGATATACATGGATCTAGTTTCAGTTTTTTGCAGACTGCTAACCAGTTTTCCCAGCAGTTTTTGTTGAAGAGGCTGCTATTTATCATCATATATTTTTAACTCCTTTTTCAAAGACAAGTTGGTTATAGTTATGTGGCTTCATATCTGGGTCGTCTATTCTGTTCCACTGATCTTCATGTCTGTTTTTGTGCCCGTACCATGCTGTTTTTATTGTTATTGCTTTGTAATATAGTTTGAAATCAGGTATTGTGATACCTCCTGCGTTGTTCTTTTGACTGAGTATTGCCTTGGCTATTCATGGCCTCTTGTGTTTCCATATAAATTTAACGGTAGATTTTTCAATCTCTTTAATGAATGTCATTGGAATTTTGATGGGAATTTCATTAAACATGTAGATTACTTTTGGGAGTATCGACATTTTTACTATGTTGATTCTACCAATCCATGAGCATGGGAGATCTCTCCACTTTCTATAGTCTTCCTCAATCTCTTTCTTCAGAAGTGTATAGTTTTCCTTGTAGAGGTCTTTCACATCTTTTGTTAGGTTTACACCTAGGTATTTAATTTTTTTTGAGGCTATTGTAAATGGAATTGATTTCATACATTCTTTTTCAGTTTGCTCATTGTTAGTGTATAGAAATGCTAATGATTTTTCTATGTTGATTTTATATCCTGCTACCTTGCTATAGCTATTGATGATGTCTAGAAGCTTCTGAGTAGAGTTTTTTGGGTCTTTAAGGTATAGGATCATGTCATCTGCAAATAGGGATATTTTGACAGTTTCTTTACCTATTTGTATTCCTTTTATTCCTTCTTCTTGCCTAACTGCTCTGGCTAGGAATTCCTGTACTATGTTGAATGGGAGTGGAGATAGTAGGCATCCTTGTCTGGTTCCTGATTTTAGAGGGAATGGTTTCAGTTTTTCTCCGTTAAGTATAATGCTGGCTGTAGGTTTGTCATATATAGCTTTTATAATGTTGAGGAACTTTCCTTCTATTCCTAGTTTTCTTAGAGCTTTTATCATGAAATGATGTTGGATCTTATCAAAGGCTTTTAAAATGGATCAAGGATCTTAATATCAGACCCCAAACTCTAAAGTTGATACAGGAAAGAGTAGGAAATACTCTGGAGTTAGTAGGTATAGGGAAAACTTTCTCAATGGAACCCCAGCAGCACAGAAACTAAGAGATAGCATAGATAAATGGGACCTCATAAAACTAAAAAGCTTCTGTTCATCAAAAGAAATGGTCTCTAAACTGAAGAGAATACCCACAGAGTGGGAGAAAATATTTGCCAACTATACATCAGACAAAGGACTGATAACCAGAATATATAGGGAACTTAAAAAACTAAATTCTCCCAAAATTAATGAACCAATAAAGAAATGGGCAAGTGAACTAAACAGAACTTTCTCAAAAGAAGAAATTCAAATGGCCAAAAACACATGAAAAAATGCTCACCATCTCTAGCAATAAAGGAAATGCAAATTAAAACCACACTAAGATTCCACCTCACCCCTGTTAGAATAGCCATCATCAGCAACACCACCAACAACAGGTGTTGGCGAGAATGCGGGGAAAAAGGAACCCTCTTACACTGTTGGTGGGAATGTAAACTAGTACAACCACTCTGGAAAAAAATTTGGAGGCTACTTAAAAAGCTAGACATCGATCTACCATTTGATCCAGCAATACCACTCTTGGGGATATACCCAAAAGAATGTGACACAGGTTACTCCAGAGGCACCTGCACACCCATGTTTATTGTGGCACTATTCACAATAGCCAAGTTATGGAAACAGCCAAGATGCCCCACCATTGACGAATGGATTAAGAAAATGTGGTATCTATACACAATGGAATTTTATGCAGCCATGAAGAAGAATGAAATGTCATCATTTGCTGGTAAATGGATGGAATTGGAGAACATCATTCTGAGTGAGGTTAGCCTGGCCCAAAAGACCAAAAATCGTATGTTCTCCCTCATATGTGGACATTAGATCAAGGGCAAATACAACAATGGGATTGGACTATGAGCACATGATAAAAGCGAGAGCACACAAGGGAGGGGTAAGGATAGGTAAGACACTTAAAAAATTAGCTAGCATTTGTTGCCCTTAACGCAGAGAAACTAAAGCAGATACCTTAAAAGCAACTGAGGCCAATAGGAAAAGGGGAACAGGAACTAGAGAAAAGGTGAGATCAAAAAGAATTAACCGAGAAGGTAACATACAAGCACAGGAAATCAATGTGAGTCAATGCCCTGTATAGCTATCCTTATCTCAACCAGCAAAAGCCCTTGTTCCTTCCTATTATTGCTTATACTCTCTCTACAACAAAATTAGAAATAAGGGCAAAATAGTTTCTGCTGGGTATTGAGGGTGTGGGGGGGAGAGGGAGGGGGCAGAGTGGGTGGTAAGGGAGGGGATGGGGCAGGGGGGAGAAATGACCCAAGCCTTGTATGCACATATGAATAATAAAAGAAAAAAAATAAATAAATTAAAAAAAAAAAAAAAGAAATGATGACAAAATCAAACAAAGTACACCTGTGGGATCAAATCTGCCCATGGGCCTATATGACAGCTTGAGCTAGAGTTTTATTTGAAGGAGATGGTATTTTAGCATTTGATTTCGTGCACCTTAAATTCAAATTTCAAGTGCATATAGCATTGAAACTGAAATATACATGTGCATGCATATGTACTTATATGTATACATGTGTGTTATCTACACATACAGATGAAGACGCAGGTGATCGTGATCAAGAACGTAATAAGGAACATCAGAAATTAGAACTGCCTTAATTGACGCAAGGTTGCACAAGGTTAAAAATGATTCCCATCAATGTTTATGACCTAAATGAATAACATATGAAAAGGTTTAAAAAATGAAAATCAACTTATAAAGTCCCCAAGAAGGGATTTTTTAACTAGCTGAAACCACAATGAATAAATTAAAAATTTCCCTTTTAAAGTGTAACATTTCTTTCAAGAATTATTGAAGTAAATTCATCTAAATAATAGAGTAAAAACTCCGTAAACTTAAATAATTTCTCTCAAAGATAGTAACTTTAAGTAGTTTTGAAAGACTTTTATCTCTGTAATAACTTGAATAATTTTTGTCAATATGTATGGACTTTAAATACAATTTAGCACAGAAATAAAGATTCATTCAAGTCTACTGAGGAAAGTCTACTTAATGTTATTGATTTTCTCCTTCAGTTTGAATTCCCTAGTCCCAATGGTCTTTTATCATCTTTATTCAAAGGTGAACAAGAGGTCAGAATTCACTTTTACTGTATCTTTTGGATTATTATTTAAAATCATATTCGAGAACACTGAATATCTTTAGATATCCATTTAAAGATTAAACTGAAAGAGCAGGCTTTTGCATTTTCTCCAGAGAAAACTAAATTTTCCATTTATTTTATGGACTTTATATAGTTCTAAGCAGGTAACAGATTCTGAGGGAGAAAAGTAATAGGTCTGCTCACTGCTTTTAAGCTCTGAGTGGGTTTCAGAAAATGCAAATGACTTTTGATTTCCATTACCTAATAATTACACAGCCATTAGAGAATGGTCTAGATTACTGTTCCTAGGCAAACATACTGTCACATCTAAAGAAAAAAAATTATTTTATGCTATTTCTTGGAGCCTTCACACTTTAAACATTTATATACTTTTAAATATTTTTAAAGAAACAGACATTTACAGAAGATCACATGGTAAGATTTGTTATCTTTGTTCTTGGTTTTATGAGGTATAATAACAAATGAAAAATATATATTTAAGGGGGAGAATGTTGATTTTTGCTACATGCATACATTAGGAAAAGCTAGCTCTATTAGGATAGTAAAGATTTGAACCATGAAGACCTCTCATTCTTGGATTTTGAGTATCCTTTACCTTATGACTTTATTCAGTTTTTGGTTAATGAATTTGAGAATTGACGAAAGTAGGCATGCCAATGCACACTCAAAAATGTGCATAAATTTTTCCTTTTTTATTCATAGATTTCAACCAGAAAGACATTTATGAACCCACCTTATATCTTTCTATCTTGTATCTTTCCATGCCAGTATCATGTCAACAGTCACTGCTTAACAATGTTTTCCAGCAGGAGTACAGTGCAGTCCACCATCTCCAAGTGGGACTGAGATTTTCAGACCTCTTATAATCTACTCACGTGTCTAAGTATTTCAGCATGTATGCCAGTTACATAAAGATTTTCAAAATTACTTTTTGGTGAGATATTCTACCCTGAGCAGCTGAACATATAGATCCCTGGACTTTGTAAACTCTTATTGTCAGGTCCCTGTATTATCCACTCCTGGGATATTGGTCAAGCATAACACATGTCTGTCATGCCACAGGTGTACGTAGTTGTAATATGTACGTATGTACATGCATATATTATACAGAGTTTGTCAAAGTTAAAAATCATAAAGATTCACTCAAATTATGAGGTAGATCAAAGAGTATTATCATGGGTTAGATTCCACATCAGATTAGGTATGATATCAAAGAAGAATATTCACAATTATTTGAAAAAACTTTAAAAATTCTTGCCTTCGTCCATCTACATATCTCTCTGATGCTGGATTTTTTTTTAAAGAAAGGTATTGAGTCAAAATACATTGATATAACACTCTAAATTCAGAAGCAGATTTTCTTCTAGTAAAGAGAACATTTATATAAATTGTGCCACTCTTGTCAATTTGAAAAGTTTTGGAAATGGGAGTATAATATTTACATAAAGATATGAACTATATTTGAATTCTTAATGCGTTAATAAGCAAATGGACACAAATGAGATTTAAAGTTGAGTATAATAAAAATGATTAGATATATCCCACATCATTGAAAGCTTTGGGGTTTATTACCATTGTTGTTTGTGAGGCAGGGGCTCACTATGGAGTGCAAAGTTGGTGTGTAACTCATGATGCACTTGCTTCAACCTCCTGGCATTAACGTTGTGCATCACACCTGAGTGCTGGAATTAAATGCTCAGTCACTTTAAAGACTGTAAAAACATTTATGAAACAAAATATATGGGAAGGCACTACTTCTTATCAAAACTTTTTTGTATTCAGAAAATAAGATATCTGTTTTGGTGACATATTCTAGAATTGCGCATATTTTGGAGTGGGTTATTGTTTTTGAATCTCTTCTGATTGATCTTTTAATATTTTCAATCATTTGTGGACATTTTTCTCTTTAGATGGACTAACCCAGCCTTCAACTTCTTTGGTGTTTCACATTGTATTCCCTGATGTACTGTACATTTTCACGGATTTTTACTTAAGGTAGAGACACATGGTGAATTTTAGCTGTGCTGGCATGTTGGCTCACAGTATCCATAGCCTCAATTCAATGTTTTTCTCCATTAGTAAAGAACCATATGTTACTTTTGTTTGAAGTCTTTTTATTTCAAAGTTATCTGACTTGCTTTTTTAAGTTACTAATTTTTATAGAACGATACATTTTTTATTTTTCCTGAACCAAGTGTTTTGTAGAAAGAATAAATCATGTTCCTTTGTATTTTTTGTATTTGGAATTTGTATTTAGGAATTTCCTTATTACAAAATCTTTAGCATTTAGTATTTATTTCCCTCCAGTTAAACAATTTGAGGAACGTTTTCTCTTGTGTTTTGAACAACACAGTTTTTCTTAGAGCCTTCATGACCGACTTTTCCCTGCAAACAGGGATTATCTGAGCTTACTTTTCTAACTAATTAAAATTCAAGAGTTTGTCTCATTTATTCATAAACTTTGTTTGTGTCCCATAAAGAAAGTCTTATGATTTGTAAAAGAACTAAAGAAACCCATCTTGGAAATTTTAAAAAGTTGAATATGGTAATGAATCACATAATATTCATACATACACATATCTCCACTTGAATATTCTAGATTTTCTTGATTTGTACTTTCCAGTGATCATAGTGTATTATATTCATAAATATATACCACAATAAAAACTAATGTTTGTGATATGATAACAAAGAATATAAAAGTACTTTAGCTTTAATATTCTTTTCAAAGCTTGTAAGTGTTTGTGACACAGTGTTGTTATCAATGTAGTTGTGTCTCTTGAACTTTCTTATACATTTATTATTTTTGCACAGGAAAATGTATGTCAATTGTTATGAGGACCATCCCAACAAGTAATGTATTTTCTGAGATTTGTTAGTTGAGTTTGAAGTGAAATCAATTTTTTCTCTTCCTTGGTAATAGAAATTTTATTTTGTATTTAACTATAACATCTTATGACATACTATGGTACTATTTATAATATGCAGAAGTGCATATGAACACATATACACAAACATCAGCAGGTTTCATTCATATGAATATGTTTATTTAGCATTCTTTTTGTCTGCATGTTTTGATTATTTTACACAAAACTTAGATTTTGAATATTTACATGAATAAAACTTTCTAAAGAAATATGTGTCCTTGTTCTATATTTATTTATGCCTTAATTACTATTGATTATATTTTTACTTTTCAATTATGCTTAAATTTCACATTTTCAAAGTAAATAGAAAATTACTTCATATAGAGTAGTACCTAATTCTACACACTGGTTTTACAGGGATATTTGAACTATAAAACAAATATTTTTTCCTATTTGACATTTTCTGTAAAGTTTCAAACAAAACTATGCTTGCATGAAATATACTTCTATATTTTTCTAACATAGACAATGTAGTGATCACACCTACTCTTTTTCTTTCATAAAAATTGCTTGTTTTATTTAATACTACTTAAAAAATCAGCTCGAACATTTTCTTCCCGTGTACACTATGTAAGACCCTAACGATTATTGTTTGTGTTTTGGGCAGATTCTTAAATATTTACATTTAAGTAATGTCCGTGTTATATTCACATAACACAACTTCAAAATCAGTTGAGGTTCCAAGAGCTCAAAAAAAAAACATTATCTGGGTTGGATAGTGTGCTCTGTCTCCTGCCATCTTGAAGGTCATGCTGATTTTATTAATCTGGTTTTCTATGTTTTTCCATTAACATTCTTTTCAAAGGGAATTGTGCTGAAGAAGTAGCAGTATCCACTGACAGCTTTCCACTCCTTGTCACCCGTGGAGATCTTTAATTCTCTATGGTGTTTTTGTGGTTTAAGCTGCTAATGAGCTGTCTTCTTCCAGTTGATTTTCAGTTCATAATACCATGCTGACTTGGCAAAGCCATCCCTAATCTCCTCATGTGTGTGGTTGTAAGGAATGGTTATCAGCTTTATAAACTTTCTGTTTCTCATATCTGAAGAACTTTTGATGATATCCTTGGCTTTTAGGACTACAAAGTTTCCAAATGAGAAAATATTACAGCCTTTTGAATATCTTGCTGTGTTTTTATACATTAGTGTATAAAAATAATTTTATAAATGAAATATTATTCTGCACATTTACAAGCTTTCTTGGTTAAAAAAGATAAAGTAGTCACTTTATAAGCTACTTTAATACTATTTTCATGTGATGGTTAGCTCACATAGAACATAATATATAGCCTTACAAATGACGTGTTTTGGGTTGGGATGTTATTCATTGGTAGAGAGTGTACTTATCATGAGTGACACACACTCCACTCCTCTTGCTTATTTTATGAAGACAGAGTATGTGGCTCAAGATCAGTTTTACTGGCTGATTTTTTCTCCTTTTATTATATTGTTTTTACATTTACTTACATCAATATACATTGCTCGTGCCCTCTCCCCCTATGCCCCAACATTCCCAACCCTCCCACATCTCCACCCTCCAAACCTCCCGCCTTTGCTTCCACGCAGAACCTGTTCTGCCCTCTTCTCTGATTTTGTTGAGGAGAAAACTTAAGAGATAATAAGGACGATAGCATTTTGGCTAGTTTGGGATAAAGATGGGTATACAGAGAGAGTCCTGTCATTGCTTCTATGCACTTGTGTATTGTAATCCACACTGGCTCATTTCTACCAGACCTCTTCACTACTTCTTGGTCCCCTTCCCATAGTGGTATCTGACAATTTCAGATTACTTTATTTGCTCCTCAACAGGGAGCACATCAACCACATTCAAGTTTTAGGTTTCCTTCCCTTTCCCTATTGCTTCAATGCACATTATCCTCTTAGTGTGTAACCCATGTCCAATAATATTACTGCATTTGTTTTAGGTCTGCAATCCAGATATGAGGGAGAACATGAGCATTTTGGCCTTCTGAACCTGGCTACCTTTGCTTAAGATGATGTTTTCTCCTTCCATCCATTTACTTAAAAATGATAAAATTTCATTCTTCTTTTTTGCTGAGTAAAATTCCACTGTGCATAAATGCACATTTTCATGATCTATTCATCAGTTGTGGGGCATCTTGCCTGTTTCCATAGTTTGGCTATTATAAATAGTGCTGCCATAAATATGGGTGTGCAGGTGCTTTTGTTATAACTTGAGTCTCATTCCTTCAAGTATATCACTAGGAGTTGTATTGCTGGATCATATGGCAGATCTAAGTTAAGTTTTATAAGGAGCATCCATATCGTTTTCCATAGTGGTTGTACTAGGTTGCATTCCCACCAGCAGTGTATGAGGGTTCCGTTTTCCCCCACATCCTTGCCAGCATTTGTTGTTGGTGGTATTCTTGATAATAGCCATTCTAACAGGGGTGAGGTGTAATCTTAGTTTGGTTTTGGTTTGCATTTCCTTTATGGCCAGGTATGGTGAACATATTGTTGTTGTATTTTTTGGACTTTTGGATTTCTTCTTTAGAAAAAATTCTGTTTACTTCATTTGCCCACTTCTTTATTGGCTCACTGATTTTGGGGGAGTTTAGTTTCATTAGCTCTCTGTATATTCTGGTTGTTACTCTTTTGTCTGATGTACAGCTAGCAAATATTTTCTCCCATTCTGTGGATGGTCTTTCCAATTTAGAGACCATTTCTTTTGTTGTAGAGAAGCTTTTTAATTTCATGTAGTCCTATTTGTCCATCCTTTCTCTTAGTTGTTGGGCTGATGGTGTTCTACTAAGGAAGTCATTTGCTATTCCTAGTGTTTCCAGGGTATTCTTTGCTCTTTAGTGTATTTAACTGCACAGTTTTGTGCCTGATATTAAGGTCCTTAATTCACTCTGAGTTGATACTAGTACAGGGTGATAATAATGGATCTATTTTCAGTTTTCTGCAAGCAGGAAGCCACATTTACCAGCACCATTTGTTGAAGAGGCAGTCTTTTCTCCATCATATCTTTTTGGTGACTTTGTCAAAAATAAGGTAGGCATAGCTGCATGGATTCACATCTAGATCCTCTATTCTGTTCCACTGGTCTTCATATCTGTTTTTGTGCTAGTACTATGCTGTTTTTATTTCTATGGCTCTGTAATATAGTTGTAAGTCAGGTATTGTGGTACCTCCAGTGTTGTTCTTTTTGCTCAGTATTGACTTGGCTATTTGGAGTCTTTTCTGTTTCTAAATGAACTTTAGGGTAGATTTTTCAATCTGTGTGAATAATGCCGTTGGGATTTTGAAGGGAATTGTGTTGAGCATGTAGATTGCTTTTGGTAGTATAGCCAGTTTTACTATGTTGATTCTACCAATCCATGAGCATGGGAGATCTTTCCAACTTCTAACTTCTGTAGTATTCCTAGATCTCATTCTTCAGGGGTTTGTAGTTCTTGAAGAAGTCATTTACATCCTTCATTAAGTTTACTCCTAGGCATTAAATTTTTTTTTGAGGCTATTATAAATGGAATTGTTTTCCTGCATTCTTTCTCTATATGTTGAATATTGGTGTATAGAAAGGTTACTGATTTTTGTAAGTTGATTTTGTTTTCTGGTACATTGCTGAAGCTGATTATGTTTTCTAGAAATTTTTGGGTGTAGTTTTTTGAGTCTTTGCGGTATTGGATCACGTTGACTACAAATAGGGTTATTTTGACTGTTTCTTTACCTATTTGTATTCTTTTCATTTCTTCTTCTTGCCTTATTACTCTGGTTAGGAATTGCAGAACTATGTTTAATAGGACGGGGGACAGTGGGTACCCTTGTCTTGTTCCTGAGTTTAGGGAGAATGGTTTCAGTTTTTCCCCATTAAGTATGATGTTGGCTATAGGTTTGTCATTTATAGCCTTTATAAAGTTGAGGTACATTCCTTCTATTCCTACTTTTCTTAGCGCTTTTATCAGAAGTGGTGTTGAATCTTATCAGATGAATTTTCTGCATCTATTGAGATGATCAAGTGGCTTTTGTTTTTGCTTCTTTTAATGTTTGTATTACATTTATTGATTTGCGGATTTGAACCATCCTTGCATCCCTGGGAAGGAGCCGACTTAGTCATGGTGAATGATCTCTCTAATATGTTGTTGGATTCAGTTTGCCATTATTTTACTGAGGATTTTTGCATTGATATTCATTAAGGAGATGGACCCATAGTTCTCCTTTTTTGTATGTGTCCTCCAGTTTTAGGTGGAGTTTACTGCCTGATTGATACATTTATTTGTCTGAAACCACATAGAATTCAATAAAGCCAGAAGTGTTGGAAAATGCATGTTGGAAAGGCAAAAACAAATAATTCAACTTTAGTGGGATTGAGTCTCTAAAGCATTCAGTGAGAAGAAAATCAAGTAGTTTTTAAATTTTTTATGCAATTTCCAACTTACTCTGTCACAAACTGTTCTCTCTTCTCTATGTGCTTCTGCCTGTGCAGGGTAGAATTCGACATGACTGTATGCTTTCTGAGTAGCAGAGATCTAAATGCTGCTCTTTGTCTCAGGGGATGTTGTGGACAGAATCTGATTAAACCCAATGTCTGCAGTCTTCCTGCACTTCCAACAAAATAATTTGTTCTGTTGTTTTGTTTCATTCGTTGATTTCCTCTTACTTAAACTCAAACTCTAAGAGCTTAAATTAGGGCCACATTCCACATTAGAGATTTTTGCCTCTGCTGTGTGCTCAATTACATTTGCTTTCACAGAGGTCTACATTTCCTTCTTCTCAATTTTTGTTTGGTGATTGCGTTTTGGCGCTGCTAACCCTAACTGTATCATTTATTATTTCTGGGAGGAAGCATTTCTTAGCTACTACTCACTTGAGTGAGTGCCATCATGTTACAGAGAGACCTTTTTCAGATTTATACCCTGATTGAGTGCCTCTCAGAGGGGCAACTACATCAGAAATAACTGGTTCAAATTAATCTTCCATCTTATATGCACGTGTGCCTATGTGACAATCTGTACATTTATCTCTCCTTAACGTAATGTTTGCAGAAAAGAACTCGTATACTGTTGGTTATATTTTACTCTGTTAGTAGGCTTTGATCTAGAAGAATTTACTATATTCATTTATAAAACAAATTGATAATCCATAAAATCTCAGAACACATGTTGAGATTCTCAAATGCTAATTAAATTTAAAGAGTGAAATCAATAATATTAAATATACATATAAATGTAATTCTGTGCTTTGTTAGGATTCTCATGAACAAAAAGGTATTTTAAGACAACAATGAACATGTATTTAGCTTTGCATTAATTTCTCTTTTGTAATAATATGTTGTGTGCAATACTATATGATTACAAAACATGATTTTATGATAGATTTAAAAGATTTCAGGAACATTAAGTTAAAACACTTAGTATTCATGCCTAAATGAATATAATAAAATGAAGGAATACATGTTTTTTTCATTATTAATGATATTTAACCTGACACAAATCTATAGCGTGATTTGTATGATTAAGGCAATTGGTTGTTGTTTATAGGTTTTAATTTGCACATAAACTAAATAATAAAAATGATAATAAAAGTAGGCAAGTTCATATTTTAACAAAGGATTATTTATGAGGCATAAAAATAAGTTTTGAGCAGGGTGCCTGTGGCTCACACCTGTAATCCTAGCTACTTGATAGGATGTGATTGGGAGGATAATGGTTCCAGGCCAGTCAGGTCAAAAAAGTTTGTTAGACACCATCTCAATGGAAAAAATGGGCTGTGGTGGCATGTGTCTATCATCCCAGTGACAGTGTGATCCCAAAATAGAAGGCTCTTAGTCCAGGCTGGTTTGGACAAAAAGCAAGCTCCTGTCTATAAAATAGCCAGAGGAAAAAAAGGCTTGAGGTATGGCTTAAGTTGTATAGTGTCTACCTAGCAAGTATGTACCCCTGACTTTAAAAACCAGTACCACCAAAAAAAAAAAAAAAAAAAAAACAAAGAACAAGTTTTGATAGATGTCAAATTTGAATTCATCTAGCCACATTGCCATATTAATAAATCAATAATTACAATAGCATGATATCTATAAACATAGTATAACCAGTGGACTAATAATAGTCAGACAAAATAAATTTTAATCATGAAATTGCTTCCTTCCATAGACAATGTTTTTTTTTTAAATGAATGAAATCTCTGGACTTATGATATTTTCCACATAATATACTTTGCATAATTTTGCCATAATTTTGATAAAGTTTAAGGATAAAATTTGATAGTAATTATCTATCCATACTCTTCTAATTCTCTTGGATTTTTACAACTGAATATTCCAATTCTCATATCAGAAAATGTTAATCCCTTATGAAAGCCATCTTTAAAAATGTAAACTTCCAAAACCTTATGTAGTGAATGTATGAACTCTAATTAAAATTTCAAAATAATTTGTAAATTGAAGACCATGAATAATGATAAGAATGAGAGTTATGACACAAAAACATAATAAATAGCAAGCTTGCGCAGACAGATGATAAACATCTATAGGTTTGGTCAGATAAAGAATGCAGAGAGGAGTGGGATTTAAATAACAAGACTGATATTCACATTGTGGGTTTATTTAATTTATGAGAAAAAGCACAGAGACCTGGATTCAGATGAGATGATTGGTCTGTGAGTAATGTACTGTGGTAAAATTATGTTTTTCCAAAAATAGATTTTGCTTTTCTCCATTTCTGAACAAAGTAAATAGAATCCACAATAGACATAAAAACATTCTGAGGTTCCTGCAGGTGCTTTAGATTGCAACAGAAGCATGCTCTTCTAAGCCTATCCTAGGCTCTCCAAGGGGCCTTCACAGATGCTTTGATAACTAGAACCAGTATGTTTCACTCCTCACCATGCAGTCAATGCTAAAAATGTTAAATTCTTAAACACATTGACATTCAATGAAAATTTGACAACTTTGGTGTGTAGATGTGTAAATATTGAAATATATTTGACTAACCTGAAAGTGTGTTCTATTTTGTGGATTAATGTTAGAAAACATATGTATTCCAGGGGCATCTTTTTCCTATGTTATATATTTTATACTATAGTAACCTGATTGAGGGGGACAATTTACTCCATTGCTTGTAATTAGCTCCCTATGGATTTGTATATTAATTGGATTTAGAAAACCTCAATATTGACAGAACTGTTATTATCCTCATCAGACAAGAGAGATTCCTGTCCTGTCCCTGAGAAAGACATTTGATGAATTAATAAAGGTTGCAAAAGATAGTCTCAGTTCCTTATTATTTTCTATAATTCTGACAATTTAGAATAAGTGATTCAATTTTGGAGAATTCTAAAATTTAATGTCAGTTTTTACAACACAAAATCCTTATGATAAATTTTGCACCTTAATGATTTGTAGATAGTTGATAATAAGGTAAAGCCTTAGGATCTTTAGCCAACTCAAATAGCAGATACTTTTACCAAGAATATATTACTCTGGCATTTAGTAAATTACTCTTGCCTTCTTACTGGTACGTACAAATGTTCTGTGTTTCAGGATGTGTTTCGGTTTTTGACCAGTGAAATATGGTTGCTCTATTAAACAAATATTAATTTGAGTCAAGCTAATGCAAATTCATATAAAATGTATGTATTAGCAAAATTACTTTGTTTTTTCATATGGGATTACAAAAATGTTCAGGGAGAGTTTAGATGGGAAGATAGAAGTCTAATGTTAGGTGGCAAGTTACACACAGAAAAAAATTTAAAATGACAGTTGTCAAAAACACATGTAAAATGTTAGGGTACCGAGGGCGACACAGGAAGTTAAGTATTATGTCCTCAATTCTTGTAATGCAAAACGTTAAAGTTCTTCTCATAAAATATAGCTACTTTGCAGTCTAAAAATTATGTTGAACTTTTGGAAAATTCTGCAGCAGATACCAACTTGCTCACCACCTTGATTCAACACACACTATCGTTATGTTCTTAACACATGAGATTCACCTCTTTAGATATGCATAGTAGATGGCATACTTCGTGGTGAAATTTTCCTTCAGAATCTAAGAAGGTAAAGCAACTTTCTGAAACTATTTCTATTTGGAAGGCTACTGAACAGCATATCCCTAGTGAGTATAGACTTGAAATGATGCAAATAATTACTTTGTTGAAAGGAAAATTTTGGGGACAGAAGATCATAATTTGTAATTGACAGAAATTTAACTGCTCAAAAAACAAGTCGAGATTGCCAACAATATTTCATATTATATATGAAAACATATATATGTTTTGAAAATATTTCACTTTATACTGGAATTTTATAATGGGAAGTGGCAGTACTGGGATTTGAATTTATGGCCTTGTGCTGGCTAGGGAAGCCCTCTATGACTTGACCCAAATTTCCAGAAGCACATTTTGCATTTCAATATTGTCTAGGTGGGTTTCATGCTTTTAGTCTAGGGACAGCCTTTCAAGGCAATTCTCATACCTCTGCCTCCTGACACTATAGGCGTACACTATAAGACTCAGCCTCATTTCATAATATTTAAGTAGCATTTGCTCTTTAATTTTGGAAATATTTATCATCTCTCATATTTAAGTGTATCGCCTATATTCCCATCTCTATATTACTTCAGTGTTAAATTAAGAATTACTAAAATATAGTGATAAATGCATAGAAATCCTGACATTTGTGAAACTGATTTATTTTTGTTTATTTTATTTCTTGTTCTATTTTGTTTCTTTGCTTGACAGTACTGGACTTTGAACTCAGGGATTTGCACTTGGTAGGAATAAATGCTTTGTGGGTTTTTTGTGTGAATGTTTTATTATTTTTTTTATTGTTATTCTGGATGGGGGTACATTGTAGTATTTACAAAAGTTCTTTCAATATATCCAGTATATCATACTTGAATTCACTCCCTCCACCATTCTCCTTCATCCCCCCTTTCCCCTTTTCTGAAATAGTTGCCACAGGTCTCATTTTTTCCATTTACATGCAAGTGTACACAGTGTTTGCACCATATTCACTCTCCCATATCCTTTCCTTACCTTCTCCCCAACTCCCACTGGTAACAACTCCCCACACACATCCAAGCCGAACCTGTTCTGCCCTCCTGTTCTCCCATTTTGTAAAAGAAAAAAAAATGACATTTTGGTTTGTTTAAAATAGCTACAAAGGGACTTTCCTTGTGACATGTCTATGTTTAAAAAATGAAAATAGCTTGTGGGCCAGCTGTCGTGGTACACGCATGGAATCCCAGCTACTTGGGAGGCAGAGGTAGGTGGATTACAGTCCAATAAAGTCCTGTGCAAAAAAGAAAAAAAAAAAGAAAAGAAAGAAAATTCCTAGAAAGTCTTTTTTTACACAACTCATTCCCATTGCTAATGCTTTATTCAGACATTTCTATCTATCTTAACAAGTAAAGTTATGTAATAATTTTATTTTATATGTTCATTTCATCTAATGCTAGTATTAAAGTAATCCCAGTTATACAAAATAAATGGTTGGGCTTTCTATGTCTTTCTGTTATTAACCAATATTTAATCAATTGAAATCGATTTCAGTGTCTTTGAGAAGATCTGTTTTTCGAATAAAACTAATCTATAAAATAATCAAATTTGGTTTTTCATTTAAAACTCTTTTTATATATTTTCAATACTTTGTAGCAATTGATCTATTTCTTTGAAATTAGTTTGAGTAATCTCTAATTACCTAGGAAATTGTCATTTCCACTAGGTTTTCACATATGTTGCATGTACTATTTCACTATGCTTGTAATCTTGCATATTTTCTCATATTTTTCCATTTAAAACTGTTTTTAAGCCATATTTTCAGCATAGTTACCATTTTTTCTTACTCATTATTAACCACAACTTCTGTGTTAATTATATGCTCAGAAATAGATATGTTTATTTCTTTTAAATGCTCCAAATTATTAATCATTTTTGTTTTCTTTTTTATTTTCCAAAAAGAGATTGATACATTTAAAAGTTTCTATTTTTTAGAAATATACCATAATTGGGATGCATTAAGTGATATATCAAAGAGCAAGTTTGTTTGATGTAAGTCATGTTTTGTATAATTTTATTCAAGATTTATGTATGGTTGGTCATACTTAACAATGGTATTTAAGTGTGGAGCTGATGTTCCCTGAAGAAGGAGTGTTTAAATTAAAGATCCTGCAGTCTTTTTTACTTTGGCTGACATCTTGATTGTGAAGATATGGAATGTTGCATATTGAGAGCCAAAATTACCTAGGGCTTAGTCCCTTTAATAGCCATTAACTTTCAACCTCTTTATTTGGTCTAACAGTTTTATGACTATTAGATAAAACTCTCAGAATGTATTACTGAGCTTAGCAGATTTCTACTTCTCTACCAATTATAAAACTAAAAATGCAATAACATAAAATCTGAAATTTATAGAAAAATATTTCCCAATTTTAATGTAATCCACTTATCTAGTTCTTCCACCAATATATTTGCTACATGTGTTGACTTATGAACTTCTTTGTTCAGTGGCTATAAAATCAACTTAATCTGTTTTTGGGAGGAAGATGATATTCAGAATAACTTGGGTCTGTGTTCCAGGTCCTTGGCCACTCATGTTTGGCTCATAAAAATTATCTATTGCTTCCTCTGAAGCAAGACCTGTGTTTTTCGCCAACACAAGCAAGCATGGTGATGCTGTCCAATTCTCATGTGCTTCTAGTTATTGTATATTGAATATTTATGTGTAGTTCAATAAATAAGGGCTGACACATCCAGAATGAACATCTTGGTAACAAATAAGAAGAGAGGCGATTCCTACTCCTGATTAGCTCTAGTGATACCACCAACCTTATGCTAATTCACTAACAATGTCTTTAACCCTCACTATTCCAAGTTCATGGGCTCCAATGGAGAAGGTATGAAAACTCATAAGCAGAGTTTTTTCTTTCCTTGGACATATTTGTCCATGGCTCTGGCTGTGATATTATGAATTATATATTTGTTCTTCATTCCCTTTCCTCACCTATGACTCCTAAAATTCTTAGAATTTCCATATTGCATATGTCTTTAGTATGTTAATGAATTGATTGATCACTGTTCAGTGGGACTTCCCAAGTGGCTAAAAGGGAGAAGGGAGGGGAGGAGAGAGTAGGGGTGGGGGTAGGAGGGAGAAATGACCCAAACAATGTATGCACATGTGAATAAATGAATAAAAAATTTTTTTAAAATTAGATAAAAAGGAATAGAGATAGGCAAGGAATGGCAGAACTTAAGTATCGCCACAGAACACTAACTATGAGAAACAATAGTCCACTAATTGTCTGTTCAGTGGATGGTTTAATTGCGTGTTGAATTATCTGTTGATTCCTCAAAATTCTACCGTGCTTTGACTAGTCAGATTCTGGTTTGTAAGTAGGGCAAGGCTGAAGGTCCTCTCCTTAAAATTAGTTTTAGCATATTGTTAGAGTCCAGCTGACTCTTCTGCTCAGGAGCTGTTTTTTTGTTTTTCTGTTTTTATTCTTGAGTGCGATGGATCCATGGGGTGACCTCCACCACCTTGATTAGTGTGGGGGTAGTCAGGATCACCAAAAAGGGTCCTCTCCACGAAGGCTGGAGAGGCTGGAAATTTTACTCTTTTACCCAAACCTGGTCAACTGGCTTAAAGGAAGGTACAACAGTGGTTAAACTGATAGGGAGTTTTTCTCATACTTGGTGGTGTTGGTCATTGAGCAATTCTCCAAAACAGCTCATCTGTTGAAAAATCTTAGATTATTTTATTTCTTTTAAATCTCCCTTAATGTCCTTTATTATTGGGGGGTGGCCATCCATGTAGAATCTCATAGGGCAAGGACTCAGTCTGTTTGGTGGGGCTACACCTGACCCTAAGTAAAACTGATGGGAAGACCTGTTACCAACTCAGGTGTCTCTCCTGACAGAGTTTACTCATCTGAGTTTTTAGTGGCTGATTTATTTTCTCAACTTTGCCTCAACTCTGAGGCTTGTATGCTGTGTGAACATTCCAGGTTATTTTCAGCCCCTTTGTCAGTTGTTTAACAACTTCTGCCACAAAAGCTGGCCCATTGTCTGATCCAATGAAGATGGGGATCCCATACTTGGGAATTATTTCCTGTAGTAAGGCACAGACCACTTTTTGGGCCCTCTCTGTTCAGGTGGGGAAAGCCTCTACCCACCCATAAAAGGTGCACACAATCACCAGCCCCTGATTTGAGGCAGCTCAGTGAAGTCTTCAAAAGGGGAACTACCCATGTACTGGACTCTCAGTTTAGGGAGTGGCCCCTGTCTGGGGTTATTTTTGGCACATGTTTCACAATGCTTACAAATATTGCTGGCTAGGCTGGTGAGGCAGAGGACGTAGAAATGTTGGCTCAGCAGCTGGTCAAGGGCCAACTTCCCCATATGAGTGTCCTGATGAGCGTTCTTTACAAAGGTGGGGGCTAGTGTCTCTGGAATCACTATTCACCCATCTGCAAGCTGATACCATCCCCCTTTGAAATATTTTTCTTTCTCTTGAGTGAACCACTCATGTTTGTGACTGGAGTAATGTGGAACACAGTCTGTCAATGGGCTTGGAAAAAGTGCAGCAGTTGCAGTCACATGGCTGGGTGGGTGGAGCCCTGCAAGAGTTTCCTGATCTGCTCTCTGATTTCCCAATGCCACTGGTGTTTTGTCCTTTTGATGCCCTAGACAATAATTAACAGTGACCTTTTTGGGGCCTGTACTGCCACTAGGAGCTGAAGAATCTCTAACCCATACTTTTTATCTTTTCCTCCTGAGATGATCAGTCCTCTTTCTTTGTATATAGCCCCATGTACATGAAGAGTGGTAAAAGCATATTTAGAGCCTGTGTATATGTTAACATTCTTCTCAACTGACTGTGGGAGGGCTCACATCAGTGCAATGCGCCTCTCCTTTTGTGCTGACACGTGTGGAGCTAGTTCCTGAGCTTTTAATACTGAGTCGAAGGTCACTACTGTATAGCCAGTGTATCTTGTTTCCTCTTTGAGGACACTATTCCTATCTGTGAAAAGTTTTTGGTCAGGTTGAGGTAGGGGTTGGTCACAGTGGTCAGGATAGCTTCAGAAGACCTCTTTTATCACCTCAACACAGTTATGGTCTGGGGGCCCTGCAGCTGACAAAGCAAGTCTCATCATATTTAAAGTCCGCACAACTTCCAACTTTACTTGTGAATTTATACAGAACACACTCTAGTATGTGACCATGCTGGCATTTGTCAACCAATGCTGTACCTTGTATTTCATTAGAATCACAACAGAATGTGAGACATGGACTGTTATTTCCCATCTCAGTGTTAGCTTTATTTTGTCTTTGATACTAGCAAGGCTGTGGCTGTGAGAGCTTGCAGGCAGGGAGGCCATCCCTTTGCCACTGAATCCAATTGCTTGGAGGGATAAGCCACTGGCCGAGGCCATGAGCCCAGGTATTGGGTAAAGACTCCAATTGCCATACCACTTCTCTCATGCACATAGAGGAAGAAAGGCTTTCTCACATCTGGAGCCCCAAAGCAAGGACACTGACTAATGCCTTCTTGATGGCACGAAAAGCATGTTGTGCAGATCCCCAGATTATGGGCTCCCTTTTGCCTCCCTTTTTGGCTTTATACAAAGGCTTTGCTAATAATGAGAAATTAGGTATCCAAATCTGCCAGAACTCAGCAGCTCCCAAGAACTCATGGATCTCTCTTCTTGTAGTCAGAGTCCGCATGGAGCAAGCAGCTTGTTTTCTTTCTGTATCAAGGTTCCATTGGCCTTGGGAGATGTGGAACACCAAATATTTGATAGGTCTTTGCAGATCTGAGCCTTTTTTTGGGATACTTTGCCTGCAGCTTCCCATAAGAGAATGAGTAAGAGCTCTGTACCTTTAAGACAGTCCTAGTGGTTAGCTGCCATGAGGAGGAGATCATCCACTTAGTATAAGAGAGTACAGCTAGTTTCCTCTGCTGGGTATGCCTGCAAATCTAATGTCAGGGCAAATCCAAAGATGATTGGAGAGTTTTTGGAGCCCTGTGGGAGTTGGGTCTAGGTTAATTGCTGTTGTCCCCCTGAGTGGGGGATCCTCCCATAGGAAAGAAAAGATGGGTTGGCTCACAGGTACCAATTGGATGCAGAAGAATACATTTTTTAAGTCCAAATATGAGAAGCAGGTTGCTTCTGCGGGTATCAGGGCCAACAAACTGTATGGGTTTGGAACCTCCAGATGCAATGTCACTGTTGCTTGATTGATTGCTTGGAGATCGGGCACTGGGAGGTAATCATTGGTGCCTGGCTTCTGGACTGGCAGTAAGGAGGTAGTCTAGGCAGATTGGCAAGGTCTTAAGATTCCATAGTTTAAGAGTCTTTTTTTCTTTTTCCTCTTATCAGTCCCAGAAGTCATTGTTTTAGCCATCAGAATCTTAAAATTGTCCTCAAAGCACCTTTAAGCCACGATGAGCTGCCATTGACTGCCATATGTCTATGTAGGGTAACTGGTTGGGATGATCTGGTATCCCTGTCAATACCTGATAGGCCCTACAAATGGTTTTCTGGTCCCTCAGAATGCCAACATACCTTGAAGGACACCCAACCTTTTTGGCAGAATTTCCAAAGGTTTTAGGGTGTAAGTTCCACCCCATAATCACCTGTATACCCTTTCTTGAAGTTGTGAAGCATATATTGTAAAGGAGTCTTTTTTCTTTGGCTCCCACCCATATTGAGACAAGATACAAGAGGATGAGGGAATTTCCAAATGAGTTACAGGGTCTTTCGTTTCCAACACAAAGTGAACACAGACAACTTTCCCTTCATTGTCCCTTAGCCTTTCTCACTGAGATATTTCAGATGTCTCATAGCCATAGCAAGTTCATATAAACTCCAGACCAGTGTCCCAAGGGGGGTCACCCTAGACCAAATGAGAACTTCCCTGGCTTCTGGAAATGAACTCTGCACATCATGTGATGACCAAAGTCACACTCATTTCATGCTCTCAATTGCACATCACACACTCATACAATCCAACAAACCTAGTCTGGAAGTATCCCAGCTTCCTCCTGATTAATCACAGAAACAAAAAAAACAAGATTCAGGAGTACTGGGGTACCTAGGAGGTGATCAAGCCCCTCTTCCATCTTCTCATGGATGGGCCTATTCTGATGGACCTGGGTCCTACCTGTTCCAGACAGGCGTTGCTCCAAATTTTCCTGGTTCCTGAGGTCTCTACCCAAGTTTAAATTGGTGTGTACAGGCCTGAGGTCTCATTCTTCTTGGGTGGCTTCCACAGACATCTGGACCAAGTGTCCAGTAGCACCTCAGCTGGGTTGCATCCCCAGGAGTTGAGCCTCAGCCCTATATCCAAGGAGTCAAAAATGCTAACTTTGTTCTCTCATGTTTCCAGCCAATGCACCAGAAATTTTGTGGGAATGACAAGGGAAATAAAGTCACTGAGACCATTTTTACAGGAAGCAGGGAGTTTATTACACTAGCAGACTCCAGGGAGATAATTTCTCAAATTATCTCTCCTGAGCCCCAATCTGTGTCAGGGGCTTCATTAAATACTTACAAGTTTGCCTGTTATCCCCTCTGTACTATCCCCTCCTTCTATTATGTGGTTACAGCTGCCAGAAACTTTGCAAGGCTAGCAGGTGGCTGCAGTGTTGCAGAGCTAGCAGAAAGGTGTTTTTAGACTCAGCATGGGGAAACCAAGGTGAATACAGACACAATAACTCCCAGGAAAATAGCCAAGCTGGCCCCAACAAATGGAGCCTCCATAAAACCCCAAAATGGCTGTATTCAGATGAGGTTCAAAATATCTAAACATGGAAGTTCCTTATGGGTGACATGTTCTGAGAGGTCATGGGAGTTCCATTAATCTTTCCATATAACAATGCTCTACACACCTCTACATCTGTTTCCTTTGTAATATTGTTTATAATAAATGGATAAATTAAGTAAAATGTTTCTGTGAGTTCTGTGAGACACTCTAACAAATTAAGCTCAAGAAGAGGTAAAATGAGTCATGATTACAGCCAAAGAGTATGAAGTATACGTGACTTGTGATTGGCAGTCCTGGGACCAGTCCTGAACTTAACACTGTCTTTGAACTGAACTGAAAGGCAATGATCTTGTCACTGGAGCATTGATTGCTTCCTTGGTGTGTATGGAAAAATACCACATATTTGGTCACAAAAACTGCTTTCCAGATGAATCTGTACCCTCAATACCAAACACTGGTGCTGTGATTAGTCACAAGGAGCATTGATATCTAGCAGTTGGCCCTACTTTGGCAGTTTAGCATAGAAAGTGTCCTCCAGGCATGGCTCATGCTGGAGAATTGAAAAGATGTTGAGTCCTTGGAGACCTGTGTATAAAGGGGTCTTAGGGTGAGGATCAGTGCATCTCTGATAGAGAAATTAATGAGTCTGGAGGAAATACAACCAGCTGGTTGTGGAACATTCCAGAGTGTTTGTTGAGCACCAAGGGAGTCACTGAGGGTCCTGGGCTCTTAAGTCAGAAGGTCTGGAGAATGATTTGACAGGAAGCTTCCTTTCTGACACAGGTTTGAGAAATCTTCCTAGAATTGCAGAAGAGTTCAAGATCACAGTGAATCCAACCTTGATTGGAATCAAAGCAGTGATCTGACTGAAGTGACAAAGAAGGAGGGTTCTGTATTTTAAGAATAGAGTGGGAAAGAGTTAACTTTTCCTTGTGGAAAAAAGGAGTCAACCCTTCTGAATCTGTGATTGCAGATTTTGAGTCTCAAAAATTATGACAGAATAAATTTCCATTATACAAACCCAACCAAGTCTCCTAAGTCAGTTTAAGGAAATCAACACACCTGATATTAGTATATTTGGTACATTAAAAAAAGAATTTTTCAAAAATTTTTACAGTTTTCAAAGTTTCCATACTCAATTGCAAAATTATATGATTTTGTCTTTTATTTTTTAAAAACTTTGAAAGAACTAGTTGCATTTTAGTGTTTGCTTCTGATTTTTCTGTGGTAACTTCCATTTACCCACCCCAACTTCTTGCTTTTGAGGACTCAGTGATTTCTTTTTTCAATTATTCTTCATCTTATTAATTTTGAAGTTATATATTTTATTTTTCTATTTTAGGTCAAATATTTATAATAAGGATGATGTGTGATACCAGCCAGCCTGCAATGACAGTTTATTTATTGAGCACTGTTGCTCACATATTAATCTACACATACTTCAAAACAATGACACAAGACCCAGACAGCCAGACACAAATTGGTCACCTCTGCCTGTGAGCAGTTTCTTTCATTTTTCACTTTTGTTAAAAATTATTTTATCTCTATGCATGCCATGATGGAACAGAGTTTAGGAGTTACTTCCCTTGGCTTCAATTTTTTTAAAATACATTTTCAATATACAAAGTCTAAATCGCATTGGCTTTTCTGTTCTCAATAGGATAATTATGCAAAAATTTTGAAATTGCCTAATATGAGAACATTGTGATATTATTTTATGCATCACTGTTGTCATTTTAACATCCTCCATGTATGATACTAAAACACTTCAATGACTAAATATTTGTTTCCACATAGAGGATAATCATTAATAACATTAGTTTACATTTTTTGTAAATTCTGAAAAACATTCATCTTTATCTATTTAAAGATCATTGCATATACATTCTTATCATCTATTTAAAGTAAAATTGACTTAAAGTCAAATTAAGTGTAAGTTATAGTTTTTCATCTTTTTGCTTCTTGGTATGTATCTATGTTTGTGTACAATCTCTGTTATTCATGGGGTTGTATTCTAATATACTGAGTTTAATCTACTAAATGTCTCATTTGAGGTTTCGTTTGGTGGGTTGTTTTAATTCAATGTCTATAATTCTCATTACTAAGTGCTCTTTTCAGACAATGTAGCACTAATGGGTATTCCCTGAGAGAACTTCAGAAGCACTATATTTGATTCCTGAAAAAAAAAATGTTTATTTTTAAAACCCTAAATGCAAGAGAAAACATATTTTTCTTTTGTTCTCCTGATGACTGTGGGTATAAGGATTTTTCTAGTTCACTTTTAGATTCTTAGCTTTATGTATGAATCTTTTTTTTTCTTTTCTTATTTACATAATTTTTTGTTATAATGGTTGTGCTGGGTGGGGGTACATTGCAGAATTTACAATGGTTCTTACAATGTATCTAATATATCATACTTGACTTCTTCTCCTCTGCTACTCTCTTTCATCCCCCTTCCCTAATTCCTGGAGGTTTCAAGAGGTATCATTTTTATATTTACACACATGTGTATACATTATTTGCACGACATCACACTCAGCCACACATGATGAGTTTTAGGTTCCTTATGTATAAAACCTCATAATATTTGCATTGCTTAAAGATATGCCCTATGAATCTCTGAACATATAATAATATATAACATCATTTCCCCATTTATCCCATATCTATCTCTTTGAAGAAGTTTGCTTGGCTATTTTTTCTCATAAATTCTATGTCCTAGGAGTTCTTTTAGACTTTTTGTAAATATGCATCCATCTCTATTGTATCTGTTTGCTTGTTGGTTTCTCATTTACTCACACATTTGTGGATTTGGTTATTATTCTAGTAGTTTAAAATACATTATAAAATTAAAATGTTTGTTTGTAAACATAAAATTTATCTAAATATAACAGAAAATCTCAATGACAGTATCATTACAAAGAAATGTGTTTTCCTATAATGACAAACTGCAGGAAGGCTAGGTGGTTGTTGTTTTGGATAATGTGTTTGAAGGATGTGAACAAAGACCTTTTCCCTACATTATTCTGTAATTGCTACATTCTGCCTCTCCAATTCACTCAATCAACTTTCTTTTTAAGTAAGGATAAAAGAGGTGAATTAAAGGGCAAAATGGTCAAAAGTGTATGAACAAATTAATTTCTTAGAAGTCTAACTTAGCAACTTCCACTTATGCCTTCTTGCTCAGGACTTCATCATTAGATCGAGTGAAGAAGCAAAATGTAATTTTTTTCTCTTTACATCTAAATTGAATTTTTTTAAATAAGAAAGAAAAGGAATATGACATTTGGCAGTAACCTAACTAACATAATTAATGCCCTCATTGACAAAATTTTGTTCTTTCTGTATCTATACAACCCATGAGAATTCTTTGAAAAACCAAAAGTATGTGTTCATGATGGAATAACATTGGATATATTCACTCTGTATAGAATTCCAGGTTGAAAATTTTTGTCATTTAGAAACTTAAAGATTCTTTACCATTGTTCTGTGACTATCATAATGCTGACTTCATTCAGCATTCACTCAAATAAGTGTTTCCCTATAGATGATATGTCTTTCACTGTTTTCAAATTTTTCTTCTTTTTTAATTTCAGCACTCTTTTATGTCTTAGGCATGCTTGTCTGCAGTATTGCAGGTCATTTCACACACACATACACATAGAACACATACGTATATGTATTACATATATATGTACATAAATATATATCTTGGAAATACATTTCAATCAATAATGCAATTGTGGAGAGTCAAAAATTATATTTGAAAATTAGCATGCAAAGCCTGCATTACAGACAAGAGACAGTTAATTGTTGGCAGCTTTGGAGTAGCCAAAGTGATATCATTTTTGTTTAGTTTTCTAATAACCCAGCAAACAAAGGAGAACATATTACACATAAGAACCTGGAACTTGAGCAACAACAATCATTAATGACAGTCAGAAAGCCTACCTGACCTTTACTGTGAAAGAAAAATTATCTTTATAATACTTGAAAACAAACAAACCCATTCTGTTCTTCTGCAGAAAAAAGATATATATTAAAAACTAGCTAGCATTTGTTGCCATTAATGCAGAGAAACTAAAGCAGATACCTTAAAAGCAACTGAGGCCAATAGGAAAAGGGGAACAGGAACTAGAGAAAAGGTTAAATCAAAAAGAATTAACCTAGAAGGTAACACCCACACACAGGAAATCAATGTGAGTTAATGTCCTGTATAGCTATCCTTATCTCAACCAGCAAAAACCATTGTTCCTTCCTATTATTGCTTATACTCTCTCTACAACAAAATTAGAAATAAGGGCAAAATAGTTTCTGCTGGGTATTGAGGGTGTGGTGGGGAGAGGGAGGGGGTGGAGTGGGTGGTAAGGGAGGGGGTGGGGGCAGGGGGGTGAAATGACCCAAGCCTTGTATGCACATATGTATAATAAAAGAAAAAAAATCTAAATGTAATTTTGTTTAAGTAGGTTTATGAAAAATGTACCTTCTTATGATAACACACCAAAATTGGTAGAAAAGTAAGTGGAATCAAAGTAATCCATATATATAGTATATATATATATGATGTATATGATGTAAAACATAGAAACTCTACTCTCTCTACTAAGTGTTATAATAAAGTAACTCAAAACACTCAAAGCACTGGTGGAGAAGCTTTTTTGTGAATTCAAAATGTCATGGAACATATTTACACGTTAAAGGGTCATCTATCAACAAAAGTCTCTAGTAAAAAAAATAGAACTCATAAAACTTATAGTATTTTAAAATCTGCTTAGTTGGGAAATCTCTACTTTTATGCTAATACAGTTCAAGAATGCAAACAAATGTCAAGTTAGTTAAAGAAAAGAAAATGCATGAAATAAAACTTCTAATCCAAGCATGAAACAAATTTGTACATAACAAATATACTTACTAAATTTAAGAAATTTACAAAATAAAAATTGTAAAAATTGAAATTCTATGCCAGCAAAACTTAGAATATGAAAATTTAAATCATATTTTAAAATAACATTGGCAATGTGAAACATTTTGGAATTGCTTTTATAATACTAGATTTCTGTCAAAGAAACACAAAATTTCTGAGAAAATCAAAGAAAAGAGACACAGTGGCAGAATATATTATGTGATGAACAAAAAGAACTTATAATCTGTGTCCATTTCCCTGTTATAATTGAGCTAAATATTCAAAGCAATTCCTAAGTAAATCCTGGCAGGTTTATCTGGGGAAAAATGGAATAGGAGAACACTTGGAAAATTGATTGTACAATGTATATGGCTATACAGACTTTAAGAGTAATTATGAAAATCATTAAGGAATTTATAGGGTATATGCCAAAAGAAACAAAGGATTTTCATTAAGTCCACATTGATTTTAAATTTTGACCTTGATGCAAATATAATTATACTTATTGAACAGAATAGATGGTATGGAAGCAGCCAACCAAAAATGTAGACTTTGAATTATGGAAACAGGTTACCTAATGAGCAGATATTTTCAATAAAAATACAACATAAGACAATATTTTCAAAGAATGGTGTTGTGTAAATGTAATCTGAATGTAGGACTTACATGAATATCAATTTTAATTGACGTCTTATTGTGGGAATACTTATATAGAATGAATCAATACAACTCCCTAAAAAAAATATAGGAGACTATCTGTATGATGGTGAGATAGATGAACATATCTAAACCTAATACAAAAAGTACTAACAATAATAGCAAACAGAATTTGGATATCACTAAGATTAAAAACTTTTGTCAAAAAACACCAATAAGCCAGTGCCACTGGCTCATGCTAATAATCCTAGCTACTCAGGTGGCAAAAATCATGAGGATAGAGGTTCAAAGCCAGCTTCAGGCAAATAGTACCTATCTCTCAAATTCTCAACACAAGTCAGGGCAGAAGAATGGCTCAAGTGGTACAGTGTCTGCCTAGCAAGCATGAGATCCTGAGTTCAAATCCCAGTGCCAATATATATATGTATATATATATATATATATATATGAAATCAAAGGACAGAAATATGTTTATGAAACAGAAAAATAACAAAAGGTACATATCCAAAATCTATATAAAATACCTAGGCAATAATAAAAACAAGAATATATAAAATACAACATAGAAGATAATGAACACAGGATAATTGAATCCAAATAGTCAGTTTGCTCTTTAGAATGGGTTCAACCCTTGTGATCTCCAGGGACATGAAATTAAACACATATAATAGCCTTGCATATCTAACAAAAATGTAAAAATTTAAAATAAAGAAAAAAAATGACAATATTGTATGCTGGCAAGTATGTGAAAAGTCTAAATACCAACTTTCTTGCTGATAAGCATGAGTAAATTAGGAAAACTCCTTTTGGAAATCTTTCTTTAAATTATCTACACAAATTAAGAATCTCATACCAAAAATTCTTAAAATTACACTCCTAGGTAGACACCTCTAAAACGGAGAACTACAGGCCAATTCCCTTAATGAATATCAATGCAAAAATCCTTAATAAAGTAATGGCAAACTGAATTCAACAACATATCAGAAAGATCATGTAGCATGACCAAGTCGGCTTTATCCCAGGAATGCAGGGATGGTTCAACAGATGCAAATCTATAAATGCAATACAGCACATCAATAGAAGCAAAGACAAAAACTGCTTGATCATGCCAATAGATGCAGAAAAAGCCTTTGACAAGATCCAACACCACTTCATGATAAAAGCTCTAAGAAACCTAGGAATAGAAGAAATGTACATCAAACTTGTAAAGGTTATTTTTGACAAACCTACAGCCAACATCATGCTTAATGGTGAAAAACTGAAACCATTCCCTCTAAAATCAGGAACAAGACAAGGGTGCCCATTATCCCCACTCCTATTCAACATAGTACTGGTATTTCTAGCCAGAGCAATTAGGCAAGAAGAGGAAATAAAAGGAATAAAAATAGGTAAAGAAACTGTTAAAATATTCCTATTTGCAGATGATATGATCCTATACCTTGAAGACCAAAAAATCTCTACCCAAAATCTCTTAGATACCATAGACAACTACAGCAAAGTGGCAGGACACAAAATCAACCTATAAACATCATTAGCTTTTCTATACACCAAAAATGAACAAACTGAGAAGGAATATATGGAAACAATTTCATTCACAATAGCCTCAAAAAAAATCAAATACCTAGGAGTAAATTTAACCAAGGATGGGAATAACCTCTACCAGGAGACCAAGGAAGACTACAGAAGATGGAAAGATCTCCTATGCTCATGGATCAGTAGAATCAAGATAGTAAAAATGGCTATACTACCAAAAGCAATCTACATGTTTAATGCAATTCCCATAAAAATCTCAATGACTTTCATCACAGAGATTGAAAAATCTACCCTAAAGTTCATTTGGAAACACAAGAGACAATGAATAGCCAAGGCAATACTCAGTAAAAAGAACAATGCTGGAGGTATCACAGTACCTTACTTCAAACTATTTTACAAAGCAATAGCAATAAAAACAGCATGGTACTGGCACAAAAACAGACATGAAGACCAATGGAAAAGAATAGAGGACCCAGATAAGAATTCACACAACTATACCCACTTCCTTTTTTATAAAGGTGCCAAAAACATATGATAGAGAAAAGACTGCCTCTTTAATAAATGTTGCTGGAAAAAGTGGTTATCCATCTGCAAGAAACTGAAACTAGATCCATGTCTATCACCCTGTACTAGTATCAACTCAAAATGAATCAAGGACCTAAATATCAGACCTGAAACTCTGAAGTTACTACAGGAAGGAGCAATAAACACTCTGGAAGCAATAGGTACAGGCAAGGACTTCCCCAGTATTACCCCAACAGCCCAGCAACCAGGAGAAAACTTGAACAAATGGGACTTTGTAAAATTAAAAAGTTCTATACAACAAAGGAAATGGTCTCTAATCTGAAAAGGCAACCGATTGAATGGGAGAAAATATTTACCAGCTATACATCAGACAAGGGACTGATAACCAGAATACACAGGGAACTTAAGAAACTAAACTCTCCTAAAATCAATGAACCAATTTAAAAATGGGCAACTGAACTAAACAGAATTTTCTCAAAAGAAGAAATTCAAATGCAAAAAAAAAAAAAACACATGAAAAAATGCTCACCATCTCTAGCCATAAAGAAAATGCAAACCACTAAGATTCCACCTCACCCGTTAGAATAGCCATCATCAAAAACACCAATAACAACCTGTGTTGGTGATGATGTGGGGAAAAGAAACCCTCATACACTGCTGATGGGAATGAAAGCTGGTGCAACCACTCTCAAAAAAATGTGGAGACTTCGTAAAAATCTAAAGATAAACCTGTCATATGATCCAGCAACCCCACTCCTGGGGATATATCCAAAGGAAAGCAACACAGGTTACTGCACACCCAAGTTTATTGCAGTGCTATTCACAGTAACCAAGTTATGGAAGCAACCAAGATGCCCCACTACTGATGAATGGATCAAGAAAATGTGGTACTTGTACACAATGGAATTTTACTCAGCCATGACAAAGAATGAAATCTTATCATTTGCAGGTAAATGGATGGAACTGTAGAACATCATTCTGAGTGAAGCCAGCTAGGCTCAGAAGACCAAAAATCATATGTTCTCCCTCATATGTAGACTTTAGATCTAGGGCAAATGCAGCAATGTGGCTAGACTTGGATCACATGACAAGGGGAGAGAGCACGTACGGGAGATGTAGGAATAGGTAGAAAACCCAAAACATGACAGCATTTGATGTCCCCTCTCCAGTGGGGCTAATACAGAAACCTTAAAGCAACAGAGGTTATCATGAAAAGGGGATCAGTAACCAGTGCAAAGATCAGTTAGAGATGAATTAACATGGGTCATAACACTTGTGTACAGGAAAGCAATAGTAAGAATATCTTTGTATAGCTATCCTCCTATTAGGCTTGTGTCTTTTCTTCAACAAAATTAGTGATAAAGGCAGAACAGGACCTGCCTGGAACTTACTGGGGGAGGGGAGGAGAAGAGAGGGGAGGGGTCCATGGGGGAAAAATGACCCAAACAATGTATGCACATGTGAATAAATGAATAATTAAAAATAGTTTCTGCCCCGTATTAAGGGGCTGGGGGGGAGAGGGAGGGGACGGAGTGGGTGGTAAGGGAGGGGGTGGGGGCAGGGAGGAGAAACAACCCAAGCATTGTATGCACATATGAATAATAAACCAATAAAAAGTAAATAAATAATAATTAATTAAAAAGTTTTAAAAATAAAAAAAATAAAAAACTTGAGACTGTCATACAAAAAATTCCTAAAATTACAATCCTAGATAGTTATGTTTTCAATATAAATCTACATAAATGCAAATTAAAACACATATGTCAGGTCATTAAATGAGAGTTTATTTTTTGTGGTGCTGGAGCTTGAACTCAGGGCCTAAACATTGAGCCACTCCACCAGCCTCCTGTGTCCTGCATGAGCTTGTCTTAGAAACCTAACTGGGTGGGTGACAGGAGATGCCAGAAAAGATAAGCAAAAGACCAAACATGCATAAAGCTGGGGCCAGGTAGGCTTGTGTGCTTGGATGGCGACACACTAGCATCTCCCCACCTCCAATGAGTTTACAGAAGCAACACAAGGCAGTGTCATTTCTCAGGGAAGGGGACATGACATCATGATCCTCAGGAACAGGAGAAACTGGTGACAGCTTGTCTCCAAATGTAAGCGCTAAAGGAAAAAGCAGCTATACATATTGCCTATTTCTGCAGCTGAGGCTGTGCCAATCAAGTGTGTGATTTTACTGGGCATAACTATACTTGCTCCCTTCTGTGATTTGGGGCTGTGCCAAATTCAAACACGCAGCTTATTCAATACACCTGTTGGCTCCCCACCTGTCCCCCTTTTATTTTTTTCTTAAGTGTTTACGATAAAGCCTGTCCCCTTAATCAAAGGAGTTGTCTTTACACTGTGTAGCATTTGACTAAAAAAAGGTGAACAATATGAGAAAGAGTACTTTCACAACTTAAATGGATTGAAACCCTTGAATTCACCCGGGATAGATTTTGCAGTAGTAACTGGAGAAAGAACATTATCACAAGCCTTTTACATGGCCAATATTTGTTGTCTTAAAAGCCATACGTCCACAGTATTGTTTGGTTCATTCTCATGTGCCCATAAGATGAGCTTTACCTGTGAAGCTATAGTCACTATATTGAGGCACCAAATGTCCTGAGGAATGACTTGCCTTGTGCACCATATTATCAGCAAAGATAGATACAGGATGGCTCTACCAAATGATAGGATGCACCATTGGCAGTTTGGGCATAAAAGTCCAGTATGCCTTGCCCTGGACAACAGCTACCTTTATTATGACCAATGCTGTCAGCAATGTATCTGTGGGATTCCCAGTTATCCCTAGGCTACTAATTACCATCATTGTTTCTTAATTTGACCCCAGATTTAACCCCAGAGTCCTGTGTCTGTCTTGCCAGTGGTCATTTCCTTGGTCACCCTCTGGTCAATTGACGAGTCAGCCTTAGCAGCTCCCTGTCCCTGTGCAAGTCTTCCAAGCTCAGCCTCCTCCTAATTTTCATAACCAGGAGATCCATGAAGCTTGACAAACCATGATGGTACCCACACTGGGTGTTCTGTACCTTCAGGAAAAACACAAACATGCCTTTGACCCAGCATCAGGACAGGACTAGGGCCATGCCATTTGACAGTCAACAGATTTTTCCAAAAAACCCGAGGCCTGACAGCCGGCTCCTGTGACTGAGGATGCCTTTCAGCAGGTGTTAAACCTTGTTCTAGGCAGTTCAAAAAATTAAGAGTATATAAAGCTTTATGCAGTTGGCTATCTGGGGGATGTACCATTTAATTTTTGTAATTGCATTTTGTGAGTGGCATGTGCACGTTCCACTATGGTCTGTCCTTGAGGATTGTAAGGAATACCGGGAATGTGATGTATCTGATAGGTCTCACAGAACTGCTGAAAAGCAGCTGAAATATATGCAGGGCCATTGTTGGTCTTGAGCTGTTGGGGTTTACCCATGGCTGAGAAGGCAAACAAACAATGAGTGATGACATGCTTAGTGGCCTCACCAGCGTGGGCAGAAGCATAGATATAACCTGAATAAGTATCCACTGACACATGACCATAGCACTGCCAGCCAAAGGAGTGAACATGAGTGACATCCATCTGCCACAAAATTCCAGGCCAAAGGCCCAAGGAGTTAACCTCCTGAGGTGCTTGTGGCAAACATGTGACACACTATTGACATGACTTAATGATTTGTCAAGCCTGCTCCCTGTAAGGTGAAATTGCCTATGCAAGGCTGAAGCATATTGATGGTATAATGGATGACTTAACTGGGCAGCTTCTATGGGTGCAGCAGTTTGCATGGGCAAGCCCAGAGACTAGGTTATCTGCCCAGGCATTATCATCAACAAGTGGGCTGGGGAGGTTAGAATGTGAGTGCAAATGGCTCACAAAACAAGGATAAAGGTGAGTTTGCACTAGACTATGCAACTGAAAGAAAAGATTAAATAACTCTTCTTTACTAATATGGACAATATAAGCAGTTTCAATGCAGCATAAAACACCAAACACATAGTGGCTGTCTCTCTATAGATTAATAGGTTGTTGTGGGAAGTCCCTTAGAACCATAACAATAGCATAGAGCTCTGCCTTTTAAGCTGACACAAAAACAGTATGTTCAAACGTATGGCAATCTTTGGTGTAATAGGCAGAAGTACCACACCCAGAAGCATCAGTCAAAATTGTGTCAGCCTCCAATAGAGGGGAGGATAGAATAATTTTTGGAAAAACGAATGCCTAAAGGGAGGCAAACTATAAGTTTTGAATGCAGGAGATGTTCCTCAATCTGTGCTGGAAAATTAGCCAGTGCAGACTGCCACAAGTCTGAAAATTGCCATAACCAATGATGTTGATCCTTTGAAAATGGGACCACGGTGTTACTGGGCTCATGCCCCAGCAATTCACAACAATGAGTTTGTCCCTTAGCAATTAGCCCAGCTACCAGCTCATGATATGGTGTAAGAACCTTAGCAGGAGAGTGACTTAAGTATAACCATTCCAACCCTCTGGCACAGTTGCCAGAGTACCACCATTGGCATTGATGGAGAGCATAAAATCAGTAACTGACAGGCTGCTGTGGATCCCAGCACTGAAGCTGGGCTGTAGTAATTGCTCTCTCTACCTTAACCAATGCCTGTCACACATCCTCTGTAAGTTCTCAAAGTGAGGAAGGATTAGGGTTACCCTTGAGCGGTTGAAAAAGAGGAGATAGGTATCAGTGGTAACTTTTAGAGAGGGTCTGAGCTAACTGATATCTCCCAGTAGTTTTTGTAAATCATTTAAAACTCTTAAATTATCCTTTCTGATCTCTACCTTCTGAGGCTGGATCAAGGATACATCGATAACTTGACTTAAATATTGAAAGGGAGGCATTTTTTTGTACCTTTTCTGGGGCATTGCACAATCCCCAGGCCTCAAGGTCCTTTGCAAGACCTTCCAAGATTGGTGAAAGCATAGATTCACTGGGATGACTCATCAGAATATCTTTCATGTAAGGAAGGACATAAACTTCTGGATACTTACAGCATGTAGGTTCTATTGCTGCAGCAACAAATTCCTGACACATCACAGAACTGTAAGCCATACCTTGGGGCAGCAGTGTCCCCTGAAATTGGTGCCTATGGCCCCAATGATTTTGTGATGGTAAAGTGAAAGCAAACTTTTCTCTGACTTTTGAATGGAGAGGAATGGCAAAAAAGAAAAAAAAAAACTTTAAGATCAAGAATGCAAAGACAATAATTAATGGAATAGCATGGGTGAGGGAAGGGCAGGCTGGAGTACCCCCATTGGCTGCATTACTGTCTTGATAGCTCTTAAGTCCTGTAAGAGCCTCCATCTTCCTGATTTTTTTCCTAATCACAACAATTCGAGTGTTCCAAAGGCTGTGGGTAGGCTCAATATTCCCTACCTTTAATTTTTCCTCCACCAGAGCTGTGGCTACAGCCAATTTCTCCCCTTCAAGTGGCACTGGTCCTCCCAGATTGGATCTGTTGAGAGCCAAGTGATTTGGGCTGCATGTTTGTTGGATCAGAGCTGAAAAGGCTGATATCCTAGCCCCATCCTTCCTAGATTCTCTAAATGCTGTACAGGATGTAACCTTCCTTGCTGATATTTTCCCAATCCCCTAAGGGGATTATAATCTTATTGAAACATTTAGTGAGAGACCACACTATTAGGACTGCAGTTTATAACTCCCATATCCTCTAATATATCTCTTCCCTACAGACTGACCAGAACACTGTCTAGGACATAAGGAGCAAAAAGCCCTGAGTGTCACTCTTCATCCCTCCAACAGATTTGCTGAGCACTCTGGAGGGGGCCATAAGTGGCCCCTACTCCTTGCAGATTCACAGCAGAGGGTTGATAAGGCCAACTTTTTGGCCAATGTCTAGCAGCAACTACAAAGACATTAGCAATAGTATCCAAAATTCCCCAAAACATTTTCCATTTAAGAACAAAGTCATTTCTGGCCTATCTTTTGTTACTTGCTGTAACCAAAAGACTTGATTAGAGGAACCAAAGCCTCCAATTCTCCAGATGTGAGTTAATACCTTGCTTTTCTTCATGTTTAGGGGAATAACCAGCTGAGCTATTTTTATCTCCAGGGATACTGCTACAAAGACATCTGGTGCCTGGGTCATTATCTTAATTTCCTCAGTATAGTCTTCATTAATCACTCCTGGATAGACCTGTAATCCTCTTATGGTTGCACTACTTTTCCCTAATATTAAACCCACTGTGCCCTGGGGCAGAGGGCCATAGACCCCCATAGGGATAATTTGCTCTCCCAAATCAGGTGTTAATATGTATTGGGAGGTGGGACTGAAGTCCAATCCTGTGCTTCCTGGGGTGGTGTGATTGAGGTTTTCAGTGGTGGGTATTGGTGAGGAGTCTGCATAATGATTGTCCCCAATGTTTGACAAGGCCTGAACCAGGCCCACTGGCAGTTTCTCTGTCCTATAAGGAGTTGCCCAACTATATCTCTTTTGGAGTGACATTCATTTGTCCAATATTTTCCCCTTCAACCCCAAGGACATATCCCAGGGGTCAAAGCCCTGGACACAATGGCTCCAGTTGGTGGCCCGTTGACAGGTCCTGAAATACCTAGCTGTGGTTGGGACTTATTCTGACACTCCCCAGCCAAAATGTCCCTCTTTTCCACAGGAAAAACATACTCCTTTCTTCTTTCCCCCAGGGGAAAACATTTCCTTTAAAGCAGCAGCAAAAGCCAAACCTTGGATGTGACTCAGCCCCACATCC
The DNA here is from genome assembly GCF_047511655.1 of Castor canadensis. Classification (NCBI taxonomy): domain Eukaryota; kingdom Metazoa; phylum Chordata; class Mammalia; order Rodentia; family Castoridae; genus Castor; species Castor canadensis. The sequence goes on along the minus strand of NC_133391.1, from coordinate 154,373,090 downwards.
ACACAGATTCTAATCCTTTCCTACAGTGTAGCTCTCTGTCTATATGACTAAAGGGCTGCTTTACAAGCCTTATTAGCATTCTCATAAGCCAGTTGTTTTAACAGTATGTTTCAGGCTTTGGCATCTGCCACTATCCTGCTTACATTTTGTAGCAGGGGTGCCACAAACTCTTGATATGGCTCATCACGACCTTGAAGAATGCTAGTTAATTCCAAAGTCTTATCTCCTTTCATGTGTAGTTCTCACCATGCCCTTGTGCCTGTGATGGCAATCTGCTGATACACCCGAAGGAGATATTGTAATTGATTATCTATGCCTCCAAAAGGTCCTCTTTGCATAAGCATATCTGCAGTGGTACCCAGACTATGGGCCAAATTACAATTTGCCTGTTCCTGACATAACTCTACAAAATCTGTTTTCTGTAGCAAGTAATCACCTGCAGAGAGGCATGACTTTGCCAGCCCTATCCAGTCATCTGGAGGCATACCAGTTTTTTTTACAATACTGTGTAATAACCCCAGCATCAATGGCACTGTAGAGCCATACATTGTGTAGGCCTGTTTCACCTACTTTAAAGTTTTAAATGGAATCTTTTCATGAAATCTCTGTTGTTAAGGTCTGGCCTCTCAAGCACAGGGTAACACTTAAAACCAGCTGTATCCTCTCCTTGACTATAAGCTGCCTACAAGGCAGCCTGCAGAGGATTGTTAGCAAGCATAGAAAAATTCTTGGCCTATGGAGGGACCCTCAAATGCATGGTTCTCTGTGCTTGATGTGCCAGAGCACCCTCCTCTTCTGACATTAAATCAGAACCCAAATCATTGGTGGACTGAATTGTAATTTTATGGGAAAACCTATCCTTATAAGGTCGAGCTGATGGCTCAGTGGTTCTGCTGCCCACAGCATGTTTTTCTTTTAAGGGATACTGCCTGACTGATTGTAAGGGGTGAGTCCCACATCCTACCACAAATACCAAGGAGGCTTTATGTGAGGGAGCAGGCCCCAAACAATCTCTAATCATTGACCACATGCCAAAAGTAAAGTTGGGCATGCATTCTGGCCCTTCAGTCACATAGCTTGCCCTCAGCCCATCTCGTACCTTGTTCCATATTTCTAAATTTATACTACTTTCTTCAGGAAACCACAGGCAGATATACTGTACAAAAATCTAAAAGTTGCATAAGTTGAAGCAACCTACTCTGCCCTCTCTAATCTTTAGCATAGATTTTAGTCTGTAGATAGAGCTCTCAGTCCTTAGATTCACCTGTCCCATGGTTTTATACCTGGCTGTACTCAACTCATTCTCCCCCAACACCTTACTTGTTTCTTATGTGTGCACTTTTTGGAGAGTGTCTCCTTGTCTTAGGCATCAAGTTGCCCTGTAGTTAGTTTCCCATCCTGGAGTTGTCTCGCTCTCATGTTCCTGTTTGGGTGCCATCTCTTGAGTCCCATAGAAGCCTATCCTAGAAACCTAACTGGGGGGCAATGCAAGAAGCCACAAAAGACAGACAAAAGATCAAACATGCATAAGGCTGGGTCCAGGTAGGCCTGTGTGCTCAGATGGAGACAAACCAGCCTTCCCACACACACACACCTCCAGTGCATTTATTATATTCAGTAGCAACATGAGGTAGAGAGGCATTTCTCAAGGGAGGATGAGTGAGATAGTGATGCTCAGGAACATGAAGAACCTGTGACAGCTTACCTCCAAATGTAAACATTAAAGGAAAAATAGCTTTACTGCACCTTGCCCACTTCTGCAACTGAGGCTGTGCCAACAAGCATGCAATTTTACTGAGCATAACTATACTTGTTTCCTTCTATGGTTTGGGGCTGTACCAAACTCAAACATGCAGCACATTCAATACAAATGTTGGCTCCCTACACCAGCCCTTTTTTATGATGGACTTTTTTGAGATAGGGTTTCGAGAACTATTTGTCTGGGCTGGTTTTGAACTGCTATCCTCCTAATCTCTGCTTCCTGAGTGGCAAGGATTACAAGGATAAGCCACCAGCACCCAGCAATGAGAGTTTTTATAATAGGCAAAAGCTGAAAACCTAAAAAGTGTCCATCCCCATGAAAAGTAAATAAGTAAAGTATAGCAAAATATTGAACAATGAATACTGATAATAAAAATATGAACAGGACAAACAACAAATTCTGGCAATGTTATAGAAGGAGAGGTATCCTTGCCTTTCCTGTTGACAGAAATGTAAATTAGGCTAACCAGTGTGGAAATCAGAACAAACATTCCTTAAACACTAAAAATGTAACTATCATATGATCCAGTGATTCCACTCCTGGGTATAAGCCAAGGGAATCAAAGACATCCTACTACAGAGAAACCTGCACACTCATGATTATTACATCACAATTCACAAAAGTGAAGTCATGGACTCAGCCTTAGTGCTCATCAAGAGACAAATTGTGTAACTATATATTTCATGGAATATTAATTAGCCACAAAGAAGATCAAAATTATGTCATTTGTAGGAAGATGGATGGAAATGGAAATCATCATGCTAATTACAATAAAGCAGACTCAGAAAGACAAATACTATGTTTCTCTTATGTAAAGAATCTAAATTTGGGGAAAAAGTGGAAGCTAAGGTGGTAATCAGATCTCCTAAGCTCAATGACTTCAGAAACCTCCTTGAGACACTGGAGCCACACTTGGGTAATTCTCTTTGCTCTTAGCCAAAATAATAACCACCACTACCACATTAGGTACAGATAAACTTCAAAGATTGACCTTCAATCAGTTTTTAGTTGCACCTAACAGCTGTGAAAATCCCATTAATCACAACCAGCAAGGTGTGTCCTGCTCAGGCCCTGGGAAAAAAAGCCCTCAGCTGATTTTCTCTTTCTTTTTTTCTTTTTCTTTTCTTTGCATTCTTTTCTCAACAAGAAGACAGTTTCAATCAGAATCAAACCCTGCAGCATCCTGGACCCCTAGCTCATGTAAATCCTCCTACTCTGTGCTGAAGGCGGCCTTTTCTGCCCCAAAACTGGCTCAAAACCTCCCTGCAAAAAACTGCAGAACTTACAGGTGAACATCATACACCACATTTGGGTCCCTAACCGACCCTAGGAAAATAATCCAGCACAGTCCCTGGGCAGATTTAACTCTCCCCCAGCAAAACTGAAAGCTATAAACAGTGAACTGCAGTCTAACACCAACACTGGGGGGGTGGGGGGTGGAACACTGAATCCATCTTGGAGAACAGGGAGGGACAAAGCCATCTCTCACAGCTGAGCTGAATTGTCAGAGGCATGACAAGGAACTGAGCTCCCAGTGCTGAAATCTCAGCTTACAAAAGCATCAAAGGCTGAGAGCAGAGGCAGGATGACAAGCCAACCACCTAGATGAGCTGCCAGAACCTAGCAGAGATCAGGAGATTAATGAAGGCTAAGAAAAAAAAAACTAACCTCCCAAAGCAGGGCAGCAGGTGGATCCCAGAGCCAATATCCAGGACAGAAGGCAACATTCAAAATTGAGTTGCCCCACTTTGCTGGGGGAGAAGTTGATTAATCAGACCTGCAGCTGAAGAGCACCCAAGGCTGCCCCTGCTGAAAACAACTTTGACCATGCTGCATGACGTGGCAATCTTCCATCACCTCACAACTCCAACTAATCTTGTTGACAGAAGGTCCAAATACCACTCACAAGCTAGTCACTTGGTGAGACCACATCAAAGCTTCCACTTGAACCAATACCAGGATTAGATGCCTAAGAAATAACCCCAGAACTTTTATTAATAGACTGATTTGAACCAGGTTCCTAAACCATTTTTTATTATGTATCTTTTTTCTTTTTTATTCATGTATTGTTAACTCCATCATCACTATTCTCTTATCCCCATTCTTATCCTCTTCACACTCTCTCCTTCTCCAGTACTACAATCAATTGTTCTCTCCCCAAGTACTCTTTCTGCACCTTCTCATCCACTTTCCAATCTTCACCTTTCCCTCCTGTCCTGTCACCACAATATCTTTCCTTGTTACATGCTCACCACCTGCTGACTAGCCTACTCTATCAAATGTACACAACCACAGCCACCAGCCATCCCTGACACAAGCATCCTCTACTACAATGACACAAATACACCCAAACACACACAACAGCCACAAAACACAGCAACAACCATAACTCACAACCTACCCAACCACTCCTTTTCCTACCCCTACCACATTTTTAGAGCCACCCTTACCAATTTCCCATAATCTATAACTAGTCTAATAACCATTACACCCTTCCCAACTCAGACTGTTTACAGATATTATCATCAAGAGATTGTCTACAAAATACATTAACAACTGGTATGGAATTGAACCTGTGAACTTGTTAATGCTAAATTACACCCCCAAACCAAGGTCAGATAGAGCACATCAACCTAGCTAATAACCAAGTCAGCCACAACACAAAAATTAAATCAGGGAAAGAAATCAGGCAATCAAATCCACCAACTAGCACACCAAAAATGCACAGCACCAAATAGAGTGATGGGAAGAAGAAGAGGCATGGAAAACACTCTTCTCAAAAATTTCATTCAGTACAAAATAGAGTGGAAAATTAAGAAAATGGATACCCAGTCCCTGACTGCAACAAAACAATGATAAATGTAACTAAGGAACTCAGCAATGCCTCCCCAAAACAAACAAACAAAAACTCTCAAATAATGAACCTGGGAAGAAATCTCTGACAAATACATTGAGAAGATTTTAGAGATGGTAAACAAGAATGTACAAGATGCAGTCAAGAAATTTTAAGACACCAAAAAAAAAAAAAAAAAAAAGAACATGAGCTGACACAGAAACAAATAAGGGAATTTACAGGGGACCTCAACAAACACCAAAGTGAAACAAAGGACAATATAAAACAAGAGATACATGAATAGAAGAGGAACATACAAATTATAAAAGAAGAGTTGAGCCCAGGTTTTAATAAGCTCAGAAGAAAGAATCAAATGATATCCTGGAAATAAAAAGTCCCTATAATCAAACAAGAAACACAGTAGAAGGCCACTTAGACAGGCTAGAAAAACTAAAAAACAGAATCTCAGAGCTTGAAGATAAAATAGAAATTAAAGAAAAAAAACAAAAGAAATCTTAGTCAAACAACTCAAGAGATATGAAAGGAAGATGCACAAACTCAGTAACTCCATCAAAAGACCCTGCCTGAGCATCATGGTCATTGTAAAAGGCAAAGATTTGCAAGCCAAAGGAATACATAATATATTCAATAAAATAATTACAGAAAATTTCCCAAATCTCAAGAAAGTTTTGCACATTCAGGTATAGGAAGCCTCTAGAACACCAAACAGACTTGACCAAAGTAAAACCTTTCCACAGCATATTACCATTAAAACAACAAGCACAGAGAAAAGTGAAAGTATGCTGAAAGCTGTAAGAGAGAAAAAACAAATAACATATAAAGGGAACTCCATCAAAATAACAACAGATTTCTCAACAGAAACCTTAAAACCAAGAAAGGCACAGACTATGGTATTTCAGGCACTGAATGAAAATAACTTAACCCTAGGATACTCTACCCAGCAAAACTATCATTAAAAATTGGCAGAGCAATAAAAATCTTTCATGTAAACCAAAACTAAAATATTATATGACCACCAAGCAACCACTACAGATTTTAAAAAGAATTCTGCACACAGAAGATGAAAGAAAAAAAGTCACAAGAGAACAGGAAGCATCAAACAATGAGAGAAGAAAAGACAATAAATCATAGAGTAGCATTGATTTGATTACACACAATCAAATCCTTAAACAACAAAACAATGAACTGGCAGGTCAAATGAGATAAAGAAATATACCTTATACTAGCAAAAGATGCAATATATCAAAAGGAAATAACTATCAACTTATATGCATCCAATATCAGTGCACCCAATTTCATCAAACATACACTAAAATACATAAAAGCACATACAGACTCCAATACAGTGGTAATGGGAGATTTTAATACCTCTCTGTCACCAATAGGTCATCCAAACAAAAAATCCACAAAGAAATCCTAGAACTAAATGACACTACAAAGCAAATGGACATAATTGATGTCTACAGAATATTGTATCCAACAACAACACAATATATATTGTTCTCATCACCCCATGGAACTTTCTTTAAAATAGATCATATCATAGGACACAAAGGAAGACTCAGCAAATATAAGAAAGTAGAAATAATCCCCTGCATTCTATCTGATCACAATGCATTAAAACTAGAACCCAACAAAAACAGCAGCAGAAGATACACAAATAATTGGAAGCTAAATAATACATCGCTCAATGAACAGTGAGTCATAGCAGAAATAAGAGAGGAAATAAAAAGTATCCTGGAAGCTAAAGAAAATTGAAACATAACCTATCAGAAGCTATGGGACACAGCAAAGACAGTCCTAAGAGGAAAGTTTATACCTATCAGTGCATATACTAAAAGAAAAGAAAGATCTCAACTAAACAACCTAATTCTACATCTCAAATGCCTAGAAAAGCAAGAGAAAGCAAAACCCAAAGCAAGCAGAAGGAGAAAAATAAAAAAAATAGTGGTCAAAATTAATGAGAGACAAAAGATCTATACAAAGAATAAAAAAAAAAAAAAACTGGTTCTATGAAAAAATATACAATTTGACAAGTCCCTGACAAATCTGAATAAAATGAGGAGGGAAAAGACCCAAATTAGCAAAATCAGAAACAAAACAGGGGAGATAGCAACAAACACTACAGAAATCCAGGGAATCATCTGAGACTGCTTTACGAACCTATATTCTAATACATTGGAAAATCTTGAAGAAATGGACAAACTTCTAGATTCTAATGATCATTAAAAACTGAGCCAAGAAGATATTAACCACTTAAACAGATCTATAACAAATAATGAAATTGAAGCAGTAATAAGGAGTTTCTCAGAAAAGTAAAGTCCAGGACCTGAAAGATTCTCAGCTGAATTTTACCAGATCTTCAAAGAACAACTGATACCAACACTCATTAAAGTTTTCCATGAAATAGAAAGGGAAGGACACTGACCAACTGATTCTATGAAGCCAGTATTGCACACCTCCCAAAATCAGACAAAAACACATCCAAAAAGGAGAACTATAGGCCAATCTCCTTAATGAACAGCAATACCTTTTATAATATTCAACACTATTACCTGATAAAACATCTAAGAAAACTAGGAATAGAAGGAAAGTACCCAACATTATAAAGTATATAAATGAAAACCTATAGCCAACATCAAACTTAATGGGGAAAAACTGAAATCATTCCCCCTAAACTCAGGAAGTAGTCAAGGGTGCCCAATCTCTCCATTCCTATTCAACATAGTTATGAAATTCCTAGCCAGATCAATAAAGCAAGAAGAAGAAATAAAAGAAATACAAAGAGGTAAAGAAACAGTCAAAATACCTCAAAGACCCCAAAATTTCTACTCATGAACTTCTAAACAATACAAGCAACTTCAGTAATGTAGCAGGATACAAAATCAGCTTACAAAAATCAGTGGCCTTTCTATACACCAACAATCAACTTATTGAGAAAGAATACAGGAAAACAATTCCATTTACAATAGTCTAAAAAAATTAAATACCTAGGAGTAAACTTAACAAAGGACATAAATGACCTCTTCAAGTAGAATTACAAACCAATGAAGGAAGAGATCAGGGTAGACTACAGAACATGGAAAGATCTCCCATGCTCATGGATTAGTAGAATAAGCATAGTAAAAATGGATATTATACCAAAAGCAATCTACATGCTCAATGCAATACCCATCAAAATTCCAATGACATTCATCAGAGAGGTTAAAAAATCTACCTTAAACCTCATTTGGAAATAGAAAAGACTGCAAATAGCCAAGGCAATACTGAACAAAAACAGCAAAGCTGGAGGTATCACAATACCTTGCTTCAAACTATATTACAAAGCAATAGCAATAAAAACTGCATGGTACTGGCACAAAAACAGATATGAAGACCAGTGGAGCAGAATAGAGGACCTGGATATGAATCCACACAGATATGCCCACCCTATTTTTGACAAAGTTGCCAATAACATACAGTGGAGAAAAGACAGCCTATTCAACAAATGGTGCTGGGCATTATGGCTATCTGCCTTTAGCAAACTGAAACTAGATCCATGCTTATCACCCTGTAGTAGTACCAACTAAAGTGGATTAAGGACCTTGAATATCTGACATGAAACCCTGAAGTTTATACACAATAAAGAAGGGAATACCCTGGAAACAATAGGAATAGGAAAGAACTTCCTTAGTAGAACTCCATCAGCTCATCAACTAAGAGAAAGGATAGACAAATGAGACTACATGAAATTAGAAAGCTTCTGCACAACAAAAAAAAAGGTCTCTAAATTGGAGAGAACATCCACAGAATGGGAGAAAATATTTGCTAGCTATACATCAAAGGACTGATAACCACAATATACAGAGAGCTCTAAAATCTAAAGTTGTGAAAAATCAATGAGCCAAAAAAGAAGTGGGCAACTGAACTAAACAGAACTTTTTCTAAGGAAGAAATCCAAAAGTACAAAAAAATACCTGAGCAAATGCTCACCATCCCTGGCCATAAAGGAAATGCAAAATCAAAACCACACTAGGATTCCACTTTTATTTTTCAGATTTAAAAAAAAATTTATTCATTTATTCATATGTGCATATGTTGTTTGGGCCATTTCTCCCCATATCCCCTGTGCCCTCCCTCTTTAAAATGGCTTAGAAAGGCAGGGTAAAACACCAGGAAAGAATAAATAGAGATGAGGGGAAATTTAGAAATATCAAAGTTTAGATCTGTAAAACAAACCAAGGACCACAATGTAGAGTGCTCAGCAAACCATTAATAGAAAGGGAGAATGTTTTCAATGTGACTGCAATCAGCAGAGAAAATCCCCTTAGGAAATCCTTCAAGCCCACAAACTGGCATTCTGCAAAAAACAAAGTTTAAAGACAGGAAATCTGTCTCAGCAAGCAGAAGCTACTGAAGTGGCTCGCTGTACCTCCCTGAGTCACTCACTGGTGCTGTGGAAGGTATTCTACTTAGGGGAGGTCTTAAGAACGTCTCCCAGTTCAAGATAGCTGAATATCCTGCTTTTTTGTATCTGCAAATCCCAAGCCCTCTCCAACTCAACTACCTAAGCAAAGAACCACCCTGAAAATCACTTCAACTCATAAAAATTTTAGGATATCTGATCCCCAGAACCAGAAATACATTGGTGGAAAGAGCAAATCTCATATCTGGTGCTACTCCCTAGAGTTCTTGCTGCTCACTCAGAGTCACCCTCACCCCTGGAGCTGTTGAAATGGGTCAGAGGTGCTACCGCCCCCTAATACTCTTACTGTGTGAATAGACCCACCCTGCACTCCCAGAGCCCCTGCACCATACCTAGAGCCACCTACACTTCCAGAGTCACTTCCCAAGGCTCAGAATCATAGCCTATTAATTGACACCTGTGCTCAGATTGCACCCAGTGAAGACTCACAAACTAGCCCATGCCTAGAGCTAAATTGACAGTGAACACATCTGGTGAAACACAGATGGAATTGTGAGGGCCAGAGACTGGAGGAAAAAAACCCTTGCTGCCTTGATTGGACCCAGCCTGTGCATACCTTCTTCTTTAGAAAGAAAAGAAATATTAGCTGTTTTTTTCTCATTGTTTTATTTTTGCAACAAAAAGACTATATTTTTTCACACTTTTATTTCTCATACTTTCATCCTGTGTACTCTTCCCCTTTTTCTCTAACTTCATTTTCCTTGTTCTACCCCATTTTTATTACTAGTTTTTAATACCTATACCTTTAATAATTTTAATCTCCTTGTTTATTCTTTAAGACCTTTATGTCTTTTTTACTATATCTTATTAGGTCTATAGTTAAAGGATCTTTCACATTGTTTTTTAATACATTTTAAAATATGGTTTAATTTTGAATTATTGATTTATTTACTGTGGACTTTCTCTCATTGGAGTGGCAAATGCATTTTTTTCAACATTGAAACACAAGATATATGAAAAAACAAGGCAATATGACTTCTCAATAGCTCCATAGCTACTTCATTAATGAATCAAAAAATACTGAAATTTCTGAAATAACAAAAAAGGAATTCAAAGGTTTACTTAAAAATTATCTCTAATGGACTCAAACAAAAAGTTGAACAGAGAAAGAAAGTTAATTCACTTCCTGGAAGAGAAAGTCATCCACAGGGATGAAAACTCCAGCAAGGAAATTGAAATTCTGAAAACAAACAAACAAACAAGCAAATTCATATGTGTCAAATGCAAACCTTAAAAATCAGATAAAAAGCAGAAAGCACAATGAGTAGACTACCTCAAGGATAAGAAAGAATATTGGGGTTGAGGACAAAGTCAATGAAATAATATGCTCATACACCAACAAATAAAACTAACACACAAATAAGACCACAACTTCCAAGAATGCTAGGATATGATCAAAAGACCAAATCTATGAAATCATGGAGTAGAAGAATAAGTTCAGATACAAACTAAGGCATAGAAAGCATATTCAATGAAATTGTAGCAGAAAATTCTCCAAATCTTAAGAAGTAGACATTCACAAACAAGAGGCATTTAGAACTCCAAAAAGACCAGACTAGGAAAATGCCTCTCCATTCCACATTATAGAAACTATATTGAAAGCTGGAAGGGAAAAACACAGAAATACCTACTGGGCAAAATTCCTCAGAATTTCATGAGACCTCTCAGAAGAAACCATAGAAGTCAGGACAGCATGTAATGATCAATTTCAATCCTTGAGAGAAAATAACTGGCAACTAATTTTACTATATAGCAAAGTTTTCCTTTAAAATTAATGGAGACAAAAGACCTTTGGATATAAGCAAAACACCAAACTAATTCATGACCACTAAGTCAGTATCACAGGAGACACTGAAAAGAATCCTACACACAGAATAGAAAGAAAGACAGTCACAAATGCAAGACCTAAGGAAAGAATAAACTTCTTAACAGGAATACCTTGAGGGAGAGAAATAGGAATGGATCAAACATATTCAACTTAGTAAATGAGAAAACTCCTAAGTTGTGATTCTGTGGGTGAGGTGTGTTTCTTCCAGGCAATATTCAGTTGAATCTTGTTTTCTTACTTCAGTCAGCATCTACTTGTTTTGATTAGAGAGTTAATATTACTTACATTTCAGATTGTTATTGAAAGGTGTTTGCTACTCCATATGGTTTTGTTGTTTTTATTCCTGGTTAATTGTAGTACTGTTTCCTCTTTTCTTTCTCTCTTATTCACATTCTTAGCAGCCCAGAGAATTCTTTCAAAAAAAAAAAATAGAACACATTTCATAATATAAACTAAGTCTAAAAAAATCAAATCAATTTTCTTTTTTGTGACAAATTATAATGGAATAAAATTAGAAAATAATAGAAACAGAAACTATACAAATAAATGGAGATTAACAGCATTCTTTTGAATAATCATTGACTCATCAAGGAAATCAGGAAGAAAATTTTATTCTTTTATTATTGCTGTGCTGAGGGTACATTGTAACATTTACAAAAGTTCTTACAATAAGTCATAGATGAATTTACCCCCTCATCATTCTCATTTATCTCCCCTCTCTCTGTTACTGGAATAGTTTCTACAGGTTGCATCTTTCTATTTATATATGTGTGTACACAATATTTGCACCATATTCAGCCTTCTACATCATCTTCCCACATCCTACCCTCTCACACTATTACCAATGCCCCAGTCAGACCTGTTCTTTCCTCCTATTCTCGGTTTTTGAAAAAAAAAGAAAAAAAAGTGGCATATTTGTTTGTTGAATATGGATATACATTGGTTTCCTGGTAACATTTCTACATATATATGCATTATAATCTGAACTGGTCCATCTCTAATTTTCTCTTTTCTACTTTAACCTCCTTCTTATGGTGATTTCAACAGGCTTAAAAATTCTACATTCATTCTTGTATAGGAAGTACATCAACCATATTCACCTTCTTAACTTCATTCTTTTACCCTCCCTCTCTTGTATGTGACCTCCTAATAGCACAGACTTTTTTTTCATGATATTGTTTATATTTGTATTAGGTTTATATTCTGCATATGAGAGAAAATATGTGGCCTTGCACTTTGTGAATCTGGCTAACTTCACTTGAGTTGATTTTCTTCAGTTCAGGGAGGAAATTTTTAAAAATTTCTAGAATCAAATGAAAATGAATGCATAATTCACCAGAAAAGTGGGAATAATGGAAAGCAGTGATAATTTATAGCTAGAAGTACCTATATAAAGAAATAAGACAGGTCATAAATAAATAACTTAATGTTGTATCTCAAGATCTTAGAAAAAGAATCAAGTCAATCCCAAAATGAATAAAAAGAAAAAAGAAAATCAAGGCAGAAATTAATAAAATGGAGACTAAAATTGTAATATAATAATCAAGGAAATGAAGATTTATTACTTTGAAAAGATAAACAAAAATAAAAAATATTTAACCAAACTAACCAAAAGAATGGCAAGAATACCTAAATTAATAAAATTTTAGATAAAAAAGGAAATATGAGAACAAATTACAAAAAAAACTGGAGAACTATTAGGAAATATTTTGACAATATATAACTCAATTAACTGGAAAATCTTAAAGAAATGGATATATTTATAGGTACATATAACATATAAACATTGAAACAAAACATATAAATTACTCAGATAGATCTATAAAGAGCAATGAGATTAAAGCAATAACAAACAGTCTCCCAACAGGCCTTTTAAAAGTCTGAAATTCTACCAGACTTTTAAAGAGGAACTAATACCAATGCTACTCAAACTTTTCCATAAACTAGGAAGCGAAGGAAAACTACAAATTCATCTCTGATGATAGTATTGCAATGACTCCAAAACAAGATAAAGGCATAAGAAATAATAAAATTACCAATTTCTTGGATAAAACTGAACACAATATTTTGATTCAATACTTGCAATTCTAATTTCATAACACATTAAAAAGATCACTTGCCATGATGAAATCAATCCATGAAAAAGAACACATTAGTTGATTAAGGATAAATTCACATGATCATCTCAACAAATGTAGAAAATTCTTTGAAAAATTCAACCTCCCTTCATGATAAAAGCCCTAAAGAAGTTAGGAATCTAAGGAATATACCTCAACACAATAAGGGCTATATATGTCAAATCTATAAATATTGTTGTACTAAATAGGGGGAAACCTGAAAGCATTTCCTCTGAACTCAGGAATGTGACAATAGTGCCTAATCTTTCCACTCTTTTTCAACATGTTTAAGGTCTTAGCCAGAGAAAGAAAAAGCACAAATTATTCCCATTTGCACATGATCAAATTCTGCACTGAAAAGACAGTACATACTCCAACAAAAAAATTCCTGAGATATGACAAACACCTTCAGTAAAGTAACAGGATATAAAAATCAGTGCAAAAATAAAAGAGTAGCTTTCCTATATACTAATAATGAACCACAAGAAAAAGAAATAAGAACAATCCCAAGTCATATTAGCCTAAAACTATATAGTAAAAATAAACTAAAAGCCCTCTATAATTAAAAACATAAAATTTTGAAGAAAGAAATGAAAACAATACAATGTGGAAAAACTTCCCATGTTCATAGATTGACAGAATTAATATTGTACAAATGGCTGTATGAATGAAAGCACTCTACAGATAATTCAATGTAATTTCCATCAAATTCCAATTTCGTTTCCCACAGAAATAAAAAAAATCAATCGTAATATTCATATGGAAAAATAAAATACCCAGAATGGCCAAAGCAATCCTAAGCAAAAGATCAGTGCTTGAGGTCTCACTACATTTCACTTCAAATCACACTATAAAGACATTGTAAATAAAACTGCCTAGAAATGACTCAAGAGAAGACACACAAACCAACGGGATACAGTAGAAGACTCAGAAATAATCCCAAACAGCTATACAGCTCTCTGATTTTCAGCAAAAATTGCCAAAAACACACTAGAGAAAAAAAGAAATGGTCTTTTCAACAATTGGTGCTGGCAAAACTGGATATTCACATGTAGAAGTCTGGAACTAGGTTCCTATCTCTCACCCTTTACAAAAATCAACTCAAAACGGAACAAAGACCTTAATGAAATACCTGAAACTTTGACACTACTAAAGAAAACATAGAAAAACCATTCAAGATAGAGGCATAGGCAATGACTTTCCAACTAAGATTCTAATTACCCGGAAATAACAATGATAATTGAGAAATGCAATTGTTTCAAATTAAACCTTTCTGTACACTGAAACAAACAATTACCAGGATGAAGAAACAGCACAGATAACCTACAAAAAGGGAGAAAGCTTTGCTGGCAATTCATTTGACAAATAACTGATTATATGTATACATATATAACCATATATAGAGAGAAAATACATATATGTAATGTATTATATGTATATATACATTTATATAAACTGCTTAAAATTAAATATTTAAAAACCACACTGTCAATTTCATAAAAGGGAAAGTGAGTTGACCAGACTGTTCTCAAGAGTAACACAAATGAACATTAAATATATGCAATAATATTCTTCAACATCCTTAGACTTAAAGAAATGGAGAACAAAATGACAATGATATTCCTTATTACTATAGTTGGAATGTCTGTCATAAAGCAAACAAACAACAGATGCTGGTGAGGATGAAAGGCAAACTGAACACTTATACAAGAGGGGTGGGAATGTAAATTATTTTAGTCATTATGGAAATATATATGAATTTTCCTCACAAAACTAAAAATAGAAATACCATAAGACCTTGCTATGCCACTTCTGGGCATATATACAAAGAAATTTGACTAAAAGTACAAGACATATTTTTTCCCACCTATGTTGATTGCACCATTATTTATAATTGTCAAGCTATAGTTGCCCATCCACCAACAAAACTATGTATATAATGAATTATTATTCATCCTTAAACAGTAATGAAATTATATCATCTCCAAGAAAATAAATAAGATTGCTGGTTATTATGTTAAGCTAAGCAAACCAGACTCAGAAAGACAAATTTCACATATTTTTCTCTCATGTCAAGAACCTAGACCTAGTATATATATATATATATATATATATATATATATATATATATATATATATATGTATATATACATACATATATTTGTATAGAATGATATATTTGTATAAATTGATATATTTGTATAAAGTGATACATATATAAATATATGTATATATATATATACATATAGTTATATAAAATGATATATTGTGAATGTAAAAGTGGGATGCTTTAGGTGTAGCCGGTGGGAGGGGAAAGGGTTAAAGGACAAGGTGTTGTGATATGAAAAATCACAAAAGTACTTTAGAAACATGTATGAAAACAACAGAATGAAACCTATTAAGATGCATTTAGTAACTATAGAGGAATACTAAAAATAGTACTATCAGTAAATATCCAAATACATGTAAAACCCAAATCACAGTACTTATAGTTACTTATGTATTTGAAAAATTAAAAACTATGTGATAAAAAATTATCCCTTTATAGAAAAGGTAAATGATAGTATCAAAAACATAATAAAATCAGAGGATTTAAAAGTAAAGGTGTTACTTTTCTCCCTTAAATTTGAAGCGACAAATGTTTTCTTTTAATAAATGTTTTTAAATTTTACATATATTTAATAAATATAATTTCATCATCTCTGTTTAATAAGACAATTTAAATTTTCTTTCTTTAATTTATGTATATTTTGGAAAATCATCATACTGAAGTATAAGATTGTCAGATAATTTGTTAAATTCCAATTAGGTTCTCATAAATGTTAAAATGAAATTATACATGATTTATCAAAATAAAATGGTTCAATGTTAATAAAAGTAAAATTGTTTTTTGGATATAAAATGTTTCTTTATTAAGGGATCACAATGTTGTCTTATTGTTGTGCTGTGGGTACATTGTGGCATTTACAAAAGTTCTAACAGTATAACAAATGTATCATACTTAAATTCACCGCCTCCTTCATTCTCCTTTGTCCCATCCCTGATTCTTGGACCAGTTTCAACAGGTCTCATTTTTCCATTTACATACATGTATACACAGTATCTGTACCATATTCACCCTCCCATGCCATTTCCGCACCTTCTACCCCCTCCCATTGGTACCAACCACCCTGGACAGAAGTTGAGTCATATGGATTAGATACATTTTTGTATCACAAAGGGATTTCATATTTACAGATCTGATGTGTGATACACAAGATTGATAATATTAGAACCTGAATGAGAAAATATTAAATTTGTTTATAATGGTGGAAAAGGCTATGAAAATGGGTCAAGAAAATAAGCTACTCCTAAACAGATTTTATATTTTTCAAAGATTATCATTAATAATATTAACAGGCTCAATGTAGTTTTCTGAAACTATGCATTGTACAATTAGACCATCAGTAAGAACATTTAAAATAACAACGTGAAATAAAATCATAGTATATTGTATTTAATGATGACATTTTAGCAAGTGACGGAGATATTATGGCCATAAGCTAGATAAAAATTATTTTGATATGTTGTCAAAAAAGCATACAGTTATTTTTAAAAGATTTTGATTTATAACAGTTAAACTGTAGTGAAAAATAATTATGTAATATATAATCTTAAATTTTCTTCGAGTTCTATCAAGAAAAATATTTTCTAAGAAGTTTGGATAGCTGACTCACAGGAAAAACATCTATCAAATCTTTATGATATAAAGTTTCTTTAACTTAAATTTTATAGTTGCCCTGGAAATAGATGATTTTCTAATAAAAGACTGAGAAAATCAATCCATTTCATATAGGCCACAAAACAGTCATTAAAATGAAACCTATCTGTCTCTCATTTGATTCTGATGTCTTCAAGTGGCATTATTTTATCAATATATGTACTTTTCTTTTATCAATTTCAGTTAATATTTCCCCTGTGAGGACTTTTACTTTGTCTTTGGAACTTTATCATTATTAGTTTGCTATTCTTTTTCTTCTGTCTTTATTTCAAATCTGTTTTAGAATCGTTTTGACTAATATTTCAAACAATGATCAAAGAAACAAAAACAGCACTATAATAGAACAAGCCAAAAATATGTATCAGAAAAGATTTCTATGTTCCATCAATACAATTCATCTTTTGAAAACAGTATCCCTGTTGAGAACTTATTCTCTTGAGGAAGTGGTTTTTAAGAATTTCTGTTATGCACAAGCCAAGTTTTAATATTTTAATTTACAGCAAGAAATAAGGTTACAAAAAGTCCAAACTGACTTGGGTCTGCAAAGGTGATTTGCAATTCAGTGCAATTAGACACAATGTTTTTCTAAAAAATAAAGTAAAATCAAGTCTGCATACTTCAGTGTTTTTATCTAAGAATGAAGCCAAAATATCAATTTTCAGCGATATTAATTATTCACTGCTTCATTAAATTGAAAACAACTATGAAAATGTCATAATGAAATCCATTATTTTATACAATTAAATATATTGAAATAATCGTAATATTATTATACAATAAAAAATACTATGACCTTGCATTTTATACTTTCCTATCATTTTATTCTTAATGAGATCAGTTTCTTCTGTAGGTAGTATTATAAAAAGAGGAAACGTGAAGATTCATTATTAGAGTGTGAGCAGACCATGTAGATCATAAAGTTCATTCACATATATATTATACAGGTATAGGAATACATATATTAATGAAAAAAATTCAATTGTGCCAACTATCACTCATTTATCTAGTATTCTGGTGCCTTCCTACTTCATAGTAACCTTCAAAATTGGTACTTTCATCCTGTATATCATAAATTCCAGGATATACTAGAATACGTATATGAGGAAGTCTCCTCTCATGGAACGTAAGATCTAGTGCAAAGAAAATAGTAAATAAAAATAACAAATAAAATGTCAAATAAAATGTGATTACTGAGGGGACCAGAGCTATGAAATTTTAGACAGGTGTTTCTCAGGGAAGCATTTTCTCAGAGCTGAGACGTGACCAATGACAAGACCCAACCATGTAAAAGGTCGGGTGAAAGAATGACTAGAACCAGAAATTTACTACGGAGCAGGTTTACTTTAATCAATGATGTAAAGGAACCAGTGGCTCTGATTCAGGAGAAAAGGTGTTATTAAAAGTTGAATATAACATTGTAATAAGATATCTGACTGGTTTGGGTCTGAGAGGATGAGTTGGTGGCAATATTTTGCCTTTATACTGACTGTGGCTATGCTAAAAAGAAGAGGGGAGAAAATCATGTTTAAAAAGAATATTCTGCAATTTCACACACATAAAGTTAGGAAATAGAGACCCTAAATTAGCTCAATTCCAGGATATCTAGTCAACTTCACCTCCTCCAGTTATTTTAGATTGCTCTTAGCTGCATTTGTATAGGCTTCTGCAATCTATCATCTCTGTACTCCATTATGAAAACTTCACAGCAGCAGATAAGAAATCCTTGGCCAGTCTGGTGTTCATGTAATGACAAGGTCCTGAGTGATTTCATGTTCACTGACATCACTCCTGGTAGTTAAACTTCTCTACGCTTACCTCATAATTTCATAGGTTTTCCAGGAAAGGAAGAAATTGAAAATATTTTCCAGATAGATTACTAAAATTAAATGAGACAGGTAATATAGGAGAATTATAATATTTGTATGGAGATTTCAGGAGTTATTTTCTCCTTTTAAAATAATTTTAATACTGAAAATAAGATAGAAGAGCTAGTCAATTCCTCCATTGTGAAATATTTAAAAATAAAGCTCAGAAACATGAAATGACTACTCACCCAAGGTCATACAAATTGCTTTGATGGCTAAGACTAGGCTGTTGATGCCTTAACTCTCACTTCAGTTACTGCTCATTGTCAGTACAGGGCATTTTAGTTTGCCATTTATCTGCCAAGAAAATATATTAGTTAATAAGTGCTTAGAAGCTGACTTCCTGGAAAACATCATGGGATGCCTTTCTTGTGTACACTTATGTTTAATTCAAATCTCAAACTGCCCTTGGAATGTAAATGAGTGTGTTCTTCTTAGGTTAAGTGGTGACATTATGACAGAGAATAATTTAAAATGTAAGCAGTTTTATTAGTTATTATGCAGAGTGTAGAACCCAGACATAATCTTGTGGGTATTAACATTTTATCTTTTCTCTAACTGGAAAAATGCCTTCACATTCTGGGGCCATTCAGCATAATAAAGCATACTTAATTTGGAGTCAGTTAATTCTACCTCGTCTCAGCATACATCTTGACTACTAAAACACACATGAACTTAGCACCAGTGTGCCTCAGTTTCCATTTTTAAAGGATTATAGTAATTAAAAATATAACCCTGAAGAAAGTATATATATATATATACCCATTAAGTAATATATACTCATTAAGTAATATATACTTATTAAATGTGGAATTTACTCAATACTAGCAAATGAAGTAGAATGTATTTCAATTTTTAAAAAAAGTTGTTATTTGAAGAAACCTTGAAATGTCACCTACATGTTTTCAGGCATAACTATCCGTTTTATAGGTATCATTACATACATTTTTAGAAACAGTATTTTTCACATTTGAATCAATGGGAAGAAATATTAAAAAATGTAAGGGGTGTTAGAGAATACATTTAATGATTGTTCAGCAGAAGTTTTCCTCAGGGAAAATTTAATCATTAAAACTTTCCAAGTATTTCATAACCTTTCTTGCAATTCCCTGAATAAATATATCTCTCACTAATCCACTAATTTATTCTGGGGCTGATTCTACCAAATAATTTTTTTTCTTTTTAACTGAGTAGGAATACCATCAATTATGGAGATTCTTTTGACTTTTAACATTTCTATTTTCAACTTGTTGAATAGTAATATTGGAAAGGTTTAACTCCTGCATTAAACATTTTAATTAAATAATCTTCCTGATATAAATTTATGAGGAAATAATAATTAACCTTATTAGATTAATGCAGACTGTGAATCTATGAAACTACATTTGTGGGACAATCAAGAGCAGTTACCCTATTTATTTGACGATGTCACTAGAAGTATATTGTTACCTATTTTATGTCCTTAAATTTTCTATAGATGGCATGAGCAATGCTCAGAATATCAAATTATTATTAATAAATATGAAGGTAGATAATCAAATATACTTTACATAATCTGTGTATCCAATAGGGTTGTTAAATTTCTTAAATTGATATTTATTCTTTCAAAGTAAGGTTTTATTTCTGTGGTATGTGGTGCCAAACTCCATATGTAGATTACCAAGGTCTGTCTTACACTTTATAAGTCAGGTTTGCCTGTGTTTTATAAGGTTCTCCATTTTAAAAGTTTTGGAAACTTAGCTGTCATTTCATTCATTATTTAGAAAAAAAATTTGTAGAGGTATGTATGTTCCAATCACCATGTTTAGATGAATAATGGCATTTTCTGAATTCATGTTCCAGTTCATATCAATGAGATACATCTTTGTGCAATATAATGTGAATTATTCTTTTGGTATGCCATGTTTTGCTTTCTTATATTTCATTATAAATAGAAAGATTTTTATGATATATTCCACCAGAAATAGAAAATTCTTTCCTATAGTGCATTTCTGTCAGGAGTTAACGTATATTTTTTCTAGAATGAACTTTTTTTTACCCTGTAGTTTACAAGTTGATAAGAACACTCAAATGACTAGAGGCATAACAAAAAGATCCAATGACAAGGACCAAGCTAAACAAGTCTTTTAGTTTAAGATAGCATTGCATTTACTAGTTATGCAAGAGTGTAGGGCTGTACCTTTTGACACATAAAACATTGTGTTATCATGCAATCAATTTTTCATAGAGGTTTCTCTTATTTTTTTAAATAAGGTTGTAGACATTTTATATTTATATTTCAAATTAGCATGGAGAAAAACAATTCCTTTAATTTTGAGTATTCTTAAATCATTTCTAGTCACTATCACAAGTTAAACTTTTCTTTGTTCCCTACTAAGTAATCTAAAAGATATTCATTAAAATTGTATTTCACATATCATAGTGTCAGTGTTAGGGACAGAATATATTTTATTCCATTAAGGCCTCAAAGCTAGTAAATAGTGAAAGCAAAACTTACTATCAGAGTTTTTGTACCAGGGAGTGAATTCTTATATTTTATTTAACCTAATGAGAATAAACATAAAGAAAATTTTAAAACTGACTACTGAAACATTTAACAGCACTTAAAAATGTTACCATTGCCTGCTACATAAAAAGAATAAGGTCAATGTTTCCATTCATTTGTTTTTGTTGGTCTTTTATTTACCAAAGTTCCAACATCATTCAGAAAATTCAATTTATGGAGAGCTGCATGTTCAGAGCCACAACAAATTTTAAGTTGAAAGAAATATGAAATAGCATATTGCCACCGTAGGAATAAAAGTAAAAATAAACTACCATTAAAATTGAATCAAACCTGTAATGTGTGAAGATAATTCAAACGTCCCAACCAAGAACTCTAAATAAAGCCTAAAAACATGTTTTAAATATATTAAATGCAAATTTCAACTAACTTCAATATTTATGGGATCTATTATTGCAAGTAAGTCACACTAAAAAAAGACATAACGTAAAGATAAATATAGGGGACAGGGGGAAGAAATGTATGCACAGGTGAATAAATGAATTAAAAAAAATAAATATATGACTGATCCAAAGTGAAGGTATCATATATTAAATTCACTTACACACTCATGATATAACACACCCACTCACACCCACTCACACACTCTGTCACACACACACACTCACCCACACACTCACACTCACAAAAACTGTCACGCACACTGACACACCCACACACTCACACACACATGCACTCACACATACAGACACCCACACAAACGCATACATGCACTCACACACTCAAACTCACATACACACTATCACACTCACACACATATTCTCACACACTCACACACTCGCAAATTCACACTCACTCAAATTCATACTCTTGTACACACATTCACAAGCTCTCACACACAAACATACACAGACATTCACACAAACACACACACTCAATCACATACATACTCACACTCAAACACACACACTCATACACACTCTCATGCTATCGCACTCACACTCACACACACCCACAGTATCACATTCACATACTCTAACAACTCACACACTCTCAAAAACACTCACACCCATTCACACAATCTCACTCACACAACTCACATACTCACACTCACTCTCACACACTCACACATTCACAGATGCTCACACAAAAACACTCATTCACACACACTCACACACTCAAACACACACTCACACATATTCTCAGGCACACACATACTGTCACTCACAAGCTCACACACCCTCACACTATCACACACACATATTCTCATACTCACACACACACTTACTAACTCACAAACTCAACACACATTCACACACACACACTGTCACACTCACAGACACATACACATACTCACAAATTCATACTCACTCTCAAACAGACACAGTCACACATCCTCACTTGCACACACTCACTCACACAACACTCACACACTCACACATACACAGAAATTCACATACACACAATCACAAACATACTCACACACTAAAACTCACATGCCCACAGACTATCACACTCATTCACTAGCACACTCACTTGTACACACACACACTACCTCACACACTAAGACATACAAACTCTCTCACACACTCACCCACACCCACACTGTCAAACTCACACACACTCATACACTCACTCAAAAAGTTACACACTCACACTCTCACACACACAGACTCACACTCTCAGACACACTCAAACACTCACACTGACACTCAGAGCTCACTTGCACACACACTCACACATCCACACAGTGTTACACTCACACACACACTCACTCACATGATATAAACACTCATTCACACACACTCACACTCACACAAATACACTTAAAAACTTACAAACTCACAGACACACAGACACTCACACAAATACCCTCACACACTCACACACACTCTCACACTCACTCTCACACACTCACCCACACACTGTCACACTTACACAAACACACTCTCACACACTCACTCACATACTCATGCACCCATACACTCACAAACACACACTCACACACTCTCGCACGCACTCTCCCTCATACACTCACACACTTACACATTCACATTCTCATGCTAAAAACACACACAGTCACACAGACACACACATACACACTCACAAATACACACACACACAGTCACTCTCACACACAAACTCAAATACTCACAGACACTCACACTGTCACACACATTCTCTCACACATGCACTCACACACCCACACACACTATACTTGGATGTTTTCTATGATTATTTTTGATGGCTTTATTAGTAATACCATTTTAGGGTCAAAACAAAATTGAACAGGTAAAGAGAATCTTCAGAGATACTTCAGGTATGCTGTGCCAACATACAGGTATATCCTCTTCCATTTTTCTATACTTTGTACTATAAGCATGTATTCAATATAGTTGATGAACCAACACTGATATGATTATAATCCAAACAGTTTACATTAGGGGTCAGTACAGCTGTTGTACATCCTATAGCATTTTTTGTAGGGGGGACAGGGATTTGAACTTAGGGCTTCACAATTCTAAAGCAGGATCTCTAACACATTAGCCATACCTTCAATCCATTTTGCTCTGCTTATTTTTGGAGATGGGATATCAAGAAGTATTTTCCTAGGCTGACCTGAAACTGTGATCCTCCAGATCTTAGCCTTGCAAGCCGCATAGATAATATTACAGGTGTGAACCACTGGCACCCTGCTGTACATCCCCCTCCCTTGTTTTTTTCACAGTGCCGGGGTTGAACTCAGGGCATCATGCTTGTGAAGCAGGCACTTTACCTCTTGAGCGAAACCTCCAGCTTATCCTGTGGCTTTTGATGAATCCATAACCACATGTAACAACATAATAATACCATGCTGAGCAATTTTGTTTCTTCAGTGAGAGTTGAATTCAGAACCTTGCCATTTGCTAGGCAGGCACTCTAGTCCTTGAGCCACATTGCCAGCCCTTTTGCTTTGACCATTTTTGAGATAGGTTCTTTCTTTATGCATGGACGGGTCTGGATCATGAACCTTCTATTCACCCATCCCATATAGATGGGATGGTAAGTGATAGCCACAACATCCATCTTTTATTGGTTGATATGGGGTGTCACAAACCTTTTATTTTGTCCTGGCGTGAACTAGAACCACCTTCTAAGCAGCTGGGGTTATAGGCTTGAACCACTGTATCTGGCACATCCTGAATATTTTCTCTGCCTCAAGGGTCCTCCATGTGCTGCCTACTCATTCCTCTACCTAACCTGCCCCACCCATTGGAAAATAGTGAACTGTTTGTTGTCCCCATAGTTTTGTCTATTCCAAAATGTCACATAATTGGTATACAACACCCTAAGTGGTTTCCTTCACTTAGTAATATATATTTGAGTTTTCTCCATGTCTTTTCATGATTAAATGTGCATTTCTATTAGGATATGAAAAGTATTCCATTGTCTGGATTTATCAGTTTCTTTTTTTGTGTTTTTTTTTAATTGTTGTACTGGGGATACATTGTAATAATTACAAAATTTCTTACAATGTTGTGTAGTTGAATTCACCCCAGACATTTTTCTTCTTTATCCCCTCCTCCTCTCACCTGGAAAAGTTTAATAGCCTTACAGCCTTATCTTGATTATATTGCCTTTATTTTTCAATGTATATAAATTGTATATTGTATATAAATGGATTTATTTCTACAATACATTCTGTTTCATTGACCCATTTGACTGTTCTTTTAAAGTTAGCAAAATTTCTTTTATTTATTTACTCATTTGCAGTATTGTGTTCAAATTCAGAGCCTTGTGCTTGCTAGCTAACCACTCTATCTCACTTGAGCACATTTTTTTTTTTAGTTATTTTTTAGATAGGGTCTCTTTGCATTAGTTATTTTTCAAATAGATCTAGCCATAGGCCTGTGATCCTACTACCGTCACTTCAGCATGTAGCTGGGATTACAGGCTTAATCATCACACATGGCTAATGTAGCTTTACAGTGAGTCTTGCAGTCAGAAAATCTCAGTCTTCCAACTTCATTATTTATCTTTACTATAGAGTTTGTTACAGTAGTATTTTGCTTTTTCATATTAATTTTAAAATGGGCCTAATTTTTCAATAGCTACATTTTTCATACATTTAATGCTTCCAATATGCAAAACTTTTTGATGTTTCTTAAACACAGCTCTGTTAATTCTTCCTTGTGGTTGTGCTTTCTATTTACTTTAGCTTGAATTGTATTTCTATTATTCCTTCATTAGACAGCTGCTATTTTTGCATTAAGCTCCCATTCATTTCTCATGTCTTCTCAGATGGTTTCTGAAGTAACCCCTTCTTAGGTGGGGAGAAAGATTTTCCTGTTTCTCCCAGTGTACTTTCACATTATTCTAATAACATCTATTACCTATTATCTACTATTGTACTAATTGGCAATCAGGGATCCAACAGTCTTCCTGATGAGAAATGATGAAAATTAGAAACAAATTTTGTTAACCTGACTAATTAATTGAAAGGCTATCAATCAATCCACAATTGAAAAGAAACTCTAGAGAACCATGTTTAAAAAAAGTAGAAATAAGTCAGATTGCAACATGAGGCTGTCATATAGGTGAACCCTCTTTATAGTTGTTCTCACTAGAGTAGTTTTTGGTTGTTTTGGTTTTGGTTTTTGGTGGAATGGGACCTTGAAGTCAGAGCTTCACACCTACTAGGTATGCACTCTACCATTGAAGGCACACCTCCAGGAATCACTTTTGCCTTTTAGTTTTTTTGTAGATACTGACTCCTGTCTCTGCATGGGCTGGCCTTGAACCACAAAGCTCCTAATCTCTGCCTACCGAGTGGCTGGTATTACAGGTGGGAACCACCATATTCTTACCCACACCTAAGTCTGATGAAACTACAAACACTTTTCATTTCTCTTGTTTTATAGTCCTGTTTTAAATTTGTGAGGTTATAGGTAGATTCACTGATTTGTTGGTTAGAACTAGTTTACATCTTCTTTCTTCATTTTCTGGGACAATGAAAAGAGCTATTTCTCTTTCAAATTATGTTTACTCCACTAGGAAACTCAAAGTTAGAAAGAAACCTGGGAACATTATGTAGACAAAAAGTAACTGTTCAAACAAATAAATATAAACCTAAAAACTGAAAGTTAAAAACAAGTAGTGTTAGATAATATATTTATCTCATTTTTATTATCTGTAAATAGTGACTATACATGACTATTGTAAGAAATCCAAGATATAACTAATAACCAATGCCCACTTTCATGTGTTATAAATGTCATTATTATTTTGCTATAGTTTTAAAAAAAGAAATCTTCAAAATAAATATAATCATTAATATTTACTGATATAAACATCTGACACTTAGAAATTAAGTTACCAGTATAACCTTTATTAAATTGCAGAAATTTACTTTTTTGAGACACAAAGGGGAAACATTTTGTGAGTGACTAGAAGTAAAATTTAGAGAAGGACTTATTTTGATATTAGAGATATCTAATTTATATGTGATATAAATTCAAATACATACTCTAGTATTAAAACCTCACAGTACTATGATTACTCACTATATTGCTAGATTTTAATTATTGATTTTCTTTTGCATCTGCTCCACAAAATTTTGAGCACCTCCATAATTGAAACTATAGCTGCTTCAATTATTTTTTAAATCTAAAATTCTTTAGTTTGAAGCTAATTCAGTGCTCCATATCTGTTTTATTAAAAAGTAATGAAAGAGTTTGTGAATGCAAATTCTTTTATAATAGTAACAAAAACATCATATGTTATTTGCCATGTAACTTGGAGAAAAGTGTCCTCCTCACTATTGCATGGCATGCCATCATGAATGGACTATATACAGGTATGTCAGACATTTCCATGTTGAAGGCAGAGTGAAAACATCTATGTGAAGACAAGAAAGGAATGCTTGCAGTAATTGAGTCTGGAATGAAGCTGGTGTCTGTTGATCCTGCTGAGTTCATGCAGAGTTCATAGTTCTCTGAGGGGTTCTTTCCTGCTGAGTGCAGGGTTTGGTGCAGACATGACTGACTTTCCCAAGCAAGAGTAGATCCTTAGTAATGTCATGTAGGTGCAGAAAGGCTTCCATCTTCATTGATTCAGGGTGCAGACAAGGAAAACTTGTACCTAATACTTTCTTTGTCATTATTTGTTTAGTATCTTATGTATGCAAATCTCTAAAAGCAAATAAATAAAAGTTACGATTTTGGATGATAAGAACTATTTTGTCCTCTTTTCTACATATTTATACTATTTTCAGTGATGGGTCTTAAAGAAAATGACAAAGAAATTCTTATTTTTCAGCCTTCTGCATATTTTGAGAATCAAGATAATTTTCATTTGCCTTATATATTTGATTATTCTAAACAATTTCTATAAGATAAAATAAAGCCACTTACCATAATTTTGTCTGGGAACGTAAAAAACAGGAAAAGTTTAATGTTATAATAGACTGATGATAGATTTTGACCAAATTCTTTGTTTTTATTTTTCTGGTAAAAATTGGTGTGAGAGTTGGGGATGTGGCTCAAGTGGTAGCATGCCTCCTCACAAGATTGAGGTCTTGAATACAAACCCCAGTACCACCATAAAAAAAAAAAGAATTAATATGAGTTGATCATGCACTTATTGGTTTTTAATAGAGAAAGATAATTTTTTACTGACTAAAACCATGAACTCAATTTTTAGTATGTTCCTAGGTCATGGTGCTCAGAACTAATATGATTAGGCATTTATTAGTTACATTTGCTAATATCAATGAATTTTTATAAGAACTTAATCACATAATAATAAACGGTATGACTATTTATGAAATATAACTACATCTATTTTCTTCAAGTTTATGCACAAAAATAGTTGACTAACCTAATCTGTTATAATCTATCTGAAAGATTGAGGGAGCATTTGGGGGTTCACTTAGTTCCTCCCCAGTGAATGATTTCTTAGCCCCAGTGGACTCTTTCCTTAGTATTTAGCAAACTAGGTTCTGTTTTTTACTGATCATACAGCATCAGCTATGATATCATCTTCAAAGTAGTATAATTTTCCTCTCAGGTCTCACCCTCTTTATCTTTTCTTCAACATTTGCAAAGCTCCTTATTCTTCCTACCTCATCTTTACCACCCTGTGTTCATAAATCCTCAGTTTCTCCACTTCCCCCCAGTGTGCTTTCCTTTTTGTTCCCTGAAGTCATGAGTTTTCATTTTGTGTTCTCTCAGCACCTGATATATTTCTGTCTTATAGCAAAATGCTTTTATTTCTTTAAACCAAGTGGACCTTCATTTTCAATTTTACCTCAAACATCTAACTACATCAATTTATGCCTAATCAGATACTATACAATTACCTCATGCCTAGCCTAAGTACACTTGAATATGTTTCATAGCCCACATTCACTGTCAAAGTAGATCATTTTCTATATTTTAACTTCTTTGGAAATCTACACAATTTTGTAATTATTCTCAAAAAGCATGTTGTTTTTGACTGTTATCTTTGTTTTCGCATCTCCTATCTGAGATATATATTACTTTACAATATACAAAACCATTTCTCATGTATTTTCTAAAGCTGATATTTCAGTCAAAATAATCTTCACTTTTTAGTAAGATAAAATGAATGCTACAAAATCATCATATTTACAAGGACTTATCTATCACCCACATGTTCAGATTGTTACTTTATGGGAAAAAAAAGTACAATTGCCCTTATAATAGCTAAGAATAACAGCTGAGGGGTTAGAAAACTTCACATTCACAGGAAATTAAAAATAAGTTAAAAATAATATTTTATTCCTCTATTTTGATTGAGATAGAGAGACTACAAAACTACAAGAAAGGTTTGGTGAGAGAGAAAAGGCAGATAGCAGACTAAGGGATACTTGAGCTTCTGATTTTTAATCTTGAATATACATAGAAAAGGAAGAGCATTTCTTCCTTCATTTTTCAGAAGTGACTCAAGAAGCTAACAAATCTAATAGAATAATTTTGATTTAAGAATTGACTTTGGCATTATTAAGAAATTATTGTTGTTCTTTTTTTTGGATCCCACATACTGAGGAAAATTGGTTAGCAGCATGGAAAAACTATAATTCTACTCTGAGAATTAAATTTTTATCAATAGATATGACTTTTTAATGGAATCCAATGACACTCATTAATATTTCTATGGTTTAGAATACCTCAAGTAAATCTCAGATCAGGCTTACAGATGTTAATAATAAATCCCTGTGTAGTTCTGATATTGCCATGTTATTCTGCACAATGTAACAATATTCACCCATCTTCTTTCATGTACATTAGAATGAATTTTCTGTGTTTTGTGATGAGCATGTGACTGTTATCACATCACAGTTTGTCTGAGGTTCTCTTCTCTTCCTCTATTCACCATGATTTATATTTTGAGGGGAGGGTGAGAAGAAGGGTGGGAGTGAAGGAAGGAAAGAGGAGGAAGAAAATGAAGGCTGGAATCATAAAACAGGTAATTCAAGTGACCTCATGAAGATGGCTCTCATCAGGGTTCTCATTTAGAATTTTCAGAAAGAATAGAGTCACATTTTTGTTACATGTAATCCATTTTGAATTCTGATTTCTAGATAATACTAATTTATAAACTAATAATTTATTATTGCTTTAAGGAACTAATTTTGTTGTTTTTTTCTAAAGCCATGGAAAACTAATGGATAAATATGAAAAACATCAGTGGTTTGTAAAGGAACAATTTCAGAGGAAATTTTTACAGTATTTTCAGGAAAAAGAAGTTAATCTCAAAGAGAAAAAGCCTTGGAAATTTTCTTTCCTGATGAAGAATCAGAATAATTTAGAAGATTATATTCTTTGATTTCAATGTAATTTGCCTGTAGAACCTTCTCTTTTGTAAGGTTGTACTCCTACAATATTAGTGCCCTATTCTAAATAAGAGACTGTGAGAATTTTGGAATTATTTTTGTGGTATAACTCATTAGCAAGCAGTGTCAGATCACTGGGTTTTGTTGTCAGAAATCTTAAACATACACATACAAAGAGTAGAAATTTACTTATTAGGTATTCGTAGAAGCAAAACTTAAAGCATGGGTGTTACATCTATGTGCTCATCCTGCCATTTTCCAAGTTTTATTGTGCATTTTGAAGCCATCACCTTACCTCAAAATATAGTTTTTATTTCTGATATAGGCATTTATCACAGTAAATGCCGTTTCATCTGTTAACTTGCCTTCTACAGTCAATTGATTACAGCTGTCCAAAGGGATATTTTAAGTCATTGTTTTTCCACTCTCTATGTTTCATCAAATTCTGCCAACTACAGATACTCTTTTTACCATTGTAAATATTGTCATCAATGCTTTGAATTATACTCACATATGATAAATCATTTTACTTAAACATTATCCCATTTAAATATCCATTCTTAAGGTTCTCTTCCTCTAGATATATTTCTTACACTAAAATAAGTATGGGAGGATTAATAGAAGTAGAAGCTTCTTTATCTAGAGCCAGATCCTGAAGGCATATGACAGTAAGGAAGGAAAGATGACCATGTTGCCAAGTAAACTAGGACTAACCTGACCCATTGAAGTTCTACCTTAACCCACAAGAAAAGTCTGAAAATATCCTCAGGTTCTCAACATCTGAATGCCTGTCAGCTTTAATGACAGAACTGTCATATCTGAAAGGATTTTAACTTTCACCGTGAAGAACAACATGCAACTAACTCTGGAATTGAAAAATCATTCCATTTCTTTTTCTTTTATTGACAGTGTCTCACGATATATCCCAAACTAGAATCAGATTTGTAATTCTACCACATCAGCCTCCAAAGCACAAACAACCTTTGAAAATTCTTGCAGAAATCCACTGGGAACTAGAGACACTTCAGGCCTGTATGCTGCCTTTTCCAGTGACACCTTGTGCTCTGTACTGACATTTTGAGTATAAACATGCATCTGTTGCTTCACTTCCTTATTCAATGTCTTGAACAAAATATCTCCGTGCCCACACCACCATGAGTTGACCCAATACACACTCATAATACTATACAAAATATGTATGATGCTAGTGTTTAATATTCACAATAAATAGGAACCGGGGTTAAACAATGTCTTGGAGACCACTTGTTGTACTCTATTTAAGTCTTCAATTATGGAAACTTGGTGGGAGGGATCTTGAGTAAAGCTCAGGGGTGTTGAAAAACAGCACCTGCTGGGGTTTGGGCCATGGCTATTAAATAAGCTGGTGGTATATTTCAAATTTCAGTAACTAACATGACAATGCTATTTGCACTTGAAACATTTCATCAAATATTTCCTTAATGTAAATGAATGCACATTTTGATGGTCATATTGTTCAGTACAATAAGTGAAGTTGCACTTCATGACATCCATAGAATAGTTAATACTTCTCTCACTTTTTAAACTCCTAGCTTAATATCATGTTGCTGATAATATTTTATGTGGATATTTCTATGTTATTATAGTAAATATACATTTAGAGTATGAAGATCACAAATTCAATGACACTTTGACTATTGGAGCACATTAATTAATTTACTCAATAGGTATTTCAAGTGGAGTGTTAATTAAAGTATCAGAGAAATGATATGGCAAATCTGAACTATGTAGTATCTTAATGTGTATACAGATGAAGCAAGTAGAATCTATATTATTGTCCTTGATTTGTTTATCAATATTATAGAAATTTTTGTTTACACAGTTACATTGTAAAAGGTTAAAAAATAAGTATTTGTGCTGTGTGTTAAATATTTTCATATTTATAGATTTAATTTGTATTTTAAGGTTAAAAATTGCAATTTGATCCTTATACATAAAAATAGGTTAATACTTTGTAACTAAACAAAAATACTTGCATAATAAATGACTTCGTATTCATATCAATTCAGTGTCACATTTCAATGCTTATATGACTTAATATTTTATAATATACTGCTTTAAATATTATTGTTTTTCTAAATTTGAGTTTCATTTTTATGCCACATATCATTAAAAAAGTTTCACCAAAGGGAGGTAAAGATTGACTCTTGAATCTCATTTTCATCAAATTCTAGATAAATCAGCTCATTGTTTCTTCAATTTTAATACTAATAGTATTTTTTTGAATATACAAAATCTCCATTAATATATAAACTCACTTATAGTTTTATAATACACTTTGCCTTCAGCCAATGTGGCATTAACAAATTCAGAAAAATAAAATGAAATATCTTACTCGTATGTGAATTTTACAGAATTTAATCTCAGAAGTTGACAGTAGCAATGTCAGGCTGAAAGAGTAGGGAGGAAGGAGGAGGAATAAGGAAGGGTTGGTAAAGAAGTAGCTAGTTATAGTTAGATAAGAGGAATAAATTATGGTTTTCTATACATAACAACAATATAATATACAACACAAAAGAGCTAAGAGAAATATTTTGAGTTTTTTTTACCACAAAGAATGATAAATATTTCAGAATCCAGTTACACTTACTCTAAAGTAAGAATTACACAATAGATACATTTATTGAAAAAAACACATCATATCCCATAAATATGTATAATTTTATGTCAATTACAATAAATAACATATTTAAACACTGAAAATGAAAATTGCTCTTGGCACCAGTGGCTCATGGCTGTAATCTTAGCTACTTGGGAGGCTGAGCATCTCAGATTGAAGTCAGCCTGTGCAAATAGTTCATGATATCACATCTCCAAAATAAATAGAGCAAAATGGACCAGAGGTGTGGCTTAAGTGCTAGAGTACCTGTTTTCCAAGTGAACTCTGAGTTTAAACACCAGAATCAACAAGAAAGAAAAGAAAGAAACTCATAGCCATTCTGCTATTAATAATGATAGTTGAAAGGCCTTTATCATAAGTTATGTTTTACCTATTTCTATGACTTTAAATTGTCTATTTTCTTTCTTTAACATTTTATTAGCATATAAGAGTTGTACAAGGGGTTTCACTGTGACATTTCTATATGTGTCCACAATGTGCTTTGGTTAGGTTCATACCTATCTTCATTCTCTCTCATCACACTTTCCCCTACTTAAAATGAATTTGACAGGATTCCATATTCTATCTTCATAAACATAAATAAAGTACATAGATTAGGGCTAAAGGTATAGTTAAAGTGTCAGAGCACCTGCCTTGCAAGTGTTCAAACCCCAATACCACCAAAAAAAAAACCTGCAGAAAGAAAGCATGAATAAAGTACATCACCAATATTCATCCTCCTTCATTTATTCCATTCATCCTCCCCTTACATTATTACCCTTCCATCAGTAGGACCTGTTTTACACTCCTGTCCTTCACTGTTACAGTATGTGTTTGCTATTCAAAAGGTTTTTATCATTGTGCTTTTTCTATGAGTATGCTGTGATTTAATCACTCTTTGTCCCTCTATTACTTTTCCTTACTCTTTTCCCCCACCTAATATTGTTCAACAGCTTTCAGCGCATTTTAATGTGGCTTCATTCTACACAGATGTGATATATTATTCACTCGCTATCATACTCTTCTCTACCTCCTCCCCCTAGTCTCCTCAAACAGTCCCAATATTGGAAACATGTTCTACATATGATCATGCTTCTATTTGTACATAAGTTTATCTTATGATCAATCTTTCCCATATGAAACAAAACATGTGACCTTGTCTTCCTGACTTTGGCTTACTTCCCTTAATTCAATGATCTACAGTTTTAGCCATTTACCTGAAAACAACACAATTTCAGTTTTTAACTGTACATAAGAATACCAAGAGATACAAAATTACACGACTCCAGTCCCAAACATATTCATTCCTGTCCCTATTACATAACCACTTCACATCTTCAAAATGATTAGGTCCTTTTACTCTTGCCTCTATAGAATTCTTCAGTGTTTTGCTACATGTATATGACTGTCAACCAGGTCAGGAAGCAAAGAACATTAAAACTTAGTGGTATTGTTCACTGTCCAATGGTAAAAAATGAATCCATTTGAATCCCAGGCTGTTTAGAGAAAACAGTCATATTTTTGAAATTTGGAAAATAAAGTTTTGTAAATGTTATGGAAAAAATGAATAGTGCCATGCCTTCTTCTATTCCTTGGCTCTAAAAATGATGTATTTATCTTCTTAGGGTGAGAGCATATGTAATTGATTTTGGTTAAAAGTGTACTCCTCACTGTGAAGTATGTTGTCTAACTGGTGCCAATATTAAAGTGGCACCAAAAGCATATTTTCAAGAATCATTTCCAGTGTCCTATCAGTTTATAAGTTTTGAGCACATGCAAAACCTACGTATCAAACATCTATGTATCTAACAGAGATGATACGTTATCCATTGTAAATGTCAGGTTTGTTAGCAATGTTGTGTGGGATTTCATGTTAGAATATCATATTCTCTACTATTACCTCAGGCAACAACAGTACTTGATGGAGGGAGAAATTCTAAAATATGCATAAATCCAGGGAAGCTGAATCATTGTATGGTATAATAATTTTGTAACAAATTGAACTAATTTTTTGTTGTGGATGCTTCATCTTGTTTTGATTTTTGCCTTTAGAGACAGGTCCTCAGTATGTAGTCCAAGGTGGCCTGGACCTCAAAATTAGTGTAAGTTCAGGCTGGTCTTGAATTTGGATCCTTCTGTTTCAGCCTCCCAAGTTCTAGGATAATAAGCTATAATGCCTAGACATGGGCACAATGCCTGGCCCAAGTGTATAATTCAATACTCAAGAATTGATCCTTCTCGTATATCTTTAAAATCAGGAGAGGGAGGTAGAAATTAATGTGCCATTGCATTTCTTTTTGTTGTTGTTGTTGTTGTTTTTTATTTTTTATTCATTTATTCATATGTGCACACATTGTTTGGGCCACTTCTCCCCCCTTATCCCTAGCCCCCTCCCTCTCTCCACCAACCTCCAATGGTTCCAGGCAGAATCTGTTCTGCCCTTATCTCTAATTTTGTTGAAGAGGAAGTACAAGCAATAATAAGAAAGACAAAGTACTTTTGCTAGTTGAGATAAGGATAGCTATACAGAGAGATTCCTAGCATTGCTTCCATGTACAACTGTGTTACATCCCAAGATAATTCATCCCTAACTGACCTTTTCACTAGTTCCTAATACCCTTCTCATATTGACCTCTGTCACTTTAAGGTTTCTGTATTAGTTCCTCTGCAGTGGGACATCAAATACTATCATGTATTGGGTTTCTCACCTATCCCCATACCTCCCGTGTGTGCTCTCCCTTTATCATGTGACCCAAGTCCAGCCACATTTCTGTATTTGACCTACAACTAAAGTCCACATATGAGGGAGAACATACAACTTTTGGTCTTCTGAGTCCGGCTAACCTTGACCGGAATGATGTTCTCCAGTTTCATTCTTCTTCATGGCTGAGTAAAATTCCATTCTGTATAAGTACCACATTTTCTTAATCCATACGTCAGTAGTGAGGCACCTTCACTCTTTCCATAATTTGGCTACTTTGAATAGTGCTGCAATAAACATGGGTGTGCAAGTCCCTCTGGAGTAACCTGTGTCACATTCCTTTGGGTATATCCTCAGGAGTGGGATTACTGGATCATATGGCAGATCTATGTTTAGATTTTTAAGAAGCCTCCAAATTTTTTTCCAGAGTGGTTGCAGTAGTTTGCATTCCCACCAGCAATGTACAAGGGTTCCTTTTTGCCCACATCCTTGCCAACACCTGTTGTTAGTGGTGTTTTTAATGATGGCTATTCTAACAAGGGTGATGTGGAATCTTAGTGTGGTTTTGATTTGCATTTCCTTTATGGCTAGAGATGGTGAACATTTATTCATCTGCTTTTTGGTCATTTGAAATTCTTCTATTGAGAAAGTTCTATTTAGTTCAATTGCCCATTTCTTTATTGGTTCCTTAATTTGGGGAGAGTTTAGTTTTTTGAGTTCCCTGTACATTATGGTTCTCAATCCTTTGATATATAGCTGGCAAATATTTTCTCCCACTCTGTGGGTGGCCTCTTCAGTTTAGAGACCATTTCTTTTGTTGTGCAGAAGCTTTTTAGCTTCATAAAGTCCCATTTGTCTATACTTTCTCTTAGTGGCTGAGCTGTTGGGGTTTTATTGAGGAAGTCCTTGCCTACACCTATTACTTCCAGAGTGTTTCCTGCTCCTCCTGTACTAACTTCAGAGTTTCATGTCTGATATTTAGGTCCTTGATCCATTTTGAGTTGATACTAGTACAGGGTGATAAACAAGGATCTAGTTTCAGTTTTTTGCAGATGGATAACCACTTTTCCCAGCAGCATTTGTTGACAAGGCTGTCTTTTCTCCATCATATATTTTTGGCAACTTTGTCAAAAATAAGGTGGACATAGTTGTTTGGATTCATATCTGGCTCTTCTATTCTGTTCCACTTATCTTCATGAGTGTTTTTGTGCCTGCACCGTGCTGTTTTTATTGCTATTGCTTTGTAATATAGTTTGAAGTCAGGTATTGTGATACCTCCAGCATTGTTCTTTTGACTGAGTATTGCCTTGGCTATTGGTGGCCTCTTGTGTTTCCATATAAATTTAATGGTAGATTTTCAATCTCTTTAATGAATGTCATTGGAATTTTGATGGGAATTGCATTAAACATGTAGATTACTTTTAGGAGTATCGACATTTTTACTATGTTGATTCTACCAATCCAT
Organism: Castor canadensis; assembly: GCF_047511655.1. Taxonomy (NCBI): domain Eukaryota; kingdom Metazoa; phylum Chordata; class Mammalia; order Rodentia; family Castoridae; genus Castor; species Castor canadensis. The sequence continues at coordinate 154,336,296 of NC_133391.1, read as the reverse complement.
GAGCATGGGAGATCTCTCCACTTTCTATAGTATTCCTCAATCTCTTTCTTCAGAAGTGTATAGTTTTCCTTGTAGAGGACTTTCACATCTTTTGTTAGGTTTACACCTAGGTATTTGATTTTGTTTGAGGCTATTGTAAATGGAATTGTTTTCATACATTCTTTTTCCATTTGCTCATTGTTAGTGTACAGAAATGCTAATGATTTTTCTATGTTGATTTTATATCCTGCTACCTTGCTATAGCTATTGATGATGTCTAGAAGCTTCTGAGTAGAGTTTTTTGGGTATTTAAGGTATAGGATCATGTCATCTGCAAATAGGGATATTTTGACAGTTTCTTTACCTATTTGTATTCCTTTTATTCTTTCTTCTTGCCTAATTGCTCTGGCTAGGAATTCCAGTACTATGTTGAATAGGAGTGGAGATAGTGGGCACCCTTGTCTCGTTCCTGATTTTAGAGGGAATGGTTTCAGTTTTTCACCATTAAGTATAATGCTGGCTGTAGGTTTGTCATATATAGCTTTCATAATGTTGAGGTACTTTCCTTCTATTCCTAGTTTTCTTAAAGCTTTTATCATGAAGTAGTGTTGGATCTTGTAAAAGGCTTTTTCTGCATCTATTCAGATGATCAAGTGGTTTTTGTCTTTGCTTTTATTAATGTGCTGCATTATGTTTATAGATTTGCATATGTTGAACCACTCCATCATTCTTGAGATAAAGCCAACTTGGTCATGGTGGATGATCTTTCTGATGTGTTGTTGGATTTGGTTTGTCATTATTTTCTTAAGGATTTTTACAAGGAAATTGGTCTATAGTTCTCCTTTTTGGAGTTGTTTTTGTCTGGTTTTGAGATGAGAGTAATATTGGCTTCATAAAATGAGTTAGATAGTGTTCCTTCCTTTTCTATTTCATGGAACAGTTTAAGTAAAGAGAGTTGATTTAGTTTTCTTTAAATGTCTGATAGAATTCAGCAGAGAATCCATCAGGTCCTGGACTTTTCTTTTCTCGGAGACTATAGCTGCTTCAATTTCATTTTTTGTTATAGATCTATTCAGGTGATTGATGTCCTCTTGGTTTAGTCTTGAATGATCATAAGTATCTAGAAATCCATGCATTTCTTCAAGATTTTCAAACTTATTGGAATATAGGTTCTCAAAGTAATCTCTGATGATTTCTTGGATTTGTGTAGTATTTGTTGTTATCTCCCCTTTTGCATTTCTGATTTTACTGATTTGGGTTTTTTTCTCTCCTCATGTTAGTCAGATTTGCCAGGGTCTGTCAATCTTATTTATTTTTTCAAGAATCAATTTTTTGTTTCATTTTTCTTTGTATTTTTGTTTGTTTGTTTCTATTTCATTGATTTAAGCTTTTATTTTTATTATTTCTCTTCTTCTGTTTGTTTTGGGATTTGCTTTTTCTTGTTTTTCTAGCAGTTTATGATTTAGCAGTAGGTCATTGATTTGAGATCTTTCTCTTCTATTAGTATATGCACTCATGGCTATAAACTTTCCTCTCAGGTCTGCTTTTGCTGTATCCCATAAGTTCCAGTAGGTTGTGCTTTCATTTTCATTAACTTCCAGGAACCTTTTAATTTCCTCTTTTATTTTATCAATAAGTCATTGATCATTAAGGAATGAGATGTTCAGATTCCAACTGTTTGCATGATTTTTATTATTGTTTTTGTTGTTAAGTTCTAGTTTTAATGCATTGTGCTCAGATAGAATGCATGGTATTATTTCTATTTTCTTATATTTGCTGAGACTTGCTTTGTGCCCTAAAATACGATCAGTTTTGGAGAAGGTTCCATGGGCTGATGAGAAGAATGTTTATTGTGCAGAAGTTGATTGAAATATTCTGTAGACATTGGCTAGGTCCATTTGATCTATGGTATGATTTAGATCTAGGATGTTCTTTATTGGTTTTTTGATTGGATGACCTATCTACTGGTGATAGGGAGGGTACTAAAATCTCCCATTACCACTGTGTTAGGGTTCATATATGTTTTTAGGTCCTTCAGAGTGTGTTTGATGAAATTGGGTGCATATAGGTTGATAATTGTTATTTCCTTTTGGTATATTTCCCCTTTTGTTAGTATGGAATGTCCTTCTTTCTCTTTTGATCAATGTAGGCTTGAAGTCTACTTTGTCTAAGATAAGTATTGCTGCTCCTGCCTATTTTTGGGGACCACTGTCTTGGTCAATCTTCTTCCATCCTTTCATCCTAAGCCAGTGCTTGTTTCTGTAAATGAGATGGGTCTCCTGTGAACAAGAGATTGTTGGATTCTTCTTTTTAATCCAGTTTGCCAAACAGTGTCTTTTCATGGGGAACTTTAGTCCATTAACATTCAGTGTTAGTATTGATAGGTAGGTGGAATTCCTGTCATTTAGTTGTCTTTGTTTTTTAAGGGTTTGGTTATGTGCAGCAAAATCAATATTATTCTCTAGTTTTTTGCTTTTTCTTCTCCTGTGGTTTGGTTCTGCCTGTCCTTTCATGGTTTTAAATGCTTTCATTTTCTGTATGCATGATTCTTTGAAGGATGTTTTGTGGTGGTGGCTTGGTGGTCATATATTCTTTTAGCTTCTGCTTATCATGGAAGACTTTTATTGCTCCAGCTATTTTGAATGATAGTTTTGCTGGGTAGAGTATCCTAGGGTTGAAGTTATTTTCATTCAGTGCCCAGAATACCTCACTCCATACTCTTCTTGCTTTTAATGTTTCTATTGAGAAATCTGCTGTGATTTTGATGGGTTTACCTTTGTATGTTATTTGTTTTTTCTCTCTTACAACCTTCAATATTCTTTCTCTATTCTCTGTGCTTGTTGTTTTCATGATAGTATGTCATGGGGTAGTTCTATTTTGGTCAAGTCTGTTTGGTGTCCTGGAGGCTTCTTGTACATGAATGGGCATAGTTTTTCTAGATTTCAGAAAATTTCTGTTATTATTTTGTTGAATATATTACAAAAGCCTTTTGCTTGCACCTCTTCTCCTTCTTCAATTCCCATGATTCTCAGGTTTGTTTATTTGATGGAGTTAGTGAGCACTTTCATATTCTTTTCACAGGTGTTGAGTTGTTTGAGTAATAGTTCTTTGGTTTTTCCTTTAGTTTCCATTTTATCTTCATGTTCTGTGATTCTGTCTTCTCCTTGTTCTAGTCTGCTGGAGTGGCCTTCCATTGTGTTTTGTATTTCTGTTTCATTTTTTTTTCTGAGGTTTTCCATATCATGGGTCACTTCCTCTTTAATATTGTCAATTTTCATCCTTAATTCACTTATCTATTTATGGTGTTCTCTATTCCTCTTTGTTTTTTATTTAGGGCTCCTATGAGTTCACTTATTTGTTTTTGTGTCTTCTCATATTCTTTATTTTTGTTGTCTTGTAATTTCTTTGTGCCTCCTCTATGTTTTGGTTGACCTTGTGTAGTAAATCTCCATGAAATTCTCAGTGATTTCTTGCAGCATTTCTTCTTTCATGGTGTTCTTGTGGGTTTCATTGGATTCCTTGGGATAGTCCAGCTTTGTTTTATTGGTGTCTCGAACTGGGTATCCGTTTTCTTCTTTTCCCTCTGAATCCAATACTAATTTAATTTTGGAAGAAGAATGGTTTCTATCCCCTTTTCATCTTTCCATCATTCCACTTAGTGCTGTTTCTGTCCATGTTCTGTGTGTAATTTAGTATTAGCTAACTTACAGTAGCAAAAGTCATTAGACCAAGAGAGAAAAAGAAGATAAAAAAAGAGAGAAAGAACCAAAAAAGTCAACAGGGAGACATGGTGTACTAACCAACAGTGAAAAAAATAAGCTCTTAGAGAGAAAGAGAAAAAAGAAAAAAAGTAAAAAAGAAAAAACAAATTCCAGGTTTAGGAACAATGAAGTTCCAGTCATAGTAGTTCTGCTGTTACTTCTTCAGCATTCAGTCCTTGTGTTGATATTTAAGCTCTTTCATTGTCTCACCAGGTGGTTGGGTCACAAGACAGCTTTGTGAACTGCTATCTTTCTTATTTCAAGCAGCAGCTCATCTGCTGCCTGCTGTCAGCCATCTACTTTTGCAGGCTTTATTTACTGAAAGTTCACATGGAGAGCAGGTCCTTTCTCCCTGCCCCTTTCTCCAGTGGAGGGCCTTGCACTACTTTTGCAGCTACTTTGGCAGGCTTTGTTTACTGAGAGTTCAAGTGGAGAGCAGCTCCTTCTCCCACCCATCTCCAGTGCCCTCAAAACACCCCTCCCCATCTGCTGCATGCCCTTTTCAGTTATTTATTTATTCTTTTTTTTTTCAGGGTGGGTGTCAGTCTGTCCAGGGGGCTATGCTGGTTTATCCCAGGGGTGGCTATGGGAATACTGCTTATTTGCTCACCTGTTGATCTGCATCTCCCAAGCAGATTTGGAGCCAGCATCTGGGGGCTCTGGAGCCCTCCTGATTTCTTAGTGTAACATGGTGTGAAGATTTGTGTGGGCTTTGGGTTTGGGTGTCAGAGTTTTGCTTATTCTTGGTGGTTTTTTCTGCTGAGTGTGGTCCAGCATCTCAGCAAGATTTTTGATTTACTGATCTCATGCTGTCTGCTTCCTCCCTCTAGTTGGCATCTTTGATCTCTGCGGCAATTGCATTTTAGAGGTAATTTTGGTTAATGCTTATTAATTGGTGGAGGTACAGTTTCAAATTCTCCCATTTGCATTTTCTTACCACAGGTTGAATGTCCCTTATCTAAAATGTTTGGGACCAGAGTGTTAGGATTTCATGTTTTTTTCAAATTTTTGAAAATTTGCATGTATATAATGGACCTCTTGTACACTAAATTTCCACTATAAGTAAGGGAAAACAAAAACTAATAACCAAAAAATTCTAAATAAAGTGAAATGTTTGCTAATTGACAAGTATAATGATCCATTTAATATATATAAATCAGGGGTAAATCAATTTACTTGAGTAGCATCGCTCAGAACCAAGAGTGTGTTCACTGTTCACTTCTCAGGGTAAGTCACACATAATGACTGACCATTACAGGGCTGTAACAGCAGTGTTAGACTCAATGATGAACACCACTTCCCCCTCAAGAAAACCTTTACATTGACATTTTAACCCCTTATATGTGGATTTGCAAATACGTCCTTCAAGAATGTAATTGAGATTAAATGAGTTCACAAGAGTGGAGTCTAACTTAATATGACTGGCTTCATAACAAAAATATACACACTAGGGTTGTATATAAAGGAAGGAAAAACCATGAGAAAACAGTGAGATTGTTTCAGTCTTCATGTCAAAGAGAGAGCCAAAAGGAAAAAAAAATACTTTAAGCATCTTGATTTTGGATGTCAAGAGTCTAGAACTGTGAAAAAACAAATGTGTGAATTTTAGGCCACTCAGCCTCTTGTATTTTGTTATGGTAGCCCCAGAAAGTTAATATAATATCCCGACTATTATCCCAAATTTGAAACACTTTATTCATTTATCCAAACTTCAGAGTTTCCAAAAACTCAACCATCTTATTGTGACCATATTGCTACCTAACTGATACCTCTGATTAATTCAGTTTCCTTCTGTCACTTCTTCTCTGCCCCACAGGTGTTTTCCTAATAAATTCCCTAATACACTTTCTACATACTACTCTCCACTTTGTAGTCAGCTGAAATGGAAATCAGAATTAAACACTGCCCTTCTATATGTATCAATTCTTAGTTTTCCATAGCTCAATGTGTTGGTAACAATTCTGCTATAGTATGACAATCACTATCTGTGACCTGGTACTGATTATTTCAGGTTAACTTAATTAAAAGTAACACAGAGCCTGGAAGGATAATTCTTGTGAAAATGTTCAGTTTGGAGAGTGCTTTCAAAACTATGGTAATAAAAAAAACAAAATAGGATTTGCAAGAAAGTCAGCTAAAGATGCGGCCTGTGGAAAGAATTATTCGATTGTTAAAGAATTTCTGAGCATAAATTGGACCATAAAGATGATTCTACTTTAAGGAAAGGAAAGATATTGTCTTACCATTTAGTCACCTTGTGGGACAAAGTGCTCTTATTCAGTCAATACCTCAAGATTCATAAAAATCTATAAGCAGTTAAAAGCCATCACTCACAGCAGTTGTGCAGTGGCTATTCATGTCTGATGAAGAGAATATGGTAGTGGCATATTTAGTAAACATTGTATTATATAAAGCTGCAATAGAAGTATAATGTGAGAAAAATAATATTTAAAGTATTAATTTTATCTTAAAAACTATCTTGGCAGAAATTTAAGGGCAACTACATAAGAACCGGGGATGTATATTGTGGTAGAGTTTAAGCCTAGTATGAATGAGGTTCTGGTTTCAATTCCAAGCATGTGAAAAAATAATCACAAGAAAGGCACAACAACAAAAGAACTAATTGCACTTATAAATATATAACACACAAACACACACACACACACACACACACACACACACATTTACCAATGTATACACAGGGGACTAAAAGAAATTTCAACTAGTTTTGTTCTCTCTGAGAGGTACTAGAGATTAGGACTGATGCCTTGAAAATACTTCAACTGAAAACTGTACAGGAGATTAAAACCACCAGTTGATGAGTTTACCACAGATATGCAAGTCTCAATGCAGGAAACCAAAAAGTATGAAAAAAGGCAAACCACTCATCCAATAGTCAGTAATTCCATAATAATAGTACTTGCACTGATAGTGAGGTACATGAAATTTTTGACAAGAAATTTGAGTAACTATAATAATGATCAACATATTCAAAAAGAACACAAATTAAGAACTGAATAAATTAGAAGAGAATACAAATAATGACCTGGGGGAAATAAGAAGGAAATTAAGGAAATGAAAGTAGACCTCAATGAAGATACAGAAATCCAGAAAGAAATCAAACTGAAATCCTGGGGGACAAAAAAATCTAATGAAATAAAAAACAGAAGTAAACATCTTACCAACAGACAGGATCATATTGAAGATGATGTTAGTGCTTTAAAATAAGGTAAATTAATTAGAACACTCAGAAAATGATAAGGAACAAGGTAAGACAGTAAAAATGAAATATTCAAGACTGCTGGAACACCAGGCAAAGACCAAACTAATGAATCATAGGCATAAAAGAATTAAAAGAGATGCTGGATAAAGGTATAAAAAATCTATTCAATAAAATAATAGCAGAAAATTTCCCAAATCTTGAGAAAGAGATGGTTATCAGATACAGAAGCATTTTAGAAAATCAACAGCAAGGTAAGAAAGGAACCTATCAACATCATATTGTAGTTAAAACACAAAGTGTACAGAACAAGAAAAGAATTAAAATGCTGCAAGAGAGACACACCAAGTCAATACAAAGGGAAACCCATCAGAATAACAGCAAATTTGTCCACCAAAATTCTAAAAGCAAGAGCACATAAACTAATATATAATTCAGCACTTGAAAGAAAATAAAAACCAACCTAGATTACTGTATCCTGCAAAGATATCCTTCATAATCTAAGGAGAAATAGACACCTTCCATTATAAACCAAAACAAAAGAATTCATGACCACTAGGCCACCACCACAGAAGATACTTTAAGGAGTCATACACAGAAAAGAGGAAGCTAAAACATAATCATGAAAATGTGGGAAATAATAAATCTCATTAGATGACTAAATAATCAAATGAGGATTAGGAAAGAAACACCTATTACAGAAACAATAATAATGTAAGAATTACTACATGTTCTTCTGTAATGATGCTGAATGTTAATCAGTTCAACTTTCCAATTAAAAGACACAGACAATTATATTGGATTAAATACAAAGACACAACCATTTTCTGCTGGCAAGAAACACATTTCACTGTAAAAGACAAACATAACTTAAATGGAAGTTATAAAAAATGATTCTCCAAACAAAAAGTGACCTAAATCTACCAGAAGAACCTATACTCATATCTAAATGAAGACTTCAAAGTAATATTAGTAAAATGAGACAAAGAAGGTCACTTCATATGGATAAAGAGATCAATCCATCTGTAAGGTATAACAATAATAAACATATATGCACCAAACATTGATGTATCCAGTTTCACAAAACAAATGCTTCTATACTATGAAAAACAGTTCACACTAAAGGGAGGTCACATATGAGAGGGGAAGAGTCAAGTAAGGAAGCTAAGAAGGTGAATATAGTTGGTGTACTTGCTATACAAGAGTGAACAGAGAATTTTTAAACCAATGGAAACCACTACAAGAAAGAGACAAAGATAGAAAGAAGAAAAATAGAAGAGATGAACGAATTCAGATTATAAAAAATATACACATGAAAATGTCACAAGGAATTGTCCTGTCTAGCTATCACAATATACCCCCAGTACAACAATAATAAAAACAAATTATAAACAAAAAAAATTATCAACATCTATTAAGAACCCATTCATAAAGACAGAATGAGTTTGTGGAAAATATACACATTTTCCACATGGGTGTTACAACAAAACCAGTTTATATTATCATGCAAATGAAACAAAATGCAGATTGCAAATACTAGTTGTTATGGGCATAAATAATTTGAACAGTGATTAGCCTTCTAATATTTGTAAAGTATTAGAATTGTAATAATTGTAAGGTCATTTTATGTTAGGACTATTTAGACATAAATGTAAAAAGTTACTCTAAAGTGCATGACAGCATATAAATTTGTTTGGAAACTGTATTAATTAAATATAATATTCATGGTTATCCTGATCATTCTACATAAAATGTAAGCAGCTATGTGTGGTGGCTCATGCCTGTAATCCCAGCTACTTAGCATGTACAGATAAGGGGATCTTTGAGGCCAGCCTGGGCAAAAAGTTAGTAATGCCTTATCTCACACAAGCTGGGAATGGAGGTACACATCTCTAATCCCAAGTACATGGTAAGCAGAGGTAGAAGGATTATGATCTGAGTGTGGCTCAGGGTAAAAGTAGGTTAATGCTAGCTGAAAAATAACTAAAGCAAGTAAGATTGCAGCATAGCTAAAAGTGTAGAACACTTGCCTCACAAGCATAAGGCCCTGAGTTCAAACTCCCACACTGCAAAAACAACCATAATATAATTTTTCATTATATAGTACATTTTAGGGATTCACTATAATGTGAACAAAAAAGCTACTGTAATCATCTTGAATCACTTGAAATAACTTTTTTTAAATTGTAGCATTTGGAAAATGTCTCATTGCTAGGACTTTACCAAAATTAGTTTTTTTTCCCCAAACACATTTTTTTACAAAAGTAGTAGTGCAGAATATAAGAACTATATCAATGCTATAAATAATTACTATTTTTAAACAATTCTCCAATTGTATGATATAGAGGAATTCACATGGAGACATTGTGATTGAAGTGTATCACTGAAATCATGAATAAGATGTGGTGTAGACTTTGCTGCTATCTCTGGCTGTAAGAGCTCCAGTAGTGAAAGGGAAAGTGATTTTGAGCAATGAGTGTGAGTATGTTAAGAAAAAAATAGAATGTACTACTAATTTTATTAGTGAAAACCATGGTCAATGGTGTGAAATATATTTTCACTCTCATTTATTATTTTCAAGTTCTGAAAATGAGCTTATTTTTGTAACCATAATCATTTCTTTTATATTCAACAAGCAGAAGTTATAATTGGGAGCACAACACCTAGACTAACCTCCACAAATAATGGATTCCAGGCACTGGCCAACTCCTCTCAATGTTTATATTTCAAAGACTCCAAGGTTCTCAAGAAAGACAGCCATTGTTCACAAAATTGATTCAAACCTATATATCTTTTAAAATTTTAGACATCTCAAAAATATAAAGAAATAATGTATACATGCATTTTTTTAAAGGAAATGGTAAAAGAAAAGAGTGGGGTACTTCTTTTGTACTTGCTACTCAGGTGCTATTATTTTTGTGATTGTTGTTGTTTACAGATATGTATTTACCTCTACAGTGTGTCTTTTATTTCTATTTAATAGAAATGGTATAATTTGTTCATTATCTCCAACTAGTAACAACACTGTTTTTTTAAATCCAATGCAATGTCTTGATAGCATAAACTTTAAAATATAGCAAGCTGATTGTGAATGGTTGAAGCAGATTCTTCATTTGCAATGTGTAAATATTTCTCCTTTATAAAAAACTAATAACACAAACTATTTTGTCTTTACTTCTTGAACCTTTAAATGGTTAATTATTTGAATATTATTTACATTTTATTTTTCATGGAATCTTATGCAGTTCAGGCAAAGGAGTAGCATTATTGTGGATCTTGATGATCTAAATTTTTAACTGTTTTTCTTATGGAGCCTGACAAATTTCTTTTGCATTTTAATCAATTTTTAAGTCTCTTTACATTTAAACAATAATTTAGATCCTATGGTAATTATTCTATCCTTCTAAACAATCTTCTACAGATGTGAATCACGCACACCCTTGGGCATTTTCTATTATCAAAGTCTTATTATGAGGCACCATTAATTAAGTCATCCAGATGGAAATTGCAGTGTTTAATACACATGGCTCTAACTAATTTAAGTCTTTAGGACAAACACAACCTATGGGTCATTTTTCAACATTGGTCCAAATCAATACTTACATTATTATATTAGTCAATTAAGCCTCCATGAATAATAGGCACTCACCTTTGTTTATCTATCCATTCATTTCCTGTGGAGAACTTACATCTGAAAATGAATGACATTGGTATTGTCATTTGCAACCTCTATCTGTAAATGCCAAATTTCTGCTATGCTACTAATTAGCAGTTTATCTTTTCAACAGCATCTTTGTCTCATTCTTTCTGCAGTCATAATTTTAGAACATAGTTGTTTCCTTAAATGTGTATAAGGAACATCTCTGGGTTTATAGAAAGAAAAACTGATGTAGCAAGTGGCAGGTTTGTTTTATAGTAAAATACGATTCTTACAGTAATTGAAGTATCCATTGGTGTGAATCAAAGAGCAAGGCATAATTTAGTATTAGTAATACATTTTGCAAACTACCTCCTTTCGGTTGAATTCAATCATAGGATGAGATATTCTAAAAAATTTGTTTCCAGTGCCTGTTAAAAACCACAGTCCTCCTGAATCAGTAGCTTTACCTGGAAAGCATGGGTCTATCAGGAGACTCACTTTACTCTTATAACTGTCCAAGGGATCAGCAGCACTTAAAGTATCTCACTCAACATGGTGGTACATTGCCTTTCTCCTAGAAAACTTTGACACAGAAGAGGCTCCCAATAGATGGGGGTGACAGACTTAGCCAGGTGGATACTTCCAAAAACTAAGGACTTTATTCTAGGTTTTCCTAGAAAGAGAAAAGTCATTTTTACTGGCCAATCATGATTTTATGACTGATCATGATTACATACTGCTCATGGTTGAGAAAGGATTCTATGAAATTATATGCAAGACGGAGTTTCAGTTCCAAGTTTACAGTTAAGTCAAGTAAATGCAAAGGGAAGGACAGCATTCTTGTTTGGAGCATTACTATAGTTTGCAAAGAGGCATAATTTTTAGGACATTGCAACATGGTTTACAGTTGAATACTGGTCGATTAATTTCTGATCCATTTTGGTTTTGTATTGTTTTGTTTCATCCACTCTACTAAGCCAAATGATTAAAGATCTTAGATAATAGGAATCCAAAAACATCTATAGATTTAGTAGATGATAATGGAAATAAAAACTAATTCCTCATTTGATTGAATGTGCTGTGATATCAAAAAACTAGATTTTTTGTAGTGAAAAGTTTAATACATTAGCTTAATATATTAGGGCTTGAAGAAGGAAAGAATTCAGGACAACGACATAATCATACACCACAATTAGTCCAAACAATTTACTTTCCATATTGATTACTTCTGTGAAAACCAGCAGATATCAGTTTCTAAATATTAGTGGGAAAACCCCCAAATGTACCTAGAAAATAGTTTATAAAGAATTCTACTGACAGACTAGGCAAGGTAGCACATACCTGTAACCCCAGCTACTGGGGAGGCATAAGTAGGAGGATCAAAGTCCAAAGCTGGCCTGACAAAGGTAAAGGACCCTATGGAGAAACAAATTAAAAGCAAAGGGCCTGGGAACATGACTTGAGTGGTAGAGCGCTTGCCAACATTCACAAGACCCTGAGTTCAAAACCTGCTATCATACACATATACACACACATACACCTGCTAACAAACAGCACATCTCTCAATATATTTTTTTTAATTAATTTCACTCTTGGTAAGTATGGAATGAGTCTACTTAGATTATTTTAACATGTGGCACAAGAATTGTAAATACACAGATAAATTTTGTAGTATTGGAATCATTTTGTTTGATAACTCATAGAAAGACTGGGTTTCTTTTATCTTCTAATTCTATATTTTGGGGTGAAGGTTCATTTATTTACAGTTTTGGGGTTTGAACTCAGGGCTTTGTGCTTGCTAGGCAGATGCACTACCACTTGAATCTATCCTTAGTTTTTCTTGTTAGTATTATTATTGAGATAAGGTCTTTCATTTCCCCCAGGCCAGCCTGGATTATGTCTTCATCTTGAACACTTTCTGCTGTAACTTCGATGATAGATAATTGTCACCAGGCACAACTTTTTCCATTGAGATGTGATGTTGTGAACATTTTTTCCCAGGCAGGCCTGCAAGTATGATCCTCCCATTCACAGCCTCTCAAGTAGCTAGGATTATGGGCTTCGGCCACTGTGCTTGGCTTGGTGAAGGTTTTTTTTAATTAGGGAAAATTTTTTAGTGTACTTAAAATGGGATTCTTAATATTACAATCTGTGTATTTTAACAGTGTCATGCTTTATAACTTTTTTAGGAAATCACTATAGATAGTTTTTTCTTTTTGCCTGTGTGAACTCTATAGTGGAATTTTGATATCTCAGCAGACAGTTCATTAGCTTTTCAGAAACAAGCTATAAATTTTCTATGACACATTTTAGTTCCCAGTAAAGCCAGGAATCCTCTCTATAGATCCCAAATTCTTATTTGTTTTTATGCTAGACCCTAAACACACTCATATATACATTATACATAAAGGTATATGCATGCATATACATCTATAAACTTTAATTCCTCAACCATATCAGTCCCAATAACTACCATCAATTTACCTGGTTATGCCTACTTAATTTCAGACAAAACATAAGCTTCCAAAATTTCTAGAGAAGTCAACGCAGTAGAGGAAAACTTAAATTGGCTAACATTAGCCCATGAATATAACCCAACAATTAATATTATGATATCATATTAGTGATAAAAAATATCCTGGTAGGCTTATGAGATGACAGCACTTAAATTCTAGAATATAGTGTGATAGGATGTACTAATATTACAATTAGATAATTTTGCTTACTCATAGCTTGTATGAAAGTGCACTGAAAAATGTTCTGTCTTCTGAGCCTTTAATGCTCTTGTCAATAATTGTAGAAAAGATTTGAACAATTTCAACAGTTGTCTGCTACCTGTAATTGTGGAAGCATCTTAGCATTTCCAGTGCCACTATATTTGGAGCTAATAAACACTCTCGTGGTCTCTCGGCTATTCACAACTTCTGTGTTAAAATTGCATCAGCAGTATTTTATTTTCATGACAAAACGGTGCAATTTTTTTTTTCAAAATTTGGAATTTCTGAAGTTAACAAAGAAACTATTGCCAACACCAGTTGCTGAAAAATCTTGTCAGAGCCAAGGAACTTGTTCAGAAGGTAAGAGAATTTTCATGAATCAATTATTCTGCCAGTGATTTTGTCCTTTTTATAAAGCTTGGACAGCTACTGTGGAAAACCATATGGGAGTTCTGGAAAACAAAAATGGAACTACCATGTGATCCAGCCATCCCATTCCTGGATATATATCCCCCCAAAAATGAAACCAATACCTCACAGCTATCTTAAGTCAATTGTTCATTGCATCATTAGTATTATAAAAAGTAGGAAGTTGTTGCCAGACCCAAGCCCATCTGCTGTCTGTATGATTGGCCAATTAACTCATAAGAAAAATGTGTTATGGTAAGAAAAATGACACTATTAGGTAAGCCAGACAATGGAAAAGATGGCACATTATTGTCCAAAGACCATCTTACATCATAGGACCAGGAAGGGATTTCTCTAAGGGAATTTTAAAGAAGTAGGATATAAAGAATTGTACATGAAGACAAATAATCTGTTTCTAAACTTCAGGACACAGGCATGATGAGGGGCTCCTAGTTGACACTATTGAGACCTCTCAAGATTTTTGCAACTTAATCATGTTCTGTTACATTAGCAGATCACTTATTTCCTAATACGTAAAGTGTGCTTAAAGTCAACATTTTTGCAAAGATCAGTTTTTTCAAGGGCTAGCAAGATTTTTTCAATATTGTTAATGTATGATGTGTGTGCACATATTTATACATATACACACCCTTCATTTATATAAACACAATGGAATATTACTCAGTTTTTAAAAAGGAATGAAATCCTGACATTTTTAATAACAGAGATGTATCAAAACGATATTAACACTAGTGACATCACCCTAAGCTATATGTAGAATCTGAAAAGTTCAGTTCACATAGCTGGAGGAGCTAAGAATGTAGCTGAGTGGTATAATGCTTGCCTAATATGTGTGAGGCCCTGAAATACATTCCCATGACCACAGAAGAAGAAAAGCCAGGCCCCCAAAAGTCACATACAAGCAGAGAGTAGAATGGCAGGTATCAGGGGCTGGGTGGTATGTAAAGTGCTTAGAGGTTTGTTGGCCCAAGGGTACAAAGTTTCACTTTTACATGTTAAATAAGTTCTGAGTATCTATTTTTACTAAGGAACTTTAGCTAATACTGGATACTTGAAAATCACTAAGACAATGGATCTTAATTTTTCAAGTTATACAAACACATACACACAGAATATAACTGTGAGGTAATGAATACATTAAGTAGTTCAGTTATAATAGTCATTTTATAATGTAAACTTCTACCAAAAAACACATTGTGTATCTTACATATACATATATTTAAATTTATTTGCTAATTGTGCTTCAGAAAAGCTAGGAAAAATAAGCAAAATTCATAAAAGTGTGAAAAAAAGAAAAAAAAATCTGATATCCATGATCTGCAATATTCTAACAATCCTAAAAATTGTCTATGCATTTTGTTGTCAGTAAATCATTTCATTTCCAGATTTGACTGACTTCTAGCTTGTAATATTCTGCTGCCTACAAGAGATGTCTTAAATACTTTATTCCACAGTTTCAGTATTTCAATTTTTCTAGGAAGGCTTTATTCCTCTGTGAAGCAATGATATGTCAAAATATCAATTTCCTTTGCTCTTTAGTTTCCTAGGCCACCTGAAAATTATCAATATAATGAAACAATATGTATCCTTTTTGTGGGGCAGATTTCTCTAAGTTTTCCTGTAAAATTAGGAAAAATAAAAGTTCTTATACTCTTAAGGACATTTTTTGCCTGGATTAAAAAACTCACCGGACTTTGAGTCATCCACACAGATCAACTACAGAAAAAGTTTAATAGATGCTGTTCAAAATAGTTGCAGGGTTAGGAAGCAAGTACAACATTTAATGCTGCAGCACATCTACTTCACTACATTTTGCAGAACTGCGTATGGTGGTTAGTGATTTAATGGTAACCATCTTGATTAAATTTTCCTTTTGCTCTTTTTTTTTTTTTTGGTGATACTGGGACTTGAATTCAAGGCCTTGTACTTGATAGGCAAGTGCTCCATCACTCAAGCCATGTCCTCCACTCTAATTTACTTGATTTCATAATTCTTTATAGCATATTAAACCTTGTCATAATTCCTTAGGGCCCAAAGTGTTCATTCAATTTGTTTGCATTCAGGGCATTTTCACAACTGTGAGAGATTGTCACTCTCTGTCATACATTTTGTTTTCTGAAGGGACAAAGTAATTAAGTCAGATGCCTCCTCAGTTCCTGGGAATTTAATAAACCTCCCATCTAGAGTACAGAGTGTGGTAGCTTTCAATTTGCACAGCAGGTAACTCTCCAAAAGTATGTTGTTCCTCAGTTAGAAGAAAATATTTATGTGAAAACTGCAGAGGAAGAGTAAAGAAGAAGAAGAAGAGGAAGAAACAAAAATAAAGGCCGGTTAAAATATCAACACGCAATATTGACTTAGCATCAGAACAACAGAAAGAAATTGCTGAGGCATAAAGAGTACCATCATATGCCAGAGAATGTGAGGAGTGGTCAGCCTAATGGGACACAAAATGAGCCTTTCACCAGCATCTTCCAGGAGAATCCCCAAATCCATTGATTTTAATACTTTTATCGATCTTTCTGTAAATTCGTTCCTGTCTGAGTTATTTTGGGATGTTTTTCTACAAACTCTCTTCAAGTGTTCTAACCCATATAGTTTTACCTCTTTCATAGGATGTCAAAAGCAATGCTTCTGTTTAATTAATATTTCTAACTTGGTAACAACCCTATGTGTATGTTTATTTTGTGTTTCTTGTCTTTTTCTGAGTAGATGCTGCTAATTGCCTTTGCCATCCTATTAGCTTTGTCAGACTTGTGTATAAACAGTTGGGAAGGGATTTTAAAAAAAAAATTGAAGTTAAATGAGTAACGTCAGCTGGAAAGAAAGAAATGTGAATTCCCTGGGAAGTCCTGAATAGCTTCCAAATGGAAGTCCAAATAGGAAGGAATGACTTTCCTTACACTGAAATTAAAAAATGTAGAATTTATTGCATTTTGGTTTCTTCTTCATGTTAATATCTTTGTGGTTGCTTTTTTTTTTTTTTTATTCCAAGAGGCAAGTGCTCTGTATCCTGTCTTCATATAGGGACAAAGTCATTCATTCACTTATCATTTATTCCCTGATCACATCACTTTCATTTCTATTTTTCTAACTACATGGTCTGTGGATGATAAAGGGACCTTGGAGATAGACTCTGGGCTAATGCGTGAAGGAGACACAGAGCTTGGGCATGAAATATACACACCAGGGTCCTTAAACAGAGTAATGATACATTGTCAGCTAAAGACATTGTGGAGAAGGAATCCACTCTGATAAAAGTTATATGGGAAAATGTAGAACTAATATCAGGCAATAACTTTGCATAGCAACAAGTGTGATATCTATTTGTGCTCTGAAGTTCACCTCAATCTGGAATTGCTTGCTTCATTTGCTCCTTTATGCTTAATTTCTTAGTCTATATAAAACTGGTCAAAGAACCTTGACATGCAATCTGCAATGCCTTTCACCTCTCTCATATTACCCTCTTAAAATGATTTACAGGGTATGAATTACATTCACATTCTCCATTTGTTTATTTGGTTATTTATTTTGTTTATTTGCTTGTCCTTTCTCAGATGAATGTAAAGTTCCTAGGAAGAGAGAACTGTCTGCCTTCTTTAGAGATACATTCCTAGACCTCTAAGTAATGCTTTGCTTTCACCAGGCACACAATAAACCTGAGTGGATTGCATTCAGGTACGTAAAGCCAATTGATTTTAAATATTTTCAATAACCTAAAAACTCCTATGTAAATTAACATCTGCCTATTTTCTTCCCTTAATGACTTCAGGTATTCTTGGAGTACATTATATTAGAATTAATGGATAAATATACCTTTATTACACAATGTAACTACCAATTCAGTGATTTTGCAAACTCCCACCTTTGAAATGATATTGAAATTAAAATATAATACAAAGATGCAATGAAAAATTATGTAATTTCTGTAAGGGGAAATTTAATGTAAGAATATTAATTTCTTCACATTAGAAAATGTACTTTGAAGGTACTTACTTCAAGCTGAAGAATTATTCTGTTCCAGCATAAAGACAACATAGTTTTAAGTATAGTTCTATAGCTAATATATCATTTTGCACAACATTAAGCCTACAAGTGCATTCAAGAATTTTTGATACTGCTATACTTTTAAACCACTGTGATAAAATTAATTTCTACTCTGCAAATAAGCAGCTAATAACCATAGGGGCACCATTCAGTTCTGCTAGTGCAGAACAAACTAAATAAGACTGAGAGACATGGATAGAAGAAAATCCACCTGGTTTACATGTGAATATATAAAGATTGGGCTGTGACTCAAAATTATAAAACACATACACCCCAGTTTTTTGTAAGGTTCCAATGGTTATACTTACCTAAAATCATATCTCTAGATATACTTGCTTTGAAATTTGAGGGCTGCCTGATTTCATGGCCAAATTTAGAGATCATTTTACTAAGTATGTTATTTCCTTCTTGAAAAATATATTTCTTCATATATGTATTTTTGTTGCTCTAGTTATTTTATACTATTTGTTTTTTATATTTATGACAAATGGTAAGTGCTTCATCCATCTCCTTCAGCTTTGGTAATTCCTTAGCATTATGTTTTGATTGCTGACATGCTACCTTACTTCTATCACTGAGACATTCATCTTTCAGGATGATGTTATTCTCTGGTTCATATTACCTACTTTTATTTTTGAATTTCCATATGAAATACCTCTTCTTAATGTGTTTTATTTGTATTTGCCCTCATTATGTTTGAGTTTGTTTAAATGAAGAAGAATTCATTTTAAAATACTTAGAATAAACTCATGCAGGTTTTTAAACATTCATTATTTTTCATTATTCACTATGTCTGTGTTCACTACCTTTTTTCTACTTCATAATATAAGAAATCATATAATAACTGACAAAATTAGGGATTCTTTATGCCATTTTTATTTATTTATTTACTTATTTATTTATTTTCAATTATTCATTTATTCACATGTGCCTACATTGTTTGGTTTCTTATAAAAGACAAAGCCCAGTGAGAAATATTTTGAATTGTGAACATCTGCTTCCTCAGTACATTTTTTTATGATGCTCACTGGATATTTTTCCAGGTCGTACCTCTGGTCACTTCCTATTAACAAACTGGATTTTCTCAAGAATCTTGGTCTGTGCACAGCTGATAAGTAACATGGCAGGCTGCTTTCGTATTTCTTATTTCTTGTAGAGCCTTGACTTCATTCTTTTCATCCAATTTTTACCTTGTTATAGGTAATACTGATATTTTTCCTCTCCTGCCTCTCATTTTGCATTCACTCCAATACAATTTCTTGTCCCTTTCAGTGCCTAATAGTAAGTCTCTTTGTCAAGCAATCCTCATATGCAGTCTCTAGTCATACTTCTTGGAATGACTCATCCCACACAAAAGCATTTTGCACTACTTGCCTTTAAAAATACAAATAAATAAATAATTATAAGACATTTGGGGACATGGGTGAGTTAGAATTTCTCAGTAAAATACAGCACAAAAAACCCTCATTAACTGCATAAATTTTTTTTTATTTCTGCTTTGAGTAACATAAACTTGTATTTAAAGATATGAAAATCATAAGAGAGTTCTAGATTCAAGGACTAGTAAATATTAGTTAGGCTGGAAATACAAGAAGTAACCTGATAGAATCAAACACAAAACCTAACTCTAGTTAAAATTGTATGAAATAAATATGATGGAGAATTTATTATATTGTTCATCATATCTGTTTCACTATTCTTACTTAAACTTTA
The DNA here is from genome assembly GCF_047511655.1 of Castor canadensis. Taxonomy (NCBI): domain Eukaryota; kingdom Metazoa; phylum Chordata; class Mammalia; order Rodentia; family Castoridae; genus Castor; species Castor canadensis. The sequence goes on along the minus strand of NC_133391.1, from coordinate 154,316,790 downwards.
AGTAATGATTGCAGTTTACAGATGAAGAAACTGAAGTGAGGAGAATTGAATGAGCTCGTTTGAAGACTCTCACCTCAGAAGAAAAACACATAATTTGTGTCATGATAGCCAGATTCCAAATAATTTCTAACACAACACTATCCCACCTATGCTAAGACCTTTAGCCACAGCAACTAAATTTAACTTTTTATATTTTGTCTGTAGATAGGTCATAAAAGATGAGCACATAGGGGTGCAAATTGGTGATTTTTTAATAAAATGATTGACAGATTTTCTTCATGGTAATTCTATTAGGGAAACATGCATAGAATGTTTAAAATTTGTGATTCTTATATTATAAGAAATATTTATTTTGCAGGCTGTGGTGTCACACTACATACCTGCAATCCCAGACTCAGGAGGCTGAGGCAGGAGGATCATAAGTTTGAAGCCAACCTAAGCTACATAACAAGATTCTCCCTCAAAAAAAAAAAAGTACCATAAAATATAGTTCCCATCAAGTACTTTTAAATAGCAATTCTATATATTGAACTATTCAGCATAGTGCTAGAACTAATGAAGCTAAAAAGGTTACATATAAACCCCTCATAATTTTTAGAGTCAACTCCATAGGTCAAACCATTTATATTAGAATGTGTGATAGATAATTAAATACTAAAATATAATCAAAACAATAAGGTAGTTAAAAAGGTAGCTTTTCCTTTGTGTATGAAAATCATGCAAATTAACCTAGTACAATCCATGGGAAGTGACTAATTTTAATGTCAGCTGCCTTCCAGAGAGAATGTCTTGAAAACATCAATAGCAACTTGCATTTAAAACAATAAAAACTTATAAAGGACTGTACCGGCAAGAAAAATACACACTTATCTTGAAATGTGAATATTTTCTGTTTTCTGGGCTTGTTTTGTTTTAGATTATGCAAAGATCAACCACACATAATAGCAGAGCTTGTTTAAATAGCTTAATCAACTGAAACCAAAATATCTTAAATTTACATAGGCAATTTTCCAAAGCGTGTATACTATGAGATATTACTGCGCTAAGTCCAATTTTTCCTTCAAGGCAACATTTTAGTAAGCCTGATAAATTGTATCATTAAGGAAACTGACCTAGAAAATTATTTACTCATTCTCAATTAAAATTTTAGTTAATCTGAGATAATATTTTAAAAGCAAATATAAATTTGATTCAGTTTGTGCTTTATATATCAATGGGAAGAGATGTTTGATTCCATTATAAAATATTTTCATTATATCTCATTGTAATTCTTTGTACAAATATTGGAAAAGAGAAATATACCATAAAATATACTGACTCTTGAACAAATATTTTTCAAGCTTTGAGAATTCTATCTTATCCACTTGAATGCTGACATATGGACTGGGAAGTTATAGAAAAGCAAAAAAATACAAACTCAAAGAAAGGGAAAAGCAAATAAAAGCAATAATATAAACTGACTTTTATTAGGGTATTTTATTTATTTATTTTTAGTTATTTTTCAGTGGAGGAGATTGAACTCAGTGCCTCCTACTTGTTAGGCAAGCACTCTACTGTTACCAGAAAGTTCAGTGCTTTGGTCCAGAGAGAAAATAATTCAGGCAAAATGGGAAAAATAGTGAAAAGTGATAGTAAAGTTGATTAGGAAAAGAGTATACTTTCAATAGACTGAAAGTAAGTCATTTCTAGAGTGAGACTAAAGAGCATTTAGAGCTGATTTATTGAGAAATTCTCAATGCCATTCTCATCTGATCACTAAGATGAGATCCTGGGCCTGGGTCTTTATCTTATTAAATTACCTGTGAGAAACTCTTAGTCCTTGGTCTCTCTCTGTGTGAAATTTTCAGCCTCAGTCTATCTGATAGAGATTACCTGTGTGAAATTCCCAGCCTTTGACCTAGCTGATATTTAGGGTGTGGTTTATTTTTAATCTTTTAGCTTTAGATGAGTGACAGAATTCAAAGGATCTAGTGATAGCCTTGATAGGCTACTTTGATCTTAACAGAGATTGGTCACCTGTAGAGTTGGAAAAATCTTTTTTTATTGTTTTATTATTCATCTGTGCATCCAAGGCTTGGGTCATTTCTCCCCCCTGCCTCCACCCCCTCCCTTACCACCCACTCCGCCCCCTCCCTCTCCCCTCCACCCCCTTGATACCCTGCAGAAACTATTTTGCCCTTATCTCTAATTTTGTTGAAGAGAGAGTATAAGCAATAATAGGAAGGAACAAGGGTCTTTGCTAGTTTGAGATAAGGATAGCTATACAGGGAGTTGACTCTCATTAATTTCCTGTGTGTGTGTGTTACCTTCTAGGTTAATTCTTTTTGATCTCATCTTTTCTCTAGTTCCTGGTTCCCATTTCCTATTGGCCTCAGTTGCTTTTAAGGTATCTGCTTTAGTTTCTCTGCGTTAAGGGCAACAAATGCTAGCTAATTTTTTAGGTGTCTTACCTATCCTCACCCCTTCCTTGTGTGCTCTCGCTTTTATCATGTGCTCAAAGTCCAATCCCCTTGTTGTGTTTGCCCTTGATCTAATGTCCATATATGAGGGAGAACATACGATTTTTGGTCTTTGGGCCAGGCTAACCTCGCTCAGAATGATGTTCTCCAATTCCATCCATTTACCAGCGAATGATAACATTTTGTTCTTCTTCATGGCTGCATAGAATTGCGTTGTGTATAGATACCACATCTTCTTAATCCATTTGTCAAATGGCCAAAAAACACATGAAAAAATGCTCACTATCTCTAGCAATAAAGGAAATGCAAAATAAAACCACACTAAGATTCCACCTCACCCCTGTTAGAATAGCCATCATTAGCAACACCACCAACAACAGAAAAATTTAATTACAATGATTTTTTTCCTCTGTGGCCATCCCTACTTTATGTCTACCTGCTACCTATACCTGTCACTACCAGTTAAACCATGCCCTCAGTACTTTTCTTGTATTTTTTTTTAGTTGTTGTGCTGGGTGGAGGTACATTATAACATTACAAAGGTTCTTACATTGTATCAAATATATCATACTTGAATTCAACCCCTCTACTGCTCTCTTTCATCCCTCCTCCCCTGAGTTTTGGGACAGTTTATTTTTTAGATAAGTTGTCATAGACTAGCCAGGAATCTTGATCCTCCTCATGAATTGGAACTACCATGTGCCTCCACATCCGGCTTGATTTTTCAGATAAGATCTTGCTAAATTTTGCCTGGGCTGGCCTCAAACCACAATTCACATGTCTCTGCCTCCCCTGTAGCTGGAATTCATGCTTGTGGCATCATGCATGACCTAATTAAGTCATTTTAAATAATTAGGTAAACATTGAATACTATACCCATTTTAACTATTGAGGAGCAAAAAACATAACTTTGTTTATCAGAAATTTCACTGTGGCTATTACTCGTTTAGAGCAAAGGTAACAAGTTTAATGACAAATGGAGAACATTGAGTTTATTTTAGTTTCCAGGTTAGAAATAATAGTGGTATGTTGGATAGAAGAAAATATTTGTCAAATACTGCTTAGTGTTATCAATACTTAACATTAAGCCACAGGACTTACATTTCAAAATGGAAAGTATAACATATAAATAAAGACGGATCTGAATGTGAGAGTACCCTAATTCCCAAACTTAAGATCCAGGAAGATTCTACTTGCCACATCTAGAACATAGCACCTTCAAAAATTGACTGACATCCATAAGTCAGTCTTCAGAAATCAAAAGTAAACCAAAGCAAGGACAATATTTGATGGAAACATGTAATCAGTGGGACTACATTGCAGTTAGACAGGAACAAGATGTCTTGGTCTGCTATTGAATACTAGGTGACTACATACAACAATATTGCTCTATACAATATACAAAACAAAAGAGTTTTGAAAGTTTACTTCATAAACAAATAATGAATGTTTGAAGTTGTAGACATGTTTAACCTGATGCAAATATTATCCAATGTATGCATGTATCAAACACTACTTGATACCACATTAATATGTATAATTTTGTGTGTCAGTTAAAATATTTTAAAATCATGACATATTATGTCTTTCAAATTTCAATTACATAATTTCAATTAGCTTACCTACTCTGTAATATCAGAAATGAATGCTTATTCCACATAGTTGAATAAATACTATTGAATTTGAATATGAACTTGGTAACAACTGGCTTTCAACAAAAATTAATTATTGTTACGTGTGTTTAATAGAAGAGGTATGATATGTCCTGACTGCATCAAGAGTTAAGCAATATGCAATAAAATAGAAATGTGTTTATTTTGAAAACATGTCATTGAAAATGTTATCATACAACTCTGCATGTCTTTTATAAAACTAGAACAATAATGTTTTCTTTGAAAAACTGACAAAGAGAGTTAAACTGTAATTTATTACATTTACAAAGATATTATAGGAACATTTAAAAGAAACTTTCATAGTATGCTAACATATAAAACTAGTTTAAGTTTAATGTATAACTTTTTCTTTCTCTCCTTTAATATTGGATCACAATATAAGGGTTCTAAATTAGCCATACCACCATATAGTTAATTGTATAACAAGATGAAAAATCAAAATTTAGTATTTATTATCAACAAAATTCTGTATTATAAAAATTATTTTAAAAAATTGAATGAGACTAAAAATTTGAAAGGTTATCAACAATTTCTTTATTGTATTTTATTGCATCTAATCATACCACTAACATATGTATTAGCCAGCCACTAGAATTCTATGTAAAAAATTATACCAAAGTTCATTGGTTATAGCATTGAATTGCTTTTAGTGTTCTGTAATTTATTTTTGCTAAATCTAGGCTAGATACATCAGTAAGTTTTTGAAAAACATAGAGAGGACAAATCAATTTGGGATATAATACTATGTACATGGAAATATCATAATGAAACTCCCTGTTTATCTTAAACAAACAAAAATGTCTTTTTTCAAAAACAAAAGACAAGAAGATAAAACAGGTCCTGCCTAGGGTTTGGAGCCAGCGAGAGGGATGAGGACAGAAGGAAAGGGTGAGGGCTGATATAGTGGCTCAAGTGGTAGAGTGCTTGCATATAGCAAGCATGAAGCCCCAAAGTCAAATCCCAATACCATCCAAAATAAACAAACAAACAAAAAAGAGCAACAAAAAACTTCACTTGGAAAAAGTGAAGGAGGGAGAATACAGTGGAATTACTATGTTCTCATGTACGAAAATGGAGCAATGAAACTTATTGAAACTGCTCTAAGAAGGTGGGAGGGAGGAGAAAGGAGAAAGATGTAAGGGGTGAGTTTAATTGAGATACATTATAACTACTTTTGTAAATGCCACTATGTACCCCCAGATGTAACCCCAGTAAAAAAATATTATGCTAATTTTAAAAAGGAGATACTCCTTTTGATCTGCTTGAGAAAGGTTTTTCTTTAGGCAATGGGTTGTCTTTAAATCTTCTCAAATCATGGGAATTCAAGTGCTCAGACTAAATCAGTGGCTAGGTAAGAGATGTGTAGTTCATTATGAATCAACAGAGGACAATGAATAATCATAAGCGAATATTTAAATCTTCTTTTTACAGAAATTTAGCTCACATTTCATTGATGAAAAAATAACTCTATAATCAAGAAAAAGTCAGGGTGAAGTAAAGATGGGTAATACTCCAATCTTTCTAACTCTTCCTCTTTTTGAAACTTAACTTTCCTCATGCGTATGGGCCTTTATCAAGAGTTATCCCTTTACCAGTATTGACAAATGTCCACCTCAACAATGTCAGTAGGCACATGTGGGACCTTTTGATCTGCATATTATGAATTAAAATGGGCTTCTCTATGAGAAGAGACTGAAGACTAAAAAATATAATGTATATGTGTCTAAAGTAACCAACTTATAAAAGAAAAATTAGTTGAAGATAATCATATTGTATATTGTAATTCAAAACTTGGAGCAATGGAAGACACAAAGTATTAACTGATCGCAGCTATTATACATCACAGTAGGCCAATGTTGCTGAATTACTATTCTAAAGGTAAGACAGTGTTGTTAATGAAGCACAAGTTGTGCTGTGGTGAGCTGTTCCCTAGTACATTGTTTCTGCTGGACTCTTGGCTTTGTACTTTGGAATATACCTACTTTTCCATTGTTTTCTTTTTCATGTATAAAGATAATGTTGAAGAATATGGGATAACTGATAAGTGGGTTAAGAAAATGTGTTGCTTATATACAACTGAATTTTATTCAGCCACAAAAATGAATGAACTTTGACATGTGTAGATAAGTGGATGGAACTGGAGAACATAATCATAGGTGATGTTAGCCAGGTTCAGAAGACAAAAGTCACATGTTTTCTCACATAGGTGGAATATAGACCTAATATAAATACAAGCAATATTATGAAAAACAGGTCATGCTAAGGGGAGGCCACATGTGAGAGATAGAGAGTAAAAGAAGAATGCTAAGAAGGTGGATATGGTTAATGTATTTCCTATACAAGAATAAATGTAGAACTTTTAATCTGTCGAAATCACCATAAGAAGGGGAATACGGTAGAAAGAGGAAAAAATAGATGAGATGAACCAATCCAATTTTAACACTTACATTCATGGAAGTGTCACAAGGAATCTCCCTATGCAGTTATCTTAAACAAACAAAAATATTTTTTGTGTGTGCTACTAGGGCTTAAACTCAGGGCTTACACACTGAGACACTCCACCAGCCCTTTGTTGTGATGGGGTTTGTTAGGATAGGGTCTCTCAAACTATTTGCCTGGCCTTGCTTCGAATCACCATCCTCCTGATCTCTGCCTCCTGAGTAGCTATGATTCAAGGCATGAGCCACTCACACCCAGCTTGTCATTTTTTTTGCTTTTACAGAAGTGGAAAATAAGAGGGTGGCACAGGTCCTGTCTGGGGGATTTAGGAGGGGTGAGGAAGAAGGATATAGGGAGAGGGTGGAGGAGAGTGATTATTATGCAATACTTTGTACATATGTAGGTAAATGGAAAAAATGAGACCTGCTGAAACTATTATAAGAATTGGGGGTGAGGGAGTATAAGGGAGAAGGATGAAAGGGGTGAATTCAAGTATATTTTATATATGGTAAGAACTTTTGTAAACGCCACAATGTACACCAGTACAACAATAAAAAAATTCTTTTAAATATGACATTCCTAATGACTGAGTAGTTCTGTAAAATTACCTTTAGACATTGGTTTCAGAATGTCTTTTAATTCAATTCAGTTTGTCTTGCCAATATATGTTCACCAAAATCATTGTTGGAGTCCTATTTGTTGCATCAATAACAATGCCATATGCCAAAAGTCCACTCCACATTTTCCAGTCTGTTTATAGATGCTAATTTACCTGATTTTTGCAGTTTGACCAGGTAAAACTCTGAATTGGATTTATTTCTGAGCAACACAGTGAGCTCAGATTTTCTCCATGTCTTTGTTCCAGTTCTAAATTGAAGTGGTAGTAGCCATTTACAACCCCTTCTTCTTATATTTAAATGAAGGAAAAGTAACAAATCTAAACTCATTCCTACATTTAATGTTTCTGCTTGTTTTACTTCCTCTTCTACTCCATTGACCAAAATCACTGGGTCTGACTAAAGTCAATGAGGTAGCAAGTGTATTCCAGTTCAAGGAAGAGAGGATGGGATAAGTATGTGATGATCATTATTCTATTAATGAAGAGTAGCCAAAACACAATATACATGGATTTTTACCAAAAGAACTTCATTTCTCTTAATCTCATAAGTGTCAGATATAAATTTTTATTTAGGGAATTGTAAGAAATAACATTTTTTTAAAGTGTGCTTTGGACCATATGGAATAACACAAAGCTGATTTCATTACCCATTAAATATGTATTTAAATATTCTAGAGGGATTGTTATGGTTTTTATACGAAATGTCCCCACAGGGTCACACTTTGAAATCTTTCTCCACAACTAGTAGCACTATTTCAGGAGGTTCTGGAAACAGTACAAGTTGTGACCTAGCTGGAGGAAATAGGTCACTAGAATAATGCTTTGAAAAGTATCTTATCCCCTTGCTCGTCTCTCTCTCTCTCTTTCTCTTTCTGCCTCCTGGCCACAGTGATGCAAAGGAGCTGCTCTGCTACATCCTCCCAACACTATGATAGTCCACCAAGAAACCCTAATCTGAACCCTCTGAAACCATGAGTTAAAATGAATCTCTCCCCCTTTAAGTTAAGGATTTGGTCGCAGAAATGACAAAAGTAACTAATATCAGAGAAGTAGGTTCATTGCTGTCATTAATCTGACCATGTGATTCTTATACCTTTGGAATTTTTTTGTTGTAGGAGGAATTTGGAATTGTTGAGGACAGAGAACATCTTAGTATGCTGTAAAAAGAGTTTAATGTGTTATTCTTGTGGAAGCTCAAAACTAAGCATGCTAATAGAAAGGCAAACAGTAAAGACTGACTCCATAAGGAGTCAGGTAGGAATGACATTCTTCAGAATTGTTCAGTTTCTCTTTAACGTTATATTCTGGCAAGGACCTCGTCCATGTCATGAAATTTTGGATGAGAATTAATTCAATAGCAATGAGTTAATTTGACTGAAAAAATTTCAAGACAACATAGCATTCTGGCCATGTCTTTGTCATTTGTGATTTTGTTTATCCAAATTTACAGTGAGAATAAGGAGCAGAAAGCAAAGCAGAAGGATTTGAAAAAGTGGGCAATCTGGACAAAAATGTAGCAAGCTTAAAGTTGTGGGAAAGAAAGAATTGATAACGAAATTAGCACCAGTTTTTTGTTTGCTTGTTTTGTTTTTTAAAGAAAAAACACAATACAATGTAAGCACTTTTCACCATGACAATAAGGAAGACACCTCCAGGACATCTCAGAAATTTCGAATCCTACCTATCTCACGTTCCATGGTGTAAAACTGTAAAGTAATTTGAGTGAATTTCCCTTGAGAGGAGAGAGCTGCTGGCACACTCAGCTTGCACAGGACCACCTAGGGAAGTGCTTTCCAGGATTCAGTCACCCAGGAACTCAGAGTCCCTGAAGCCATGGTCCAAGCAGGTCTAGGTACTACTCATGGTGGCAGCAGCCCTTGGAGTTGTCCATGTGATGCTGGCTTTGCAGGTTTTCAAAATGCAAGAGTGACAGGGTCATGAAGACTTGCAACAAAGTTACAAGGGAAATCCTCCAAGGCCAGGAAATCACACACAATGGTTAGCATCCCTGTGGCTGAATGTGAGAGGGTGATATATGATGCTATGAGCATGAAGCTACAACTTCAGTGGAAACCCAAGAAAAATGACAGGAATGTGGAACATCCACTGAGAAAAATAGGCAACAAGTGGATCCAGCCTAGGATCAAGGCTACAGGGACTATAAAGGGCAAGGCCAAAAGCGTGGGGTTGACCAAGGCCATCAGAGTTCACAGCACTTTATGCAGGACATGAAGCTATAGTAGTTAATATTTATTTATTTTTTGCCATTATACTTGGAAGTATACAACTTTTGATTTGATTTTATAGGGGCTCACAGCTAAGAAATTGTCTTCAACCTCACTAGAGTCTTATGACTTAAACTTTTGAAAAGTATGGGAATTGTTAAGAATATGAGGACTTTTAGAAATGAAATAAATGAATTATGAGATGGGCATGAGACTTTGGTGAAGAGATATGGCAGAATGCTACAGTTTAAATATGAAATGTCTGCAACAGGTTACTGTTTTGACTGTTTGACCCCTAGCTGATGGCACTATTTGAGAGATTCTGGAAATTAGGAGGTATGGCCTATCGATTGGAAGTGGGTAACTGCGGGACAGGTCTTTGACAGAAACTTGCCTCTGAAACTTGCCCACTTCTATGGCTTTCTCTCTCTCTCTCTCTCTATTTCCTATCTGCAATGAAATAAGAAGCTTCTCTATGTCGTGTATCTGCTACAATGATGTTCTACCCAAGAACATAAGGGGAAAAAAAAAGCATGCCCTAAACCCTCTGACACAGTGAATTAAAATAAATGTTCGAAGGACAAGGAAGATGCCACGTTAGAGACACCCCTACAACTTTCCGTGGTCTCCACAAATCTGAAGCAAAACATCAGGTATTTATTTATAGAGAAAAATGGGTGCAAAGAAAAAGGAAGGGGGTGCAAGAGAAAACGGCAGACAGAGACCATGTGAAATCCAGATTTAATGAACTTTAGACTTATAAAAGAAGCAAGAGATTCCAACATAGAGTCCTAAGCAAAATGGTAGGAAAGTGGGAAAATCTTCCACAGTGGGACTGCAAGTAAAAGAAAAAAAAAAAGCATCAGAATTATCCATAAGCACAGTAGCTGGAACTCAGCAAAAACAAATGTCAAGGTGAGAGATCTGGATACCATGCAGCAGGCAGATACCAGAGAAGAGGAACCCTAGCTTGCTCATTGATGCAGTGGAGGGGAATAATCTCAAGAGAGGTCTTATAGATAAACTTCTTGACCAGGGATTTCAGAAAACTGAGTTTTATACCTCTAAACTCCAAAGGCCTTCTCCACTCCACTAGCTAAATTAGACTCAGATTCATGAACAAAGATCTGGTTTGTTGGGAAGTGAGCAGTAAGTTAGTATGCACAAGGAGTTGAGGGCAAATATAATAGTAGAGCTGAATTCTGAACTCCATAAGAAGAAAGTGACCAGTGTGTATAAATGTGGGGAGAAGTTCTAGAACAGGAAGCTATAAAGCCAGGACACATAGGAATAAACAGAATCCTGTGATTTGCCCAGCCAGCAGAAACTGCTGTGGTTTGATTGTGTTAATACACTCCAGAGGGCCAGAGTGCTTCAGATTTAGCTGGTAAGAATAGTTTAAGGGTATATCTTGCATAGAAATTCAGCCAGAAGACAGATAGTACTAGGTTTCTCCTGAAAACAATACTTTCTGCTCCAACTTATGTGTTTTAAATTTTTTTTTGCTTATTAATATGTACATACATTGTTTGGGCCATTTCTCCTCCCTATCCCTCACCGCCTTCTTCTCAACAACACCCCCTCACTCCCAGGCAGAAACTCTTCTGTCTTTATCTCTATTTTTGTTTAAGAAAAAGTATAAATAATAGTAAGAAAGACGAAGCATTTTTGCTAGTTGAGATAAGGGTAGCTATACAAAGATTCCTAGCATTACTTCCATGTACAAATGTGTTATATCCCAAGGTGATTCATTTCTAACTGACCTTTTCACTAATTCCTGATCCCCTTCTCATATTGACCTCTGTTCCTTTAAAGTTTCTGTATTAGTTCCTCTGCCGTGAGGGCACATACCTCCCATATGTGCTGTCCCCTTGTTATGTGACCCAAGTCCAAACACATTGCTGTATTTGCCCTAGATCTAAAGTCCACAAATGAGGGAGAACATAAATTTTTGGCCTTCTGAGCCTGGCTAACCTCACTCAGAATGATGTTCTCCAGTTCCATCCATTTACCTGCAAATAATAAGATTTCATTCTTCTTCAGGGCTGAGTAAAATTCCATTGTGTATAAATACCACATTTTCTTAATCTACTTGTTAGTAGTGCGGCATCTTGGCTCTATCCATAACTTGGCTATTGTGAATACGGCTACAATAAACATGGGTGTGCAAGTGCCTTTGGAGTAACTTGTGTCACATTCCTTTGGGTATATTCCCAGGAGTGGGATTGCTGGACCATATGGCAGATCTATGTTTAGATTTGTAAGAAGCCTCCAAATTTTTTTCAAAGTGGTTTTACTAGTTTGCATTCCCACCAGCAGTGTATGATGGTTCCTTTTACCCCACATTCTCACCAACACCTGTTGTTAGTGGTATTGCTAATGATGACTATTATAACAGGGGTGAGGTGGAATATTAGTGTGGTTTTAATTTGCATTTCCTTTATGGCTAGAGATGGTGAGCATTTTTTCATGTGTTTTTTGGCCATTTGAATTTCTTCTTTTGAGAAAGTTCTGTTTAGTTCAATTGCCCATTTCTTTATTAGTTCCTTAATTTTGGGAAAGTTTAGTTTTTTGAGTTTCCTATATATTCTGGTTATCAGTCCTTTGTCTGATGTATAGCTAGCAAATATTTTCTCCCACTCTGTGGGTGGACTCTTCAGTTTAGAGACCATTTCTTTTGTTGTGCAGAAGCTTTTTAGTTTTATGAAGTCTCATTTGTCTATACTTTCTCTTAGTTTCTGAGCTGCCTGGGTTCTATTGAGGAAGTTCTTGCCTATACTTATTACTTCTAGGCTGTTTCCTGGTCTTTCCTGTACCAACTTTGAAGTTTCAGTTCTGATAATTTTTTTGATTTAACTTAATTTTTTTTATTATTGTTGTACTGGGGGTACATTGTGCTATTCACAGAACTTCTTACAATATATCATTGTTGGGTGCTCTCCCTCCATCATTCTCCTTTATTTCCCCTCCTCCCACTCCCAGATCAGTTTCAACATGGGCCACTTTTTGGTTTTCTTACATGAGTACAGAATACTTCCACTACATTAAGCCACCTTCACATTTTCCTTATATCTTCCCCCCTCCCACTGGTACCCACCCTCAAACAGGACCAGTTTCACTTTGTAGAGTTCTCTGATTCTGCAAAACATAAAAAGGCATTTGTGTTTGTTTAAGACAGTTCTACAGGGAGTTTCCTTGTGGCATTTCCATGTACACATGCACTACAGTTTGAACTGGTTCATGCCCTTTATATTTCTCCACTCCACCTCAGTCTTCTTCACGTAATGATTTCAACAGGTTCGAACATTTATTACTCTACGTTCTGAAATTTCTTGTATAGAAAGTATATCACCCATATTCAGCTTCTTAACTTCCTTCTTTCATCTTCCCTCTCCCATTAGCTACCTCTTCTTAGCATAATCTGTTTTTCATAATATCACTTATATTTGCATTGTGTCTGTCTCCTACATTTGAATGAAAACATGTGGACTTTGAACTTGGCTTACTTCAGTTAACATGATGTCCAACTGTATTCATTTACCTTCAAACCAAACGGTTTAACTCTTCCTTAAGGCTGAATAAAGCTCCATTGTGTGTGTGTGTGTGTGTTTGTGTGTGTGTGTGTGTGTGCACTTAATCCAGAAGCAAAAGAAAAGTATGGTTGTGGCAGAGTTAATCTACCTACATCTCCTCAGTAAGGAAGAAACATTGACTGAAGTTTTATTGTTGGTGTTATTGTTTCTTAGTTTTCTTTTGTTTTGGGTTTGCTTGTTTTTATGATTGTTTTTGTCTTTGTACTTGTTGTATGGTTTTTCATCATTATTTCTTATATCTTCATCTCATGCATTTTTTTCTTTCCATCCTGCCTTGTTTCTCTTTTCTCTTGTCCCTATTTCTTTTTTTTTCATTTCTTAAATGTTAATAGTTTTGGAGTAATATTTTAAAACATCTAATTTATCCTATAAATATGCTAGTTACTTTCACATCTAACCTTACTGGAGTATCATTGAGGTTTCTTAATTTTTAAACAATCAGCATTTAAATAGCTGATTGTTTTTCAAATTATTGCTTTTGCTACTGATGTCTGTATTCTCTCCTCTAAGGGGCAATGGTGATCATGTGCAGAAGAGAAAACTATCCACTAATAAATACCCAGTAAAATAAAAAGAGGTGGAAAAAGAAAAAAACAAAAAACCTAAAAGGCCTATCGATATCAACAGATGCACAAAGCCCAAATAAAAACACAAGAAATACGAAAAGCACTACAATGTATCTAAGAGATTATAATTCTTCAATCATCAAATTCAAAGGCATTCATATGGTTGAAATGCCAGACAATGAGTTAAAATATCTAGTTTTAAATCTAATCAGAGACCTCAGAGTTGATTTAAACATATGAATGAATTAGGTACAGCTCAAGAAATAGATCAGAAAGTCAGAAACATATATGTGAAATTAAGAAAGGAAGTTGAGTTTCTCAAACAAATGAACAAATAAACAAAAAGTAACCAAGCAATCAAGTTATAAATGAAAGATTCAAAAAATCAAATAAAGAAATATAGTGGGAAGATCCCCTAACAGATTAAATCAAACAGAGACACAGAATATCAATGAATGAAGACAAAATAGAGTAATAGTTTATTCAGACAGCAATTACAAAAACAAAAATAAACAAGTATGAACAAAAATTTCAAAAATATTTAGACAAGACCAAGAGAACAAATTTAAGAATTCATGAATAGAAGAAAGAACTGCTATAAAAACAAAATCCATAAAAATCTATTTAATGAAATTATAGTAGGAAAATTTGTGAATATAAAGAAACATGAATTTTGAAATACACAAGGCACTTAGAAATCAACAAAATTACTCCAACTGATATATTTAAAATGCTGTGACTACATAACAAAGAAAGAATATTGAAAACTACAAGAAAAAAATATCAACCTAATTACAAAGCGAAACTCATCAGAATTACACCAGAATTCTCAGCAGAAATCCTAAAATCAGGAAAATAAGGAATGATACACTTCAAAGCCCAAAGACTAAATAATTCTCAACCAAAACTACAGCATCCAGCAAATTAATCTTTTAAAATTAATAGAGAAATAAAGATGTTCCAACACAAGCTCATACCAAAGCAATTCTTCAGCCAGCATCAGAGTAGATACTTAAAAGAATTCTGCATAGAGATGAAAAAAAAATCATAAACACAAAACCTCAAAAAAGATTGAATTTCACGAGAGGAATACATAAATAAGAATGGAAAAAGTAACAAGCATGTACAATTCAGTAAATCAACAAACTCACAAAATAAAAAAGAACAAAAACTTGAACTGCACAAATCAAACAGGAAAAAAGTTATGGGAATCAGCAAGTACCTCTCAGCAAAAGACCTTAATGTCAATGGTCTTAATTCCACCATTTAAAAACACAAATTGTTGTTGAGATTAAAAACATAAGACCCAACTCCTCTTGTCTGCAAGAAACACATCAGTGCCTCAATATCATACTGACTGAAAATGAAAGGATTGAAAGCAATATGCCAAAAAAATGTAAGTCACAAAAAAGCAAGAATAGCTGTACACGTATCTGACAAAGTAGAAATCAAGACAAAATTACTCAGAAGAGCTAAAGATAATGCTCATAAAGGAAATAAGCTATCAGGAAGATATAATGGTGTACATATATTTGGTAGATGCATAAATATATATACACATATATGCCAAATATATCAAATATTGGTTCACCATATTACATGAAACAAACACTACTAAAATGAAGAGAAAGTTAGACAGACAGGCCCAAATAAAATAACAGTGAGTGACTTCAACATCACAGTTTCATTAATAGGTAGTTAATTGAGACAAAATAAATCAACAAAGAAATTTCAGTTAATCTCTGCTATAGGTAAAATGTACTTAACAGACATGTATAGAATACTCCATCCAAAAGCTACAGATTTCACATTCTTCTCAGAGGCCAATGTAATTTTCTGCAAAATAGATCACATTTTAGTCAATAAAACAAGTCCTAACAAATACAAAGAAGTTGAAACATTTTCTTGTATTTTATCAGATTATAATGGAATGAAAATAGAAATTAATAACAAGATTGACTTCAGAAGTTACAGAACTAGCTGCAAATCGAATGATAGATACACTTTTAAATGTCAAGTATGTCTTTGGTCTATGACAAAGGCAATAAGAGGAACGTGTACTGTTTAGTTCGTACAAGAAAAAATCAAGAGATTTCAAATAAGTAACCTAATTATGCACCTCAAAGTCTTACAAAAATAAGAACAACACAATCCCTAAATTTGTGGATGGAAAGAAATAACAAATCCAGGATGAAATTAATGAAATGGATACTAGAATAAAAATATAAAAATAAATGAAACAGAATTGAATCTTTTAAAATATAAATAAAACTGAGAAAGCATTAGTCAAATTGACCAAAAGAAAAAGAGAAAACCAAAATTAATGATAGTAGAGGTGGAAATATTTACAATAGATATCAATGAAATCCAGAAGATCAGGAAATATTTAAAAAATTTATAATCCAATAATATTCTAGAAGATATGGATAAATCTCTAAACACATAAGACATACCAAGATTGAATCAGTAGGATTTATATGCACATATGTATAAATAATTTAAATAGACCAATAATATTCAATGAAAATGAAGCAGTAATAAAAATCTCATAAAAAAAGAAAAGTTCAAGAACACACTGTTTTACTTCTGAATTTTGCCAGACCTTTAAGGAAGTATTAGCACCAATTCTCCTTAAATTGTTCCACAAAATACACAGGGAAGGAGCACTATCAAGCTCATTCTCCAAATACAGCACTATCCTTGTACTATAAGGACACAATAACAGCTATGTACCAAAATCCTTGATGAATATAGACAAAAAATTTCAACAAAACACTTGAAATCTAAATTCAACATCACTCTAATGAGATCAGACACCATGCTGCTTTTGTGGGATACTAAACTGGTTCAACATATGCAAATCTGGCAGAATTCAGCAATGAATCCATCAGGTTCTGGACTTTTCTTTTTTGGGAGATTCTTTACTGCTCTGTCAATTTCATTGCTTGCTTTAGACATGTTTAAGTGATTAATATCTTCTTGGTTCAATTATGAATGGTTATATGTGTCTAGAAATTTGTCCATTTCTTTTAGATTTTTAAATTTATTTGAATATAGGTTTTCAAAGTACTCCCTAGATTTCCTGGATTTCCTTGGCTTTTGTTGTTATCTCCCCTTCTTTATTTCTAATTTTATTAATGTGGAGTCTTTTCCCACCTCACTTTATTCAGATTTTCCAAGGAATTATCAATCTTATTTATCTTTTCAAATAACCAGCTTTTTGTTTTATTTATTTGTTGTATCTTCTTTCTATCAATATTTTGTTGATTTCGAACATTATTTTTATTACTTCTTTCCTTCTGCTTGTTTTGAATTTATCTTGTTCTTGTTTTTCTAATGTACCTAATGTACCATTAGGATGCTTATTTGAGATCTTTCTATGTTTTTAATATATACTCTCATGCATATATATTTTAATATATGCATAAATTTTCCCCTTAGGGATGCCTTTTCTGTGTCCCACAGGTTTTGATAGAGTCCATTAGAGTCCTTTTCATAACAGCTATAGTTTAAAACTTTTCTGATTTTATAATGCTAACATCCCTGTCACATTATTCTGTATATGTTATTTACTCATATAAAACTGTAATTGTTGCCAATTTTTGTGCTTTGTTATTATATAATAGGCAAATATTATTTACCATACTAAATCAGCCTTTAATAATGTAGTTATAAGATGTCAGGGCAGATCTTGGAGTCCCGAGATTTGCTCTCAGTATTCAGGTGAGCCTCTGTTCCTGGACTATGAACTTCACAAATGCTTCTCATTTCTTTCTTTTTTTTTTTTCTGCTCACTAGGTATGAGAAGATTTTTAAAAGGAATTTGATTCGTGTATTTCCCTTTCCTCATACAGTAGACTAAGACAGCTGCAGTTGGGCAATTTACTCCTCCCATGTAGTATAGACTCTGATATAAACTTAGTATATTAGACTTTAGTGAAGCAGTTGCATCTGAGGAATTGTTAACCAACAGAATGACCTGGCTACTCTTAACAAGGGTAGAGTTTTAAGTAACAATTTTAGGAAAATATAAATCAAACCAACTATGAGATTTCATTTTACCCAGTTATTATCAAAGCAAAAAGTAAATGCTGGTGTATATTTGGAGAGATTTGAATTCTCATACACTGTGAGTAGAAATGCAAACTAGTTCAGAAAGCATGAAGATCAATGTGGAGTTTCTCAAACCCCTGGTTTCCCAAACCCTAAACTATATCTACCTTGTGATTCAGCAATCCTAATTCTGTGTAAATAGCCAAGGATATTCAAATAAGCATATCAAAAAAATAGCTGCATTCTCATGTTTATTACAACACTATTCACAATAAGTAAGATATGAAATCAACTTAGGTACCCATTAACAGATTGATGGGTAAAGAAAGTTGATTATACATACACAATGGAATACTATTAAACAATAAAAATAACTTTTTTGCAGCAAAATGGAGGGAACTGGATAATATTAAATTAAGTAAAATAAGTCAAGTTAGAAAGATAAATGTCATCTGCTCACTTTCATATGTTGCAAACTAGAACAGTTGTAATTACTAAAGTCTGGGAAGGGTATTAGGGATGAGGAATACAGGGGATTAGATAAGAGATACCAAACACAGTCAGAAGTAATAAAGTTCCAGTTTTCTGCATCACATTCAGGAGACAATAATTCACACTAATCTATTATGCATTTCATGAATAAATAGAAAGGAGAACCAGGGGTATTACCGTAAGTAATAATAAGGAGATGGAAAGGGTGAATTCTCTGATGAGATAAGCAAATACTGTGTAGTGTCTTGATATATCACTCTATAGACCTAAATATGTACAACTATTGTGTGTTAATCAGGAGTTTTACAAATGTTTACATACATGAAAATCCTAGCTCCTCAGATTTGACCATAGTACATCATAGAAGTGTACATATTTAACTATCCTCTATGTATGCATCCAATTAGAGAGAATTCAGTCTACTTTAGCATGTTTCAAAACAGTTCCAACATTCCCTGTCATGACCTGAAAAAGCTTCTAGTGGTGAATCCTCATGTGACTGACTCCCCATTACTTCTTTTTTTTTTTTTTAATCTCTTAGGCTTGTTCACAATCCACCTCTAACAATTCATCAATTATAATTTTGGTTTTTCTATCTTCTACTGGCTCCGTGGAGGTTTCTGCTTATGTATTTGTGCTCAAGTAAATTGTGACTCTGTTAACCTTACTGTTTCTACAGTTCAAGAGAAGCAGAAGTTTGTCCTATGACTTCACTTTTGTGACAGAAGAGTTATTAATTTCTCAGTTGGTGCAAACTTATTTCTTCCCTCCAAAATTTTGTAAGTCATTTTAGACAGTGATTACCAAGATTATCATAAGTGATACAGTTAAGCATATAGATATACAGATTCCTGCACATGTGGCTAAAGTTACATTAAGGTATGTTTTTTCATTTAAAGAATATCAAAAAAAGAATAACAATACTAGATAAATACTATAGCTAAAATAAATATTATGTTTTCTTTAATATTTTAAGGTTAGTGTTATTTTAATGTTATCTTGCAGGTTTTCACTGACAATGGAATAAGACAAGGTTTGGATACAGTGCTTGAAGTGCCAATACATATCTAAAGAAATAAGGATAAAAGCATCATTATCCTAGTTTTTCAAAAATAACAAAATTCACCAACCATCATAAAGCTCTCTTGAACAAAAATATGAGGTAAGTGTGACTCCATCAATGGGAACTATGATCTGCCCCATTTACCCAATTATATAAATTCTGGATGTAATGGTATTCTTGAGTCATTTTACTAGCTTTCAAGCACCAGTCATGAGAAGTATAATATGGAATCAAGGAGAGCTGAAAATGGCTCTTTTCTTCTTCAACTACTCATCCCTGTAGGAAGACATCAATATCTATTACATTACCAGTGTGAATGCTTGCCACAGATGTAGGGGATGCCTGATTTTCATTTTTTTCTCAACTTCCCTCAGCTCTGAAGTTCATCAGCTCCAGGGAAGTACAGTTACTTCCCACAGAGTCTTTTTAAATCCCTCATCTAAGTCAAGTTTCTTCCATAAAAGCATAGTCATTATTCAGTATATTAAGGCATGACTGTGAGCAACTCATTTCCATTCTAGCTAGTAGACTTTCATCTTAAGGAGAAGATAAGCAAGGTTTTTATATTTTAACTCCATGAAAGTTCTTTTCCCCATGGGTTATTATGCTTGAGCTGCCATAATACACCTCGGATAGCATTTTTATCGTTTTTGTTATTTTGTTTATTTACAAATATAATCCATGTATAAGTGATTCTTTACCACCAGTGTTACATAAGTATTTGATTATGCTCATTAAAGAGCTATTCAATTATGAAGCCAACCAAATGTGCATACAGTTGATTATGCTTTTCTCAAACTGAGAACCTTGTACAGAAAGAAACTGCAAGTAAAGTTTACTTTCCTTGATAATGAAAGCAAAAACATAGCATATTACAGTTTCTGGAGAAAATAAAGCGGAAAAAATTCACAATTTTCTAATACCTATGATACCTTAATCTTGTATAAGTTGTAACTCTTTTCAGTGAAAATAAAATGTGGTTCTCTAAAATGATAATCATAATTACCTTTTCATAAATAACAAATTAAAAAAATATGAACATTTGCCTTTATATTTATTTCCCTGTTTTCCCTGTTCTGGTCACAGTCAAAAGCATTCTAATCTATCATCTGTTGCTCAGGTGAAATTTCAAATCATCCATAAAGGAAATTCGACACATTTCATAACTTTCAAACTATTTACAAGGCAAAATATATTAGACTCATTCTTTTTATCATTTAATTTGTATTCACAAAGATAGAACAAGAGATCAATCAAGAAACACAAAAATGAAGCAAGATAAATAAATGAATGGAGACATGATGAATGAAAAATGGACTACACTGAAATCAATGAAGGGGTTTAGCACATAGATGCTACTATACATGCATTTTTTTTATTACATCACACTCATTTCACACAAATGCTGACCACTGAATATATAACAACATTTTAAAGTCTTGCTTAATGTTTTTTACATAGAAAGAATGCTAGTTTGGTTTTCTGTCTTTCAAGCCACATATTTGTGAAACTTTTATATCTGGATGAATCCCTTGGATTCAGTCTATAATGTAATAATATTATCTGTAGAACCTTCAAACTATTTGTTGTTCTTTTACTGAGATCTGACTACACATATTATCAGTGGATGCAGCCGCCCTTTGCTTCCAAATTCATGTTGCACCTCTGAGCAGCAAGCTAGATTACCCTCTATTGTTTCAGAATGTATTCCTTCACATATCAATAATGCTTAGAATGTAATCTCTAATGAATCTACATTTATTTTTTGCAGTCTAAAAACAATGATTGCAATTCTTAGCTTTTGTTATGAAATTTTTTTCTTTCAGCCTGTATCTATTTACACACTCATTCACCTACTCATTCAAAAACAGTCACTAGATCTTCCATTATACCATGGAAATAATGTCTATAGCCTTATTAATTTATTAGTGAAAACTATGGTCCTTCTATCAATCTCTAACTGGTTTTAAGGT
Source organism: Castor canadensis (assembly GCF_047511655.1). Taxonomy (NCBI): domain Eukaryota; kingdom Metazoa; phylum Chordata; class Mammalia; order Rodentia; family Castoridae; genus Castor; species Castor canadensis. The sequence continues at coordinate 154,295,635 of NC_133391.1, read as the reverse complement.
TTGTAGTGTCACACAAAGACACAATAAGCAAGAAGAGTACACTGGCTTTTGGAAAATGCATGATCTCATTTTTATTTTTTGGTGGATTCCCTTGTTATTTGGGTCATAAAAAACATGGCTGAAATATTTGGAGGGAAAACAAAGCTAGATTTATAACTGGGATTTGTGACAACTGAAATTCCATAGCCAGTAAAATGAGATTATGTGTGCTCTACTTCCACCATTCAGAATCACTAATTAATTCAAAATACTAGTAACCACTGTATCTATTAGCAAACATATATTAATATTTATTTTAAAATGTTTATCTCATTCCTATATCAGGAATATGATAAAATATGAATATCAAAATTTCTATCACCCTTGTCTTCATGGAGTTCATAATCCTTAAGAAATCAAGTGAAACTAGTCACACTTAACCTTATTTTTCAAAAATAAATTGCAATAATTGGGTAAATTTCTCTGCAAACCTGAATGCAAAAATTAGTTTAGGGTTCTGAGATTATTCCCCTTCTTCATTCTCTTACTTCTCTTGATGGTTTGTAAAGCAGGTACAACAGTATTTGATTTGAATGTATAAGATTTTTCTTGAACAAATTAAGTAAGAAAAAGGAACATTTGTCTAATGGTCAAAAAATCCATGGAAAAATCCATGGGCAATCCTGAGTTGCAAAGACCCCCACCTCAACCAATAGCAGGAGGCTGTGGCCTGTGCCTGTCATACCAAGCAACAGGCAGTAAAACCAGGAGAGTCACAATTCCAGATAAGCCTGGAAATAAAACTTTTGACAATACTGGGGTTTGAACTCAGGGCTTTGTTCTTGCTAGTTAAGCACTCTATCACACTTGAACAATATCCACAGCTTAGCAGTAAAAAGTTTGTAAGATACCATCTGAATGGAAAAAAGCTGGGAGAGCTGGAAGAATAAAATAGGAGAATTGGTAGTATAGATGGCCAGGGCAAAAAGCAGAACCCTGCCTAAAATAACCACAGCAAAGAGGGTTGGAAGCATGGCTCAAGTAGCAAGAGTGCCTACCTTCCAAGTAGGGAAGTGTCTTGGAAGTAAAGTGCCTTGACTTCAAACCCTAGTATTACACTGAAAAAAATTCAGGGTAAAAATCATTTCTCTACCTATAATGGTCATAGATGAGGCATGACAATGATCTAGTTAAGAAAAGACTGATGAAAAATTTCTATTCACTGAGAACAATGCAAGTGAAATATCAATATGTAAACTAAATTACAAATTTTTAAAAAGATGTGCATTTTAAATAATCCATACCCCAATACATCTTGAAAAAATTTATCAACACCAGATATTTTGAAGGACTATATTTGGGTTTATTCTCAGAAGAAATAAGCAACTGCTCTAATGAATTGATTTAAGAATTAAGAGCTAAATTAAGCATCTAAGTTATGACTCAGTTTTACTTCTGCCATTTGAACATGTTATTTTTTATAGCTATTAGTTAATTCATTTAAATTTGATAAAAGCGAGAGCACACAAGGGAGGGGTGAGGATAGGTAAGACACCTAAAAAATTAGCTAGCATTTCTTGCCCTTAACGCAGAGAAACTAAAGCAGATACCTTAAAAGCAACTGAGGCCATAGGAAAAGGAGACCAGGAACTAGAGAAAAGGTGAGATAAAAAAGAATTAACCTAGAAGGTAACACACACGCACAGGAAATTAATGTGAGTCAACTCCCTGTATAGCTATCCTTATCTCACCTAGCAAAAACCCTTGTTTCTTCCTATTATCGCTTATACTCTCACTTCAACAAAACTAGAGATAAGGGCAAAATAGTTTCTGCTGGGTATTGAGGGGGTGGGGGGAGAGGGAGGGGGCGGAGTGGGTGGTAAAGGAGGGGGTGGGGGCAGGGGGGAGAAATGACCCAAGCCTTGTATGCACATATGAATAATAATAATAAAAACAAAACCCGTCAAAAAAGGGACGGTGGAGTGGCCCAGTACTGCAAAAAAAAAAAAAAAAAAAGAAAAGAATGCAGTTTCTCCATTGAATGGTCTTGGCAGCGTGGTCAAATAATATTTTACCATACATTTGAAGTTTTTATGGTGTATTGCTTCAGGCAGCATTGACATCTTCAAAATCCATTGAATGGGATACGCTTACAATTTTCTCCCCTTCAATTTGATAGATTTTTTTGTACAAGTCCTTTTACCTCCTTAGTCAATTACATAATACCTTTTTTTTAATCCTTTCATAGATGGAATTGTTTTGTTAATTGCTGGTATAGGTTTTTAGGTTCTTAATATAGCAAAATACAATTATGTGTGCTCAAGATGTAATCCTGCTACTTTGTTGATTTCTATGTTTTTTAGTTTTAATAGTTTTCTTCATGTTTACATGTGTGTATGTATGTGTATTTGTGTATAATTTTTAGGGCTTACTTAGGTTAAATCAGCAAACAGATATTTTTTCTACTTCATTTCACTTTTATTTCCTTTTCTTACTTTATTTCCCTGGTTAGGAATTCTGCTAAGATGTTGAATAGAAATTTCAAAGAAGGTCTGCTTCCCTCAATCCTGATATTAGAGAAACATATCTGTAAGTATGTAGTGTGAAGTTTGCTGTGAGTTTTTTATATATAGTTTTTCATGTAGTGTAGATTTTCATAGTTTATTGAGGGTTTATAGTATGAAAGTGTTAAGTTTTGTACTCACAATCAAAGCATAGATCTCTAATACATTTGAACTGTGACTTTTTGTCTACTGTGGCTTTTGCATTTTTGGACAAACTGTTCTAACATGTAAACAGCAACCTTCTCTAGGATTGATGAGAAAGATAAGGGTGGCTACAACTTGTGGTAATAAACATAATTGACCAAAATTAACCATCCATGTCTTCTCTTCAAAATTTCAACACTTCAGTGTACTCCAGAATTCTGAAGCTGTGACTACAGAAAAATTCTTCCTGTGCAAATATTGTCAAAGTAGGAAGACAACTTTCTGTTGCTGCCTTCTTCATTATCTCCACAAACTTATTTCACAGTACAGTTTTTGACAAAACCATATCTGGATCTTAATATAGCTCAATTTCCCTGGTGAAATTGCAGTAATTCTCTGAACTCCAGTTTTTTTGTTTGAAAGAAGTGTGTTACCAATGTATCAACTATTTTAAAGGTTACTTTATTTCAGTTATTTAATATTTAAAATAAATCTACATGAAGTAGCAGAAGCCATTGAAAAGTAGAGGTTAGATTACAACATATGGTTTTTTGCTTAGCCCTAAAACAAATTTCAGGCATGGGATATAATAGTTTTATTCAAACAAGGAAAACAAAGCTATCAGTTCTTTAATAAATGACTATTTTAATTTTGTATTGGGAATATTGTCGATTATAAATACACCAAACTTCTCATTTCGTATAACTTAAATTTGACATTTACTGTCAGGAAAAAAATTTTTAGTGCATGACAAAATTACATCTTCAAGATTACAGTAGAATTATCTTATTTCATGTCAATGATTTTTACTCCCTACTCAACAAAACTTTGATTTAGCTCAAAATTATGTTACAAAATATCAAGATCTGAAAAGAAAATATCTCATCTTTAAATCATTTCATGCCTATCTATTTATTGATTATAATATGGGGAATTGAACTCATGACTCACACATGATAAGCAAACACTACTGCTTTAGTCACACACATTTCTCTTTTTTTGTTCTTTGTTTATTTTTCAGATAGCTTCTCATACTCTCATCTGGACTCAACACAATCCTCTTACCTCAGCCTCCAAGTAGCTGGAATTCTATGCATGTACCACCAAGCCTAGTTCGATTTTTAATTTTTTTAACAAAAGTTATAGTTTTTGAATGAAAGATAAAATTGTGAAAATTGGGACAAAACAGTATTGAGACACTAGTCTTGGAATAACAAATATTCTTGGAACAATTTTTGCAACTTTTTTCTTTTAATTGAACCACATTCTAGTACAGAGAAATGGCAAAAAATATTCATAAAATTTCAATGTGTTTATATTTAAGATATTTTGTTGAAAAAAGAATATTTTCAAACATAAGAGGATACAGGTTTACATGAAAGAAGGCTGTGTATCAAACACAATTTAGAAATAATATGGCACAAATTCAACTGCATTTTATAAATTCTTTTCCTTATTTCATTAGCTATCCTCAGAATATTTAATAATTTTCTTTAAAATTTAGTGATATCTTCTTTAGTGTTACATTTTTTGGAATACGTTATTCACATATTAATTTAAGGCAAAATTTAAAGTAGCTTATCTGAATTAAATAGTTATTTCTTGCCTTTGAAAGACAATAAATCTGTTTGAAGCATTCAAATACACTTGAAAGAGTTTTCTGTTCACCATATGGTTACTTTTTATTTCAAATATCTCCAACTAATGCACCTAATGCAGAATTTACATAAAATGGCATTAGAAAATGTATATAAAACTAACTTTTTACATTACGAAGCTGTTGATCATTTTTTCATGGAAATTTTAGTTGATTTTTACTTATATATAACCAAAAATGTATTCATAGAATAACACAAAAATATTTTAAATTATTTTATCATTTTTAAAAAATTATTTAAATGTCTGGCTGTTGTCTCAGGAAACTTTTTCAAGTCATATTTTTTTCCTTTTTTTCCCATGTTTTCAGTTAAACAAACCAAATCTTTTCTTTTTCAAAGAACTTTGTCTCCTTTGTTTTACTTATTACTTCAGAAAATTTTCCCCATTTTAAAATTGTATCTTTCCTTCCCATTTGCCATTTTTGCCTAGCAGAATTTTGCGAGTTAATAGAAGTGACTTATGGTGAGTAAATCTTTGATTTTGTTACAATTGGACATAAAAAATCTATTGCCCAATGACTTGATCTCTGTACTCCTGTGAATGTACAAATGGTACTGAATGTGATGTTACAGAAAGTATAGTTTATTACCATGGAAACAGTTAATTTGCTTTGAGGACACCAATGGTTGATTTGAGGATATCATAGTCCTGACAACTGCATTTATGAATATTATAGATCACTGATAGAATTTTACTAGCTAAGGGATATTTGCCATTAACTGACTTTATAATTTTGAGAAGTTTCACATTCTCCAGTAAAGCCAAATTAAAAAAAAAGTAGCTGTTACTGGAAGGTTGAAATCCAGCACTGTATAATTTCTAAACACTTATGGCCAATTAAACTTGTAATGATTATTGAGTACAAGACTGCAGAGTGAACAGAGAAATTTTAAAGTGTTCCCTTGCCATTAGTATTATTAACCATTGTGTTCCAAACTTCGTTTCTAGAACTGCAGTGAGTGATGAATCAACCTTCTTCATTCACAGAAATTGTAGAAAAATAGAAAAAACTTAACACAAAGTGAAAACAAGTTTTTTATTAGACAAACAGGGTACTTACTTTGGTAAATTTTGGAGTTACTATTCTAGTTAGCTGAGTGGAATTTTCAGAAGAAAATAATTTTATAAATTAATAGCTGGAAAACGTACAGAGACAACATTCATCTCTTTCCTCTGTGTGCTGTAAATATATGTTCTATCCATTATCTTTACAGGAGGGAAAGAGATGGTTATTAGGTTTTCTATTACTGAGCAGCAAACTCCCATTTAGCTATTTTAAAAAACTGGCTTACATATGTGGTTTGATGGTTGTCCTAAGGTTTCTTTGTCCCACATTAGCAGCTCACTGACCAGTCATAGCACTTGAATGGTCTCTTTCATCACATCATTAGGAGTATAAAGATTTTTAAAAGATAGCTAGGAAATCCGTGTTAAATTAGCATACCAACTAAATAGATCAGTGAGCTATCATAGTCATTAATATGTGACTATGAACTTTTTATATGTTAATATGATTAATAAAACTCTCAATTAAAGAAAGGCATGTGTGTACATTATCAGGCAGTCAACATAAATATTTGGGAAAATAATATGACAGACATGGGGAAAAGTTGAGAGACGAAAGGATGGAAAGAGATCAGTGAATATCTGTTATACAATGTGTGTCAGAAAGGGAGAAATAATCAGCCTTCAGGGTAGGGGAATACTTCTGAAAAACCTTAATTTATTAGTCCTTGCTAAAACTAACATATGATTTAGTCTAAAGAAAAATGTGAGAGATGTTAAGGAAAGAATCAGAGGGATTATAAATTATAGCTTCATATTTTCTAGAATCATATTGATTATTTGATTAGAGAAATACAAAATGACTTTAATGAATCATTTTTAGAGAATGAATAAGCATGTTCCCTGCTAGGAATATTGAAGTATACTGAAACATTCTGAGGTAAGTGAATTGATAAGCTTGACATAAGGTCTCCTGTGAAGTATACATCTGAATCACAAGTGGCAAAAGTGATCATCTCACTTTGCAATAGAAAAAAGCCACAAAAACTTAAAAATAAAATTCACATTGAATCTCAATGCTTCTTTGTCATTGAAATGTTTGGGCTGAGATATGCAATCTGAATTATTCATCCTCTAATTCTAACAATCTTAAACTGATACAGAATAACAAGAACAAATAAATATGTATAATATAATATAGATGAGTATATGGTATGAAATGTTATGTTACTACTTATGAATTTTCTTTAAAGAATTGATCTGAAAATTTTTGCTTTTTCATGCTTAACATACTTTTGTTAGCATTATTATTTTTTCACAAGACTGAGAGTTATTCACAATTTAGACCATAAATTAGGCTAAAATATGTTTTTTTCAGGGAGTATAAGGGAAACAGCATCCATTCTTTAGATTGTGCATTACTGCAGGTTCAACGCTGATGATACGAATTGTATCAGATTGGCTTATAATAAAAGCAGTTTCACGGTATATGATAGGTTTTTCTTTTAACTATTGTAGATGGTTTATATAAACATAGATATTAAATAGTCTACATTTAAATATGCTCTCAAAGATTGTATATTTGACACTATAAACTTTTGGCTCAGTTTGGTCATTTGTGAAAATGAAACTATTAATATTTGTTGAACATGGATTAAAACTTTACACAAACAGAAGTATGTTGAGTTCTCATGCACTTTAGACACCATTAGGTTCATTGTAAATATGGTCATACATGTTATCATAAATACCATGTTTTTATCATAAAATGATATCTTGTCTGTGTTTTATGAGTAATATGAATTGATTTTACTTCTTTTAAATATTAAATATATTTACATTAGTTTTTTAAATCACTTTATGTCCCATGGATTAATTATGAATTCTAGCATTTTTGAAATTTGCAAATTTCTCCTTTCTTGTATGTATATGTGTAAGTTTCTTTGTTGTGAGTTTATTTTCCCTAGGCTATATCTACCCCTGGACTTGAGTTCAGAAAACTCCACAGAGAGTAGTTGAATGTGTTGCACCTGTAGGTATTATTTGTTCAGCCTGATTTTCAAGTATTCTACCTTGAACAGTCTTTCCATTGGATCATCTTGTTCTCTGTGCTGTAACTTCAACTATACTTGAATCATATTAATAATAAGGTTAATTTGTTATATATACTGCATGAAATTAACCAGAAACCTCATTCGAGAACTCAAGTAAGGTAGATTTCAGAATCAAGGTTCATTATTACAAGACCAGTTGAAAGTTGTTCAAATGATATTATAACTATATTTAATGTAAGGTGGTTTATAGGATATATGTATTATTTTCTGTAAGATCATTACTTAAATAACTGGATTTAAAGTTTTTATAGATATTTCCAAGTACAAATAACATGTCGTCTTAAGGAAAATATTTTTATTTAAAACAAAAACATTAGAAATATCAACAGGAAGAGATATTGTTTATCACAGTTGTTTGAGACAAGTTTTAGCCTTCTGTAGATAAGTGACAATAAATCCACCCAGTTTTCAGACTGCCATTTTGTGGTGAGTATCCTGACTGTGAGAGATTTCAAAACATAAGACAAATCTTAGCAGCATGTAGATGTAGGCGTTATTGTCCACCAGAGGAGGTTAGCATCCTTTTTGTTCACTAACTAGCGTTTTATACTTTTCCTCACAAATTCATTGCATAGCTTTGTTGCTTTGTTTAATTATAGGCTCAAACCTGCAAGCCCAGCTATGTGGGAAATGGAAATAGGGACAATGAATGTTTGAGGTCAGCCCTAGTGAAAAATTTGTGAGACCCCTCCTTTTCTTTTTTTTTTTTTCATTTTTCTTTTATTATTCATATGTACATACAAGGCTTGGTTCATTTCTCCCCCCTGCCCCCACCCCCTCCCTTACCACCCACTCTGCCCCCTCCCTCCCCGCCCTGCTCAATACCCAGCAGAAACTATTTTGCCCTTATCTCTAATTTTGTTGTAGAGAGAGTATAAGCAATAATAGGAAGGAACAAGGGTTTTTGCTGGTTGAGATAAGGATAGCTATACAGGGCATTGACTCACATTGATTTCCTGTGCGTGGGTGTTACCTTCTAGGTTAATTCTTTTTGATCTAACCTTTTCTCTAGTACCTGTTCCCCTTTTCCTATTGGCCTCAGTTGCTTTAAGGTATCTGCTTTAGTTTCTCTGCGTTAAGGGCAACAAATGCTAGCTAGTTTTTTAGGTGTCTTACCTATCCTCACCCCTCCCTTGTGCGCTCTCGCTTTTATCATGTGCTCATAGTCCAATCCCCTTGTTGTGTTTGCCCTTGATCTAATGTCCGCATATGAGGGAGAACATACGATTTTTGGTTTTTTGAGCCAGGCTAACCTCACTCAGAATGATGTTCTCCAATTCCATCCATTTACCAGCGAATGATAACATTTCGTTCTTCTTCATGGCTGCATAAAATTCCACTGTGTATAGATACCACATTTTCTTAATCCATTCGTCAGTGCTGGGGCATCTTGGCTGTTTCCATAACTTGGCTATTGTGAATAGTGCCGCAATAAACATGGATGTGCAGGTGCCTCTGGAGTAACAGTCTTTTGGGTATATCCCCAAGAGTGGTATTGCTGGATCAAATGGTAGATTGATGTCCAGCTTTTTAAGTAGCCTCCAAATTTTTTTCCAGAGTGGTTGTACTAGTCTACATTCCCACCAACAGTGTAAGAGGAGACCCCTCCTTTTCAACCATGGTGGCACATGTCTGTCATTCTAGCTAGACAAGAAAGCACAAATAGTAGTATTGTGGTCCAGGCCAGCATGAGCATAAAGCAAGACCCTATTTTAAAAATAACCAACAAAAAATAGGCTAGTGGAATGACTCAAGTGGTAGAGTGACAGTCTAGCAAATATTTGAATAATGACATGTTCTGATAAAAAAACTTTGTTCCATTTTCATACATTGAATATCCTGAAGTTGCTGCTGAGTTTTTTTATTTCATACAAAACTTTGCATTTTGATACTTTTTCCAATTAAAAAGAAATAATTTTTCTCAACTCTATAAGAATGCATTATTTGCCTTTAACACCCACAAACTTAAATAGGATATTTCTTAATGGAGAACATGTCTTTGGCTCATGGTAGTCTCAGTGTGGGAACCAGTGTGTGTGTGTGTGTGTGTGTGTGTGTGTGTGTTTATTCTAAAGAAGAAAACTCAGTGTTGAATATGATTAGGAAGATAGTTTCAATATTCTTAACAAAAGCAGATTATTGTGATTTTGACATTTTCCACTATGTTATTTTCCTTTGAATTTCTTCTTCATCCTTCTTCCTTTGTATTCTCTACCTTCTCAATCACCTCCTATGGATATGAGTCACATTTACAAACCATAGCATGATTTATATGCCTTAACTTTACCTGTGAACAATACCATATGAAAGCATTTAATTACAGATATTTTGTTTTCATACACCATTCTTTTATTCAAGCACAATAATCAATACTCTTTCAGGTATAAAGTGAAATACAAGTATATTGAAATATGACTGAGAGTATTACAGTATTACAGAAAGAAGAATAACAGTTTTAAATAGCAGGAAATAAGTAAACAAGTTAATTTCATAGCCTGACAAGATTGATTAACAGGTAGCTTACTTTCAGTGGATTTCTAAAAAATGAAATTATTGATGGATGGAAAAGGTATAAGCCAATATCTAGGCCCTTTTGACTTTAAGAATTGCATTGAAATTGGAAATTTTGTTAATGATAGTGAAGTTAATGAACTTAAGTTTTCACTAAATCAAGTAATTGAAAAAAAGTGTGGTTTCAGGCACAAACGAATGTTTTGAGTAGAAAAAAAATTGGTTCATGATGCAAGGACTACTTGGTATACTTGGAATTAATCTATTTCTAAAGTGATCCATATATATACATATTTTTTTTCTTTCTCTATATCTTATATTACCTATATGACACTGTGATGCACAGATTATTTGTATTTTTCTCAAAAATTTATATATTACCATCTCTTTCAAGCTGTGCATCAAATTTTTAAACCATGAGTATACATTTATTACAAATGCTAAATAAATAAATAAAAAGAGAATGGAGCAAAAAATAAGGCGTTGTATTTCACAAGCTATGAATAATTTCATTAACTTCTTTGTCTACACTTATGGTATATGCCCATGAGCAGGTGTTTGTGTGTACAAATGCCATGTAATTGAAGTGATTGTATTAGACTAAAATCACAAAATTGAAGTTTCTGGATATTAAAATCTTACCAAAGTATAAACAACTGAAAAATAGAATATCATGGAATATGAAAAAATAATAGTTGAAAAGCAAATTAATCAACTCCTCAAATAATTTTCCTCAACACACTGAGGAGTCTTGTTTCAATTCAATAATCTAAAAAAACAGAAAATAGAAACTCAAGGAAAGTATGTGAAGTAGTTAGCCTATAAGCAGAACATTTAAATATGAACAAAATGTAAGAACCAGAACATTATAAATAAATAAATGAATAAATAAATAAATAAGTATCAGCCTAACATTATCACAGGAACACACAAGACTTCCCAAATGTTACTTCTGATCATTTAAAGTGAGAATAATTGAATTATGATTTTTATATTTGTACAAGGGTTACATATATACATGTAATGTATTTTTATTCTCACAATTACATTACAAGATGGTAAGTCAATGTTGTCATCATCAATTTTTAGGAAAGAAACCAGAAATCAGGCTTTTGATAAGTTAGATTTTATTGTAGAATTCTAGTTAAGGTTTTTAACGATCACAAAAAACATGAAGACTATTTTAGCTTTAAATATATTCCCTATAAAATTACCAATGAAATAATCATCACAATCATACCAATTTTCATGCCATTTGTAATTCATAATTTCTCTTTTTTATGTGTAAAATTATTGCATGAAATATCTTCATGGAAATTACATATAACCAGGTGCCTGTGACCCAAACCTATAAGTTTGAGAGGCTGACATCAGGAGAATGGTGGATTCACTCCAGTCCAGGCAAATAGTTTTGAGATGCTATCTCCAAAACAATCAGAGCAAAATACATTGGAGTTGTGACTCATGCTGTAGAGCATCAGTTTTGCAAAGACAAAGACCTGAGATGAAATCCCAGTCCCATGTCCCCCACAAAACAAACAAACAAACAAACAAAACTATCTTCCTTTTCTGTAATAGGTCAGTAATTTTGGTGTTTCCAAAATGAAGAATTGCTATTAGTTCCCATCAGAAATCTCAGAATTTTATGTTGGTGTATATTGTGAAAGATTTTATTTTCTGTGTTTTATTAGTTCAATACACAAATTTTCCAATATAATTTCAAAGAAGATCTATTACTGACATATGAAGGTGATATAAATTCAGAAAAAATAAAATTTACTTATAATTCCATTTAACTAAAAGTGTTATACTTAACTAAAAGTGTAATTTCAATGATTTTATCACTTCTTTTTATAATTGCATGCAACAGTGATTCTCAACACTCAAATTTCAGTGTCTCTGTGACAATTCTAATATTATCATTAATAATGAGTTCCCTAGTTCAAGATTGACTTTAAATAGTTAGATTTTAAGGTTCTACTGCTGAATAATATCAAATGAATAAATTACTCCTGGAAAAGAGTTTTCTCCCAAAATCAGCTTGTGAATAGAAGAATAATACTGGGAAAACATATCAAGCATTAGAAATAATTGTAGTTGACTTAGTCAATGATTTTCTCCAAGAAGAATCCATGAACCTATGACAGACACATTTCTCCTATTACATGCCATCTTTCACACTGATTTACTCTTCTTTGAATAGGTAATATTTTGTGGTATACATGCATAGTTAAAGTATGTTTCCTGTATCTTAAATTCTACAGATTTTCTTTTCAGAGGGAAAGTAATAACCATGCAACTAATAATGATAAGCATCTATTACTGATTTCCTGTTCTAAAATCATTGAAAAACAGCTTGAAATAGTATCAATAATCTTGATATAGGCATGTAGTAATGTTATTTTCAGACATGACAATTGTAAATTGTGTTTAATTTAATAAGGAATTTTAATAGCTGTGAAATATGTGTATGATGGGAGTAAATAAAATTTTGCTTGAGCTAATACATTCACATAGAAGTGAAAATTTATTGTTTCATATCATTGAAATATTTCTTGTCTTTAATGTTAACCATCATTTTGGGGCAAATTTATTTATTGAAATACTTCTAGCTTCCTTTAGAAATGTGTGATAATAATAATGTTTATATATAACCTAATTTTTGTAATCTCAAATGCTATGGTGATTTCAATTTTATTATGAATACATAAACAACAAATTATTAAACAACTATGATATCCACTAATTTCCTTTGCACTCCTAATCTTCAATTATAAAACTCAAATGGTTTTTAGACCTCAAAGCTTAATTGTTAAACAATTCTGAATTAATCAACTACATTTGTTCATGCTTTTGTTTAATCATAATGCATTTCTCTTAATACACAATCAAGTGCATTATTTAGAAAATCAAAAGCAATCATATTTGACACCTCTTCATTATTTTTCTCATTTTCCTAATCATACATACTATTATAAAGGGATATTCTCTGTTTTTTGTTGCTTAGCCTCTTACAAAAGTTAACAGGTAATACTTTGCAGTGCATGAAAATGCTGTAAGCTAACAAAGAATGCTGCTGGGACAAATCATGTGAAGGAGGAAGAAACTAGCATCTGTATCGCCTCTGTTTGTGTGTACTGTAGCTAATGGAGGGTGACATTTGTTCCTTTAGATAATTTTAAGCAAACTAATTGCACTCATCAATTTCATCTTCATTTCTCTGTCTCTTCTTGTTTTCTTGTGTTTATACCTTTCCACTTGTCAGTGCAATGTCTCAGCCACCTAACACATCAGATGGGAGTGAATTGGAAAATGGAATTGAAATTATGTGTACTTTAACATGAGGCAAAGCTGCTAATTTTAACCATTTTTTAAGTGGTTCAAAGATAAGTAATCTATTCTTCATTTGAAGTTGCAATTATTTAGCTTACTTTTACAAATTTAATGTAGAGGAAAAAATGAAGACAAAAATGTAAACAAATTGACATTTGTTTATTCAGGTTCTTAGGAAAAAGCTAGAGTATGGGTAGCAACTTTCCCAAAATAATGTTTCCTGCCAGAAGATTTTATATTTTCCTATTTAAGTTGTATCATCATCTCTTTCTGGGTTATGGATTTACAAACTTTTAGAAGGGAGACAGAGAGGAGCAAATGCCAATATATGTGGTTGGGAGGATGCTTTAAAATAGAAAGAAATTAGTTTTCAGATAGAAATTATAAAGAAGTAAATGAAGAAGTACAAACATTAAAAACATGTATCAATGCAGTTGTATTACTTAATAATAACTGAGAATTCTAAACAACTGTCAACCCAGGCTAGTCTGTCCAGCAAAATGGCCCTTCCTAATTGAAGGGGAAGCTAAAATCTTCCACAAGAAGGAAAAGCTAAAAGAATTTCTGACCACCAAGTCAGTACTACAGAAGATACTTGAAGGACTTTTACATATAGAAAAAGAAACTAGAGTGAGACATGTAGATTCAAAATGAATAAAACTTTTTAAGCAAGCAAGCCAGTAATCAAGAAATAGGTGAAACACAACCACAGGGAAACAAAAATGACTGGAGAAAAGAGGCACCTCTTAGTACTAACACTGAGTATAAATGCCCTCGATGCCCCAATCAAAAGACACAGAATAGCAAATTGGATTAAAAAACAAGACCCAATCATATGTTGCTTACAAGAGACTCATCTAACTGAAAAACATAAAAACTGGCTTAGGGTCAAAGGGTGGAAAAAAGTTTTCCAAGCAAATGAACCCCATAAAAAAGCAGGAGTAGCTATACTCATATCTGACAATGTAGACTTCAACCTAAAATCAATAAGAAGAGTTAATGAAGGTCATTTTCATATTATTGAAAGGAACAAATCATCAGCAGGGAATATCAATCCTTAACACATAAGCACCAAACACATCTACATTAAAAAAAGAAATAAAAACCTCTAATAGCTCTAAGACCATGAACAGACACTAACACAGTGATAATGGGAAACTTGAATACCCCACAGTCACTAAAAGATAGATTATCAATACAAAAGATAAACAAAGAATCTTCAGAGCTACTCCACACATTAGACTGAATAAATATGGGTGACTTCTGCAGAGTATTTCACCCAACAATTAGGCAATATACATTCTTTTCTGCAGCTCATGAAACTTTCTCCAAAATAGATTATATTTTAGGTCCCAAAGCAAGTCCCAACAAATTCAAGAAAATTGAAATAACCCCCTGCATCATGTCAGATCACAAAGGAATAAAACTAGACCTTAACAACAAAAGAAACCCCCCTGGTAAAAAACCAATGGGTGACTAAAGTCATAAGGGAAGAATTCAAAAAATTCCTAGAATCCAAAGAAATACAACATACCAGAGTCTGTAGGACACAGCAAAGGTCATGCTAAGGGGAAAGTTCATAGCTATAAGTGCCTTCATTAAAAAAAACAGAGACCTCTCAAATAAGCAACCTAATGATGGCCCTTAAACTCTGAACAAACTAGAACAAACCAAATCCAAAACCAGCAGACAAAGAGAAATAACAAAGATTACAGTGGAGAGTAATGAAATAAAAACCATATAATCTATACAAAGAAAAAATGAAATAAAAAGTTTGTTCTTTGAAAAAATTAAGATTGACAAACCCTTAGCCACATGACAAAACATAGGAGGGAAAACACAAATTAATAAAATCAGAGTTGTAAAAGGGGACATAATCACAAATACCAATGAAATCCAGAAAGTCATTAGAGAGTACTTTGGAAACTTATATTCAAGTAAACTGGGAAATGTAGATTAAATGGATAAACTCCTAGATGCATGCAATCAAAGAAAATTGAACAAGAAGATGTTAACCATCTAAATAGTCCTATTACATGTTATGAAATTGAAGCAGTAATAGTCTCCTTACAAAGAAAAGCCAAGAATTTATGGAGAAGATACCAGACAGGGTTTACCAGAATGTACAAGATACACTCAAGAAATTAAGACACCAAAAACAAAGAACATGAGAAGATACAAAAATAAATCAATGAGCTCATAGAGGACTTCAACAAACACCAAGGACAAAGGAAACAAAGGACACTAAAATATATATATATATGTATATATATGAATTAAAAATGACAACACAAAATATAACATAGGAGTTGAACAAAAATATGGAAAACTCAGAAAAAAAAATCAAACAGAAAACCTGGAAATAAAAAGTCCTTTTAGTCTAACAAAAAACACAGCAAAAGGCATCTGGCTCAAACATAAAATAGAAATTAAAGAAGATACAGAAGAAATCATAGTCAAACAACTCAAGAGCTCTGAAACGAATATGCAAAAATTCAATAATGCCATCAAATGAACAAACCTGAAAATTATGGGCATTGAGAAAGAGAAGAGGTGCAAACCAAAAGGATATGTACTATATTCCATAAAATGATAGCAGAAAATTTTGCCAGTCAGGTACAGGAAGCCTCCAGGACACCAAATAGAACCTCCCCATGGCATATTATCTTTGAAGTAACCAGCACTTCACATAGAAAAAATATTGAAGGCTGTAGGAGAAAAAAAAATGACTAACATATAAAGGCAAACTCATAAAAATAACAGCAGATTTCTCAATAGAAACTGCTGAAAACATGGAGTTTGCATGGAATGAAAATAATTTCCACCCTAGGATTCTCTACCCAGCAAAACTATCATTCAAAATTGGCAGAGCAACAAAAATCTTCCGTGGTAAACAGAAACTAAAACAATATATGACTACAAAGCCACCAATACAGAAGATTCTACAAGGAATTCTGCACACTAAAGATGAAAGCAAAAAAAAAAAAAAAAAGTCTGGAAGTATCAAACCACAAAAGAAGAAAAAACAAGTAACCAGAGAGTAGCACTGATTTGGCTGCACACAGTAAAGTCCTTTAAAAAATTTAAATGGCAGGAATCAACATATAACTACTAATATTTACACTAAATATCAATGGATTCAACTCCCCCATGAAAAGACACTGTTTGGCAAACTGTATTAAAAAGGAAAACCAGAAGGTCTGTTTTTTACAAGAGACCTCTCTTATTGACAGAAATAATCACCATCAAAAATCGTATGTTCTCCCTCATATGTGGACATTAGATCAAGGGCAAACACAACAAGGGGATTGGACTATGAGCACATGATAAAAGCGAGAGCACACAAGGGAGGGGTGAGGATAGGTAAGACACCTAAAAAACTAGCTAGCATTTGTTGCCCTTAACGCAGAGAAACTAAAGCAGATACCTTAAAGCAACTGAGGCCAATAGGAAAAGGGGACCAGGAATTAGAGAAAAGGTTAGATCAAAAAGAATTAACCTAGAAGGTAACACCCACACACAGGAAATCAATGTGAGTCAATGCCCTGTATAGCAATCCTTATCTCAACCAGCAAAACCCCTTGTTCCTTCCTATTATTGCTTATACTCTCTCTACAACAAAATTAGAGATAAGGGCAAAATAGTTTCTGCTGGGTATTGAGGGGGGGAGCGGGAGGGGGTGGAGTGGGTGGTAAGGGAGGGGGTGGGGGCAGGGGGGAGAAATGAACCAAGCCTTGTATGCACATATGAATAATAAAAGAAAAATGAAAAAAAAAAAAAAGAAAAAAAAAAAAAAAAAAAAAAAGAAATAATCACCATCATTGGGTGAAAGGCTAGAAGATTTATGAAACCAGTGGCCCCCCCAAAACAGGCAAAGTAGATTTCAAACTTACATTGGTCAAACAGGATAAAGACAAACACTTCACACTAATCAAAGGGGAACTACCCCAAAGGGAAATAACAATCATCAACCTATATGCACCCAATGTAAGTGCACCCAATTTCATTAAGCATACAGTGAAGGACTTAAAAGCACATATAGACTCCAACAAAGTAGTAAAGGTAGACTTTAATACCCCTCTATCACCATTAGATAGGTCATCCAAACAAAAAATCAACAAAGAAACCCATTGAAATAAATAGCACTGTAGATCAAATTAACTAAACTGATGTCTATAGAATATTTCATCCAACATCAGCACAATATACATTCTTCTCAGCAGCCCATGGAACTTTCTCCAAAACTGATCATATCTTAGTGCACAAAAAAAGCATCAGCAAATATAAGAAAACAGAAAAAATCCCCTGCAATCAATCTGATACCAATGTAATGAAACTAGAACTCAACAACAACAAAAAAAAGCAGAAAATATGTAACAATTGAATACTGAGTAGTACAATGTTAAATGATCAGTGAGTCATAGGAAATAAGAGAGGAAATCAAAAGGTTGCTGGAAGTTAGTGAAAATGAAAATGCCACCTACCAGAACCTATGGGACACAGCAAAGGCAATCCAAATAGGAAAGTTTATAGCCATGGGTACATATATTAAAGGGAGAGAAAGATCTCAAATTAATGACTTATGGCCATATCTCAAACTCCTAGAAAAATTATAACAAGCAAAACCCCAAACAATCAGGAGAAAAATAATAAAAATAAGGGCCAAAATTAATGAAATAGAGACAAAAAAAACCACAAAGAATGAATGAAACAAAAAACTGGGTCATTGAATAAATAAAGAAAATTGACATGCCCCTGGAAATCTGACTAAAATGAGGAGGGAAAAGACTTAAATTAGTAAAATCAGAAACCAAAAAGGAGAGATAGCAACAAACACCAAGGAGATTCAGGGAATCATCAGAGACTACTTGGAGAATCTATATTACAAAAAATTGGAAAATCTTGAAGAAATGGACAAATTTTTAGATACTTATGAACATCCAAAACTGAACCAAGAGGATGTTAAATACCTAAACATATATAACATATAATGAAATTGAAGCAACAATAAAGAGTCTCCCAAAAAAAGAAAAGTGCAGGACCTGATGGAGTCTCAGACTATATGACAAAACTATAGCTAACATTGAATCTAAAGGGGAAATACTGAAACCATTTCCCCTGAAGTCAGGAATGAGACAAGGATGTCCACTGCCCCCACTCCTATTCAACATAGTCCTGGAATTTCTAGCCAGAGCAACAAGAGAAGAAGAAGAAATAAAAGGAATACAAATAGGTAAAGAAATGCCTAAGTTATCCCTGTTTGCAGATGCAATGATCCTATACCTGAAAGACCCAAAAAACTCCACCCAAATACCCCTAGACTCCATAAACAGCTTCAGCGATGTACCATGATATAAAATCAACTTAAAAAAAATCAGTATCCTTTCTATACACCAACAATGAACAAATTGAGAAATAATATAGGAAAACAATTCCATTTAAAGTAGCCTCAAAAAAATCAAATACCTAGGAATAAACTTAACAAAGGATGTGAATGACCTCACAAGAAGTACTAACCACTGTAGAAAGAGATCAAAGAAGACTACAGAAGGTGGAAGGATCTCACATGCTCTTTGATTGGCAGAATCAACATAGTAAAATTGGCTGTACTGCCAAAAGCAGTCCACAAGTTCAACTCAATTCACATTAAAATCCCAATGACATTCATCACAGAGATTGAAAAATCTGCAATACAGTTCATTTGGAAACACAAAGGACTGGAAATAGCCAAGGCAATGTTGAGCAAAAAGAGCAATGCTGGAGGTATTAAAATATCCAACTTCAAATTGTACTACAGAGCCATAGCAATAAAAACAGCATGGTTATGGTAAAAAAAACAGATATGAAGACCTTGTAACAGAACAGAAGACTCAGATACAATTCCACACAGCTATGCCTACCTCCCTTTTGACAGAAGCACCAAAAACATACAATGGAGAAAAGATAACATCTTCAACAAATATTGCTGGTAAAAGTGACTATCTGCCTGCATAAAACTGAAACTAAACCAATGTCTGTCACCTTGTACAAGTATCGACTGAAAATGAGTTAAGGACCTTAATATTAATATCATACCTGAAACCTTGCAGATACTACAAGAAAGAACAATTGTTATAGACAAGGACTTCCTCAGTAAAACTCCAGCAGCCCAGCAACTAAGAGAAAGAACAGACAAATGGGGCTACATGAAATTAAAAAGTCTCTGCACAACAAAAGAAATGGTCTCTGAATTAAAGAGACCACCCACAGAGTGGAAGAAAATATTTGCTCGTTATATATCAAGGGAGTGATAAGTAGAATATACAGGGAGCAAAAAAAAACAAACTGTCCAAAAAACAATGACCCCAAAAAGAAGTAGGCAACCAAACTAAACAGAACTTTTTTAAAGGAAGAAGTCCAAATGGCCAGAAAACACATAAAAAAAATGCTCATTACCTTGGCCATAAAGGGAATGCAAATTCCAACACTAAGATTCTACTTACTCCTGCTAAATAGGTATCATCGAGAACACCACCAATAACAAATGTTGATGAGCATGCAGGGAAAATGGAACTCTCATACACTGCTGGAGAGAATATAAGTTAGTATAACCACTTTGACAAACAATATGGAGGCTAAAATAAACATAGATCTGCCATATGTTCTAGAAATACCACTTCTAGTGATATCCTTGAAGAAATGTGACTCAGTTTATTAAAAAGGCACCTGCACACCCATGTTTATTACAGCACTATTTACAATAGCCAAGTTATGGAAACAGCCAAGATGTCCCACTACCAATGAACGGTAAGAAAATGTGGAGTTTATACACAATGGAATTTTATTCAGCCAGAAAGAAGAATGAAATTTTGTCATTTGCATATAAATGGATGGAACTGGAGATCATTATCTTATGAGAAGTTAGCCAGGCACAGAAGGCCAAAAATCACATGTTCTCCCTCATATGTAGATTATAGATGTAAAACAAATGCAATAATATTATTGGATATGTGTCATGCACTAAGAAGAGAATGCACACTGAAGGAATAGAGAAAGGAAAGGAAACCCAAAACTTGAGTGTCATTGATATGATCATAGTAGAGGAGCAAATATAGTAATCTTAAATTGGCAGAGGCCACTATGGGGAGAGGACTAGGAAGTAGTGAAGAGGTCTGGTAGAGATGAACCAATGTGGGTTGCAATACACAAGTGCATTGAAGCAACAGTAAGAATCTCTCTGTGTTCCTATCTTTATCTCAAACTAGAAAAAATGCTACATCTTTCTTATTATCTCTTAGGCTTTTTCTTCAACAAAATCAGAGAACAAGAGGGAGGATCAGGTTCCGTCCAGAAATGGGGGGAGGGGCCAAGTTGAGAAGGTGGCCCAAACAATGTATACACATGTGCATAAATATAAAATGATAAAATAAAAAAAAAGAAGAAGAAGAGCCCAGGACCTGACAGATTTACAGCCTAATTTTCCCAAACCTTTCAAGAAGAGCTAACACCCATAGTCCTCAAACTTTTCCAGGAAATAGAAAGGGAAGGAACACTACCAAAGTCATTCTATGAAGCCAGCATTATACTCATTCTGAAACACAATAAAGATATAACCAGAAAAGATAATTATAGACCAATATCTTTAATGAGTATAGATGTAAAGATTCTCAACAAAATACTGCCAAACAGATTCCAACAACACATCAAAAATATCATACCCCATAATCAAGTCCGTGGTTTAATTTCAGGGATGCAATGAAGGTTAAGCATACATTAATCCATAAATGTACCACAGTACCTAAACAGATGTAAGGACAAAATCTACATTATCCTCTCAATAAACCTAAAGCCTTTGAAAAAATTCAATACCCTTTCATGGTAAAAGGTCTGAAGAAAATAGGATTTGAAGGAATGTTCCTCAACATAATAAAGGCTATATATGACAAACCTAGAGCCAACATGAAACTAAATGTAGAATAACTGAAACCTCTCCCCTTAAAGTCAGGAATGAGACAGGGCTGTCTGTTTTCTCCACTCCTATTTAACATAGTTTTGGAATTCTTAGCCAGAGCAATAAGAAAAGAGCTAGAAATAAAAGGGATTCAAATAGGGAAGGAAGAAGTCAAGCTATCCCTATTCGTATATGACATGATCCTATGCATAAGAGACCCCATAAACGCTAATAAAAAGCTAGTGCAATTCATAAACTCTTTTTACTCTTTTACCAAAGTAAACCACATCCACAGAAGGCATGCATTGAGACACCCCTATAAATGTCAACTCAAATATTCTTTACAAAAACCAGGACTGTACAATAGATACAGTGTGTGTAGTAGGGGTACTAGTGGGAGGGGGAGGGAAAGGAAGGAGATTAAGGTGAAGATATGTGGTTGATGGATTTCAAACACCTATATGAAATAGAACTAGAAAACCTCTTGTAATTGCTTTAAGTGGGGTGGGGAGAGGGCTGAGGGGGAGAGATGATGGTGGCAATGTAACTAATGTACAATATAAGTCTAATCAAAATTGTTGCTATAAAACTCCCCTATATCATGAATATATCCTAATAAAAATTTATTTTAAAAAGTTAGATTTCTAGATCTAACAATGACAATACTTGTCATTATTATATTTCATCCTATCCATACCAACAAATATTTTCATACAGGAATCATTTCAGAATGTGTGTGAGGAACTAATGATGAGTAAGAAGAAAAAAAAGAAAGGTCAAATGTGTCAAACATATTTTCTCACTTAAACTATTTTATCCTCATATAACTGTTGAAAATGTAGAATACATAGATTAAATGACTCTCCCAGGATATCAGAGACAATAGACAACAGAGCCAATTTCACATTCTAAACAATAATTCAAAGATGCATTATTACTAATAAATAGCTACAGAAATTCAGTTTTCAACTAAAAAATTTCAATCTTTTTTGGTGACCGACAAATCCAAAAGGCATCTCACTAAAGCATTTAAAACCTGACATATGAATTTACATTAATGGCACTGCAACTTCTTCTTCATACTCTATAAGTAAAACATGATTTGTAATCTGTTCAGATACTAGATGCTGGGTAAATATCACCCTAAAATTAGTTTGACTGTAATACAAAAGAACATAATTAATTTCATTTAACAATAGTTGCAAGAATAAGATATCAAATAGCCTCTAGAGTACCAATATTGAAACTATTAAAATGTACATAGGTAGGTAGGTTTGTTCTCTCAGGAAAAACAAATCATTTCCATTTCAAGTAAAGCTATAAAGCAATAAAATATTATGTATGAGTTTTATGACAAATTTAGATATATAAACTAATACATAATTAAAAATTATCCTTGGAAAATTATTTTAATGTAAACTTGGAACTTAATTTCATAAAATGTACAGCACTGATATACAAAATGTGCATTCATTACATAAACAAGTAGCAGAATATAGCTATCTAAAATTCATTTTTAAGAATATTAAAGAATAAATGCCTTTATATACTTTATTAATGATGAATTAGAACTATGAATAAAAGTCAATAAGTATACTGAAATTTTCATCATGACAAAGATGCCATTTACAATTTATGAAATCTGTTGTTCATATCAAGTTATTTGCAAAGCCATCTGTTCTTTATGTACTCTACTAAAAGACAAAAGGTGTTGAAAATAAACTCTTTTGGTAATAGACATTTTGAGTGAAAATGAATTAAAGTCATCCAGATATTTATTCACTGTAATTTATCTGTTAATTTACCATTCTTCATGGTGTGCTATTAAGCTACATTTTCCCAAAAATAAGAAGTTCATTTGTCATGTTTGCAAATTGTAAAGAATTCTATCATGGTGGACTTCAAATTACTAATCTGATGTCACTAAAGTAAGAATTTTGAAAAGATGCACAGAATCAGTTCTCTCAAAACACTGCCTCGTCCCGTATCTAAAACACTGGTGCTATTTTGTTCAAACAAAATACTGTGTATGGCACAGTAGGGGAACTATGTATTTCATGATCTCTAACCCCAAAGATACTGGAATGTATTTTTTCCATTTTTTTTGAGCATTGTGATAAGTACTGCTAACATTTCTATCGGGCAATGATACATTGGTTGTCATGATATTTAATTAATTAAATTAATTCCTTACAAACACACATAAGTATTCTTGATGTCAACCAAAATTCAAGGCATGAATGCCTTCAAATAATGTGTTTTCTTAATTTATTCTTGAAATTGGACAGTGCTTAAAAAATCCAGGTCTTCTTGAATTTACATTGATTTCCTTATTTTGAACTTCAAAGGAATTAGGTTGTGAGGCTAGTCTAAGTTTGTGCCTGGTAGCTGGCTTTTATATTTATACTAGTACAAAAAGAAATCCCAATTATCTGGCAGGAAGTGAACAGCATTAATAAATCTGGGAGTGGAGGATAAAATTTCAGCCTGTCAAAAACATTTTCTTTTTGTTTTTCTCTTTGAAAAGAGTAACAGTGAAAGATCTATTTTGAATCCAAAAAGAATACCTGCCATTTTTCTTTGACAACACAATATAATCATCAAGTGATTTGCCATGAATATATGAAGAGCAACATCTGGGATTCATGTAAACTAAATTATCTTTAATTTTTAAACATAGATCAGTTTGATAATGATTAATATCATCTAAAAACAAAACAAAAATGTCTACTTTTCTATTGATAATTTCATTCACTTTCATTTGCAAGTAGTTCTTAGTTGAGTAATAAGTGAGTAAAGTGGTTACTGGCTCTAACCATTCCTTCAGAGTTAAAGGAGGAGTTTACTGTGATCATCTAACATTAGCATTACATCTTAATTTGGGGAATTCATCATTAGGAGACTTTTGAGAATTTTTACAGTTTTGTCTTTGTTTAGGCCAGAGTAGGATATGACTTTCATGAGTGATTTTTATTTATATGCTTAATGCCATCCACTTGAAAGAGAGAGGAAGTGTTCTAGATATTTAACCTCAACTCCCTAGTGCTTTGGTTTGAATGTGGATTATCTCTTGAGAGTACATTTGTTAGAGGTTTGGTCCCCAGTGTGGTGACACAATCTTTAAGAGAGTTTTTATGAAGGGTATTACTAAGTGGGGGGCCACAGGTCATTGAGAATGCTGCTTTTAAGAGAGATGAGGTTCTTGTGAGACTAAGATGTCATAAAAGCCTGACACCAGCCCCACCCAATTCTTTGTGTTGGTTTGAGAAGTGACCATATGTCCTTCCATATTTTTCAACCAAAATGTGACCTCATGTATAGTCCTCACCAGGGGCCGAATCAATAGTGCATTCTAGATCTTGAACATTGAACCTCCAAAACTATAGCCAAAATAAATATCTTTGTTCATAAGTTAGCTGTCTCAGGTATTTCACTACAGTAACACAATGTTGTGATATCCCACTAGAAGTCCTTGGGAAGCTATTCTATGATAATACTTTGTTCAGCTCTTGGGATACATTATCAAAAATTTACTGCATGCTTAATGATTGTACTGGTACTGGGATGTAACAATAAAAAGGAGGAAAAATAGCCTTTCATATTGGAAGTTTAAAAAAGACATTGCTAAGCCACAGAAATATATTGAGATGAATATTCCAATGAAAAGAGTAAGTGTAAAGGACTTGTGTTGATAATCTACAGTCTGTACAAAGAGTCATTCCTGTTAGAATGGCTACCATCAAGAACACAAATTTTGGCAAGGATTCAGGGAAAAAGGAACCCTCATACACTTCTGCTAGAAATGTTAGTTACTACAATCACTATGGAAAACAATATAGAGACTCCTAAAAATCTAAAAATAGAACTGACATATGATCCAGCAATGCCACTCCAAGGGATATACCTGAAGGAATGTAAGCCCCACACCCATCATTATTTCAGCATTAGGCTATAGAAACAGACAAGATCTCACAGTATTGATGAATGGATTAAGAAAATTTGACATTTATGTACAAGGGAATTTCATTCAGCCACAAAGAAGAATGAAATTTTGTCCTTTGCAGGTAAATGGATGGAATTGGAGAACATCATCTTAATTGAAGTTAACCAGGTTCTGATGGCCATCACACATGTTTTCTCTCATATGTGGAATATAGACCTAATACAAACACAGTAAAATTATGAAAAGCAGGTCATGCTAAGGTGATGTACCATAGGAGAGGGGGAGGGTAAAAGAAGAAAGTTAAGGTGAATATGGTTGACATACTCCATATTCATTCAAAAGAATGAATATAGAATTTTTAAATTTGTTGAAACTACCATAAGACAGGGACTAAGTTAGAAAGAAGAAAATACAGGAGCTGAACCAATTATAGTGCATATATACATGGAAATGACCCAGGATACTCCCTGTGTCTTAAACAAACAAAAATGTCATTTTTTTTCTTTACAAAATCAGAGAATAGGAGTGACAAACAGGTTCTGCCTGGAAGGTTTGTACCAGTGGGAAGGGGGAAGAGATGGATGAAGGGTGTTGGAGGGTGAATATAGTCCAAATACAATATACACATATATGTAAATGGAAAAATAATACCTTTTGAAACTGTTCCAGTAATGGATGGTGATAGGGATAAAGGAGAATGATGGGGTGAATTCAAATATGACATATTTGATATATTGTAAGAGCTTTTGTGGATGCCCCAATGTACCCTTACTCAGCATAACAATAAAAAAGGACAAAAAAAAGAGTGAAATAAATGAGATTATAAGGGCATAGTAGAAGATTAAGATGGAAAGGATGTCTGTTGTCACAATGCCTTTAAAAAATTATTCCAAGTTGAATAGCTAGGAAACCACTGGATATTTGAATAAGAGGGTGGCAAAATCAGATTTTGTATTGAAAATAAAAATTAAATACTTAAGAAATAAATCTGGATGCTTGATGAGACCACAGTGAGGCATGAGAAATATGTGGAGAGTGAATATTAGAAAACTGTTCCCATTACCAATCAAGGAAGGATGGCAGTGTAGAAGTCATGAGTATGATATGAAAACAGAACCAGCAAAAGTTGCATGTGTTTGGAAATATAAGCAAATAGAGGGGTTATAGTTTGTCAAGTTTGGGGTCAGAATATCTCTGTGAGTAATGGTGCATGTCACTGAGGTAGAGGCAAATAAGGAGGGTTGTTGTAGTGGTAGAGTGAATCACCAGTTTAATTTTCTTCAATTAGGATGAACAGAGATAAAGGTTTTATAACCTCCTGTTAAGTATAGTATGACTGATGTGGGTTTCATGCAAGTAATTGGGCAAATATAACCAAGGCAGTGTGCAGACAGGAACTGTGTCATGTAAGACACAATAATTTTATGCAATATTCAGAACATGAATACATACAAAATGCATATTTGTTATTAATCAGTAGTTGTTTAATATTACATCAAATCATCATTTTATTGAACTTTCTATGATTAATCTTTGGTAATTTATCCCAGAGATTCATGGAAAATAATGAAGAATTTCATCACTATTGCTATAGCTGTAACACACTTAAAGTGGAGGATTATAAATGATATCAATAATCATAGTAAATTTATAATTATCTATAATTGACCAAGATAGTGTCTTCTGTGATTTTTCTATACAATCTTACAATCCACAGAAATTTTAAGCTCTTAGTTGATCTTAGAAATGAAAAGACAGCAAATTCATTAAGAACAGCAACTGTTAACCACCAAGAGTACTTACGAACTTATATGACTGATAATTCAATCTTTTCTTCTTCCTACTAGATAAGTATAGCATGTTGCCACTGGAACTTTCATTAAGATCATTTCAACCACAATCTCAGCTCTGAATTATTTTATTGAATTATCACGGATGAATTTACTTGGTTATTCAGGGTTTTAAAAAGACAGTTCTTAGCCTACAGAGGAGCAAAAATGTAGTAAATTAAATACATAGACTTTCAGGACTACTAAAGACAGCCTTTTCAACAAATGTTGCTGGGAAAAGTGGCCATCTGCCTGCAGAAAACTGAAATTAGTTCCATCTCTGTCACCCTGCACTAGTACCAACACAAAGTGGATTAAGGACCTTAATATCAGATCTGAAACCTAGCAGTAAGTATAAGAAGGAGCAGGGAGTACCCTGGAAACAATACATGTAGTCATAGACTTCCTCAGTAGAAATCTAGCAGCCCAGCAACAAAGAAAAAGGATGGACAAATAGGACTACATGAAATTAAAAAGCTTCTGCACAAGAAAAGAAATGGTCTCTAATTTGAAGAGACCACCCACATAATGGGAGATAATATTTGCTAGCTATACATCAGACAAAGGACTGATAACCAGAATATGCAGCGAGCTCAAAAAACTAAACTCCCCAAAAATCAATGAACCAGTATAGAAGTGGGCAACTTAAATAAACAGAATTTTTTCAAAGGAAGAAGTCCTACTGGCTAAAAAAACACATGAAAAAATGTTCAACATCCCTGGCCATAAAGGATATGCAAATTGAAAGCACACTAAGATTCCATCTCACTCCTGTTAGAATGGCTGTCCTCAAGAACACCACCAACAACAAATGCTGGCAAGGATGCAGGGGAAAAAGGAACCTTCATACACTACTGGTGGGAATGTAAGCTAGTACAACCACTTTGGAAAACAATACGGTGACTCCTTAAAAAACTAAACATAGATCTGCCATATGATCCAGCAATACTGCTCCTAGAGATAAACCCAAAGGAATGTGACTCAAGTTATTACAAAAGCACCTGCATACCCATGTTTATTGCAGCACTATTCACAATAGCCAAGCTATGGAAAGAGCCAAGATGCCCCACAACTGATGAATGGATCAAGAAAATGTGATATTTGCACGTAATGGAATTTTACTCAGCCACAAAGAAGAATGAACTTTTGCTATTCACAAGTAAATAGATGGAACTAGAGAACATCATCTTAAGTGAAGTTAACCAGTCTCAGAAGTCCAAAACTCACATGTTCTCCCTCATATGTGCATTATAGCCCTAAAACAAGTGCAATAATATTATTGGATATGGGTCATACACTAAGGGGAGAACACACAAAGGAGAAATAGGGAAAGAAAAGGAAACCTAAAACTTGAATGTAGTTTGAGGAGTGAATAAAGTAGTCTTTAATTGGCATAGGTCACTATTGCAAGGGGACTAGGAAGTAGTGAAGAGGTTTGGTAGAGATGAACCAATGTGGGTTGTATCACACATGTTCATGAAAGAAGGCTAGGAATCCCTCTGTATAGATATTTTTATCCTAATCCAGCAAAAACACTATGTCTTTCTTATTATCTCTTATGTTTTCTCTTCAAAAAAATTGGAGAGGAGGATGGAACAGGTTCTGCCTGGAAGTGGAACAAAAAATGTGTACACATGTGAGTGAATATAAAAATGATAAAATAAAAGGAGAAAATCAAAAAAGGATAGATTAGAAAATAGTTCAAAGTTTAGGAGGAAAAAAGGTAAGTTAATAAGGTATTTCAAAAACAGAATCCAAAATATTCCAAGCAATGCTGTGTCTTAAAGACCTGATGTGGAAATTGAATTAGAATGGGTAAATGGGGAATTCTTATCAAGGCGCTAAATATTTTCAATGAGTACAGAAGTAAGAAAGTTATTAAAGACAAAACAAACTTTCTACTATTGACATAGATTGAACAAGACCAATTCATTCACGCATTTTCAAGAACTGAACAATTTAAAATATAGACACTTATAGAGATTGCAGGTAAAAATGCATTTGTAAAAACCTTATATTCACTAACATATGGGAAAAAAGACAGATGTTAAAAAGGTCACAAATGATGCCACTCTGTGGCATATCTGAGTATTCACTAATATTCTACCCTTTCTCTACACCCCAAGGGGAATTTTCCCATATAGAAATATGAAAAAAAATAATTTTTGTATTGACATGTGCACTGTTTAGCTAATCAGTACTAGATTATTATCAGATCACAATTGCTAGAACCCATTGTTAAAGTGTGAGTGTTTACAAGTACTTGATCCTTTCATAAACTCTAGCCATTAAGACCATTATTGGAAGTAACCTCCTTTATATTCTGTCACACAACTGCTAAAAGTTTCATGGTGATTTAATTTATAAATTGAACTGCCCAAGAAAACGTCCTTCAGTAATGCTATTAATAAAAATTCAAGGACATTTTTCATTCTAAAAATAAAATTAGAATTGATCTTGATATTAGTCTACATATACATTAAGTGATTGAAGCAATAACCCAATAATTAAACATGATTGAAGAAGTATTAGCAAAAGACCCTATGATTATGGACAGAACCTTTGGAATACAAGTATAATGTTTCAGATTAAGTCATTCTCTATTATCTTATAATACTCTTTTACATACATGCACATTTAGGTCATTCTTTATAGACAATAACTGAAGAGCATTGCATAACTCAAAAACTCATTTTTCTCATAGCGTATCTCTTGATTCAAGAGCTAATATGTTTTCTCCTGGACTCAGCAAATTGTTTCCTAGGATAAATTAAGCAAACCATATTCCAGTCTTATAAAATCACCTGCATATGTAATGATACTGCATCAATTCTTATAAAGTGACAACATTTGAAACTTTTCACCATGAGGAGACAATTATAATAAACAAACTAATTAGATGAAAGTCCTTCTGAAAACACAACATTCAACAGAAAAACAAATTCATAGAGAAGTTCAAATATCTGAAATAAATGCATGCAATCTTTCCTTTATTCATAACTGAAATCTTAGGAATCATCAGGTTGTGAAATAAATGGGGAAAGTGCCAAGGGAGCCTTGATACAATCAGGCAATTTCACAAATATTTTCTAAAATTCTTACAAGAGAAACTTTATTCGTAGGAACAAATTTGAAGTGATTTGAAACAACACCAAATAAAATTATTCTACTAGATTAACAGATATTGTGGTTGGGTCAAATCTCAATTATATCTGATATTTTCATGAAAGTGGTTAGATAGAGGAATATGGTCAGTATTTCCTAATACACTTTATGCAACCATTTCTTCAGTGTGGTTTGAACATGTATGTATGCTTTTGGTGATGATTTTATCTTCTCTGTATGTTGAAGTTATCTTGCCCAAATAATGCAAATATAGGCATAAAGGTATAGTGGTTGCCTAGCTTGCATAAAATCCACTTTTGGTCACTTGTGCCACAAAAAGGAAATAAATAAATAAATTTTAAAACTTTTATTCATCTAAACAGTGTCTAAGAGTGGTCATCTCTAATTGTTAGGAAATTTCTCAGTTACATAAATTGTTATTTCTTATTTTCAACATTGAGGAACTTATAAACTACTTAATATTTTATTATATTCTAGAACATAAGACATTTTTAATCAAATGCAATGTTAGTTTTATGGTAAAAGATAAACTAGAGGAACATTTATGAATCTTTGTAGCCTCACATATACCAATACAGTAAGAAGTAACATATTACAAATTATTAGGCAAAATTTAAACATTTGGAAGTGGTGCTGTTTTCTCGCTCCCTCCCTTGTTAGAGTGAACTTTTCTCTTGCTCCTGGTTATTACCGAACCTACTTGGACTTAACTGGGGGAGTGAATGGAGATACAGAAGAGACAAAGGAGAAAGACAGACAGAAAGTGGGGTCAAGTGTGTTGGGTGCTTGGGTGGAGATACCCAACTCTAATTGCTTTTTTTTCTCCACTTTATTCTTTAAGATCTTACTCCTTGCAGCTCTTTATTTTTTTTTCTTTTTCTTTTTTTAAATTAATTTATTCATATGTGCACACATTGTTTGGACCATTTATCACACCTGCCCCCACCGCTTCCGTTTCCCCCCCCACTCCCCTTGCTTCCAGGCAGAACCTGTTCTGCCCTTTTCTCTAATTTTGTTGAAGAGTAGACATAGCAATATTAAAAGAAAGACATAGTGTTTTTGCTAGTTGAGATAAGGATAGCTATACAGAGAGAGTCCTAGCATTGCTTCCATGCACAAGTGTATTACAACCCAAATTGATTCATCTTTACCTGACCTCTTCACTACTTCCCAGTCACCTTCCTGAATTGACTTTTGTCATTTTAAGGTTGCTGTATTAGCTCCTCTCCTTACAGCTCTTTAAAACCTTGCTGAAAACCTTTTTTTAACATTCACACTGTCCCATGTTTTCTCTTAGCTTATCTTTAGATTAATAGCTCTTAAAGTCTTTTGCCCCCAGGCTTGTAGCTTTTATTTAGATTTTTCTTTAGCTTTCTTAAAGCCTAGGTGCTCAGACTTGCAAAGTCTTGGTCCTGTATCTTGCACTGTCCATGTTCTCTTTGGCTTTTCTTTAGTTTCTAAAACCTATGATAAAGTTCTTTCTTTGGTTATACTTTTTTAAGGCCTATGATAATGTTCTCAGTGCAGACTTTCTATCAACCACTTTTTAGTCATTGTTTTCACTTTAGAAATATCCCTTTAGCAATTCTTTTCCCTTCAGTAATTCTTTTCCCTTCCAAAAGCTTCCCACACCAAAAAACAAAGCCCAAAAAAACCCTCCAAAACAAAAAACCCAAAGTAAAAGCCAAAGGCAAAAAGCAAAAGCCTCAAGCCTTCCTTCAGCAGGCCTTTTATAAACAGGGTGGAGCACATGCTCTTGGGGAGGGGCATGACATTGTAACAGGAGAAACTTGCCTTCTTTCTTCTCTGAAAGCAAGATTAGGAGATGCAGCTGTTCTGCTTTTTTGTTTCCTGGCAGGGGCTGTGCCTATCTTGGCCTACAGACAAAGGCAATTAAGCCACATCTTGCCTTACTTGTGTCCAGTTCTCATAGGTTTTTCATAATTTGCTCTCCACAAACATCATGTTCAAAATTTCATTTTCCTTATTTTCTTATTGTTAACAAGAAGTGCCATTTTCAGGGAAGGGAGTTCAACCTTCATAAGAGTGAATTTTTTTTTTGCTGGGAAAACATTAAGGTTCATGTCTAGTTAGTATTTTCTAGTAAAAATTATTATCTGTAAATGGAGGATGATTAACCATATATATTATGATATTAGAAACTAAAATTAAATACAATCATAAAACTTTAAAAATGGACATGTGTTTCTAAAGAGTACATTACTCATTTTAATAATTTGAAATATCATAAAGTAAATAAAATATTTATTCAATATAAAATAATTTTGAAATAGTTTCTTCTAACTCAGTTGATTTTACTTATTTATTTATTTTATTGTTGACTGGATAGGTCATATTGTGGCATTTACAAAGGTTCTTACAATATATCACATGTATCATATTTGAATTCACCCCTCCAAAATTCTTCTTTTTTCCTCCCTTCCCCATTCCAGAAATAGTTTCAACATGTGTCTTTTTTCCATTTACAGTCATGTGTGCACAGTATTTGCTGTTGGGCCCCAACTAGGAAAAAAATAACACATGTGGGGCCCCGTTTAAAAAATAACAGGGACATCGTCATTTCGGGCTCAGGCTCCATTGTTCCTTAGCACTGACCTGAGCACAACCTCTCCCCTGGAATACACCATAACCTGGGCATGAACCCTCCTCTGGAATGTACCACCTCAGCCCTGATCCAATCATAATTGAGCAAAGCAGACCTTTGCCCAAGGTAACCAAAAAAAAGAAATAACTCTGGCCACACTCCTGATGACCAAGACACAATGAAGTAAAAACCAATTCCAATATGCCAAGACCCCCTCACCTGAATAACATCCAATCTGTTTACCCCTAGAATGAGAAGTCCTGCCTCCTTCCCTTCCCCAATAAAAACCCTGCCAGGGTGAGGCTCGGGGCTCTCTGTGCAGATCCACTGTGTTGGTGAGGTCGGAGAGCCCGAGCTTAAGCCCAAATAAAGGCTCTTTGTTTTTGCAGGCGACTTCGGACTCCTGAGCGGTCTTTTGGGGTCTCGCAATCTGGGTATAACATTTGCAACACATTTATTTGAGATGGTGATGAAATAGAACTCAGAGCCTCAAATAAACTCAGAGATTTGAGCCACACACTAAGACCTTTTGCTTTTAATTTTCTGTTTTTCAGATAGTGCCTCAGACTTTTGTATGGGCTGGCCTTAGACCACTGACAGCCTTTCTATCTTTGCCTCTTTAGCAGCTGGGATTACAGAAGTGAATCACTATGGTCAGCTTGTTTTGAGATAAAGTCTCACTAACTTTTTTTCTGGGCTGATCTTGAGCCAAGATCCTCTTATTTCCATCTCTAGAGTACCTGTGACTATAAGAATGTGGAACTAATCACAGCCTTAAAATATAATTTTATTTTGTTAAGAATTAAGAGAAATGAAAAAGTGGTGGGAGTTTGGGGTGTTTATTTGAGGGTTTTCATTTATTTATTTATTTATTTTGCATAGGAATGACCTACAGTGTTTTTTGATAAACCATGTGCCCCTTATTAGTTTTTCAAGTCAACAGCTAATTTTTTTTTATTTATTTATTCTATGTGTTTACATTGTTTGGGCCATTTCTCCCCTGTCTTTAATTCATTTATCTCTATTTATAGTGTTCTTTGTTTCACTTTGGTGTTTATTTAAGACTCCTATGAGTTCATTTATTTGATTTTGTGTCTTCTCATATTTTTTATTTTTGTTGTCTTGGAATTTCTTGAGTGGATCTTGTACATTTTGGTTGAGCATGTCTAGTAACATCTCCATGAAATTCTCAGTGATTACTTGCAGGATTTCTTCTTTCAGATAGTTCTTGTGGGCATCATTGGGTTCTTTGGCATGGTTTATCTTTGCTTTGTTGGAGTCTAAAACTGGGTTTCCATTTTCTTCATTTCACTCTGAATCCTCTACTAATTATTTTTTCGGGGAGAATGGTTTCCATCCATTTTTTGTCTTCCCATCACTCCACTTGGTACTGTGTAGCTATGTTCTTGATAAGCTATTGGTGTTTTCAGTCATCTGTTTTCTTTCCCTTGGCTTAATTTTGCTCTGTGGGTGTGTTGGGTTTTAAGTTAGAGTATGTATGCTATTTCTGTCCCTGGTCTGTTTGTAATTTAACATTAGCTAACTCACAATAGTAAAACTAACAAAATAAAATAAAACAAAACAAAACCCAAAGAGATCAACAGGGGGAGATGGACGAACACACACAGACAAACAAACAGGAAACAAAACAAACAAACAAACAAACACAAAAAAAATTCCAGGTTCAGGAACAATATAATTTCAGTCCTAGTAGTTCTTGTGTTACTCCTTCAGCATCCAGTCCTGGGGTTGGTATTTAAGCAGAGGCTCTGTCTTATTCTTGCTAGATGGCTGGGGAGTCTTGCCAGTCTTTTTCCTATTTTTCAGTGGTAGCTGCTTAGTCAGCTCCTCCCTCAGTGAGGTGTGGCAGTTTGAATTTTTATATTGTCCTCAGGGTCTGGAGAACAGCTCTGTAGCCCACCAGCCATCCTGCTTTGGAGTTGTGTTTTCACTGTGTTGTTTTATTGGGGGCTTGTTTCTTTGCCTAATCCCCTTTCTCTGGGTCAAGGTCAGTGATTCCTCAGCCAGCTTCCTCCAGTCTGCTTATTGTGATGATTTGCTGATTGTTTTTTAATTTTGGAGCATCATTTGATTTTGGATGTTGCTCAGTGGCTCAGGTGATGAGATTTGTGGGCCGCTACCTGACCTATTTCAGGCAGCGGCTTATCACAGCCTGCTGTCAACCCTTCTGCCTTTCCAGTCTTCATTTACTGAAAGTAAACGTGGAGATTAGCTCCTTGTTCCTTCCCCCTTCTCTGGTGTGCTTACAGCACCCCATCCCCTATGCTGGGTGTTCCTTTTCATTTACTCGTTTATTATTCAGTTTTTTTTTGTAGGGTGGGGGTCAGTCTGTCCAGAAGGCTGTGCTGCCTTATCCCAGGAGAAGTTGTGGGAATACAGAGCTCATGCTGTCTGCTTCTGCACAATAGTTGCCATCTTGTATCCTCTATTTGAATTTTGTTAAAGAGAGAGAGAAAAAAAATGGGTACACTGGTCAACTCTGCTATCACAGGTAATAAGGAGGCAGAGATCAAGAAGATCACAGTTTGAGACCAGTCTGGGCAAAAGTTACTGAGACTTAATTTCAAAAATAAGCTATTTCTGTACATGCTGGCTCCCATCTATTCAAGAGTTAGAGATTAGGAAAACTGTGGTTCAAGGACAGTCCACTGAAAAAGTTAGTGAGACACCCCCACCATGTAATCATGGTTCAGATAGGTTGAAGGATCAAGGTATAAAGACTTCCCTGAGCAAAATCTTAAGATCCTATCTGAAAAATAAACTAAACAAACAAACAAAAAAAAGGGCTGGGGAGTGTGACTAAAGTGGTGCATGCTTGTCTAGCAAGACCCTGAGCTCCTATCCTAGGAGAGAGAGAAGCAGAGAGATTGAGAGAGAGAAAGAGAGAGACAGAGAGAGAGAGAGAGTCTATTTGGG
Source organism: Castor canadensis (assembly GCF_047511655.1). Lineage (NCBI taxonomy): Eukaryota > Metazoa > Chordata > Mammalia > Rodentia > Castoridae > Castor > Castor canadensis. The sequence goes on along the minus strand of NC_133391.1, from coordinate 154,259,956 downwards.
GAAGAGTGTTTATAATTCTGCAGGTGCTATTCTTCCCACAGTTCGGTAAAAAATGAAATGTGTAGCAAAAGTGGAAAACACCTTCTCCTAGAGATGTTTAAGATATGTTAATGTAAACTCTTCTTTTTAAATGAAATTTGTTTGCAGTTTTAATAAACACTTACTTGAGCAGTGGTATGTCTATTCATTTAATACTTCTTGCCATCGTACTGATCCAGGGAGAAACACTCTTTTGTAAACATATGTGTTTAGGTAGAATTTTATCTTTATGAGCTGAAAGTAGTCTCTTCTAACACTCCTCTGTACAATTTTGCTGAATCTCAATGAATCCATATATATAGTCCTTAGAATATACACAAACACTTTACAATATACTATGCAATTTTTGCCACATTGAATGGAGTTTCTGTTCTTGGCAGTATACACTTTTCATTTTTCTGCAGACCTCATTTTGATTTTATAGAAACATTTTAGATATCTGTCAATATTCTTGCATATCAGTTTACCTGTGATTCCATCACATGGAGGACATTTTCTTCTTCTCATCACCTTTACCTTAACATCTTTTTTGACATTACTTGTCAACATAATTCCTTGCAAAATTGTGTAATTATACATACCTTAGATATTTCTTCCATTGAAGCAGAGACTATCTGCCATGGTGCATATGGCCAGGCAATTACAAAGAATTCAAAAAGTTGAGTGATGAGTGACTAAACCTTCTTCCACAGAGTACCACCATTGACAGAAAGATTAGTAGATATTTCATTTTTCATCAAGAGTTTAAAAATAAAACTCTGAGTGTTAGCAATTTCAAAACCAAAATGTCAGCAGTTACCACAATCTATGTCCCTGATCATAAATCAGAAAAGCTGACATTCAATCATAATCCATGAGATAGTAGATACAATCTTGAATTAACTCAAAGAAGTAAGATGGATAGTGTATCTTTTGGGATTGAATCCATTGTAAAGAAACTTGGCTGTCATAGGACAATTTTTTGAGTTTTATCAGTGATTTCATTTCTCTAAATGTATAAATCTATATCTCTCACAATTTTATTTTTCTTATATTTTATTATAAAAGGTGAAAAGATAATGTTTACCCCCTAAAGTAAATCTATGTGAAAGAAAGAAAAGCATGCATATGTAAAAATATTCTTTATAGTTATGTTGCAAATGGAACTCAATTTGTATATATTTCAATTGTTCATTTATTCATTGCTTTTTACACAAAAGGTATTACATATGGTAATCTGAAATTTTTAGAAATATGAGCATGTAATCTATGTTCACAAGATATTTATAATTGTAGATGGATAAGCAGAAAAAATATTCATAAATGACCATAAGTTCAGAATACTGTTTGATATGCACGAAAATTAATGCAAATTCTTCTAATAAAGAAGCTAGGTTTTTAGAAACAAATTTGGTTACACTGTAAGTTTATTGGCAGAATAATTGTTAGAAAGGAGAGACCATACTAATTATCATAGGCCATTATCCTTGTCATTTTAAAGACAAAATTCAAAGAAAATATATATATAAATATTTACATTTATGAGTGAACAAATGCTATTTGGGCCCTAACTTCTGTATTTTGGTAATGGATATAAATTTATATCAGTTTGTTGCTTAAACAATACAAATTTAAGAAAAATTAAAACAATCTAAACATATCAATGTAATTTGAGTGATATATGAACAGTGTAGCTCCAATTTTTGTATACATTTTATTTCTACAATTTTTAATTCTTATTATTAAGGGTGATACCATAAATGTTCAGAAATTATTGTTTACTTTTCAGCTATGATTGATAAACTTGATGTTACATGATGCAATATAGTGCTGACAAATGTGTTTCCACAGTCTCAAAGCACTAATTAATACAGCATTAAGAAATCAAATGAGGGTTCAAAATAAAGCTATTTTCTTTATCATTATGTGTTAACTTACCTTTACGGTAAGAATAAATTCATAAAAGCAAGTTAATGAAACACATGAAGTTTGACAATATATTTTCTAGGAAGTTTGACTTTTATTTCAGTTTTGATATTTATTATAATGTAATCTTAATAACTGCTGAGTAATAAAATGAACTTGATAGTATTTTTTTCACAGGGATAATTTAAGGACAACATTATGAAACCATAATGCAAATTTAAAAAAGTGCAGGATGGGGGCTGAATTACAATTACAAACGTCCCATCTGATGACTGTAAGAATCTACTTAGATTGGGTCTTTTCTGTCAAAGGATTTAATCAGTAACAACCACTGAAACAAAGGTTAGTCTCACTAATTTGCTTCCCATATGCTTACTTCATGAACTGTCTTACTATAATAAATTTCCTATTGTGAATAAAGGGTTGTTATCCTCAGCTGGACAAAATTCTGCTAGATGCCCTGGTTCTGGAGCTGGTAACCTAAAACAGTTTCTGATTCCCTGAGCTTTTAAATTTCTGAGTCTTCAGAACCCCCTCTTAATGTCCTCTTTCCAATTAGCCAACCATGAAGACTGTGAACCCAAAACCTGCCCAATTCAAGGTAGGGACAATAAAAAAAAAAACAGCAAACTCCCCTGTACATGTGCTTGCTCTTTGTCAGTGGCCGTCCTTCTGCACAAGTAAATTTTGCCTTGCCTATTGACTTTTGAGTTGTGTTGTGTCTCTTGCATAATACCCAAATATCATAATGAAATTTCTAACATACAGATAAAGAACAGTTTTAGATTCTACACAAATATAAATAAAATTTTCCATTTGAGAGGAATAAAGAGTACACTTAGACTCTACCCAAGCTTGAGCATATTTTACAATATTAAGGCCAACTATAATCAATAGCATATTAAATAAATCTTGAGATTTAAAAACCATATGATGTTATCACCTTATGACATAAGAATGTATAATAAATAAAATGTATAATCTTATACAGTTTTATAGACACATAAGAGTCTGATTCATATTGCATTATTCTGACAATGCTATATGTTTTAGTGCTATGCCTATTCTTCTGCATTAAGATCATATCCTTTCACCATCTAATCTGATTATCTGATTACTTGTCTGCTTTTTAGAGCAAAGCACCCTAAAAAGTCAAGTATATTTGTTACAATTTTTCATGAGCCAAATATGATATCATGTCTAGTCAAAAGAACCTGGAAATTACCACCAAAAAATTGCTTTTTAGATCTTTCTGAGAATTCTCAAAATTACTAGACACATTTTATTGGGAAAAAGTTTCTTGAGGTATGTCAGTCCAACTTTCTCATATTTAATTCGAAGCAACATCTAGCATGACGACAACTGGACTGCATGACATTTCTTCTGCTGCACTGTCTGTCCTGCAGAGGGGGATTCTATTATACTTCACAAGTTGAACTTTTCATCATCTGTTGATTTAAACAAAGATTGCTGGGATGATTTTTTAAAAAGCTCTAATAATATTTGATTTTCACTCTCTTTGGATTAAATGTATTTTTTCAAAGTGTTAATGATACAGGATTTCTAATATCAATCATTAAAAGACAATGTTCTAAAATCACTATTCTTTTAATACAAAAAGGTTTTGTTATCTTTTTTACAAATGTACTTAATGGTCTTAGGCTTCATAAATTAAAATTTAATTAAAATATTTGAAAACTCTTCATATAATACTTCATTCTATATGTTTGATTATTTTCATAACTTCCCACAAAAAAGACATCTATCTCCTTCCCCACAAACATACAACATAAGAGAACTCTGAATGCACTTGAAATATGAGAATAGAATATCTTGTTCTATGAAATTTATAGAAACTGTGTATTGTTGGAAAGGGAACTTCCTATAGCTCCAAAGGAAGTATGCAACAGTTTAAAATAAAAACAACATTGACATTCCATCTCATCCTAGTCAAAATGCTATTGTTTAGAAAACAAACATTATATAGTGGTGAAAATGGGTGAGAGAAAGAACAATTAAGCGTTGGTGCTGTGAATATAAATTCCTGCAGCCACTATGGAAATGAATATAGATATTCCTCAAGACCTTAAAAGTAGAACTATCATATATGTGCTATATACCAGTGGGCATATACCTGTAAATGGAAATTTACACACAAAAGAAATGCTAATACCTGCACATTTATTTTTCATCACAGAACTAGTCACAATAGCCAAGTTCAGGGGACAGATTCCAAGATGGTGACTAGAGGGAGGAAGCAGAAAGCATGGTTCCTAAAGTAAACTCTTGGAGAGATGCTGGAGATACACCTGGCAGGAAAAACAACCAAGAGGAGGCAAAACTCTGACACCTCCACATCCCCAGCCCACACACAACATCCCACTGCCACTTTAAATGGAGAAACCAGGAGGGCTCCTGCACTGCCAGATGCCAGCTCTTACCCTGCTTGGGAGACTACCAGGTGAGCAAATAAGTGGCATGTGGTACTCCCTGGGACAAATCAACATAGCCCGCTGGACAGACTGACTCCCACCCAGGGAAAAAGAAAAAAACCTGAATGATAAACAAGCAGCTAAAAAAAAAAAGACATGTAACAAAGAACATGGGGTATCCTGAGCTCCAGAGAGAGGGGAAGGGGCACTCCCTCACACAAACTGTAAATAAACAAGCCAGAGAAGGCAGGAGTTGCAGCCCCCACCCAGCAACCTTGGAGCAGGGAAAGCTTGCAACATTGGCTATCATGAGGAAAGCTCCACCAGAGGTGGGAGAGGCACTCCCCCACGTGAACTATAAATAAACAAGCCAGCCTGAGAAGGTGGGTGTGGTGCCATCTCCCCCAGTGTGCTTGGAGAGGGGAAGGGATCCAACACTGGCTAAAGTATGGCACACTCAATTGGAGAATGGGGGAGGAGCACCTTCCCATGTGAACTCTAAATTAAAAAGGACTGCAATTGCAACAGGCAGGTAAGGCTATATACTGGAGAAAACAAAAGGGATATGCATCCAGGAGAACTCTAAATGAAAAACGCCTGCAGGGCTAGGTGAGTGTAAAGCTCATTCCTGAGATCTGCAATAAATAAAGCTTGCAGGAGCAGCTGGCTGAGAGTAGGTGGCAGGTGAGCTGTATCCTCAGATATTCATAAAACTTTCTCCAGACTCCATTTTTTTTCCTTTGATGAGACTGAAACTGTATTGCATTTTAACTTGGGATTTTTTTTTCCCTTTGATGAGACAACAACATAACTACTACTCAGACACCAACACCAGGACTTGATGCTGAAGGACTAACACCAAACCTAGTAAAACTGAAACTTTATTGCATTTGAACTTGGGAAAATTGATTTATTATTATTATTATTATCCTCTCTCTATCTTTCTAATGCCTGTTTAGCACACTATTGATTAGTACAGTATATCTCTCTGTTTATTTCTTCAGCTCCATTTTTTTGTTTTGCTTTGTTTTCTTTCCCTTTTTCTTTCCCTTCTTTGCTTTCCATCTCCTCTCACCCTTCCATTCTAGATATCATGATCATTATTAAACTAGATAATACTGAATTACACACAGTACAGGGACAGTAATGCTAGCAAGGGTAATGACAGGAAGATGGAAAAAAGAGGGAAACCCTGTTCCCCCAACAAAAAATTCGTACAGGAACCAGAGAGAAATGAAGAAAACAGATGCCCAGATACAGACTCCAACAAAATGAAGATAAATTATGCCCAAGAACCCAATGAAGCCCACAAGAACACTATGAAAAAAGAAATTCTGCAAGTAATCAATGAGAATTTTATATAGAAGATATGGGATATGGTCAACCAAAATGTGCAGGAGAAACTCAAGAAATTCCAAGACAACAAAAATAGAGAATTTGAGAAAGCACAAGAACAAATAAAATAAACTATAGAAGAACTGTATAAACACCAAAGTGAAACAAAGAACACGATAAATAGATATAAATGAACTCAGGACAAAAGTAGACAATATTAAAGAGGAAGAGCTCAGGATATGGAAAACCTTGGAAAAAAGAACAAAACAGAAATTCAAAACAAAATGGAAGGCCAATCCAGCAGAATAGAACAAGAAGAAGACAGAATCTCAGAACTCGAAGATGAAATGGTACTTAAAGGAAAAACAAAAGAACTATTAGTTAAACAACTCAAGACCTGTGAAAAGAAAATGCAAGAACTCACCAACTCCATCAAAAGACCAAACTTGAGAATCCTGGGCATTGAAGAAGGAGAAGAGGTGCACGCAAAAGGAATGTGTAATATATTCAACAAAATAATTACAGAAAATTTGCCAAATCTAGAGAAAACTATGCCCATACAGGTACAGGAAGCCTCCAGAACACCAAACAGACCTGACAAAAATAAAATTACTCCATGACATATTATCATTAAAACAACAAGTACAGGGATTAGGAAAAGAATATTGAAAGCTATAAGAGGGAGAAAACAAATAACACACAAAGGTCAACCCATAAAATCACAGCAGACTTCTCAACAGAAACATTAAAAGCAAGAAGAGCTTGTGATGAGGTCTTCTGGGCCCTGAATGAAAATAACTTCAACCCAAGGATACTCTACCCAGCAAAACTATTATTTAGAATAGATGGAGCAATTAAAGTCTTCCCTGTTAAGCAGAAACTGAAACAAAGGCACTAAAAATATATCATGGAGAAAAGACAGCCTCTTCAACAAAAACTGCTGGGAAAACTGGTTAGCAGTCTGCAAAAAACTGAAACTACATCTATGTTTATCACCCAAACCAGCATTAACTCAAAATGGATCAAGGACCTTAATATCAGACCCCAAACTCTAAAGTTGGTACAAGAAAGAGTAGAAAATGCATTGGAACTTATAGGTATAAGCAAGGACTTTCTCAATGGCACCCCAGCAGCTCAGCAACTAAGAGATAGTATAGACAAATGGGACTTTATAAAATTAAAAATCTTCTGCTCAACAAAAGAAATGGTCTCTAAACTGAAAAGACCACCAACTGAGTGGGAGAAAATATTTGCCAGCTACACATCAGACAAAGGACTGATGACCAGAATACATAGGAAATTAAAAAAACTGAACTTACCCAAAATTAATGAACCAATAAAGAAATGGATAAGTGAACTAAACAGAACTTTCTCAAAAGAAGAAATTCAAATGGCCAAAACACACATGAAGAAATGCTCACCATCTCTAGCAATAAAGGAAATGCAAATTAAAACCACACTAAGATTCCATCTCACCCCTGTTAGAACAGTCATCCTCAAAAACACCACCACCAACAGGTGTTGGCAAGGATCTGTGGAAAAAGGAACCCTCTTACACTGCTGGTGGCAATGTAATCTTGTACAACCACTCTGGAAAAAAATTTGGAGGCTACGACACGGGTTATGCCTAAGGTACTTGCACACCCATGTTTATTGCAGCCGTATTCACAATAGCCAAGTTATGGAAATAGCCAAGATACCCCACTACTAACAAATGGCTTAAGAAAATGTGGTATTTATACACAATGGAATTTTACTCAGCCATGAGGAAGAATGAAATCTTATCATTTGCAAGTAAATGGGTGGAACTGGAGAACATCATCCTGAGCAAGGTTAGCCCAGCCCAGAAAACCAAAAGTCATATGTTCTCACTCATAGGTGGACTTTAGATCAAGAGCAAACAGAACAAAGGGATTGGACTTTGATCACATGATGAGGTGAGAGCACAAAAGGGAGATATGAGGATAGGCAAGAAACCCTCCAAAGAACACCAAAAAAAAAGATAGCATTTGATGTCCTCATTGCAAAGGAACTAATGCAGAAACTTTAGAGTGACAGAGGCCTATAGGTGAAGGGGATCAGGAAGTAGAGAAAAGCCAATTCAAAAAGAATTAATCTAGAATGTAACACATATGTACAGGAAATCAAGGTGACTAAACTCCCTGTATAGCTATCCTTATGTCAACTAGCAAAAACCCTTGGTCTTTCCTATTATTGCTTATGTTTTCTCTTCAACAAAATAAAGATAAGGGCAAAATAATTTCTGCCCTGTAGCAAGGGTGTAGGGGGGAGAGGGAGGGTGCACAGGAAAGGGAGGAGAAGGAGGAAAGGAAGGGGGTGGAGGAAAGTGAGGGGGAGGGGGAAAGGAAGGGGGGGAGGAAGGGGGGAGAAATGACCCAAACATTGTATGTACATATGAATAAAAGAAAAAAAAAAAAGTCAAGCTTATGAGCCAGCCTATGTTTCCATCCACCAATGGCTGACTTATTTACTGTTCAACCATAAATGAGAATAAATTTATATCATATACAGGCAGATAGATGGAGCTGGAGATCATGTAAGGGAATAAGCCATGTTCAGAAAAAGAAATACTATATATTTTCTCTTATTTGGAAGAAGATAGATATGAGAAAAAAATTGAACTGAATATAAATGGAGGACTATTTGGTGAGAATGGGGAAGTGGAATGAGAAAGGAGAGAGAAATTGGGCGAGGAGAATATGATTGAAGTACATTATATGTGCATATTTAAAGATCATAATAAAACCTATTTAAAATTACAAGAAATATTTAGATAAGCGGGTTAGGGAAGGGAGGATAAGAAATAAGGGGTGAATATGATCAAAACAGAGTATATGGATGTATGGAAATATCACAACACAAACTCCACATTCTACAATTAATATATAGTAATAAAATTATGAAAAAGAATGCAATAGCTTATGCTAAAACAAAATTAGAACAGTGAAATATAATTAAAGGAAAAGTTTTACTTCCAATGTGTGCCTCTTACAATTGCTGTCAGAAAGGATGCTCATCAATACAGAAAGCTTATTACACAATTAACAAGATACTTTCCCTGAATTAGAAGCTTAGCTCTGATTATATCTACACTCTACAGACATAGAATTATTAAAATGGTTATGTGTTGACATGGTGATATTTGAAGCTTAAATATTGCTGAGCATATCTTGTTTCCAAATTCAAAGAAGTGGAAATGTCTTACATAGAGAATGATTAAAAGATAAAGTATCACAGGCATTAAATCTGACTGCTTCTCGGTCAGCCCTTAGTTAATTGCCAAATGTGGAGTCATACTCTCAAGCATTTGATGCAAAATGCTTGGGAAGCTTCTCCCTTGGTGCATAAATATCCTCTAGTTGTACACTGCATTCCATGGGGGAGTCACTGTCTTTCAGAGAAATGTTTCTACTTCTGTTGTTGTTGTTGGTTATCTATTTTTATTTCATTTATATTTTAATAGTACACATTAATTTTCAAAGTAAAGAAAGTGTTTTATTGTAACATTTTCATACATGTATGTAACTATGTTGCTCATATTCACCCCTATTACACTATTATTCCACTGTTCCTTATCTCACTCCTTTTGCCAAGTATTCCCCCTTTTGCTTTCATATCTTTTTTTCCTAAATTCCACATAGGAAAGAAAACATAGGATACTTTTAACTTGAATTGATCCTTTTTTTTCTCTTTTGAGTACTTGGCAGGAGTGAAAATGGATTATACTAAATCAGGCCAAACCTGCAGCTGAGATAATTGATTTGTTACTTTCCTACACAAATGTCTGCCCTGGGCCCTGACAGTGCTCTCTGTAGTACTATCCTTCACCATAATGTGAATGCCAAAACTTTCACGCTTTGGAACCTAAGAGTTGTTTTTACTCAAAAAACTCTCTTATCCTAAGCTTGCCTTAAAGAAGTATGAATGCACTCATAATCTGCAAAAATTATTGTGAAGCTCTGTTATCTGATCATTCAACAGCTGAAAAGACCCAGAATCTTCAATGTAGGTGGCAGGAAAAAGAGTTTGTTACACTTTATGTTATTTGATACCAGGCTTTGTTGCAGAAGCTCGATATGATATAGTTTCCAAGACCAAATGTATTTCTCCCTTGGATAGAAGAAGGAATTTCATTAAAAATCCATTATTACTGATTGTTTATGATTTCATAGATGCAATTGTTCTCAAGAAGTCTGCAAATTGCCAAAGATGATGGCATAAAAGACTAAACTTCTCTAAAACTTTATTTGAGTTGAATAGAAGAAGAAAGTAGAGACAGTAAAATAGGGTATGAAGAAAAATAGGAATGAGAAAATACTTTCTTAATATTTAGAGTCAAAATTCTAAATAGGGGTATAACTAAATTATTTTTTTTAATTTTCTTTTATTTGGAATCTGTAAATACTACTACAACAACTACTACTAATAATAATTAATAATAATAATGAACTTTTCATTAATGGAGTCTCAGTGCAGTATGAAACAAAGAAGGAAAGTGACCACAATGTTAACTCTTCCATAAATCTGGGTCATCCAAGATTTAAATCACTGTAGAAAAAACCTTTATAAAATAAATTTAAAAGAGAACAAATCCCTACAGTTAGTTCCTACTAGCAAGAATTTAAAAAAAAAATGTGAAGGTTTCAGAGAAGTTCAATTATAAGAACAGACAACAAGAGGTTTTCAGCCAATTTGAAACTAATTCAGTATATTATGGAGAAAAAAGGCAGTTGTACAGATAACATCAGCTTGAAACTGAAAGTTGTTGCCTTAGGAGAGATGCTAACAAATGGTCTTCATGGTGCAAGCTCCAAGGAAAGAAAGAGGATAGTGATAAAAGACAGAAACAAAGAAAAGGACAAAATTATATTCTTTCATGCTCACACTTGACAGCTAATATACCCTGAGCTGGAGTCTCTCAAATAGTACCATATTTAATATAACATTTCTTGATTTATATAAATAAAATTCCAAGAAGTAAATTAAGTGTACATAAGAATTGCAGGAATGAGGTGAAACAATAAAGATCAATGAAGTAAGCAGACATGCACTCTAAAAGAATAAGATAATGATCTGTTAGTGAGAGCCATGGTAATCCCTATTCATTTGCTTCTATGTTCAAATCTTGCAGTTGTTTCTTTCTTTCCTTTGTTTCCATGATACTATCACCCAGATCTTTTTATTGTGAGCTTCTTTATCATTGTATAAGAAAAAAATCTCTTAAATGTGTTTAAAGGTAATGAGAAAACCTACAATAGATGAATTTTTTTTTAAATACTTGAGTGGTACAGAAAAATTGTGATTTTTATATTTACAGTACAATATTGTCAGTTCCAAATAAGCTGCTTTCAAGTAATACAAGTATTATACTTGAAAAATAAATCTTTTTTTAATGCTGGCTTAAGTAACATTTTCCTTTTTTCGACCTACAAAAAAGGCAATTTCATCTTATTTATTCTAATACAATTCAGCTTTTGAATTCTACACGATAGTATGAATAAACAAAACACATTTTCAACTTTTTTCTTTTGAAGTTGTTTTAATATATTCTAAAATATAAGTTTTCTATTTTATTAAATCACATTTAGGGAGCTATAATAAATCTTATTCTTAAAGGGAAAAAGTAAAATATAAGTTTCTAATATGCATGAATGTATTTAATACTGAGAAAAATCTTAGAAACTGTAAGACACACATAAGTGAGTTGATGAATATATGCCTTGATCTAAAACAAAATTTTTATTACAGGCATTCAGCAACTTAAAAAATATTAAACGTTCTACTTTTTCAAAGTAATGGTAAAAGATATTAATGGAGTACTGTCAAATTATTCATAAACAGGAGTCATTATAATGAAATAATTTTTTATAATTACTATTTAGATTTTTCCCATTTAACATTGTATTTGTCTTCTTGGGCTGCCATAACAAAATGACACATCTTAAGTGGCTTAAATGGAAATTTATTTTTTAACAAGCTCAGAGGCTAAGTACAAGATCAAGGTGACCTCTGCACTAGTTTTCTGATATGGCTTCTCTTCCTGGCTTGAGGATAGCTGCATTATGGTTGTGTCTTCACATGACATCCTTTCTGTTCCAGTGGAGAGGAAGTTGTTGCCTTAGACTACAAAGCCCAAGTTCATAGGGCCTGACTAAGATTGAGTTTCACTCTACATTAATAATAACTGCAAAGATAACCTCATTGTAATTCCCAGACCTTGCGAGTTTGTTATCTTACTAAAAATAAAGATTTTATTTCAAATATGACTAAATTAAAGGTATTGAGAAAAGGAGATAATTCTGGAATTCCCAGTGGTCCTAATGCATGATGACACAGGCAGGAATTTCAGATGCTCAGGGTTCTTGAGCCTGTTCTGAGAATGAAAGCACAGGCAGACTCCAACTGCAGAGGTCGGAAAGATTTTATTTATAGAGAATTTAGTTGGAGAAAAGAGAAGAGAAAGACTGAATATTGGAGAATGCAGGGGGACCCAGAAACCGGTGATCCTGTGGGCCAGGGTGGGGAGTGGCGTTTTATAGTCTATTTGCATTGCCTGATCGCAGGAGATGCCTTTCAGATGCAAACAGGTGTTTCCTAGGAGGAGAAGTGTCTCCTTGACCACTTATCGCCCTTTTGGGACCTCCCGCAGTCTGTCCTTCATTCCCCCCTCTCAAGGGTAGCCCTAACTGCTGTTAGGGATTGGGAAGACGAAGTCTGTTCAGTAACTACTTCCTGTTGACAGGGGGCGATGAAGGGGTCCGCAGTGTCAGGGCTGACCACGAGAGGGGTTGTCAAGGGGACCATGGTAGTAGGTCATTTTCATCTCCACCAGAGGCATTTGTAGTTTGATGGATTCTAGGCGAGAAGAAACAAACTTGACAAGTAAGTTTAAAATGCAGGGCCCAAACACAAGCAAGAGGATAAGGGCAACTATAGGCCTCAGAAAGGGTAGGAACCAAGTCCTGGAGGGGAGCCAGGATTTTATTTGTTCCCATACCTGAGTAGAAACCTGAGTTTCAAGAGATTGCTCCTGGAGCCATTTAGCCTGTTGGAGAATGTCATCTGCACGTTCCTCTACAATGCCTGAAGTGTTTATATGTGTGTAACAGGAGGTATTGGCAATGGCACATACCCCCCCTTGTTTAGCCAAAAGAAAATCTAGGGCCAGGCGGTGGTCCTTTACCATACAGGCAAGGGACGACAAAGATCTTTGCATGTCTTTAATGGCAAGGCCTACCTGGTCTGAGGTGTCCTCTACCACTTTGGTTAGGTTTTTTTGCAGTAACTTGACTGGCAATCCCCCCATAGCTGATTTCAACAAGGGCTGCAACTAATGCTGTTATCCCTAAAACTATTAGAGTAACCTCCCTTATTTCTATGGGAAGCTGTTCTAATTGTAGTTAGCATTTCTCTTTTCTTCCAAATGGCTGCATGAGCGTGCAGGATCAGGAAGGCATACTTAGAATCTGCATAGATGTTGACTCTCTATTTTTTTGACTGTCTTAGGCCTTCGGCCCTTCTGTTAGGGCCACTAATTTTGCCAATTGAGCACTTGTATTAGGAGGAAGAGGACCTGGTTTGAGAATGCCAAATTCTGTCACCACTGCGAACCCTGCATGTCTGACACTATTCTTGACAAAGGAACTGCCATCAGTGTATAATTCTAGATCTGGGTTTTTTAAGGGCTGATCAGTTAAGTCAGGTTGGGTGGCATAATTTTCCATAAGTACCTCCTCACACAAGTGCTCAGGATTTCCCTCTGCCTCTGGTAAAAGGGATGCAGGATTTAGGCTCTGACAGATCCTTAAAGTTATTTCTGTCCCCCCCAGAAGCTGAGCCTGATATTTAAGTAGACGGCTGTCAGATAGCCAAAGATCTCCTTTTGAGTTTAAAATTCCCCCTAGGTCGTGTGGGGTATAAACCACTAGGGGGGCGGTTTAGGATAAGTTCCTGAGCTTCAAGCACTAGAAGGCTTACTGCGGCCATTGCTCTGAGGCATCCTGGCCATCCCTTGGCTACCTGATCTAACTCTTTGCTTAAGTAACCTACTGGCTGGGGAGTGATGCCCCGGAGCTGAGTCACCACGCCCAAGGCCAGTCCTCCCTTTTCATAGACATATAATTAAGACTTGTCTTGTACTGGGAGACCCAGGGCAGGAGCTGTCATAAGAGCCTTCTTTAACTTGTGGAATGCATTTTCTGACTTGTCATCCCATTCAATAAAGGGCTGGGTATCCTTCTGTGCTTCCTTAAGGATTTGATATAAGGGCCTGGCTAGATCTGCATATCCCAAGATCCAAATTCTACAGTATCCAGTGACACCCAAAAAGGCCCTCAATTGTTTTAGAGTTTTAGGTAGAGGAAATGTCAGGATTGGACGGATTCTGTCTTCTCCTAGAGACCTCATTTCTTTCTCCAGGACAAGACCTAAATATATAACCCTAGACTGACACAATTGGGCTTTTTCTTTAGAGATCTTATAACCTCTATCTGCTAAGAAGTTTAGTAAGGACTCAGTGGCTCGTGAAATGACAGGCTCATTTGGTCCACAGAGCAGGAGGTCATCTACATATTGTAGCAGAGTAGCTTGTGGGTATTGCCATTCTGCCAAGTCTTGGGTTAGTGCTAATCCAAAGAGGTGAGGGCTGTCTCTGAATCCCTGGGGAAGGACAGTCCAAGTGACCTGTTGAGACTTCCTTGTGGGGTCCTCAAAGGCAAAGATAGGTTGACTTTTAGGATGTAAGGGAATGCAAAAGAAGGCATCTTTTAAGTCCAGGACAGAGTAGTAAGTAGTACCCAGAGGTATTTGGGCCAAAAGTGTATAGGGATTTGGAACTACAGGTTGGAGAGGCACTACTGCTTTGTTGATCAGGCAGAGATCCTCAACTAGCCTCCATTTGTTAGGTCCCTTCCTAACACCAGGAATAGGAGTATTATATGGGCTGGAACATTCTATGAGCAGTCCCTGTCTCTTTAAGTCTTTGATTATGGGAATTATCCCCTCCTTAACTTCTGGCTTTAAAGGATATTGCTTTTGATGGGGAAACCAGGAGGGGTCCTTGAGATGAATTAGGACTGGGGCAGCTGTTTGTGCCCGTCCCACAGTGTGTCCATCTGTCCACACCGTGGGGTCTACTTGTTCCTCTATTAAGGACAAGCAAAAGTATTCTCCGGGGGTTAAAGTAGCTGTACCCTAAATTTGGATAGAAGGTTTTGCCCTAGCAGAAGAGTAGGGGTTTCTGGGACAATTAAAAAGGAGTGACAGAAATGGAAATCTCCCCAGGAGCAGGCTAAAGGCTGAGTGAAATAACGTTCTAGAGGCTGGCCTGATATGCCTCGAACAGTAATTTTCTTGGAGGACCTGGGTCTGGGAGAGAAAGGAATAGCTGAGATGCTGGCTCCAGTATCAATAAGGAGGCTGACCTTGTGCTTTTCAATTGTGAGTAAAACCTGGGGCTCCCCTGTTTTTATGGTGGTCAGAGAAGCACGTATGGGAAGCCCCGGGACCCGTCATTGGGTGGGAGGCTCTGACCTGGGTTCCCCTGAGAACTGAGGACAGTGTGCCTTCCAATATTTTTCCTGACAAATGGGGCAGGGTCCCGGAGGTAGCTTTCTCTGGGGGCACTCCCTCCTAAAATGGCCTGCCTGTCCACATTGAAAGCATGTCCTCAGGTTTGGACTTTGCCCCAGGGGAGCCTCTCGGAGAGCTGCAATCAGAGTCTCCTGCCGCTTATCCTTTCTCTTTTCCCTTTCCAGGTCCTTCCTTTCTTTTTCTAAGTCCCTGTTGTAGTATACAGATGTGGCTACACGGACCAATTGGTCCAGATCTCTGCTCCCTTCAGCCACCAATTTCTGAAGCTTTTTATGGATATCTGGTGCTGATTGTGTTAGGAATTTATCTTTTAGGACGATTTCCTCTTCCTGTGACTCTGGCATAATGTTGGTATGCTTTTGTAAAGCATCCTTAAGTCTCTGTAGGAAAGCTACAGGAGTTTCTAAGGGTCCTTGATGTACAGCTGTGACTTGGGAGTAATTAAGAGGCTTTACCTTGGCTCTCCTTAGTCCCTTAAGAATGCAGTAGATGAAATGATTATGACTCCATTCATCCTTGTCATTTTCAGGGTCCCACTTAGGGTCATACCTAGGCACTGCCTGATCTTCTGTTGGAATTGGGAATAGGGGCTCCCTTCTTGGTATCCAATGTCTTTGTCTTTCTTCTCCCTCCCCCTTCTCCTCCTGTGAGGGCCCAGTAGGAGACAGGCCTGTAGGGTCACTTTTATCTAAGTGATAATTGTCTCCAGCTATGACTGCCTGATCTAGAACCCACTGTTTCTCCAGAGAAGTGAGGGTCTGAGATAGCAATAGCATTACATCTTTCCAGCTGAGTTCAAAGTTTTGACTGACTTCTCTAAATTCCTGGATGTACCAATCTGGATTTTCTGTGTAATTTCCTAAATCCTTTTTTATTTCTTTAAGTTCACTCACTCTAAAAGGAACATGAGCTCTGTCCCCTCCAGGAATTAACTGGAGGGGGTAGATTCCTGTGGGACAGTGTCTAGCATGTGAGGTGGCTGGGTAAGGGGGAAGAGGGGATGCTGATGGAGCATTAGATGGTTTTTTTTTTTTTTGCTCAAGGGAGTTTGGGGGCTTTTTGCAAAGGGTTACCATGGTCTGGGTATCTAGCCTGCATTTGTTTAGCCATTCTGAGTGGTCTCTTAGGAAAAAGAACAACTGAACGTATGGAACTTTGGTCTATTTTCCCTCCTTTTTACAGAACATATATAATTGAAGAATGGTATTATAATTAATGCTCCCTCCTTCTGGCCATCTTTCCTCACCTCCCACAGGATACTGTGGCCAAGCCTGGGTGCAGTAAAACTTGAGTTGCTTTTGCTGAAGACTTTCTGGATCAAGATCTTTCCAATGTTTTAACAAGCAGGCAATGGAGGATCCTTCCTGGATCCTTGAGGCTTGATTTCCCATCTAAAAAGGGAAACAAGGGAAAATTGGTCACCTTAACAGAGGTTTCTCCTTTTATCTAAGCATCCCCAGATAAGAAGAAACTCTAGTGGGAGAGGGCATCACGCTCTCCCTTGCTCCTTCCACTGCCACTCATGGGTAGAGTCGTGGAGGATTTACAGATAGATATCTCAGTTGCACCCACCCCCCTGAGATGATCTTTGACCAATCTCTCATCTATTTTGACTTGCCTGTTTGCCCTGCGACCCAAGTAGGCTTAGTTCTCCTCTACCAGCTGAGCACTTGTAATTAAAACTAACTCTATCAAAGTAACCAAGAGGGCTTGCATGGCCAGAAGGAGGACCCATTTAGAGGCATGGATGGGGACTCTTGATGAAGTAGACTTTTGTTCCCCTATATATCCTGTGAGGTATATATGCTTTCTATGAAAGGAGAAAGAGCATCTGGAGGCTTTTGCTCTGACAAGGGGAAAAAAAAAACGGAGACCTGAGGTTTTTGCCTTCTAACTGTTTTTTTTTTTTTTTTTCCTTTCCCTGAGGGCAGGCTGCGGAATCTGTTTAACCAGTTAATCTGATGCTTGACAAAGACAGTCAAGCCTAAATTGGAGACTAGCACTTTCTGATGCCTGTAGGGATTTTCCCAAACTCCCCGAAGAAAGAAGCTCACTGCTATTTACAGCAAAGGCAGGGAGGGGGACACTCATCCTGAACTGCCTGGGAAAGGGAAGGAGAGGCTGAAGGTTGGGGAAAAAGAGAGTTTCCAGGCTCAACGCATGAGGGATTATTGATCATCCCTGCTGTCCAGATCAATCCTGCCCAAAGGCAGTACTGGAGCACTGGAAGCAAGAGGTGACCTCCACTCTCGGGCCACGGAAACCATGAAGAAAGCATGAGAGATCTGATTGTCTGTTTGCCGCAGACATGGCTGGAGAGGTCCAAGACTTAGCTGCATTTGGGGCCTCAGGGCGGGTCAGGAAGTTGCATCTCCAGCCTTTGGGTGACACCGGGGAGTGCCCCAGCCAGAACACCTTTTGTGGCTTGAAGACAAACTTTCCTTTCCACCAGCTGTTTTTGGACCTCCCCTTAAGCTGGTCAGATCTTGAAAGAGAGTCTTAGCATTTAAGGGGAGGAAAAAGGAAAAAGCCTCAGTGCACTGAAGTTGAGTTCTGCCCACGTAACATTGGCCGTGCAGTATAAACCCCTGCCCGGCCTCTGAGTTTCCTCAGATTGCCTGCCGTACAGCTGTAGTGGGCTCGGACCTTTTCCTCAGTTTCCCAAGGAAGAAACCCTCCTTAACAAGACAGAGAGAGAGGGAGAGAAGGTCGACCTGAGAGTTGCACCGTAGCTAGGCCGTGGTGGGGGGTCTCTCCTGGAAAACAGACTCCACTGGAGTGCTGATGCTCACGGTCACATTCCTAGGCAGTCTTTCCCAGTTTGGCACAACCTATACCGGCCTCAGGTGAAGGCTGGTCCCTTTGTGCATCGCCAAATATGATGCATGGATGACACAGGCAGGAATTTCAGATGCTCAGGGTTCTTGAGCCTGTTCTGAGAATGAAAGCACAGGCAGACTCCAACTGCAGAGGTTGGAAAGATTTTATTTATAGAGAATTTAGTTGGAGAAAAGAGAAGAGAAAGACTGCATATTGGAGAATTCAGGGGGACCTGGAAACCAGTGATCCCATGGGCTGGGGGGGGGGAGTGGGGTTTTATAGCCTATTTGCATTGCCTGATTGCAGGAGATGCCTTTCAGATGCAAACAGGTGTTTCCTAAGGAGGAGAAGTGTCTCCTTGACCACTTATCGCCCTTTTGGGACCTCCCGCAGTCTGTCCTTCAGTCCTTCAGTCCTCATTAGAGTGAAGTGAGAGGGTCGATTGCAGAGATTGTAATATGATGATGGGAGCCAAGGGTATGAATGCAACGTTGCTGGGTTTTAAAGAGAGGTCTTTAGAAGCCTGGGTGAGAAGGAACTAGATTCACTTCTAGAGGTTCCAGAAACAACTCAGCCTTGCTGACACTGGAGATTAGCCTCAGTGAGAATAATTGTAGATTTTGAAAATCTACAATGCTAAGATAATAAATATGGTTTTTTGAGTCACTGTGCTTAAGACAATTTATTATGATGTCAGGAGGAAGATAATGTAATATTGAGCTAGACGAACATAGAAACCTGAAGAGTTACATCATGAGACTAGTACTGAATAATGAGTTTCAAAGCCTAACATAAAAGAGAGAAGTCCATAACACTTAGCATGCATTTCAGGGAGTAATAAGAGCTAATGGTTAAGAAAGGAGACTGAACCAAACATCCAAGCACTCCAGAAAATACATAAGAATAAGGTGATAGGAGGAAAGTGATTGAACTGATTGACTGCCAATATTCTTACAATCCTTGCCTATTTGAATGTTCCTTCTGTGGACTTGTGTTTTACACATTTTTTCTTCCACTAATCTGTAGAAATTATTCCAAAAATTTTAAATTTAAGTGTTTTGTATAATAGTGGACTTTTAATAACACATCTTATTAATTTGTCATGCAAATATATGTAGTCAGATAGGTAGTTAGATATAAACACAAATATAGATACAGACAAATATATTAAGTCTCTCTCATTTTAATAAACATTGCCCAAAATTATGCTCCCCTACAAAAGTTAAAAAGCTTCAAGAATAGCAGAACACAACGGTTAAAATATACTTGGAATCCACAGATTTCCCCCTAATCTTCACTCTTTTTCTGTCTCCATGTTTGTAGTCAGCTGGCGATCAGAGTAAACGTTAATAATGACTCTCTTCTTCAAGACTCCAGTGAATCTAAGGTTCCCTCACTGCCTTCTGGCAGCACATATTTTTTAATGCATGATTCAGAGAAGATGTGGTTGTTCTTTGAGTCTTGAAAATTAAAATAATAAAATAAAAATAGTTCTCCATCTTCCAAGATTCTCCTTTCCATGCTATCATTAATTTAAATTTCTTTTCCTTATATAACTAATATATTTATTTAAAAAACATTGCATTTATTCCCACTGAAAAGGTAAATAAAGTGGCAGCAAAATGATGTTCCTCTAAGAAATGAAGTGAGGATAGCAATAATTCAGTTCAACTTATTGTTACATGATAGAAAGCAGAGAGTAGGAAGATGCTCCACTACTGACAAATGGATTAAGAAAATGTGATATTTATATACAATGAAATTTTGCTCAGCCACAAAGAAGAATACAATTTTGTCATTTACAGGTAAATGAATATAACTGCAGACCATCATCTTAAGTGAAGTTAACCAAACACAGAAGGCCAAAAGCTCCATGTTCTTTCTCATATGTGGAATTTAGACCTAATACAAACACAGCAATATTATGAAACCCTGTCTACACTAAGGGGAAGTCACACACAAGAGGGGTAGGGTAAGAGAAGGAAACTAAGAACTTGAATATGGATGATATACTCACTATACAAGAATGAATATAGAAGTCTTAAACCTGCCAAAACCACCTTATGAAAGGGATTAAGGAACAATGTAGATAATTAGAGGAGAAAAATACAATTGGGGTTATAACACATATATGCATGGAAATATCAAAAGGAAACTCCCTGTGTTATCTCAAACTAGAAAAAAAAGTCATATTTTTATTTTTATCTTTTCTCTTTCCTTTTCTGAAAAATTGGAGAACAGGAGGCCCAGGGGAGAGGGTTGAAACCATGGGAGGGGGGAAGTGGTGGGGAAGGGGGTAGGAGAGTGAATATAGTGCAAGAAATTTGTATGCATGCATGTAAATGCAAAAATGATACCTCTTGAATCTGTTCCATGAATCAAGGGGCAGGGGGTAAAGGGGAGTGGAGGAAGAGGTGAGTTCAACCATGATATAGTTGATACATTGTAAGAACCTTGTAAATGCACAATGTACCCCCACCCAGCACAATAATTAACAAAATTTTGAAAAAAAAAATAAACAGAGGAGAGGGCATGACAGCACAAATGTTCTAAGGGGAAATGCTAAGACACCAAAGCGAAGGGAACCATAAAGGTGCCATGAGCATCAGTGAGCACCATTCTCAGTCTCAGTTCTTAGAAAGTATTAATTGCATAAGGCCCAAATCAAGGGCATTACTACAACAGATTATGAAAATAATTATTTCACATGGTTCTCAATTCTCCCCATGAAATATTCCTCAAAACAAAAACATAACATGCAGAGGGTTTTTACTCAGTTTTTCTTAGTGCAATTGTTTTACTTCTTTATTTATTTATTTATTGTTTGGCTTTAATGGGAAGGTACTTGTAACAACTTCAAAATGAGCCAAGGATGGGGAAGAGTTGAATGAGATAAAACAAGAGGGTATAATGAAGGCCAACTTTCTGAACTCTGGAAAGAAACCAACTTCTCCCCATCCTAAACTTCAGATTCCAGAAAACTGAAAGCAGTAGATGAAGATTCCTGTTACAGAAACAAATTACCTTTTTTTAAAAAAGTGATTAAATTGTCAGATGTATAAGATGTATAATGGACACATTGTTGTATACCCACCCCCACAAAAGAGATGCAAATTTTCACCACATAGTCTTGCCAAATCTCGCTAGTTAATAACCCTTTAGTACGTATACATTCACATGCATATTTGTGACCACACAGTTTTCAATCTAAAATGTAAAACTTAGTGCTTCGTTCTCAAGAATATGTGAGCTGGAGCCAGTTTCCATTTGAAGAAAAGTTCAGAAGTTAAAATTATAATCAATTACTTTTGTGAAAATTCAAAGGAAACAATATATGCAAGCAAAATTAAATGGATGAACAAAACATGTACTTTTTTTTAGGTAGAATTGTCTCCATTTAGCAAGAAAAGCATATGTTTGAAAGAAATACCTTTTTTTTGTATGGCTGGGGAAGAAATATCCTTGAAAATTAAAAATATCATATCATAGCAGTAAAAAAGAGCAGTAATTATCATATCTTTGTACCTTATTCTCTCTGCTACCTTTCAGGGAGGTATCCATACAGTGTGCTTGAATAACTGAAGAGGAGGCTGTGCCAATAAAATTTTACAAAGACAGCCAGAAGGTTGGAATT
Source organism: Castor canadensis (assembly GCF_047511655.1). Taxonomy (NCBI): domain Eukaryota; kingdom Metazoa; phylum Chordata; class Mammalia; order Rodentia; family Castoridae; genus Castor; species Castor canadensis. Next base: position 154,238,179 of record NC_133391.1, on the reverse strand, counting down.
GGATCACTGGTCAATTTGTTGTTTTTTATTTTTATTTTTGGTGGGACTGGGGTTTGAACTCAGGGCTTTGCTCTTGCAAAGCAGGTTCTCTACTGCTTGAGCCACACCTCCAGTTCAGTTTGATGATTCTTGTTATGGAGCAGAAATCTTTAAATAAATAATGGAGATAAAAGCCAAACATGGAGTTTCAAATGATGTTTTATTTGTTACTAAAATGATTTCTAGAAAGAAGAAGGAGAGAAAAAAGCAAAAGACTATCAAGCAAGTCATAAAATCTTTTCAAATTGAAGCACACATGTCTCAATATTTGAAATTCAAAACAGCTTTATAAAATATGCTGAATAAAAAATGAAAAAGGACTGCATCAAGTTTTATATGCCAAGATAATAATTATATTCAAACTAAATACAAAGTAATAGTTACAGAATAATTTGTACTTTATTACATATATAATACATGGTTATCAGTATATGTACTTAAATCTCACACTTGGCATTTTAAAAAGTGGATTTCATATTTCCAATATATATTATCATATAGAATTCCATTTTTTCCTTTATGCATAATTTATTTGTACTAATTTTCCTACCATGATTTTTCTAACTGCTTTTGAAACTTCCCGTGTTTATATTGTTATACTCTACAAGATTGTAGCCCTCAACTTTGGAAGGGAAGAAATATATCCAAAATATCCATTACATGTTCTGTAATTTACAGAGATATGAATACTGATAAATAACAGTAACTACATTCATTTATGCTTTGTGTTCTTCTGTTCAACTTTGGAATTTTTGTTTATTTTGCATTTTTTGTATTATAGATATGTAATTTTGTATTATATATATGTAATTTTTCAATGTATTATTTAAAAATATGTGTTGAGTAACAAAATCTCCCTTTCTCTTTTTTGTTATTGGTAGAAAATAGTTTTCAGTGGTGGAACTAACACTTCTACAAAGATTGCCAGCTAGAAACATTGTGATAATTAGTTTTAATTTTTTAACACTATAGCACATATTGAACCATAATTGCTAGAGTAATTATAAACTATGAAGTTGAGCTGTCCATTTGGTTCAGGAGTAAAAAGTGCCTGCCTAGAAAGTGTGAGGACAAAAAACTATGAACTTATCATATATGAGGCAAATAGAAATGTAATAATTTTGAAAATGAAATTAGCTTTTTAAATGAGGAGTTAATATGTATATTTACATAAGAATACCAATGTGTGCATGAAATTTGCTTTTATTTTATATCATATAAATTTTAAGCTAAAATGTATATTTTATCCTGTATGGTTCAAAATGTTTCTAATTTTTTTATATATTTGTTTCCCTAGGCTTAATTTTGAATTTCTTTGAAGCTTTAAGGGCACAAAATTACCTAGAAAAAAATTCCTCAGGAAACTTGACCATTTGAATTTTATTTTCTTCTTTTCATTCCTGTGTTCATTCACCTTATCAAATTGCAAATAGTATTGCTTTAATTTGCACAGTTTTCAGTATAGAAATATTAATCTCTTCACACTCAAGACCAAATTATTAAAATGACCTGTGCTTCATTGCATAGTTGGACTACATGAATGTTTTTACTTCTTACCTCACAATAATCTTTTCACAGCCTCATGTTGCCTCTTTCAAATTCAACTTACAGTTTTGTCTCTGTAATTATAGTGAAAACATTTTTATTAGAATTTCTTTTTTCCTAAAACCTAATCTTTATGTGCTCCAATCCAAGTATCTATTTAATTTCTATCTCATCTCCAGTTAAACAGATAGAGTCTTCAGATTTATAGCACTGTACTTGTAATGTACATAATCTTCAATATTACAATGACATTTGTACCAAGTGTGCTTTAATTTAGAAAAATGTGTAGCAAAATGGTATGGAAAGGTAACATGGAGTTCTTCCAACTTTACAACTCAGGAAATTATTTTATGGGCACATTATCCCGGTAACACTTATAAAACTATGTAGTTATTTATACTAAGTGTTTAATAGAATCATATTGAGAGAACATGAACAATTAATGCTATTTGTATTCATTCTGGCTACTCATGCTTTCTTGTAATTAGCTTCTATATAAGTTTAAAGATGTTTATAATAATTGAATGTTAAGTAGTTCATTGAATCCTTTATGAGAATGAAAAGTATTCAATCTATGATCCAAACAATAAGATGATAACATCATTGAAATTGTAAAAAATAAATCTTTTTTAAAAATACATAATGATAATTTTGATTACAAAATAAATATGCTCGCTAAGATTTTTGAAAGAGTCAGTCACCTCCATTAAAGAGCCTTAGCATCTTAGTAGGATTACTTTTATTGATGTTAAGAATTTACATGATGAATTTGTCAATGGGGGCATTATTCACGATATTAACATCTGCTAAATTCAAACAATTTAATAAATGTTAAAAACTGATAACTTAAGTGATCAATGATATGTTTACTATCACTTAATCAAATATAGTTTGTGGTCATGATTATTAAAATGTAAATGTTCAGGTTTTTTTGATTTGCCATTTTCAGATGTATTGTATACATTACAGGCTTCTTTACAATGACATAGCATTGCATTTAGAGTTTTCCTACAATGTGAGTTTTAATCATATTGTGAGGGAAATGAATAAAGTGAGGAGATAAAAAGGCAATGATTATATTCATATTTGATGAAATTAATGCAGTTAATTTTGTAAAAATCTTCTAGAAAAAGAAGTCTCTTTCAAATTATATTTATGTATGTATATTTAAACAACTAAGTTTCTTACCCTTATTTATCAAGAATGTGAGCCTTTCTCCATAGGAGAAATAAATAACTTTGACATTCTATAGATATCAGCATATCTGCCAAATAACATGAAAATAGTGACCACTGTGCAGGCATGATTGTATTTTCATAATTATAATGGGTGAAACCTATAGGAATTTACATGGCTGGAATCAAACCAATTAAGCATTGAAGTAGAGTAAGATTAACATTATTAAACAGTTATAAAGGGGAAATTAGCAATAGTTTTAAAATGTAGCTTAAATCTAATGAACCCAAAAATTCATAGTTAGAATGATATAAGAATATACAATGCTAGGGAAATTAAAATTTCATTATGGTTAAATTCTATTTTTACTAATATATCACAATTGTATGTTTAGGAATATAGGATGTATGTAAGTATCACTTGTTATCTGTATATCCTAAATAACAGCTTAATTCACATTACTTTGAATAGGACTGATACAGGAGCATTAGAAATGCAGTACATAGAGGATGATCTCTCTTCATTTTCAGCATCAAAGTAGTGTATGAAATATGGAAATGAGTTAAAAAAGTACCAGAATCATTTTGCTAGATTTGGCCTTCATCTTATCATTCAACAAGATTTACAGAAACAATGAGGTTTTAAGGTGTAAGAATGATGAGAAAGAGGGCAATGGTGGGGGGAATTTCCTTTACCTTTTATCAAATTAGCATATATTTGCTATACAGAGGGTTATTCCTAATGAAATTCTGATTAGATTTATGTTGTACATTAGTTACATTGACTCCATCATCTCTCCCCTACAACCTCTTCCCTGCCCCACTTAAAGCAATTGCAAGAGGTTTCCTTGTTCTATTTCATATAGGTATATGAAGTCCATTAAACATATATCATCACCTTTATCGCCTTCATTCACCCTCCCCACTTCCACTAGTACCCCTAGCACACACACACTGTACCTATTTTATAGCCCTGTCTTTGATTATTAATATTTAAGTTGAAGATAGATCAGACATATGATCCAGTGATACTGCTCTGGGCATCTATCTAAAGACACATAAGTGAGGATTCAATAGAGACATCTCTACACTGATGTTCATCACAGTACTATTCACAACAGTCAAGCTTTGGAAATAACCCAGATGTCCTACAACTGATGAATTAATCAAGAAAATATGGTATATACACACAATAGAGCTTTACTCAGCCATAAGGAATAATGACATGTGGGTTAAAGGAAAACGGATACAATTGAAGGGTATCATGTTAAGTGAAGCAAACCAGGCTCAGAAAGACAAAGACAACAGATCCAAAAGATAAACATATACACAGAAACAAGCATGACCATATACAAAATCATATGTGGAACATTTTTGTAATAGTTGAACTAGTCTATGGAACTTGGGGGAAAGAGGGAAAGGAAAAGAGAACAATAGAGCATCACTAGGATGTTTATTAAAAGCTATAGAATGGCTAGCATCAAGAACACCACCGACAACAAATGTTGGCAAGAGTGTAAGGGACAAGGAACCCTCGTACATTGCTGGTGGGAATGTAAACTAGTACAACCATTTTGGAAAACAATATGGAAGCTCCTTAAAAAACTAAACATAGATCTGCCATATAATCCAGCAATTCCACTCCTGGGGAGTGGAATTCCTAAAGGAATGCAACTCAGATTATTCCAAAAGCACCTGCACACCCATGTTTATTGTAGCACTACTCACAATAGCCAACTTATGGAAACAACCAAGATGCCTCACTACCAATGAATGGATTAATAAAGGGTTGTATTTATACACAATGGAATTTAACTCAGCCACAAAGAAGAATGAAATCTTGTCATTCTCAAGTAAATGGATGGAACTGGAGAACATCATCTTAAGCAAAGTTACCCAGGCTCAGAAGAACAAAAATTGTATATTCTTCCTCATATGAGGACTTTAGACCTAAAACAAATACAGTAATGTTATTGAACATGGGATACACACTAAGAGGAGAGCATGTACAGGTGGAATAGGGAAAGTTAGGAAACCCAAAACTTGAAAGTGCCTGATGTGCCTATTGTAGAGAAACAAATAATCTTAAACTGACAGAGGCCCTATGGGAAGGTGACCAGGAAGTAGTGATGAGGTCTGGTAGAGATGAACCAATTCGGGTTATAATAGACATGTGCATGGACGCAATGCTAGGAATCTCTCTGTATAGCTATCTTTATCTAAAACTAGCAAAAGTACTATGTCCTCCTTACTATCACTTATGTCTTCTCTTCAACAAAATTTGAGAAGTGGGAAGAACAGCTTCTAGGTGGAAGAGATGGGTGGGAGAGGAAGTGGCACAAACAATGTTTTTATATGTAAGCAAATGTAAAAACCATAAAATAAAAGGAGAAATAAAAAAGAAAGCTGTTGAAAAATTATAGGTAGTAGGAGATAAACTGGTAAGGGAGAGTACAGAAAGGGTTAAATGGACCAAAGTAAGGTATACCCAGAGTGGGCATACATTGAGAAACCCCTCTGAGCTTCAATTTCCTTCACCTTTAAGAAGAATCTCTCCTAGCAACTTCATACATCTTGACTGAGGAAAATATAACAGGTGGGTGTATATATATACACACACACAAATTAGAATTTTCCATTTGAGTGCTACAAATATATAAATTCATGTAATTATAGGTACAGAGAACATTGTGTATATTTTATGACAAGCAAAAAGACAATTTTTATCATTGTGATCATTGAATACCAAGACTATATTTCTTTACTTTTCTTGAGGGTTTATATTTGTTCCCAAATTTATGATTATTATAATTGATGAACATGCTGATATTTGAAAATATATTAATGTGTTTAGATGTCATTACATATCTACACATATATATAATACCTGAGAAGTATGTGAGAGCTTTTCTTGAATTTACTTATTCATTTATTATGGTAGAAAAGGAAAGCATCAACTGAGGATAGAAAATACTAAAAATATCACATAAGTCTCGAAGGTTTTCATATCAGTGTTGTAATATTTACTGGACTTTACATTTGTGAATGCAAAAATACACAAAATGGACAAGATTAAATAAAATACAACCACATTTTGTATTACAGCATACAGAGTTAAACTGTTGAAAAATGTTTAATATTTCTATAATGTAGATATTCTTTTTGTCCACAGTATTTTGTGTTACTCTGCACCCACTACAATATTTTAAATACAAATTGATTGATGATATAATGTATTTTTAACTTGACTTAGATTCTGAAATAGAATTAAGTTTCCCCAAATCGTAGGGTAAAACATCACATTTCATTGCAATTTGTTTCTACGTTGAGAAGATAACACTTTAGAATTATTGACTCTATGTTTTGGGCGCTGTTCTTTCATTTCAACAAACCCTTTGTTCTCCATTACCATTCTGGTAGATGGGACCACCCTCATTTTCATTTCACTAGTGGGGAATGAACCAAGTTATATGTAATAAAATTATAATTGAAACTGATGGCAATTAGGACTATGCAATACTAGTCTAAGTTTGCTAATTTTAATAAATGTATTCATTTATTACTGTATGTAAATATTTTGAATATTTTTATTTTCTTCTCCATTTTTAAAAAGAAATTCAAAGAGCTTTTAGATATATTCATAATATTAAATTTATTTAACTTGATATTAAAATATTTTGTGTGCCATTATTATTTTGCATTTGGCAAAATTTCAAAGTATAGAAATCTACCTTTGATGAGTTGTTTCATAAATATTCAAAGAAATTTTGGATCTTCAATGTTCAGCTTAACCTTTTGATCCAAAATCTACCTTCTTAACACTTGCCTCTGCCTAGGTTGCTACTTAGCTTGATCTCCCCATACTTTTCTTGATAAATTAATACCTATGTTACATTTTCCCTAACAATTTTAGTTTTGGTTAAATCCCAGAATATAGCCATGCTTTCACCCACTGTTTTAAGTTTCCATTCATTCATCTTCAGAACTATCTGAGTTAACAGGTTAAACAAAATGATTGTCTTGGACAAGCTTGTGGTTAGAGTTTCAGTGACCTGGGTATTTGTCTACCAGGATTTCAATTTCTTCTTTTCAAACAAAAGGATAATAGTAACAAGTACCATGTCTGTTCATGTGACTTTTAACTCACAACACACGTTAGATGTTATAGCTCTTAAGCACATCTGAAAACACTCAACTAAACCTATTACTGTTAATTAAACTTTGAATCCCTTATCTATAATAAATATATGCCCTTTTCTGATAGAGTAGATCCCAGTTATAGCTATTTTTTAAATTGTTGTATTGCGGGTACATTGTGATATTTACACAGGTTCTTACAGTATATCATAGTTGAATCCACTCCCTCCATCAGTCTCCTTTATCCTCCTTCCTCTCATTCCTAGAGTAGTTTTAACAGGCCTCATTTTTCCATTTACATACATGTGTACACAATATTTGCCCCATATTCAGCCTCCTACACCCTCCCTCTCTTCCCCCTCCCTCATTAGTACCAGTTCCCAGAGAGGAACTGCTCTGCCCTTCATTTTTTGCTAAAAAAAAAGAAACCCCAAAACAAAACAAACAAACAAAAAACCCATACATTTTTTTGTTTAAGTAGCTACACAGGGACTTTCTTTGTGATATTTCCATATATATGTATATGTCTGTGTGTGTGTTTGTATTATAAGCTGAATTGGTTTATCCCCTGTATTTATCTCCTTTATACCTTAGAGCCCTTCACTTATGGTGATTTCAAGAGTTTTAAAACCTCTGCATTTATTCCTGTATAGGAACTACATCAACCATATTCACCTTCTTAACTTCCTTCTTTTACACTTGCCCTCTTGCGAGTGATATCCCCTTAGCATGGTGCATTTGTATTATTCTCCACATATGAGAGAAAACATGCAGCCTTTGGCTTTCTGAATCTGCTAATTTCACTTGAGATGATGTTCTTCAGTTCCATCCACTTGCCTGCAAACAATAACATTTCATTCTTCTTTATCACTGAGCCAAATACCATTGCATATAAGTACCACATTTTTAATCCATTCATAAATATTGGGGCATCTTGGGTGCTTCCATAGCTTAGCTACTTCAAATGATGCGCCAATAAACATGCGTGTGCAGGTGCCTTTTTGGTAACTTGACATATATTCCTTTGAGTATATCCCTAGAATCATATGCCAGCTCTATTTTTGAGTTTTTTGGAGAAGCCTACATACTGTTTCCATAGTTGTTGTATTAATTTACATTTCCACCAACAGTGTGTGAGGTTTTCTTTTTCTCCACATCTTCAATGTTTGTTGTTGCTTGTGTTCTTGATGGTAGCCATTCCAACAGGAATGAGGTAGAATCTTAATGTGGTTTTGAATTGCATTTCCTGTATGACCAGGGGTGTTGAGTATTTCTTCATGTGATTTTTGGCCATTAAGACTTCTATCTTTTTTTTTAATTATTAATTTATTCACATATGCGTACATTGTTTGGGTCATTTTTCCCCCCTTCCTCCCTCCCCCAACTCTCTCTCCCTCCCCACCTCAATTCCAGGCAGAACCTGTTCTGCCCTTATCTCTAATTTTGTTGAAGAGAAGACATAAGCATAATAAGGAAGACATAGCGTTTTTGCTAGTTGAGTTAAGGATAGCTATACAGAAAGATTCCTAGCATTGCTTTCATGTAAAAATGTGTTACAACCCAAGTTGATTCATCTCTAATTTATCTTTACATTGGTTGTTGATCCCCTTCTCATGTTAACCTCTGTTGCTTAGGAACTAATATAGACTTCTTTCTTCATTTTTAGCTAATTTGTCCATTTATGCATTGGGTCATTAATTTTTTGGAAGATTAATATTTTGAGCTACCTGTGTATTGTTTTTATTAATTTTATTTCCAGTAATTAATAACTGGTAAAGGTTTTCTTCCATTCTATGGGCAGTCCCTTCAATATGGTGGGCATTTCATTTGTTGTGAATTACATTCAGCTATTATTGTGATGTTATTATACCTTTGCTAAGAATGTGAAAACTCATGTAGTGTGATAATTTTGGGTCTAATCAAACCCGTGCTGATTTAATCTTATTGAATACTTTTGTGGTGATTCATTTAAAAATTACAAGACGTGTTCAAACTGAAACCCCAGTTTTGTAGAGAACTTATAAGCATAGGTTGTGCTGGCTTATAATTTTTCTTAGATAAAATAATTATACAACTTTGCAGTATCTAGTACATACTATAGAATATATGAATAAATATATATATACACATATATTCACAAACATGGCTTTTTCACTTAAACCTTATATAAAATATCATTGAAAAATAGCTGAAAAGTTACTGAAATCAATATGAATGTTTTCATTAAATATGAAATACTATCATTTGTGATAATTATATTGTCTCTCAAATTCCTAAAGCCTGTTTTACTGACTTTATTTATCCAGGTAGAATTACAATGTCAAGAAAAATTTTTTATATAATATCCTTGATTCTTGTTCAGTCTCAGGGAGAACAATTTAATTATTTGAAACTTAAATATAATGTTTGTCTTATGTTATTAGATTAAAGACTTCTCTTGCATTTATAATTGAACACGAAAACTTATGATGAACTGCTTTTGATTTCTATTAATTATTTCATAGCCATCTATTGAGACGATTATGTGATTATTCTCTTTTCTTTTGCTAGCATGGTGGATGATAATTACTTATCCAATGTGAATTACTGAAATGGCCACATCCAGACAATAGCTTATTATTTTTGAATGTTCTGATTATTAATTTTATAAAAAAATTCAGATTTTATAACAGTGCTTCCAATGTAAAATGGTCTATTAACTTATGGTCTGATCCTGTAAGCCAGAGTGTTCCTTCATGTTTTTTTTCTTAATATCTGAAAGAGTTTCTTTAAGATCATTATTTTTCTTATATGTTTAGTGGACATCACTTTTGCATTCACTGAGCTGTCAGATTTCTCTATGAGGGAGTTTTCAACATTAACTTAGTGTACTTATTGTTGTGTAAGAACATTCATGATTCCTTTCCTCATAAGATGTTCTTACCCATTTTAGAAGCCATTATTGATCATCTGCACATTTTTAAAAGATCTCATTGTTAAGTTTGGCAAATGGGAAGTAGACCGATATTTGGATAAAAATAGAACGGTAAAGAAAGAATTACAGTGGTTCCAGTTTTATGGTTATGCTTTAGGGATTAGGAGTTTGACTCAAGGGGTAGAGCTTATTCTAGAAAGCATAAAACTCCCAAGTTTAATCCCCAGTACTGACAAAAGGATAAAAAAAAAACCAAAAAAACCCCCATAATTTGAATATAGACATCTTGGTGAAAACAGAAAAAAAAGGTGGAACCAAAAAGTTAAATTGATAACATTGTGATAGATGGGAAATGCTATTTGAATAAATAAAAATAATATTTTATATTCTTCTAACTTGGTAACTAGATAGATTTCTTGTTATTTCTATATTTTGAGACAGAGAACACAGCATGGGTATATTTAGAGTTGTGAGAATAAGAGAAATTGTGAGTTCATTTTGCACAAGTTGATTCTAAGGATTATTGGGACTTCAGGTGAAAATTTCAAATTAATGGCTGATTATATGTATTTGGAGTTCAGATCTCTCAGATGGAGGGAGACATCTTGGATGTATTAATATGCTTGAGTCCTAGATGTGAATGACAATTTTTAGAAAGAGAATCTTAAAGAGAAAAGGAAAACTTCAGAATTTAGGCTTAATTAAATTCAATATTAAGGGAAGGGTTATATAAAGATGATCTAGACAAGAATAGTGATACAGAAGTAAGACCTGTTTTGATTTGAAAAGTAATAGATTTATGACAATACAGGCTAAGTGTAGGCAATTCTTCATGAAAACTGTTTGGAAAAGAAAGAAAAAAAGAACTACGACATCAGCAGGGAGTGATGGCCCAGAAGATTGATCTTAAATAAAAGATATCTGAAGAAGTTAAAATTCTAATTATGAAAATAAAACACCAAAATATGAGCATTTACTATAAGACAGAAATGATTACTAATGGTTAAATACAAATATTAAACCTCTACATCATGCCAACAAACCAAGTATGTAAAGTAAAAATAAAATCTGAACATATTATTTAAAAAATCAGCAAAAAGAGAGCAAAATTGCACTACAACTGTAAAATTTTCTTATAAAAATAAGGTAAAATATTCAAAACCTAACTATGAAAATATGCAGGTACACATATTCAAAATTAAAAATGAGAGAGGAATTATATCTCCTCAAAGAGGAAATTAAAAGTATTATTGAAACACATTATAAAATATTGTGCAAAAAATTTTAAAATCTGATTGAAAGAGGCAATTTCTTAAGGAAAATGTAAATTATAAAAATCTATGTCAGGAGAAATTCAAAATCTCTACAGATCTTAACAATGGAAGAATTCAGGGCAATCTCAAAAACATTGGGTCCAGGCCCTTGCTCAAAAGGATACATTCAGATGTGTTCATGGATGAATCACTTCAATCTTCATAGGGAAGACATTTCTGACACATTTTGATATTACCAAAGGTTGGCCTCTTTGTTTTCATATAACTTGCAAATAGATGCATTCACCACATTTCATGATCCAATAACTTTTCTAAAGCATTTTGTTATAAGGCACAGACTTGGAAGTGGAGTGTCTGGTCCAGAGTACAGGAAGGATTTGTTTACTGTCCAGTATAATCAGGAAAATGTCTCTCTCTTAGGCAAAGGTTGGTAGATTGTTTGCAGCACCTTAGAAAAGTTTTCAGCTGTCTTGCAATCATACTGTCTGTGAAGCATCAGCAGGACCCCTTCAAAGTTTCCTCCAATCTACCCCTGTGGGCTTTAGGAACTAAGGTGAAAAACTGTGAACATGAAGCTAATGCTGCTTACTGTGATAATGTCTTTTTTCTCCAAAGCAATAGTTATATGTCTTTTTTCAGCATTTATGAAAGCTCATCTGGCTAACTTTGTTAGCTTGCAAATGGAATAGAATGCCTGGGCTTGCGTAAGACTTCCCACCTTTTCTATGTCTTTTCCTCTACCCAGTATACCTCTCTTGGTCTCCATTATTGGCCCACCCATACCATCACTTTCCTTTCTATTTAGCTTTCAGACTTTATACGACCCCTTCTTGAAGGACTAACATTCCTGCTCAGGTAGCATCTTCAATATTTTATATTGTAATTTGTCACTAAAAATGTGTTTTAATTTTTGTCAAGTTGGAAATCTTCTATTTTGGTCTATTTTTTGTTTATCACCAAACATATTTCTAACCAAGGTATTCAGCAAAATTTGAAGAAATAATCCACATATCCAAAGTTATGTCTGTTACGTGAGTTGTTTCATAAATTCTACCTGTTGTTACCTATCCTGGTGCAAACAGTAAATCATGTTTTTGTTTTATTTCCTATTTTTATTTTGCTAGACAAATCTGTTGTAGCTTATCATATTTTTAGAATTGCTTTCTGATTATCTAAGTTTTTTTTTTCCTTTTATCTTCAGAGATGACTGTTTTCTAAAGTAGGTATTTGCTGTGGACATCGTTTGGCTTTCTTGAGGGTTAAAGTCTTATTTCATTTGTTTACTTTGGTTTAGTCTTTTGTAATATGTCAGAAAATCACTAATTAAAATAATTTAGAATGATGATTAAATAAAAATTTGGAAACTTTGTGGTAATATTTTAATTATTTCAACATATATAACATGCAGATACATTTTCTTTTACAATACTAGATACAATGTATAGTAAAAAATATTGATTAAAATGTAGAAGTGGCAATCATCATTTAAGAAAAATTTCACCAATACTTCTAGTGTTCCTTCACTTGACTTTTGTACACTTTTCTTGAATTTTGCAAAAAGAGATACTGGAAATTGCTTAACATGTTAAAGAATAGCATAGACCGGCTTCAAAAGAAGATTCTCTTGATAGCTTACCTAAATAAAATAAACATGACCTTAAGAATATTAACAAAAATCAAACACGAATAAGGGTCAACCTAGAGAAAATGCTCTTTCAAATGGAAATCTTGTTTTAAAGACCTTGGAAACAGTGCAGAGATTATTTTAAAATCTCAATTGTGTTGTTGATAATCTGAGTTTTATACATATATTAGAAGAATCTCAGAACAAATTTTGATGCAATTCATAAGAAAGAGAAAATTACTGGAAAGGTAGATAGACACAAAGGAAGATTGAAATATATTACTACAGTATTCCCTGATGTTAATGGACTCATGAGATATTACCTAAAAAATTTTCGGTTTAATATACCCTGAGAGATTTTGTGAGAAATATCTATATATAGTCATTGAATGACAATGAATAAAGTAATTGTGCAGTGCATATCAAGAAAATACTTTCCTGGAATTCCTAAAGGACATTTTTACACTTCCATTTCTTTAATGGTTCTAAAACATTATGTACTCCTACCACACACAAAAAAAGGTCCAGCTCCAGGATAAGATTGAGTGCTTTAGCTCTTTTTGAACAAAAGCTTTGTGTGTTTTGTGTGCTCTGAGAAACTTTTTCTCACATACTTCAAACTATCGGTCTCAGTGGCGTTGACATTTTTATCTCTGCTCTTTCTGCTCAGTGTTCTTGATTGTTAGACAATTGTGGCTGTGCCTTGTCACCAGGTTTTACAGTTTGTTATTGGTCATCTGTCCAGATGTAGATCAATCTCTCTCCTCCCTTCTTAATTTGTGGTGTCAATCATCAGTAAAGATACAACTGTATGTATGAAATACATAGGGATACATTATGTCATCATTGTTGAAAAGATACAATAGGGGCATTTTAAATTCAAGCTTTTCATTCACTTCAAAGAATAATAAACTGTTCAGTATTTCTCATGTTTATAAAACATTTCCTTCTCTATTGCAAAACACACATATCTAAGATACAAAAGAATCTATTTTTTATCTTGTTTAACCATGATATTTCCTGCTGTTGCAAAAAAGTTATGTGACCAAAGCAAGAATTTTAAGAAGTGACATTTTCAGAATATTAGGGAATACACACACATACACACATATTGAAGTAACAGTGATTCACTGAAATTTCAGTAAGGTACTTTCTAAAGATCCTCATTTTCACACAATATGTATGCTGCTTGCCCAATGAAAAATCAATGTATACACATCAACATGACAAGCTGTTATCAGCATTTTACAGAGCCTAAAAACAACCTGAAAGATAACCTCTTGAAATTCTGATGAAATTGCACCCTTTACATTGGCCAGGCATTCTCTCTCAATGGAGACATAGCCAAAGATTGTGTCCGTAAAAACATGTGGTCTATATGAATTATTTCAAGAATTGCATTTCCTGTTGAAAGTAACTCTCATCAGAAAGAGACAAAGCTTTAGACTAAATTGTTTGACAAAATATGACAAATTCACAAATCTTTTTTCGCGGTTATCTAATTTGAGATACTCAGTCATTGCTAACTTTTCCTTCCTGACCCTGACAGAAAAGGACCTGTTACTCGAAGGAGTAAGAGGAAATAGAAGTTTGTCTATTTTACCTTGCCTGTGTGTAAAATATTTTAATCTGTTTTTAAAAAGTTTAAATATATCCTGTGTTTTAGGCACTTTAGAGAAATTGTTATTCAATCTTAACTACATTTAAGCAAGCAAAGCATCATTAGCTCCATTTCAGAACTGAATAAACTAGGGATTAAAAAGGTTGACTAATTTTTTCAATGTCACATAGGTAATAACTGTCAGAAAGCAATCTAAACTACTGTGATCTCATACATTTTGAAAGTAAGGGCTATCACCTTGAAAATCTTATGTGCTGTGTTGGAACAATCACTTGTGGGTGGCTAGCTATTATTGCTTTAGCAATAGAAACACAGAAGAGCATAGTAAAACTGTCCTGAGCATTAGATATTTTAGGTTGTTTTAAAAAGAACAATTAGAAGCATTACGATTAATTTTTTTGTCAAAATTAATGCTTAAGTGAATACTTTGTATTTTGTGTAGTTATGATATTTTATACAAATCATAAAACAGCTATGTATTTAGTTTCTATAATGCCCTATTTTTTAAAACAGACAAGCAAATAGATTTATTTGCATGGGAGAGTATTGAAGAATATTAAAGTTTTCTATATACATTAACTGCATAAATTTCTATGCTCTTATCTTGAAATTTTGTGTATTTTTTAATGCATAAAGAAATTAAAGGTATACGCAGAAAGGCAGCATCATATGGTGAAGTCAGACAACCAGTCTATGAAAGACATAAGGTTGGAATAGAAGCTTAACAAGGACAAAGTAGAAATTTAGCAAGAAAATTATGTCTGTTTTTTGTGTGCACAGAAATATGTGTGCAATACACATTATTTAAATGCTAAAGGAATTTTAAAGACATACATGTCACAGGGACTTGGCTTATTGTTTATCATAGTTGGGATAAAGAGAAAAGGGTAAATCTACATCGAAAATGTAAAAAAAGGAAAGGTTTCTCATGTTAACAGTGTATTTTTGTAGCAGTAGATGGATTATAAAAATGATTAAGACAGAAATTTTAAAATATTTTATTGAACTAGGAGACAAACATATACCAAGTAGTTGTTACACTATTCATGAAGAATATAATTACAAGAATGAGTGATTACATGTGCAAAGGGCTCAAAACTTTAGTTACTTTAGTGAGAAATGTGGCACTAGAAATGAGATTTAAAAGTTCTGTGGGATTCCCTTAAATGGTAAAATTAAGGAATGCCATTCAACAAAAGCACAGGTATGGTAGGTGGTTATATGTTTTTATAAAACTTACAAGTGCCTTCCTTCCCCTCTAGCTCTTTGGGAAATTTTTATTAATTTCTATGTATTCCCTGTGAGTTAGTCAACTTCACATTACTAAAATAAAATATCTGAGGCTATTGACTTATAAGGAGGAAAGGTTTAGTTAATAGTTCTGAAGGACATAGTCTAAGATTGGCAGCCTATTGCATAGGACCTCTGCATGTAGAAGCAAACAGCTTAAATCATGATCCAGGAAGTAGAGGAAATTTTCAAGATTAGGGATCCTAATTCCATGAGGACTCACCCAATTACTTAAAGACCTCACATTAGTTCTTAACTAGTAAATGTCCAAAGCACAACCCAATGCCACCACTTTGGGGACTAAACCATGAACATAATGCGCCTTTGGATGACACTCAAAAAAAACCCACTTGTTTTTGCCAAAGGTTTCCTGTCCCTCTCACAAGGAAAAACTCACTCATTCAACCACAAGAGTCTCAAAGCAAACTGCTTTAGTATTTCTCAAATAAGCAAGTCCAAAGTTTACTGTAAGACTCAAAGAAAACTCAAAATATTGGGTCCCCATAAACAGAAATAAAAAATATTACATATTTTCATGATACCATAGTACAATAAAGGCTAGGTAAGTATTTCTATCCCAAAAGGTTGCTCAATGCAAGACTCAAAGTATTCAGAGAAAACATTCAATCTTAAAACTCCATGTCAAACATCCTGGGCACACAGTGGTAGAATCTGGATTCTCAAAAGCATAGGAATGCTTGTGCCTCTGGCTGTACTAGTCAAAGTCCATATAGCCACTTGAGCTGGCTCTACACACTGCCAATAACATTGGTGTTGCTGGTTTCTTTGTGCTTTCCTTGGCTTTCCACTGCAGTTTTATTACAAATTCACTATACATTGTCCCATCAGAGGGACTTGCATGCAGGTACTGTAATGCTTTTGCTCACTTCTTGGCCTCCCAGATAATTCTTTGAAATTTTAATGGGAGCTGTCATGACTCCATAATTTGAGCATGATCTTTACGCTCCACAGCTCACAAATTGTCTGGGCATAGAAAATACTCATCTAAATTATTTGGTATAGTATAACAAGAGTGGTCTCTAGTTCAATTTACAACAGTAATCTCAACTTTGTAAAAATTCACATCAACCCTCAGTATTACCACACAGGGACCTAAGCATTTCACACAGAGATCTTTGGGAGACACTCATCCAGAAAATACCATCATGTGAGAAGAATTATTAAAAATTACACATACTGTATTACTTCTAAACATCATCTCCTATAGGTAGCCACTTTTCACCATATGTTAATAGATGTAGTAAAGATTGTTGTCAGATGAATATAGACATCTGATAAGTTGTTCCAAATACTTTTCATTTTCCACATTTGAACACCAAATACACTAGAATCCTCTAGAAATTTAGGAAATCACCTATTTGCTTATTTGTATTTTGTTTATTTTTTAATAAGGAACAAGTTCCAAAGTACTACAGGAAATATGGAAAGATTCCAAGGGTAAAAGCATTTTCTTCTCTTCAATCTGAGTGTAGACACATTACTCTTGCACCATAGGACCTTCAGTGCCTAATCATCAAAAGTGACTTCTCTGGATAACCTCCATGCTTTAAAAAGATCTCTCATGTAAAAGTGCTATCTATCTTCTTTCTACTTTTGGCTAGGACTTCATACTTCCAAAATCCTCTTTTCTTTTAGCAATATATTTTCCAGAAACCAGTATTCACCTTAAATAAGTAAAACCAGATCTCTTTTTGTTTTGTTAAACATAATCTAAAACATGGCTAATTTACTTTTTCTTGTCTATGCCATACATTTTTTAATCTTCATCTTTTTTTTTGGTCAATTCAAAGAAATTATAAGAAAACACAGCTCCTGAAAGTGACACAGTTGAAAATGAAGATCAATTATAACTCTGTTGAGAGCATTCCCTTTAAGGACCTAAATTCTTTTAAAATTCAACAGTTGGTTTTTGAAAAAACTTTGCTTTCTTGCTTGCATAAGAGCTCTTTTTTATTTCAATGTTATTTATAGGACTCAATACTATGATATATTTTTTAAAATAAAAAAGGGTTAAGTATCACTATGATGGGATTAATGTTGTGTGGTTATTACTGTTTATCTCTAAACCAAAGATTAATTTTATGATCATGTAAGTAGAAAAATAATTTAATTCTTAAAATCACAACAAATTTATTTATGTATTGGAAAGTCATTTATCCATAAAGTGTATTTGAATAATGTAGAATTCTTCCTGTAAATATTATATATTTATACATATTCTTCTTAAAATAGCATTTGGAACATTGTTACATAATTTCAAGTGTTCAGATTTTGATTTATGTACTTGAAATTTCCTTTGTTTTTTTTTTTTTTTTTTTGGTACTGGAGCTTGAACTCGGGGCTTCACACTTGCTAAGCAGTAGCTCTGTCATTCTGCCAGCCCTATTTGTAATGGGTATTTTCAAGACAGGGTCTTGCGAACTATCTGCCTGGTCTGTGTTCCAACTGTGATCCTCCAAATTTCTGTCTCCTGAGTTGCTAGGATTATGTAAGTGAACCATGGGCACTCGGCTGAAATTTCTTACAGATGAAAAATACAGACTGTTTTCCTGCAAATTTTCTGGAGCCAAAACTTAATCTTTTCTCTTTACAATCATGAGATAATCAAAGAATTATAAATATGTCCCTGAGATATTAAATATCTAATATTTCACAGCCATAACAATATGTAAATTTTAGCAAAGTAATAAAACTGTTTGTAGTAGGAATATTATAAAGTACATGTCAAGCCAAGCGCCTGTGGCTCATGCTTATAATCCTAGCTACTCAGGAGGCAGTCACCAGGAGGATCATGGTTTGAGGCCATCCCTGGTTAATAGTTCATGAGATCCTATCTTGATAAAACCCATCATAAAAGAAAGAGCTGGAGAAGTGTCTCAAGATGTAGGCTCTGACTTCAAACCCCAGCACCAAAAATAAATAAATAAATAAAGTACCTGTTATACTTTATATGCTTTCACAAATTGATAAGGTAGTGTAGGGATTAAGAATGAACAAATGATTTGGTTTTAGTCACAGTAAATTAGGTATTGGTAATCATAATGAAAAGGCATAACTTTAGTGTAAAATGAAAAAATAAAGTGCAGTTATTTCAGTTAACAGCTATGTACTGACCACATGTTTTTTCTGAGCTCTATTCATTGTGCTTAGGATACAGCACTGTATCTCAAAGACAGAACAGGCACAAACTTCTTCTGTTTGCCAAGCATAGTGTTACATGTCTATAATTCCAGCTACTTGGGAGGTAGAGATAAGCCTTTCATTTCAATGCTTGCCTGTCATAAACTTCATGTCATTGTCAATAAACTTCATGGGGACACTGTGTATAGAGAAAGTTTACAAAGGAAAATGGTAACCTAACAAGTTGTTGGGACAGTTATTCAAAGGACAGATCTAGAAAGGTGTTTGAATAAGTATGATAACTTTGGTCTGCCATCCAGAGCCTATTGTTTGAAGGACAAGGCAATAGCACCACTTTGTATTTAAAAAAAACCAAACAAACATGAAAATATCTTTAGCCATTCACTAGAATGACTCTGAACTACAGAAAGAAAAGGTTTTCAATGACAGTTTCATAGAGAACCTGAATTAATAGTAGTACTAGTTGATTCAAGCAACTCATCAAATGCCTCGAGTTAAAATGAGTACGAGCAGATCAGAGGTGTGCAATGTCATTTGAACAAATTTTTTTCTTGTGGTAAGTCCAATGGACCATGGACTCTCTTGAGGATATTTATCAGGTTCCAATATAAAAATTGGCCCAGATATTCTTAATAGCTATCAGAAGGCATACATTGTCTCTCAGACCTGAGAAATGATAAACTGTGGCCCAATTGGAAGTCAACTCTGTTACTCCAACTATAATAAGATCTCATTAATCATATATTAGCATAACAATCATAAAATTAAAGGTAAAGGTGGCAGATCCTATTTTATTCCATTCTGTTCACATGCCAAGTCTCTGCATAACAAGGATTGGCAATAGTAAACGAGTATAGATCAATAACTACATACTAATTAATTTATTTCAGTAAAATAACACATCTAAAAAGGATGCCCAATGGAAACTATCACCTGGTTGGGGTTATGTCACTTTTATGTGCAAAGGAAAGTGCCACATATTTGCCATCATGCCATAGAATTATATTAATTCACTTAGTCTCTATCACCACATAAAATAGATAGGCTTTAAAATCTTGACATTCTGCATAACATCTACACTGTTCATTATAATGAATGATTTTTAACTGGAACAATCCAACAGAACATGGTCAGTATAAAAGATTACTAGTAAGACACATGCTTATCAAGGATGGGCAATAAATGCTCCCTGCTAGACTGGTAAACACTTTTAAGTACTAAGGATTTGGGGCATTTTTTATAACATTTTCTCTAAAGAAAAGTTTGAGTTATATGCTTTATATTTTTCATCACTAAGAATGTGGTTCAGCATTGACGAATGAGTGTGTACCATCACTGAGACTATTACCTACAGTATTTTTCAAATTGGAAGGACCCAATTTTCTGTGGGTCTCAAAGCAAAAAGGAAACTTATAATTACCAACTAGATGCAACAAATTTTACCACCCACACGACAGTGATTCATCTATATCGAGTAAGAACATGGTGTCAGTCTCTGGTATGACAAAAGTGAAGAGTTTTAAGGAAGACATTAGGGAGATATAGGTCATATTTTTACTGTGACAGAAAATAGCTCCCATTTAAAAATATTCCCTGGTTTGTTTCTAGGATTTAAAAGAAACTAATGCTTGACCATAGGACATCTGAAACTGTCCATCATGAGCAAGATATTATCAGAACCACCAAATAATAAGGTCAGGAAGTCTCAGCAGCAATCCATCTAATGAAATGATGCAGTCAAGAGCAGACCTAACCAGATCAGATAAATTACAATGATCAGGGATCCTGGACTCCTGTAGCATTTATCACTGCTTTACTGACACTACTGCTTAGACTCAAACTACAGTTACACTAGTGGTTTTTCAAGACCAACAGAAGGGGGAGGAAAAAGTGTACTACATATCTGGAAACTTCATAAAAATCCATTAAAGATAACATTAGCTTCAAGTTTTCTATGGACATAAAATTCATGCTGTGCATTTGCATGACATTTGGTATTGTTAGTTAAGAATCAACAAAGAGAGATTAGGAGTGACAAATAGCATCACAGTGCAACCAAGTGTACAAAAACAGTTATAGTGGGATGAACCAAGACCAGGGAGTCTGAGGTTGAAGCAAGAAGTACGATTGTGTGAGATAGAACAAGTGTGTACATTTTTATGCTACAAGTTATCATTTCAGAGAACAATTCTCACAGAACAAACATTCAAAAATAGGCAAAATGGTGATTTAATCTGCATAGAACAGGCAGTGACGAGACAGATGGTGCTGAAGGAGAATACAGCATAAGATGTAGAATCTGCATGACTCCAACAGTTTAATAGGTTTCCTCTTCCAATACTGCTCTAAGTCCTGCTCTGTTGAAACCTCTTCTCATCTATTGCAGTTCCTCTGTTCTGCACACACACTCTGTTTGAATCTCACTTCTCAATAAGCTATCTTCTTGAAGGTGTCTCTGGTGGTTTGCTTTAATGTTGATTGGTGGGGGACAAATGGAAAGACTAAGAGGTACTCATCGTGAGAATGACTCACAATGAAGTGACTATCAGTTATAGCTGATATGCCATTAGCATTAGAAAGTTCTAAGGTAAAACTATAAATTTGGTACACATCATAATACAGTGTCTTTAGAGCTGTGAAGACAATGAATTACATTTTGTTTCAGCACTGCAGAGAGCCAAGATTTGATTCCCTGCTATGCCAACACAAAGAACACAAAAAAGAAAGAAACAGTAAAAGAGACAGCGAAAGAACATTTATCACCATGAAGGAAAACTAGGAGAGCCAGTTATCCTGGAAATAAAGAGAAGAAAATATGAGATACTCAGCTATACCAACTGCATCTGTGTTTGAACAATATGAAAAATCGAAAGTTGATTGACTTGAAGAATAGTGTAGGAGAACACCTGATTGAAGAGAGATTAGGATGAAAAGGATTAAAATGTAGGCAATAAATAGTCATTCAAATAAATTTGATATAAACAAAAACTAAAAACTAGTAAATTAAGGGATTAGAGAAATTATGTTTTAAATATAAGAAAGTTAAGAGGAAATATACATGATGAAGGAAATGAACTTGTAAAGTAAGAAAAAATACTACAGGAGTAAAAAGGATAATTCCCAAAAGATTCATTTTGATTTATGAGACAGTCCAGCTGTTGCTTAAGGCACAGGATCTCTGGAGAGCCCTGGATGTCAGCTGGACTTAGCTGGTAGCTGCTTGCAATTCATTTTCATTTACTGTGTTAATTATCTTGATATTTTGAAATATCCCTTAACTTATCAGCTATGCATGGTTTAAATACTCAGTGTTCTAATCTAATGTGTAGATACTTATTACTAAAGTTAATCACATATGAATATATATCATATCTACAGGACTAAATATAAAAATAATTACTAAAAATAAAATGTCACAAAATGTGGAAAAATTTAGCTCATTTTCAAATATGCTCAAATCTAATAATTATGTAACTTGGCATAAAAGCATTGCAGCATAGAGAAAATTTCATACATTATATAGATTTAATAAGTTTTAATTGCTAAGTCAATATTAGCTTGAAAATATAGCTGCTATGATTTTGAACACTTGGAAAAAATTATTCCATTGCTTATATCTTGGCATTTATCAGTTTGCATTGAGAGTTTTTGAGTAATAATAAAAAGTTAATTGCAAGCATAATTTCATATTTTAAAATAGTGGAAAACAACCCTCACTAGCTTGCTTTAAGTTATTGCCTTCTTATGAAGTATGAGTAGTCACAATTTTTCTTGAAGCTAAATGCCTTAAAAACTCATTTATGAAATGTCATTATGATATTAGTTATTATATATCACTAAAGTTGAATATTAAATTATATCATACAGGTGTGCATAATACAAACCTTTGTGTTTATTTGCTCTAGACATTAAATTTTTGAAGAAAATTAATTTTAGTGAGGTTTACTGTCTTGCCTGCAAAGCTAGTAAATGCTACATTTTTGTTAGAGTCACATATGAGTGAAATCATATGGTGCTTTTCTTCTGTGCCTTGCTCTTCTCCCTTCAAATGATTATCACAGGTTCCATCCATGTCGTCACTAACTACAGAATTACGTTCTTTTCACAGCTAAATAATATTCCACGGCATATGCTCCAAATTTGTTCTTTTTATTCACCACTTGATTGAGGCTTAGGTTGTTTGATTTTTCTTGACTGTTGTGAATAGTGCTGCAATGAATATGTTAGTACAGTAATTTTCCCTTATTTGTGGGTTCATTACATGTAGTTTTGACTAAGCACAATCAATAAAAGGTAATAAATTTTTAAAAAATCAAAAGAAATTTCAACAACAAAAATTGTAAATTCCTGTGCACACATTATGTAGCTCAGGTGATTCAAAGAAATTCTTTCTTAGTCCAAGATTATTTTCAGCTACCTTTAAATCACTGTGTGATTCGTCAAATTTCCCTGAACTTAATTCTGTGAAAATATTCCTCTCCAAAAGCAAATGATACCCTCCAAAACGCAAAGTAACAATGTGCTTAATTTAATTATTTAATTTTAATAGATAAAATGAAAATTGCGGATTTGTTGAGTGGTGGTGTGTCTGTAGTAGAAGGGCTGTCTTATGAAGGAAAATGAATAAAGCATCCACAATACAGTAGTGAATTCTCTTTTCTGAGCATTCATGGTTTTTCTCAATGGAAGCCTCCTTGGAAGCATATACCAATACCACTGTAGGTCTACTGTATAGAAATACTGATTTAATTTCTTCTGCATATCTAGCAAATAGTGGAATGTCTCTCTTACAGGTTAGCTGTATTTTTAATTTTTTGAAGAATTTCTATACTGTAGTCTATAATGATTACAAAATTAAGTTTTCAAAGCTCATAATGTAGAGGTTGAGAACACAGCAGTGGTTTATAGCAGCTGAAGAGAGTAGTGGGAAGGGAGAGACTGACCAAGTGGTCTAAGTTACCATTAGCTTGAACAAGATATTTTGTTTTATTACCACACAGTAGAATGACTACAGATAACAATAATGTGCTGCATATCCCAAAAACTAGAAGAAAAGATTTTGAATGTTTTTACTACAATGAAGTTATAGGGATTTGAATAGATATGTTTAACCTGACGCACACAATGTGTACAGGTATCACATGGTATCACTTTAATATTTCCCATTTTTATATTATTATGTATCAGATAAAATAAATTGAATTTAAATAAGTGTAATTCAAATTTAGTGTTAAATTTCAGTTTTACATCTCATTAGTTTGTTTAAATATTTTAAATAATTTGTGACAGGCAAAATTCTAAATGACTCCTGCATAGACCTGCTACTCCTATGTCAGCAAGCACGATGATGCACCTGATGGATGATCTTCCCAGTGATGTGACTACTGTGTGTGTGTGATAAACATGAAGGGAGTTTGTAGATTTAATTAAGATCCAAAATAAGTTGATTTATACTTACTCAAAGAAGACATTATTCTGGTTTGAGTATTAAACTGTTAAAGAAGAAACTGGGTCTATAGGTGACAGGTTTTTCTGCTTGTTTTTTATTATTATTAATATTTACACAGATTAAATTGTACATAGTAAAGTGTTCCATCACGCTCTTTCCATACAGTCATATAATGTACAGTGACCATATTCAGCTTCCTATTACTCTTTCTTATCTACTCTCTTCCTTCCTCCTTATCCCCTGTGCTTTTACCTCCTTAGCAGACCTCCTTTACTTTCATGACCTAAAACCTTGGTTTGTTTTGTTATGATTTTTTTCTACTTTCCTTCCACAAATGAGAGGAAACAAGTCATATCTGTGTTTGTGAAACTGGCTTTTTTCACGTACTGTGATGACCTCCAGCTCCATCCATTTCCCTGAAAATGACATAACTTCATTCTTTTTTTTATTGTTGTTGTACTTGGGGTACTTTGTGACATTTACAAAAGTTCTTACCATGCTCAAATTCTCATACTGCAAAGATACAGAGGACTATAGAAACAGCCCCGCGATAATGTGTATTTGCCTATAGAAACTGAGCAGTCTCTAGCCAAGGATGGCAAAATCCAGGGCCCTTAACCACAGACTTTTAGGGGAATAAAAGCTGCCAACAATATGTGTGAGCCTAGATGCTGAATAGTCTCTAATCTAATTTATTGATGGGAATACAGCCCAGCTGCCCCTTTGGCTGCAACATAGTGAGAGTTTGAGAAGGGGATCCAATTAAGCTATGCCCACTCTCCTTACTCACAAGAACTATTGAGAGAACAAATTGCATTGTGTAAAGCTATGAAAATTCTTAAAATGTGTATGTCTTAAAAAGTTAACTAAGCTAGGAAAAAATTCATGTTTACCAAATTATCAATTACCAAATTATGTATGAATGAAATCTTGGATTTACTTTTTAGCGTTTCTTTTTTTTTCCTTTTTTTTTTTTGTTTTATTATTCACATGTGCAAACAAGGCTTGGGTCATTTCTCTCCCCTGCCCCCACCCCCTCCTATACCACCCACTCCGCCACCTCACTCTCCCCCCCACCCCTTCAATACCCAGCATAAACTATTTGGCCCTTATCTCTAATTTTGTTGAAGAGAGAGTATAGGCAATAATAGGAAGGAACAAGTGTTCCTGGTTGAGATAAGAATAGCTATACAGGGAGTTGACTCACATTAATTTCTTGTGCGTGTGTGTTGCCTTCCAGGTTAATACTATTTGATATAACCTTTTCTCTAGTTCCTGGTCCCCTTTTCCTATTGGCCTCAGTTGCTTTTAAGGTATCTGCTTTAGTTTCTCTGCATTAAGGGCAACAAATGCTAGCTAATTTTTTAGGTGTCTTACCTATCCTCACCCCTCCCTTGTGTGTTCTCGCTTTTATCATGTGCTCAAAGTCCAATCCCCTTGTTGTGTTTGCCCTTGATCTAATGTCCACATATGAGGGAGAACATACAATTTTTGGTCTTTAGGGCCAGGCTAACCTCACTCAGAATGATGTTCTACAATTCCATCCATTTACCAGTGAATGATAACATTTCAGTCTTCTTCATGGCTGCATAAAATTCCATTGTGTATAGAACCACATTTTCTTAATCCATTCATCAGTAGTGGGGCATCTTGGCTGTTTCTATAACTTGGCTATTGTGAATAGTGCCACAATAAACATGGGTGTGCAGGTGCCTCTGGAGTAAACTGTGTCACAGTCTTTTGGGTATATCCCCAAGAGTGGTATTGCTGGATCAAATGGTAAATCAATGTCTAGCTTTTTAAGTAGCCTCCAAATTTTTTTCCAGAGTGGTTGTACTAGTTTACATTCCCACCAATATATGGATCTAGTTTCAGTTTTTTTCACACTGCTAACCAGTTTTCCCAGCAGTTTTTGTTGAAGAGGCTGCTGTTTCTCTATCATATATTTTTAGCTCCTTTATCAAAGACAAGTTGGTTATCGTTGTGTGCTTCATATCTGGTTCCTCTATTCTGTTCCACTGGACTTCATGTCTGTTTTTGTGTCAGTACCATGCTGTTTTTATTGTTATTGCTTTGTAATATAGTTTGAAGTCAGGTATTGTGATACCTCCAGCATTGTGCTTTTGACTGAGTATTGCCTTGGCTATTTGTGGCCTCTTTAGTTTCCATATAAATTTCATGGTAGATTTTTCAATTTCTTTAATGAATGTCTTTGGAATTTTGATGGGAATTGCATGAAACATGTAGATTACTTTTGGGAGTATAGACATTTTTACTATGTTGATTCTACCAATCCATGAGCATGGGAGATCTCTCCACTTTCTATAGTCTTCTTCAATTTCTTTCTTCAGAAGTTTATAGTTTTCCTTGTAGAGATCATTCACATCTTTTGTTAGGTTTACACCTAGGTATTTGATTATTTTGAGGCTATTGTAAATGGAATTGTTTTCATACATTCTTTTTCAGTTTGCTTATTGTTAATGTATAGAAATGCTAATGATTTTTCTATGTTGATTTTATACCCTGCTACCTTGCTGTAGCTATTGATGATGTCTAGGAGCTTCTGAGTAGAGTTTTTTGGGTCTTTGAGGTATAGGATCATGTCGTCTGCAAATAGGGGTATTTTGACAGTTTCTTTACTATTTATATTCCTTTTATTCCTTCTTCTTGCCTAATTGCTCTGGCTAGGAATTCCAGTACTATGTTGAATAGGAGTGGAGATAGTGGGCATCCTTGTCTGGTTCCTGATTTTAGAGTGAATGGTTTCAGTTTTTCTCCATTAAGTATAATGGTGGCTGTAGGTTTGTCATAGATAGCTTTTATAATGTTGATGTACTTTCCTTCTATTCCTAGTTTTCTTAGAGCTTTTATCATGAAATGGTGTCAGATCTTATCAAAGGCTTTTTCTGCATCTATTGAGATGATCAAGTGGTTTTTGTCTTTGCTTCTGTTAATGTGGTTTATTACGTTTATTGATTTTCGTATGTTGAACCACCTCTGCATCACTGGGATGAAGCCTACTTGGTTGTGGTGAATAATCTTTTTGATGTGTTGTTGAATTTGGTTTGCCATTATTTTTTTGAGGCTTTTTGTGTCAATCTTCATTAAGGAGATTGGCTTATAGTTCTCATTTTTGGAGGTATCTTTGCCTGGTTTTGGGATAAGTGTAATACTGGCTTCATAAAATGTGTTTGGCAGTTTTCCTTCCCTTTCTATTTCATGGAACAGTTTAAGGAGGGTTGGTATCAGTTCTTCTTTAAAGGTCTGAATTCAGCAGAGATCCATCAGGTCCTGGACTTTTCTTTTTTTGGAGAGTCTTGATTGCTGCTTCAATTTCATTTTGTGTTATAGATCTATTCAGGTGATTAATTTCCCCTTGGTTCAGTTTTGGATGATCATATGTATCTAGAAATCTGTCCATTTCTTTAAGATTTTCAAATTTATTTGAATATAGGTTCTCAAAGTAGTCTCTGATGATTTCCTGGACTTCCATGGTGTTTGTTGTTATCTCCCCTTTTGCATTCCTGATTCTACTAATTTGGGTTTTTTCTCTCCTCATTTTAGTCAGGTTTGCCAGGGGTCTATCGATCTTGTTTATTTTTTCAAAGAACCAACTTTTTGTTTCATTAATTCTTTGCATGGTTTTTTTGGTTTCTATTTCATTGATTTCAGCTCTTATTTTTATTATTTCTCTCCTTCTATTTGTTTTGGGATTTGCTTGTTCTTATTTTTCTAGAAGTTTGAGATGTATCATTAGGTCATTGATTTGGGATTGTTCAGTCTTTTTAATATATGCACTCATGGCTATAAACTTTCCTCTCAGGACTGCCTTAGCTGTGTCCCATAGGTTCCGGTAGGTTGTGTTTTCATTTTCATTGACTTCCAGGAACTTTTTAATTTCCTCTTTTATTTCATCGATGATCCATTCTTCATCAAGTAATGAGTTACTTAGTTTACAGCTGTTTGCATGTTTTTTTGTCTTTACTTTTGTTGTTGAGTTCTACTTTTACTGCATTGTGATCAGATAGTATGCATGGTATAATTTCTACTTTCTTATATTTGCTGAGACTTGCTTTGTGCCCTAGGAGAAGGTTCCATGGGCAGCTGAGAAGAATGTATATTGTGTAGAAGTTGGATGAAATGTTCTGTAGGCATCAAGTAGTTCCATTTGATCTGTTGTATATTTTAGATCTAGGATTTCTTTATTTACTTTTTTGTTTGGATGACTTATCTATTGATGATAATGTGGTGTTAAAGTCTCCCACAACTACTGTTTTGGCATTAATATATGCTTTTAGGTCTTTCAGTGTATGTTTGATGAAATTGGGTGCATTGACCTTGGGTGCATACAGGTTGATGATTATTATTTAATTTTGGTCTATTTCCCCTTTTATTAGTATGGAATGTCCTTCTTTATCTCGTTTGATCAATGTAGGTTTGAAGTCTACTTTGTCAGAGATAAGTATTGCTACTTCTTCCTGTTTTTGGGAGCCATTGTCTTGGTAAATCTTCTTTCAGCCTTTCATCCTAAGCCTATGCTTATTTCTCTTGGTGAGATGGGTCTCCTGTAAGCAAGAAATTGTTGGATCTTCCCTTTTAATCCATTTCGTCAAGCGGTGCCTTTGGATGGGTGAATTAAGTCTGTTAACATTAAGTGTTAGTACTGCTAGGTATGTGGTGATTCCTGTCATTTAGTTGTCTTAGTTGTTTTAAGGTTTGATTGTGTGTACTTAAGTTGAAGTTACTCTGTCCTTGTACTGTGTGCAATTAAGTATTTTCTAGCTTGTAATAATAACAATGGTGATATTTAGAATGGAAGGGTGAGCGGAGATGGAAAGCAAGAAGTTAAAGAAAAGGGAAAAACAAATAAACAGACAAGAAGGAGAAAACAGAACAAGGATTCAGACAAGAAAGTTTCAAAGGTATAAACAGGGAGCGTTAATGTGCTAATCGACAGTAAGCTGAACAGGCATTAGAGAGACAGAGAGAGGATTGAAAATAAAAAATAAACAAAAAATAAGAATAAAAATAAAAAATAAGTACATGAAAGAAAAAAAATATATAAATAAAATAAAAGAAAATTAAAAAAAACCCAAAAACCCAAAAAACCAAAAACCTTTCAAATTCAAATGCAATAAAGTTTCAGTCTTAATAATTTGGGTGTCCATCTCAGTCTCCAATCCTGGAGATGGTGCCTCAGATGTTGTTCTGTAGTTGTCTCATCAAAGGGGATGCATAAAGTAGAACAAAACTACACACACAAAAAAAAAACCCCACCAAGTGTCCCAAGTTCAAATGCAATACAGTTTCAGTATGTTTTTCAGCATGCAGGTGTAATTCAGTTGTTCTGTCATCAAAGGTAGGGAGAAAAAGAGGAAAAAAAAAAAGAGTCTGGAGACAGTTCTGAGAATGGTATCTGCAACTGTGGCTTGCCTGTCTGCTGCTATCAGCCTGCTGTTGCCGGAGGCATTATTTATGCAGATCTCTGGGGTGAGCTTAGCACTCACCTGGCCCTGCAGGCTTTGTTTATTCAGAGTTCTCCTGTGTGCGAGCCTCTGCTACAAGCTTTCCCCTTTCCAAGCACACTGGGGAAGGTGACACTGCACTCACATTGTTGTTATTTACAGTTCATGTGGGAGGTGGGTCTTCCCCTCTCTCCTATGGAGTTTTCCTCCCACTGCCACTTTTACAAGCTTGCCTGCTCCTGATTGCTGGGTGGTGCTGCTGCTCCTGCCAGCCACTGTGTTTGTTTACAGTTCACTTGGGAAGTGGGTCTTCCCTCCTCTCCTGTGGAGTTTTCCTCCCTCTGCCACTCTCACAGGCTTTCCAGTTCCTGGTTGCTGGGTGCACGCCCCCGCTCCTGCCGGAGCCTCTCCGGCCCGCCCGGCTTGTTTATTTACAATCTCGGGAAGGATTCCCTTCCTCTAATCTTCAGCGCTCAGTGCACCCCACCCTCTTTCCCGTGTGTCTTTATTGTTCTTATTACTTATTAGTCAGTTTCTCTTTTTTTCCCTGGGTGGAGTTCAGTCTGTCCAGGGGGCTATGCTGCTCTAGCCCAGGCTTGTCTGTGGGAGTACCATGGTACTGCAAAGCTAACCTTGTCCGTGTCTACCCAAGCCATGGGCATGGGCTACTGGTGGCCTGAGGGCCTTCCTTGTTTCTCCATTTAACGTGAAGTGGAGATTCTCTGTGCCTGCTGGAGGTGTGGAGGGGTCAAAGTTTTGCCTCTTCTCACTGATTTTGCCTGCAAAGTGTGTCTCCAGTGTCTCTCCAAGATTTCACTATAGGAGGCTCGCTTTCTGCTTCCTCCCTCTAGCCGCCATCTTGGAATCCCCCTTGACTTAGTGTTTCAAGAGAAACTTGTATTTATTTTTTAAATTGTTTATGATTTAGCTTGCATTTGACAGCTTTAGTTGGTATTATTTAGTGGGATTGAACTGAGAAAAGGAATCACTAGATCTTGCATATAAACAAATTTGACTAGTGATGAAAGACTTTCTCCAACTCTTGACTTTAGAGACATTTGCAAGTGTGAAGCTCGGGGAAGAAGCCAGATTTAGAACTCAAATCATTTAAGAAAACTGGGTACCAACACAGTCTTTGATTTAAAGAAAAATTGCTTCACACAATTTTAGAAAAATAGATTAACAAAAATCTTTATAAGATTCTGTTCTGACCATGTTTCCTTAACTGGGTGTCTGTCACAGAGTTATTATCAATGTGGATTTACCAACTGAGCTAGGATTACTTCAAAACATCACAAAACAACTTTTCTGTAAGTACATTTTTGGTAAAGTGATGTAAACTCCTTGACTACTAATCATCAATTTATTTGTATTACTCTGATGTTAAACTGGGTAACTTAAAGAGAGGAAAAATAATTATTTTGCTCATAGTTCTGGAGGCTCAAGTCCTCACTTGTGAGGATCTTACAGTAGATGGCATCGGAATTTCAGGAGCATGCATTAGAGATAGTGATGACATAATAGAACAGAATGACAGAGTACCCAGGGTAAAACCAAGTTTGTTTTTCATTATGGCCTCATGACAACTCACTCAGCATCCCACTGGAATTACCTTAATTTCTTCCAAAGGGAGCAATACCCACAAGAAGTAATAATGTCCCACTAGGGCTCACTATTTAAAATTTCTATCACCTAAATATTGTCCTACTAGGCCCTAAGTTTCTAATACATGAACCCTTTGATAATAGTCTCAACTTAAATTGTAGTATTGTTGAAATCAATAAAGAATACCTTTTAGTAGGGATACAATCTATACTTTATCTGGAAGTTTTAAAGAGTTTTATTGCTCAGAATGAAGGTCCTTAATTCTAAGGGGAAAAGATAACATCTAGACTGGAAAAGTAAATTGTAAGCAGATTATGTTGTGCTAAAGAATATGTCTTAACTCTAAACTATTTATGTTGTTTTGTTGGAAAGTATAGCACTGGTGTAAAAACTCAGTGCATTCAGTGAGAGGACTCAGGAAAGACACACAAATATAGTGAAAATGATAGTAAAATTTATTAAGAAAGAAATTTAGTGTAATAGGATACAAGTTGGAAGAAATGGAGCAAAAAAGGAAGAACATTTCCTGCTCTCCATGGAGGAAATTTTAGTAAACACTCAAAATAGAGGGCCTCATTACTGGTCTAATACTTTCTGAGCTGGAAGAAGACACATGGTCATGTATAGCAACCTCTAATCATTTAGATAATGCCTCTGAGTTGCAATGATGGATGCTAAAAGAGGGAGATGTCATGTAGACTTATCAAAAACACAGGGACAATGAGTGTGCCCTAGGACTTCCTTTTGTTAGACACAACTTTTATCCTTTTTATAACCTCTACGCATTTAAAGAGACTGGCAGCTTGTTAACATTTCAAAGAGGAAGGAATGAACTGACTGCTATGGCTTTTTAGTTTTTACATTCTTGTTTTTTTTTTTTTTTATTGTTTTATTATTCATATGTGCGTACCAGGTTTGGGTCATTCCTTACCACCCACTCTGCCCCCTCCCTCTCCCCCTCACCCCTCAATACCCGGCAGAAACTATTTTGCCCTTATCTCTAATTTTGTTGTAGAGAGAGTATAAGCAATAATAGGAAGGAACAAGGGGTTTTGCTGGTTGAGATAAGGATACCTATACAGGGCATTGACTCACATTGATTTCCTGTGCGTGGGTGTTACCTTCTCAGTTAATTCTTTTTGATCTAACCTTTTCTTTAGTTCCTGGTCCCCTTTTCCTATTGGCCTCTGTTGCTTTTAAGGTATCTGCTAAAAAATTAGCTAGCATTTGTTGCCCTTAATGCAGAGAAACTAAAGCAGATACATTCTTGTTTTAATATAATTTCCCTTGTTTCCTCATCTGTCTGTCCTACTCATGACTCATGGCTAATTGCAAACTAACATTGTGGTTATTTAAGATAAAGTGAGATAATAACATCTAAGGTAAGTACATATATTAAACTGGATGTATAGAGAAAAAATCTATGTTGGGAAAAAAGAAAAAAGGGTATGAATTTAGGGCAATCTAGATTGCAAGGGACCAACCAACTTTCTGGATTGTGGTCCAAGCAAGGTTCCAGTGGTGCCCATTTTTTTCTGTGAATGGAAGAACCATGCCATTCTCCACTCTGTAAAGGAAAGCATAATTATATCAAGTGTGTGAGCAAGTGGCATTTCCACACAATACACAAATCTAACTCATAGATCTATAGCCAATCTATTTTTTTACCAAGATACTAGACTAAAACTAAGAGCTAAGATTTTGATTGTGTAAATGCTGAGGGAAAGCTCTGATAAGGGTTAGGGATGTTTTGGGGTTGCTAAAACAATTTTTCTTTTAGTTTTCAAGAGCTAAATGAAAGCTGATTTTGTCATCAGAAATCTGAGATCAAGCTTCTTAGTGGAATATGCAGAGAAAAAATTAGAGAAGCAGTTTGACATTTTATAAATTTCAAGATACCCAGGAACACTTGATGCTAGAAATGACATTATGATGTACAAATATAACAATCCCTACAATTTTAGCAATTTGTAAATGCAGCTCTTGTTTCTTTCCCCAAAATTTATTAGAAATTTTTGATAATTTTTATGCCTAAATCTAAACTCCAGTGTTTCTTAGAAAATATAGAACATGACTTAATAGATATAATGTAATGCTATATTTCCCCTTAATAAATGGATATAGTTGATGTGTTAAGGGAATCAATACCACATTAAGATTAAAAGTCCATGTTCAAGGTTTGATAGCTGCATTATCAGGAAACTGCCTTGGTTTTTACAACTATAAGATTTACTAACACAGTCATCCATGGACAATAGCCAAAAGGAAAAGTCATAGATATTAAATCTGATAAATCAAGCTACAAAATATTCATATCCAACTCTGCTGTCTGTATTTACAGAAGTACAAGTCAAAGTCAATGGGTATGCTTTGTTTGTCACAGAATCAGAGTAATGTTTCATTGTTTTTCTACAGATAATCTCAGGCCTACTATTTATCCACAGTCACAGTTTGTGGATGTATTGTGGCCAAGCATCTTATGGGTGGTGATCTCAATTATGTGGAAAATATTATGTTTGACAGTCTATAATGCCATATTTATTTTAAATATTAAGCTTAATTGGATGGTTAAAAAAGAATTTTAACCAAATGAGGCTAGGCATTTGTGGGGTTTACTTTACTTCAACTACTCAACTTTACATCTGGTTTTGGACTGTGCAGTTGCCATCCAGATATCAAGACTAGTGATTGGATTGGCACATAAGTATTTGGTATTTGGTTTTGAACCAACATGGTAGCCTCTTGCTGTTTACAATAGTTTCTTTTATTGTTGTTGTTTTGCTTTGTTTTTATTAGATAATGCTTCTTATGCAATGTATAATTTACAATACTCCTACTTCAGCCTTCTTAGTGCTGGGATTACAGACATACACCACTGTACTTGACCGGAATAGGTAATTTTTACTTGCTGACTTGTAAGATCTGTTCACATCAAAATATGTTTTCTAGTTTAAACTCTGGTTATCAGTGTTTCTACTCACTTCAGTGGATGAATGTCCAACATATCTTAATTGATGTTTGCTATCAGTAGCATCCTTTTTTAAATACAGTTAAGCATAGTAGAGAAATACACAAGGGCTGGCATTTTATGTGTTAGTACTAATTGTCAAAAGTGTAGAATATAAACTTTAATTAGCTTATTTTAATATAATTTCAAGTGTGCTATTTTGTAGAAAAAGTGCTTGGGTAAAATTCCTTAAGATCTGGAGTTTGAATTTTTATTGGAATTTTAAATATCTCAGTAACTTCCATGTAATTTCTAATTTACTCTTTATCCCTCTACAATTTCTACTCCAATGTTCTCAAAGCCGGAATAATCCAATATTTGCCTGTAGGCTGATTATCAAAATGATCAAAACAACAGATCGCTGAAAACTGTGTAGCTTCTTAGTCTGCCAAATAAGTTCCATTAATCTGTCGGTTTTATAGGCTTTTTTATTTTGGAGTAATTGAAGAATTTCCTCCTTTTTCTGGTTGCCACTATGATTCTTCACTAAAATGAGAGATCTCTGTGTTCTCAATATTGTTTGAATTCTCTGTTCACACACATGTAAACTCAAAAAACCTGAAATGTAGGTATTCCCTTCTCTTTCATACCAACATGATGTCATCAGTAAAAGAAACCAACATGATGTCATGGATAATACTGAGATGATAAGGGTCTCTGTATATTACCTTGGTGAAGATAAAGAAATAAATATTTCAGAGTAAGCTAATTAAAATAAAGCACTCTGTCAGGTGAAGGCACTTTTTTTTATAGTTCCAGGCTTGTTAATATAAACCAGAGACTAATGCACTCCTTTAAAAGACTAGAGAGAAAATATTTTAATTTTGTGGACCATGAAGACTTTGTTGCAAATACACAAATCTGTCATTATAATACAAGGACAGCCATATATATTATGTAAATGAATGAATATTGCCATGTTCTAGCAAAACTTCATTTACAAGACAGCCAGCCATGTTGAAACCTCCTGTCCAGTTTTGTTATGTAGACTGCTGATATAAGGAGATATCAATGTGTCCGGTTAATAGTACTATTCCAACTTCTAAGTTATTATCCTCCATGCCAATAAAGATAATGTGTACAGAACTGCATCTGTAGTGGAAAAATGTGACTTTTGTTAAAAGTAGCAATTAAGATAACATGCTTAATCCACATTGCTTTTTAAATTTTTATTTTATATAGTTATTTAGCAAAAAAGATTCTAAAGGGATATGTCAGGAATCAAAATACCTCTATATTCCATGTTTGTTTGTAGGATGATATTTGAAATACTAAACCTAAGGTTAAGCGTGGACTCTAAACAGATAAATTTATGTTAAGAAGTCAGAACAGGCAGGCAATGAAAACTGTGTATGACTTACATCAATTGAGGATCAGTTCTGCTGACTACATCACTCCTAAGTGGGATTAGATTTGCATTGCATGTTTAAAGACAGGTGCTTAGACACTTTTGGATAAAGTTCCTTACTACATGATAAAAGGATGGGAATGAGAGGATTCTTCTCACTCCTGAGTGTATCAATTTCACCTATTTGATGAAGCATGATCTCAGTTTACGTGCCATACATACTGCTGAGGATGGGTTATAGGGTCCTGTGATATAAAACTGTTAGCAGACGGAGTAGCAAGGAAAGTAGGAAACCAGATATCCAGCTTGTTCATGATGTATAAAAAGGCTTTTATCCTATAAAGTCATATCAATTTCTTCATTTTATGGGCATATTGTAATATGAAGAAATTTGGAATTTGGCTGCCCAAATTTTGGTAATTTTGGGTAATGAATGAATATACACATATTGATTTAAAGCAACTCTGGGTTATGAGAGGAAATCTTCAGTGATGATTCCA
Organism: Castor canadensis; assembly: GCF_047511655.1. Classification (NCBI taxonomy): domain Eukaryota; kingdom Metazoa; phylum Chordata; class Mammalia; order Rodentia; family Castoridae; genus Castor; species Castor canadensis. The sequence continues at coordinate 154,202,024 of NC_133391.1, read as the reverse complement.
TTTATCTCCTGATAAAAGGTCATTCAGTAGTGGAATGCAGTTTCATACTGGAATTCGCAAGCAGTTAACCACTTAGACAATAAGTGGCAGTTCCCTTTGGGGAAGGATCAGATCAATATTTCCTGTCAATATTTATGTTGTCGTAGCAAAATTTCTTTAGAAAGTCATCTATTCTCTTTTTCAAAGTGGTTTAATTTTTTTGCATGCATTGGGAAACGGGACATGGCCATGATTCATAGATCGTAAGGGTTCCTATAGAGACCCAGATGTCTTTAATTAGGAAGTCATAGCTCTACTAGTTACTTAGTTGCCTGTTGTTTAGTTATTCAGTTGCCTGTTGATTTCCTTCTTGAAAACCATATATTTGCCATCAAATCTCTGCATGGGAGATCACTCCCTGAGCCCTGAATGTTCCATCTGCTCTTGAGCCTTTCATAAAAGTCATCATACTTTGATTTTCATTGTTTGTGCTAGCAGCTGTTCTTGCCAACTCTAGGTTCTCCCATGGCTTCTAGAACCAAGGACTGAAATTTAGCTTGTCTTATTGTAGCATTCAAGTTTACCAAGCATAACTACAAATACATTTTCATACAACTGAATACTTTGCCAAGAAATGTCTCATAGCAAAAGAACAATATGGTAGGTAGAATATTATTCTCCTCAATGATGCCCATATCCTAATTTTTGTGAATATGTTACTTCACATGGCAAAGGGTTTTTGCATATGTTAAATTATGATGTTAAGGTTCTTCAGATGGGGTGATTATCTCAGATTATCATTTTCTGTATGTGCCCAATATAATTATATGAGTTCTAAAAGCAGAAAACTTTTGTGAGGTGTCATAAGAGAGGTATAATGACAAGAACAGTCAGAGAAGTGCAGCAGCACGGTTTTGAAAACAAGAGAAGAGAGCCATGAGTAAATAAATGTAGATAATCTAAGGAAGCTGGAAAGGACAAGTGAAGGGATTCTCCTCCAAAGCAACCCAAGGAAAACATCCGCATCAATTTACCTTATAGAACTATGAGATACTAGATTTGGATTGTTTTAAGCCATTAAATTTATGTAAATGTGCTATAGGAACATATAGATATTATCAATAGAAAACTAATGCATACAAATTTTGTAGATGTTTTAATAAAAAGGAATATTATTTACTATTTAATATTTCTGTCTTCCATATATTCATATCTTTTCTTTCTTTGTTTTTTGATCACTTTCTACGACAACTTGTATGGCATTTCATTTTTTCATAAAACACAAGGCAGAGCCAAGATCTGATTTTTTTTATTGTTGTGCTGGGTGGGTATACATTCTGGCATTTACAAAAATTCTTACAATGTATCAAATATATGGGACTTGGATTCACCCCCTCCTCTGCTTACACTTATTCCCCCTCATTCCTGGAATAGGTTCAACAGGTGTCATTTTGTATTTGCATACATTTGTACACAATATTTACACCTTATTCACCTTCATACACTCTTTTCCCATTACCTCCCCCCTCCTACTGGTAACTGTCACACCTGGGCAGGACCCATTTCACCCTCCTCTGATTTTGTAGAGGAAAAAGAAAAAAATGACATTTTTGCTTGTTTCTGATGAAGATAGCTACACAAGGAATTTTGTTATGACATTTTCCATATATATATGTACTATAACCCTAATTGCTGCATCTTCTCTATTTTTTTTTCCTTCTACCTTAGTCCCTTTCTTATGGTGGTTCAGCTGGTTTAAGAATTCTATTTTTATTCTTGTATACAGAGTATATCAGCCATGATTTTTTTGATATGTAAAGAGTCAATGAGAAAGCTATTTTTATGCTAGGCATTTGTTGCTTACACTGACAATGAAAAAAAATAAGTACAAAATTTCATATCCTCATGATTCTTAGCTCATACACAAACAGAGATGCCACAAAAATAAAAGGGGGTCAAAAGCTGCAATGTGAGTTGTGAGTTACCCTGTTGCCGAAGAGCTCAGTCTAGAATGAAGCTCCATGTTTTATATTCTGTAGCTCTATTATAAGGTGTAAAAGCCCCATACCTCATAAGAAGCTGAGCGATGATGAGAAACTGTCCCCTAACTGTCTAACCCAGGTGTGAAAGCAAGAGTGCCTTGGAGGACCTCCTTATAGACCCTCCCTCATCTTCTCTTCTGGGAGGTTCATAAAGCATTTTGCCAAGACTAATATCAAACAATTTTCTATGAGGCCTATGTGGATATGTCCAAGTAACCAGAGAGCAGAGCAATTATTAGCCTACACTTTGAAGATGAGAGAAAATGTTATTTTTTTAGAGATTGCATACTGTAAGAATGGATCATAAAAATATGGAGATGCTGCAATTAATGGCTAAGATACCTATAGAATAAGGCCCACAAAATATGGAGCAGCAAAATGAGTGAGCTGAAAAATATTCATCATAAATTGATAAAATTAATCATCTTAAAGTTAATCATATTAGCTTTCAAGGAGGAATAGCCATTAATCCTTTCCTTAGAACAAATTTAGTTATGTGCCTTCTTTTCACAATTGAATATGATCATAACAATATATAAAGCTAATATTACACAGCATATTCCCCCATATTTGATTCCTGAAAGTTTAAAATTACATTAAGTATGTGGTAATTGTTAATAATTTAAGGTTTTATAATTTCTATACATAATATTTTAACTAATGACATGGACATAATTATGGATTAAAACTCAAATTTTACTTTAAAGCTTTAGTATGTGAATTTAGAGATACAGTAGAACACTCATCTGTGCCTTGCATTGAATCTTTATCCTTGAAATGAATCAAATGTATCTTTAACTACTCTTTTGGGGATAATGTAGCTGCGAGAAGTTCAAGGCAGCATTTGGTAAAGTGCTTCCTTAAATACTATTTGAAATAAGAAGGTAACATGTAAATTACATGTACAACTCCATTACCCATGCAGTTCATATGTTTGAAGTGCATGCTAAATGCTTATAAAACCAATTAGTGACACCCAGATCAACTGTACCTAAGAAAATTCTTTGTAAGATTACATCTAGGAAATACAATAGTACCCATGAATTCTTACTCCCACAATGACAAGAAAGGTGGAAATTGCTTGAAAAACCGAGGGACCATTAAGAGACATCTGTTTGTAACCATCAAAGTAAATTTTGCAGATCAAGATATGATATAGGAAGTTTTAAAACATTGTCATAGGAATTATTATAGATCTCTACGGATACATAGGAAAGAATTTTCCTCATTGAAATGCAAATGAACTGGTCTCTGAAATGAAATGACACTAAGTGATATGAAGCACTATGTCAATTTCTGTATTCAAAATGTTTGCAAGCATTTCAGGAGAATTTGAAAAATCAATTCTTTACAGTTAAACGTATGAAATCAGTTATTATAGTGTGATTTTTCTCAATAATTTTGAAGAAAACAAAAGTAATTGTCACTTGAGCCAGCCAAACAGTTTATCTTAGAGCTAATGATATTCTCATTTCATTACTTTTATTTCATTATGAGTATTACCCATGTCATGAGAAGAATCTCACTTTATGTCCTGCTTCCCTATTCTATCTAACATCAAGTGCCCACACTACACTTAACATGCCTGTCCAGGAGAGGTCCAGTTGATTTCTCCAGTGTTACCAGGACAAGTGATTTTAGGGACTGGTGTTCTATTCAGTTAATTAGAGATCCATAGATATTGCTTTCATTTTGGTTGGTTCAGTTTTGTACATTTTTTCAGTAGAAGTATATGAACAATTGAATATTAAATGACTTCTTTCTGTAAGCCAAAATTTAGCCATGTTGAGATATCAGACAACAGGATAAAAGGGGTGACCTCTTTACAGTTTATATTTATAATATATAATGATTCTCTTCATGTATTATAGAGTGGTAAGGCTTAGAGTTATAAAATAATATAGAGTTTTATATTTGCTTTTAGTAGAAAAGTAAGTCCATCACTGTACTGCATCATTGGTTAAAACATTTCCCAAGTTTTCTAATTGCCCTGAGTAAAAGGATCTATTCTGTTTGCAAAATAGAATAGGTATGCTCTTCTAGATAAATGGATATAAGACTGGCTGTTAAACTATTGTTTACTGTCTTGTATGCAATCCATTTGTAGCAATCAAAACCACTACTGCTGTATATTTCCTATGTTCTTTTAAAACAGAGTTCTTGTCTCTAAAAGCTAAAGAGTAAGTGAGCAAATTGTACCCAGGAAGTAACTGAAAGTAGTGTGAAGCTGAAATTTTCAGAAATAAAATATACCAGCTAAAGATGGGGCTCTGAGGACTTTTACAGATCACTATGTCATTCATACTTTAACCATTCAGCAGTCTTTACAGGTTAAGATTACAAGTCCTAAACATTAAAAGAAATTAAATGATTTCCTTCTAATTTGTGCACCGGAAGGCAATATAAAATAAATAGTCGAAGTACAATATTGTTCCCATCAATTGGTGTTTCAGATAAAAAGATTGATGATAAATAGATAGGTAGATATCCTGTCAACTATTTTATAGAGATTTACTTACTTCATAGTTTATAAAACACTTTTTATAAGATGTGAATATTTCATTTTTCTTCTTGAATAAATAAAATTAAAATGATACAAAAATTTTGAGCATAAAGACATTATGGATAAAATTTACATTAATTTTCAATAATTCTACTTTTCTATTTAAGAATAATTATCTTTAAAACTGAATGAAACTTTAGTTTCTTAAAATAATATAAAATTACTTTTTAAGTTAATTTAAAATTTTTTAAATTGTGAAAATCTTAAGTTTTAACAATAAATTTTAAATTCTTATATTTGCTTTTTAATGACTTGCTCCTAAATTTTAACTGGTACCATATGCCTTGTTAAATCATGAAATTTTTAGCTTTCCCTAAATTTCATGGTTCTATAACTAAAATGTGTTTGGGATTGAAGTCTTATGATTTATGATACATTTTTCAGAATTTCCTTCATTCTCAGATGTATTTGAGAAACTTTATTGTTTACCTCTAGATTACTTACATAAACTAATTTCTACATTCATTCTATGAATAAAATTATTTTGTTAAAAGTGTTGAATAAGAAGGTTGTGTTATTTAATTATACCATATATGTAAGATTCATCTGTCTCAGGGAAAGACATGAAAAAGATCTTTTACTATAATGTATAAAGTCTAATTGTGAACACAGAAAAACCCAGGGAAAACACAGTAAAATGTAATGAAATCTCAGGACAACACCAAATGAGAGGAACACTACTGCCCCCAAGTGCCTGTTTGGAAATCAATGATGGCAGAGCCTCTTGGGAATAGAAAGTAATTGCTGATAATGTTGCTTTACAGTGATGCAGAATTATCATATAATTTCTCATTTTTGCCTGGATTGGATGACTTAAGTATTATTGTACTAAAAGCCCAAAATTTGGAGTCACTTTAAAATTTAGATATTTATTTTTCTTCCATGGGAACACTTGCATCCTGTCATTTTGAATTTGCCAGCTTCATGTTTCTACAACTATGATACAATGAAAGAATATTGGAAGTAAAAACATATCTGAGATCCAATATTAGCTTCATTAACTCAATGCTTGACTCCCTACAGATTATGTGACTAGCAAATCTCCATATTTTCATTACATTTTATTCTATATCATAACTATATTAGAATATAATGTAATAACAATATTACTTACAGCTGTCATTCTTACAATGTAATGAAGCATTAATGGAAGTTTTCTCTATTTTCAGTCTCTACCTTAAATGTATGACCTGAATACTGGGCATATGGGCTGTATCTATGGTTGCCCACCTCCATTGATCGTTTCCTTATTTATTCATGAGGTGTCAATTCCAGGTACTCAACTTTTTGTAGGCATTGCCCAGAACAGACCCTCTGTAAAATATTAACAGTTCAAAAATTTTTATGATTCTCTACTAACAATGGCTTGGTAGTTGTGTTCCTTTGTAAGATTTCTTTTCTTAGAATAAAATATATTTCATTTAAAAATTAGAAGTTGGGCATTGTGGCTCACAGCTGCAATCCTATTTCCTTGGTAGAGATCAGAAGTATACCAGTTTGAGGTCTGCCAAGGCAAAAAGTTAGCAAGACCCCATCTCAATAAATAAGTCAGGCATGATGACAAATGCTTGTTAACCCAGCTTTTCAGGAGGTGAACTGTGAAGATTATAGTCCAAAGTCAGTCTCAGCAAAAATGTTAAATTCTATCTGAAAAGTAACTAAAGCAGAAAAGGACTGGGTACATGGTTTAAGAGGTAAAGCACCTGTCTATCAAGTGCATGTCCTTGATTTCAAACTCAAGTACTGCCACAAATAAAAAGTATCTAGAAGCCAGTGTGGGTGTTACATGCCTGTTATCAAGCAATTAAGGCAGTAGATCACAAGTTTGAGGCCACCATCCTAAGCAATTTAGCAAAGCAGTCTTAAAACAAAAATATAAGGGGATGAAGATGTTGTTCAGTGGAAGAACACTTACCTAGCATGCACAGGCTCTGGGTTCAACCACCATGGTGAAAAAAATAAGTATTAAATGAATATATACATACAAACACACACATGTAAAATAAAAATTTAAAAGTTAGAGAAAGCACATCAGAGTAATGAAAGGAAGGGATATGGGTTTAGCTCTGAATCTCTGCCATTTCTGATCTGTCACTTTGACAACAAAGGAAAAGTCATAACAAATCATACATGAAACTGGGAAAAGAAACTCTCATCCATTGTTGGTTGGAGTCAAACACAGTATAAATCATATGAGGGAAGGTCTGAATATCTGAAAAATTATATACGCATTTGTCCTCTGAACCACCAGTCTATAGAGTAACATCTCCAGGAAAAAGAAGCAACACATGTACAAAGCTATGTAATACTGTGTTAATCATAGCATGTGGTCATATTCTAATTGTACAATGATTGTATAGATTCAGAGGAAACAAATAGTGAATGTATTTAACTTCATGTTTCATTCTTAAATGAATATATGGATACATATGTACACAGATTTTACACATTCCATATAAAATTTCATTTGAAAAAGAAATCAAACTTGAATGATTAAATGAAGCAAAGTAAATAAATGCTACCAAATCTAAAATAGCCACAAGATGAAATGATTATTTTAAATAAGATAGTGTTGTGACTAGATTTCTTTCACTTACTATTTTTGATATAAGAATATTTATTATACTTCACTTGTCATGTTTATAGTAGTGATAGTCATTCTATAATTTAAATACAGTTAACCCTCTATCTCTTCAGATTTTGCATCCATTGGTTCAGTTAAACAAGGAACTACAAACAGAAAATAATAATTTTTTGACAAATTAGTTCATTACTGTATCATTTGCAAATGTTTTACACATTTTTATAAGTGTCTACCTGAGAAAGCCTTGCTCCTTCTGATAAAAGTTAACACTTTAATATCACTGCCTTGACCGTTTAGAAATTATGTTAGTTAAAGAGAGAGACTAATGGTTTAAGGAGATTTTCCTTTAATTTAGAAAATAATAATATGAGAAAAATGTATGTTTAAGCCAGGGGTAGTGGTGCATACCTGCAATCAGAACACTTGTGGGAAGAGATAGGAGGCTCAGTTACATAGAAAGACTGCCTCAAGAAGCCCAAAACAAAGTAAAATATGAAATTTGTCCTGAATATGTGCAAATATCTTTCTTGTCATTATTCCTGAAAAAAAATCAATGTAACAACTGTTTACATAGCATTTACAATGTGTTGTGTATAATAAGTAATCTAGAGGAGGATTAAAGCATATGGATGGTGAGTATGGTGACATGCCTATAGTCCCACATTCTGGACACTCTGGTAGGAAAATCAAAGGTTCGAGACTAGCCTGGGCTACATAATAAAACCCTGTTTCACATGAACAAAACAAAACATCACAAAGTATACAGCAGAGTGTGTAGTGGGTATATGCAAATACCACACCATTCTGTCCATATGGGACTTTAACATCTACAAAATTTGGTATCTGTGTGTGGGATGGTACTGTAGCAGTTGTCCATGGATATTGGAGGCCAAATATATAGAAATATACAAAATTTGTACTTCATTATATGGAAATATTATATAAATATATCAAGAAATTACTATAAGCAGGAATCCACAGTTTCATTATTCTTATGATGAATATAAAATATAAAATATTTTTATGAAAAGTCTAAAATACATTCACATATCTTACACAAATGTGTAAAATGCTTTTATCCAAATACAAAAGTAGTTTGTACTAAGCACTGTAATTTGAATAGCTCTTTAGCAGAAACTCATACTCTAGGCCTAAAAATCAACGACAGGACAGCAATAATTATAGAGCTAACCATTAAATACCATTGTGTTTAAATATCATTTGAGTATGAATACCACTGCCAATTAAAAAGCTACAGATCAACCTGGAGAAATGGCTGAAGCCACATATGTGCAGGAATTGCACAAGACAAATCTAAATCTCTTGTTTTTCAAGAGAGCATACAAGTAAAAACAAGGTAATTGAGTAATATCAAAAGGACACAGGAAAGGGTTTTTAGAGAGGTTCTCATAGTAAAATTTGGGATGTTCTCAGCATTAAGAGAACAATTAACCTGATTAACTGTAACACATTGGAATAAAAAGTCCATAAATCCACAGAGTTGAAGTGTAGACTACTAGCTATTAATAAGTGAAAGACTCAGAAATCTTCATTTTGCAGCCTTGAATATAATCATAAATTCAGATGAAGCTAATCTATGCAGCTAAAAATTGTCAGTAGAAATGGTGTTAAGGATTAAGTAATTTTGTGTTGTGAAATTATAATTTCATGTATTAATTACTGATTGACAATGGGAAAGGAACACTTTGAAGGGATAAATATAGCATCCACTTTCATAACCATGCCTAAAGATCAGATAAACTGTCATGTACATTCTCCTGGATGTAACATGGTATAAACTAGAAATTTTTAGTTATGAAGAGTTTTTGTCAGTCAGTTTACCTGGAAAGCAGCCAACTTTCTAGACCTAATTTAATTTAGATTTTATGGGGACAGAAGAGTACATTACATGACAACATGAGAACATAAATCTATGCAAAATCTGTTATATTTAACAGGAAAACTGATGTGATCTCTTCATAAAATAAATATTTAATAATATCAACAACTATGCACATTATTTAATGTTAGAACTAATATTAACAAAAAATAGAAAAAAACAAGAACATCTTGATTAGATAGCAATTTGAAAAAAAAATTTAGAGACATTGTAATGTGAGCTCTATGTTAGATTATATTTCACAATAATTTTTAACTATCAAACAAAAGATAATGGCATGTTGTTTTGTTAGAACATGACATGTATATACATTTTTTTATTCAAACATCAAACTTTATACATAAGAAAGTATAAGGATATTGTATTATTATACAACTATTATTTTGAATAAATATTTCAATTTTATAATTTAAAAAAAGATTTTTACTGTTTCAGACATTTAATATGAAATATAACCTTTTAGTTTATGTATGAAACTAAAGTTACAAATTTGTCCTTTAGATTAAAAAGAGCAAAATTCTATTTGACAAATTTGAGTTAGACAGTAAAAATACTAAGTTATTTTGGTTTCAAAATCTTTTGATATATTGCAATAATTATATGAGAAACAGTTATGTTTATTTTTCTTTCCTACTCAGTATCAGAAAAACTAATTTCAGTGAAGTTTTATTCAGACTGGAGGCATAAGTGTATGGGGAAAAAATACCACTTTCAATCAACTCCAAAAGAAAGTAACCAATGAAAAGGAAGTATTTTTTGTTATATTTATGTGCATGGAAGGAGAAATGCATAAAAATAATCAGTATGAGATGCATAAAATAGCAAGTACTCTATCAAATGTATAAATTATAAATGAAATATTATCAAGTCAGAAATTTTAGAGATTTCATTCCAAATCACATTCAAAGGTATCTCAAAGCTTTTTAAACCTTTTCATATAATTATTCCAATTATTTTAAAGTGTTGCACAATACTAAATTTATCAACACAATTTTCTTGCACTGTATATAATAAAAAGTAGATAATATTTTGAGACTTATCTTGTGTTCACAGAGTAGCTCTATATTACTATGACATTAAATCTGAGTTTAGGTTGTGAGGCCAACATGATGAGGTAGTAAATATAATTTTATTATCATGTGTTATTGTAACAACAAATTACACTCATAGAAGAGGGAAGGATGTATCAGGTTAGTTTTGAACTATTTCTTACATGTAATTTAAACGCTTACAATTTTATTTTATTTTTGAAGGCTCATAATTTTAAAGACAGCTATAATATATTGAAAAACCCTAGAATTTTTTTAATGTAGGTTTGCTATTGAATTTACATTCAAATCAAGACTGATGCCATCAAGATGAGGAAATAGGAGGTTTCTATTGTCATCTCCACTGAGTGAATTGTTTTTACAAACACTCATGAATGAGCCTGCCTCTGTAGGTGCCCAGAAGTCCTACGGAGAAGTTATATCATATATTGGAGTAAACAAAAATTTAAAATCTAAGAATAGGCACATTAAGGATGGTAAGAAGAATAATTTTACTTATCCACATCACTCTCCCCCCAAAATGGCATGGCTTAGTAGAAAAAGAGATTATTTAGTCTATAATTTCTCCAATAGGGAAAACAAAAGTCTAGCGAGTAAGAGTCCAGCTCCCTGAGCTGTTTGAGATGCTATGCCAGAGGCCCATGTCTTTCTCACCCCTCCTATAATACTGAGTGGTCATCATTGCTGTGTAACTGGAAGATGGGAAAGAGAGGTGAAGACCAACAGCAATCCAGGTTCAAAACTGAACAAAGGGCCCCATATTCTACTAACAGACTTTCAAAATAAACTGTCAAAAAAGATACAAAATATCAGACAAAGAGAGAGAAAGATCAAGTTAGGAAGATGATATAACAATTATAAATATATATTTGCATCCAATATCATAAACCCTAAATATTTAAAGAAAGTATTAACATATATGACTGGAGAAGTAAACTATATAATAGAAAAATACAGTAAAATACAATATCATATGTTAATTATAGGGAGCTCCACTATTCCACTTTTAAAAGTGAGTGGAACACCCAAAGAAAAAAAATCAATAAACAACAAAAATCAATATTGGATTTGAATTACACTTTAGACAAAATAGATTCAATATAATTAGATGATATAATTAAATCTGCAAAATAGATGCTTGTTGTACAACTTCAGTGATTTTCTATACAAAAAGCCAGTATACAAGTTTTAGTTTTATTTAGTTTATGCATCTATTTATTGTTGTATTGGAGTTTTAAATTCAGGACTTCATGCTTTCTAGACAGGTGCTTTACTCTTGAGCCACACCTCCAATTCTGGTCATTTTGGAGAGAATATCTTGCTTTTGGCCCAGGCCGGCCTGGACTACAATTTTTCTATTTTATGTTTTCTGCTGTGACTGCAATAACAGACATGCATCATCACAAGTAACTTTTTTCCATTAAGATGGTTCTCTTAATCTCAGCCTCCTGTGTACCTTGGGATGACAGGCACACAACACTGGTTAAGATGTAATCTCATGAAATTCTTGTCTTAAAAAGTGATCTTCCCACTCTCAGCTAGAAATACAGGCAGGAGCCACTGGTGCCCATCTTAGTTTTATTTTTTATGCCATGGGCAAGCATAAATTTGGATCTAGAAAAAACATTATTTCAGTAACAACAAGAAAAAAACCAAAACTCAATACATACATCTATCGACCAAATACATGCAGCTAGTGCAAGATTTTAGTAACTTCTTTCTCCATAGTCTCACAATAAAAAAATTACTGAGGTATACTATGCAAAGAAATAATTGTAAAAATGAGTTTCAAAATGATACCATTAACAATGACATCAAAGACATAAGTAACAACAGCATAATTCAACATCATTAACATGAAAATTACAAACTTTATTAAGATAAAGTGAAGATGACCCGAGTAAACCTAAGAATGTATCATATTCATGCAGTGGAAAGCTTGATGATATAAAGATGCTTATGTTTAGCTATACAATAGGCTAAAGACCCACAGTCAGGTTTTTTCTCAAAATTAACAAATTGATTCTAAATTTCTTATGAAAATATCCAAGGCTAAAATAGCAGAAAAAAATCTTGACAAAGAATATTAAGAAAGAGTGATAGAAGGAATGAATACAATCAAAGTACATATGGAAATGGCATAATGAAACCCCTTCACTCGTAATTAATATATGCTCATAAAAAGGAACTTTATGTATGAAAATTTACTTATCCATATTATCTATCATGTTGGAAAAAATTGTCATAAATATACACATACTGATACAGTGTGACATTGAGCAAATTGAGCAATGAAATGGAATAGATTTCCAGAAACAAACTTCCAATCATTTCAATGTAACAAAAGGAATTTGTTAAATTAAAAACACAGTTAAATTAAAGGATGATGAAAATGAGATTGACTATAAGAACTGATCAGGTAAAACCTGGGACATGGGTACAATAGTGAACAATAGGACTGACCTTCTCCTTAACTTCTTTGAAATCAATAGTTATCATTATTTTACCAATTCCTTTTTCTGGTACTATAGATCTCAAATTTTGATCACTGCTTAAGTCTTGTAACCCCCCAGTGGATATCATTAGGTCCCCTTTCTGGAGCGTTGAATCATTTTGCTGATTTCTGTATATATTTATATTTCCGCAAATTACGTTTTGTTCTCCTGTGCTTGCTACCTGAAGAGCTGATGTTTGTCAGCTGAATTTCTGAGACTTCTCCATAGCACCAAGTCGGGTTCCTGATGTTGAATAGATCTGTGAATTGTACCTTAGACTGATATTTAATGTTGCTGTTTTCTGAGGTTCACCTCTCAAGCTGCGCCTTTCGTCCATTTCCTGTCAAACTCAATCCCACTTCTTTGTTACACCACACTGACTTCTTTTATCAAAACCTCAAATGCTTTCCACATAAAGCTTTTCAAAGCAAGGCAGTCATTCAACACTTTAACCAGTATGTTTGAAAAACACATTTTATACCTACAAAATAAATTCTCAAGTATAAATAATATATACATTAAATATATCTCAATGGTTATAAAAGAGAAAAAATTTTATACAAAACTAACCATCCAAGAAGAACTAATAAAAGAAAAACCCACAAATATTGTAACATACTTTTGCATTAAATATTGCTTTTAATTTTCTCTAAAATAGGATTTTTAAGACTGTTTTTTCTGAAATCATCAATATGTCAATTACAAAATACAGTATTTTTTGTATGACCTTTTTAAAAGATTTATCAATCTAACTTTATTTTACACATCTTCTTAAGTTTTATCATGTGTGTGGATGTATGGGGTTTGTATGTGTGATTAAAATACTACTAATACAATACTGAAGCTTAGACTAATTAAGCACCAAGTGTATTTTATTTTTTATACTAATGAATTCAAAGACAATGAGAAAACATATCTAAACCAACGGTAGCATATTATTAGATGTTTTGAAAACTTAATTCACTTCACATGATATTGTAACACTGCTTAAGATGATAGAGCTCAAAAATAAGACAGGAATTTCCATGTATAAATAATTTAAGTGGCATTCATTTGGTCTACTAGTTTTCAATACTGTGTTTCCCAATCACATTTTAAATTGAGAGAAACTTCATTTCAGATGTTAGCAGAACATCCCAAAAATATGATAACATGTTTCATATCTTATTATTTCAATTTCTCAGCCACATAAAATGCAGTTTTAAATCATTATAATGGCAGATAAACTTCATAAGTTTACCCAATAATTAGCAACACTAATACACAATTTCTGAGTTAGAGATAAATAAAAGAAAATAGTATAACAATGTAAATTTTAAAAATACGAATTTGTTATTCAAATTTCTCTAATCATTACTGCTTTTCAAGTACTCAAATACCATTAGCTATCATTCTTAAATCAATCATTTATGATATATAATGTACTTCCTATTATCACACGCGATACTCCAGTATAAGGATTCTTTAAATCAAAAATTTATTTACAATAATTAAAGACACCACCCTAAACATGTATCTAGAAAATACATGTTTAGTGGAACACTCATTTCTGAGTCTATATGAAAATGTTCTGCTACGTGTTATTGAAAGATAACCTTATCACTGTTTATAGCATAGATGAATATATGTGGCATAATATAATTGTACTATTAATATATCCATTTTAAGGAAATAAAAAAATTAATGTGGATTCACTTCAAGATGAATATCAAAATTTTCTTCAAAACAATAATGAATTAGATGTTGTTAAGTCCTTGAAAAATAATTTGCTTAGGAAGACATTTGCTTCAAAATTTCTACAAAGAAATCATAATGAGAAAGATTCTTTTTTAATTTCTGTAATAGAATCAATATTTTTAGGCGTCTCAGATACACCACTGCTTTTTCAATGGTTATCTCATATGATCCTCTTGAAATGCATCATTTTTAATAATTCTTTAATAATCCTGTGTGAACAAAATATTATTATTCCCTTTATCTCTAAAATTCTAATTTTCTTGACTACAGAATTAGTAAGGAAAATTTGAACATGCATGACATATAATTCATGTCACAGGGTTTTATTGATCAACACTTATGAGACACGATTATTTATTTATTTATTTATTTTGGTACTTGTGTTTGAGCTCAGGACCTCACACTTGGTTAGCAGGCACTCTATCACAGTATTAGGTATTAAATGGCTATGATATTATTCTAAGTTTTCTAAGTTTCACTGCTTCACAAGGTATGAAATTCAGTATTCTTCTTTCTGCCTTTGACTTATTAAAAGTTTTTCTTCAGTCTCAAATAAAAATTATACCTTGTACTTTACAAACTAAATATTTAGATAAGAAGACATGTCAAAACATCTCAAATCACACCTGCACACAATTTCTCAGTATAAAACAATCTAAGTTAATTTTTGCATAAACCATGTGATTGTGGAAATTATGCAAACAAATAAAAATAATTGGTACATTACAATATTGTTAGCAAAGTGTTTGTGATGGAGATCTTAAAAGAGTTGGCAAATCTTCCAAAATGTATTTTGAAAAAATATAACTGAATATACTCAACAATTTAAAATGTAAATTTAGTATCCAGCATTGAAAATAGAAGACAAAATATAGCTTGCTAAAATTCACTATTCTAGCAAAATGTTTTCCCTAAGTGGTGAAAATAAACGTAAATAACCCTAATAACTACAGTGCTTCTTCAGAATGTATAGTGCATTTCTTACTAAAAGATAGTAATAGTTTATAATAGTAACTAACATTTAGTGAGTACATATTATGTGCTATACATTTTTCTGTATTGACTCATTCCTGACAGGGTAATTTTTTTAATTCTCACAATAACAATATTTTTGTTATTTTAAGGATGAGGAAACCAAAACACAAAAATGGTAAAGAAGCCTTCTCTAGACTGGTAAGCTTGATGTGTTCAACCCTCCCTTAAGGGTTCATTCTTTTCTCTTGTCTGCCTTGCTTCAATAGCCTGTGAAGCCTCCTTTTTCTTGGTTTCTTATTGTTTTCAGTAGGAGTCATGGCCAGGACATAAGCAGAAGAGTGGAATAAAATCAGGGTATTTATGCTATGCTGTCTCCCTTCTGTGGCACTATACATTGGCTGTTTTAATTATCTGAAATTCATTTACAACTCTAGTCAAAAGTGGTTTAATCTAAATTCTCAAGAAACCAGAAAATGAGGCAAAAATATATTGTATGCTTTTTCAAATTTATTTAGTTCTTTTGAAGCAGTACTCAACAAGGTAAGCATAGTTGAGAAATAAGAATTAATATTAGCAAGCATTACACAGTTGGACAAAGAATGGCTAGTCACTCCATTTTCTTGGAAATCTTTAGAAACTCTATTCGAAATATCCAGAAGAGAGAGGAAGTAGAAATGACACATCATTCCTTTTGCTCTATGGTCAACAGCCAAAATTCAATTTATAATAATCAACTTCCAAATATCTAGGCTGTGTTACCTGCTCTTTTAAAAAGAGCAAGTTCACATTGCACACCTGGCAAGGAGGAGCTTTGTCTGAGTCTGAAAGTGATGGAGTGAGTCATACTTAACACAGTCATAGATATACAGCCTCATGTTTCGCTATCCACTTGATCACTTGGTCAGCAATTGACTATTCTGCCCCAGAAATTGCTTAAATAAATGACCCAGTGCTGAGATCTACATTAGGATAAAAAGATCTCAGACAACTCCAGCAGGTGTCTGCTGATTTATCTTATGCTCTCCATATAGCAACCATCTCTTAGCTGAAGACAGAGATTATAAAGGTTCTTTGTCCTTCTGGACTTGGGCCACCCTATCATCCTTTTAAAATTACCTGTATACCTTGAAAAATACTACACAGCAATTTTATTATTAATTTATACACATTATTGTGCTTCATTTTCTATTTTGTCTTGTAGAGAACCTATCTGAACATATTTTTCATAAGAAAATATTTTTCAATATTTTAGTACATTTGGTTTATGATAGTATTTCTTTTGAATTTCCAGTATTTCCCTTCAAAAACACATTCTTTAAATTTTCTACAGAATGCTACAAAATCTGAATTATCAATTACGAATCGCTTTTCCTTTGGGATACTATGTCTTCTCACCTAAACTTGTTATCTGAGTGTTACACTAGCATTTCCCATGCTTTTTACCTTCCACATTTCATCCATCTCTCCTGACAACTTTTTCTCCTCCCACAATTGTCTTTCTTCAAGCATCATCGTTTCTCACTTGTATTATAGTAATATTTAGCTCATTTGCATAACTAGAAACTTGAGCCTCTGTAACCTAACTTCCACAGAACTAACAGTCTTGGCTGTCTAATTGATGAATTCAGTATTTTGACTGTACTTTGGTTTATTGCTTCCAAAATAATGTTCATAGTTTCATATATTATGTACAGTGTTCTTCCTAACTTTAGTTCTTTATCAAAGTTTATTTTTCTCTTATACTCCCTAAATAGTAAATTGCTACCTTTTTTTAAACTAAATACCACATATATACCTTTTCATATTCCATTGCATTTAGTACTTGATGGAATAAGAGGAAAATTAGGTTGTATAAAGTGATTTATAAAGGGTAGTAAATCCAAATGCCCACTTGAGTCACTCAAGTACAGTATATGATCGTGAATTAGAGTACAGTTGTTTATAGCTGGAGCTACCCATCCATCCTTAATTTTAGATAGTGAGCTCTACAACCTGAGACAAACTTGCCGCTTTTTTTTGCTTTAGTCATTTTTCTGATAGGGTCATGTAATTTTGACTGCCCTTCTGGGGAGTCACCAAATCTTGCTTTGCTGGTAGAGATGGTATCTTGCTAACTTCTGCCAGAGCATAGCCACCATGCCCAGCCCTTAAATTATATCTATTTTCTTTTCTTTTTATTTATTTATTTTTTTTCTGTAATGGTGTTTGAAGTCAGAGACTTGTATTTGCTAGGCAGGCACTCTACAATTTGAGCCAACGCTCAGCTGTTTTAGCTAGTGTTTATCTTTGAGAAAGATATTATTTTGGAAGAAATTACAATTTTTCAAAAGCTAAACCTGAAAATATTTTCATTATGAAAATTCTGCTTTGAAAAAGTTGATTTCTTTTAATTTAGTTTTATTGTTATGCTGGGTGGGGATATGTTATGGCATTTATTAAAGGTTTTTTTTAAGTTGTGGGTGCCAAAGCAATATATGTTCAAAACCATATATGATTTGTAGTGAACAACTGTGAGTAAAATTTTTCCCACACTGACATAGCCTTTTCTATCATATATAATAAAAGTGTTTAAAACTATTTCTAATGAAAATCAAAGGAAAAGAAAATGACTAAGATAAAAATTTTAATGATTTCCTTTATATATTTTAGATAAGCAAGTTTGCAAGAGTGTAATTCATGGTAAATTCTTCATGTACTATTATAATAAATGAAGACTTACATCAATATTAAACAATTAAGACCAAAAGTATGTATGAGTTTGTAATACACTGTCATTATTAACACTGATTTCTTTATTTTAAAGATCACTTTTCACACTTGAAAAATAAAGGGCAATAACTTGAATAATCATAAGATTTAGGATTAAATATAACAAAATGTAAACATTTTCAATATCTTCACAAAAATATTTTGTGTTTATATGCAAATACACATATACCTATTACTTGCATTTTACTGTGAATGTATAAAATTATCTGCTAAAAATTTGGAAAAAGAATATTTATCAAAATTACATTAATGTTTATCAATATTTGCTCAAATTATCAATATTCTTTAATGAATTATCCAATTTTGAGTACTTATTTAACTTATATTTTTCCTAGGAACATGCATCTTTCTTCTTTATTGAAAAACATTTTTTCTTTTACATAAAACTTGTTAGGTAAAATATTATTACAGGATACATTCTTTACAACTACAACAACTTCAGAATGCAAGACATTTGTTAAATGTTTTTAGTTTCCTTAAGTAATTCTTTTCATATTTGGTTATTTTTATTCCCCGATGTTTTCTGAATCAATCAAGAATATGTATTTGAAAGAAGGAAATAAAACTATCTTTGGTTTACAAAATATGATACTGATTCTTTCTATCACATTATGAAATCAGCATTTGCTATTTCTGTAGGCCCTGGGAGGAAAAATATGTTTTTCAAGAGTGTAACCCGTTTGTTCAGAAAACAGACCCAATATCGATATATCTTCATGATAGGCAGTAATTTCTCATTGAATATTTTGAATGATATCTATAAAAATGGAGAAGGAAAAATATTGGGGAATCAGAAAAACTGTAAAATAATTTTTATCCAGTATAATAAATATATACATCAATATAACAATTTTCATATAAGGTGGTACAAACAATTAAAATTCAGATTAAAAAATGATGAAATAAGAGTCTACATTTGACTCACTGTGAGTACATGATAATCATTTTGTATGCAAAAGAGAAGATAGTATATATATTAGAACTTGTGGTAAGTAGCATAAAAATAAAAACTCAATAACGAGCATAACTAGCTTAAACCATTTTCGTTTTACTTAGAAGGAAGGTGAGTTATGCTATTTTTTAAAAAGCTTTTTAGGTACTATATTGAGCATATTCTTATTGAATTTCAACATGCAGTTTTCTTATTGGCCTTTATAATAAGACATACTGATAAGGTATGAGTGGATAAGTAAACATGTTGCAATGAACAATATCAAAATGTTTTATGGTTTCTTGCCAGAACTTTAGTAATATAGCAAAGAAAATTTTCTTTTTGTTTTTTTAAATTACATTGTCAAGTGAAACATGTTTACTTTTCTGTCAAAGAGCCTATTATAAGGATCTTGGGGGAAAGTTTATAATTTCTATGTTTTAGATACAGAACATGGGAACATTATCTAAAGTTTAAAACTTTTACAAAAGTTCCAACATTTCACAAATATTTTTCATAAAGAGACTTTTCACCAAAGTAAACAACAAGTTCATTTTAGTATACTAAGAAGTTAGCTTACTAGCTTCTCACTTCTTAGTGTGCCATCCTTATTGTTACACTATTCACAAGAGCTATCATGTGTAATCATCATTCTGTAATTTGGATCCTAAGTGTCCTCCCAAATCCATTATACTAAAGGCTGATTTTTTTTTCCCTGAATGGTGATATTGTGAAATACAAAAATTGTTTTTAATGTTTTTAATCTCTAATTTTAAGAGATGGGTATTGTGAGCGGTTATAGGTCACCGGGTGTGCTTTTGGGGAGGTTTGTGAGACTCTTCTTTCATCTTCACTTTAAAGCCACAAAGTGAGCAGCTTTGCTCTATAAGGCACTCCCCACAACATTACGACTCAAATGCAACGAATCCAACTGACTATGGACTGAAACCCTGGATTGTGATCCAAAATAAAACTTTTTCTTTATAAACTGATTATTTCCAGTATTTGTTACAGAAATGGAAATCTAACTAACACATCACCTAGGTGTCAGTCAGTTGGCAAATACATAGGAAAGTATGTTTTTTTATACAGAATGGAATACTGTTCAGACATGAATAGACAAATGAAATCCTAACATTGGCAGCAATGCTTGTAAACCTGGAAATCATTATGTTAAGTAAAATAAGTCAGGCACAGGGAAACAAAGATTTCACAATCTTACTAATATGTGAAATCTAAATAATTGATCTCATAGATGTTGAGAGTAAATAATGTTTGTTAGTGGTTAGGAAGTATGAAAGGGATGAAGAAATGAGAAGGGCTGGTTGATTTTTAATGGTGCTGGTTCAGTCTATGATCAGAAGACTTCCAAATTCTTTGTGTCCCGTGGGGAAGAATCCATTTTTGTAAATGGAGTTTATGAAAAGTTAGGAGAGAGAAATACAAAAGAGAGCATGGTGGGGCCCAGGTGGAGTCTGGAGTCAGAGAGAACTTGCTTTTCTTCTTCAGGTGCTTTTAAAACTTAGCTAATCTAGGGAAAGGGAAGAACCAGGTAATTCCAATACAATAACCAATGAGTGGGGAGGGTCATAGGTGGTTCTCAGCCAGGTGAAGGCAGTCCCTGAACCAAAGCATAGTTAATCTGAGCTGTATTATTTTTTGTCAGTCCCTAACTTTCCATAATTTTAGCCTGCCTCAAATTACCCCTGAGAGACAAGATCCTGAAAAAAACCCTTTTTGAGATTGCCGAGGGGCTGAAGTTCTCTTTTTGTTTTCTGAATCTGCTTTGAGCTTACAAGGGGCAGCAGACCCTATCTACAATGGGAATTTGTCTTTATTTCTTTCCCTTGGGGCTCTTTTGGACAAAAGGTGTCTGAATTATTGCTCAGTACAGTTAAGTTTTCACATGTAGATCTTGTTCATATGTAGGAATCAACAGCCCTGTTGCCTCATGATTTGGGGCTTAAAAGCTTTTACCCTGGAAGAGATAAATCTGATAAAGAAGGCATGAGTTGAACATGAACTATGATAGGAGCATCAGAAGGGGCCCTGCCAGGAGTGACATGAAAGATAAAGAACCTAATTTTTCATTTTGAAAAGTGACAGAAACTCTTCTGGCTACTTTGCCTATAGGTGTGTTTATAGCTATAGCTATTTTTAACTCTTAGATGACCCTATGTTTGGATTGCCTCTGTAGTAGGCAGTTAAGGACTGATTGTTTGGGGTAATATCTATGTTACAGGCATGGTGTAATAGGAGACAGGTGCAAGTCCAATTAGAGGGTAAACATCAATGGATCAGTTCTGAACAGAAAGATGAGTCACAGTGTCCCTAAGTAGAAGTCAGATACAATTGAAAGTTATATTGTATTTGTTTAAATGGAAGGCCTTGACCAAAGACATTAGTTTGCTGTTGTCAGAAGCCTAGAGGCTTAAATATTAGAGCCCTTTTAAAAAATCTCCCAGCTTCAGTTACTTTTACAGGTCTGTTATAATTGACTCCATTTAGATCTGGAGAAGTCCCCTCATTTTTCTAGTTCTTTTGAACTGTCTTGGGTAGCTGAATGCCACTTGTTCTTCTATGAAGTTAGGGGATGCAGAACGTTCAAGGGTCACATCCTCTTAAAATGTTTCTCTGAGCATTTGTCTCTGGAGATTCTGCCAATTTGGCAGTTTTGTTCCCCAAAGCAGGAGTACCTTCTCCCAGGAAGTCAGGTTTTATCCCATAGGAGGAGGAGAAGTAACACATCAAACCATTAATATATGCAAATTTTGGAGAGGAATTAATTAACAAAGAGATTTATCAAAAAATGGCTGTTAGGCTGAGCTTAATTAGATCTAATTGTGTGTCTCATAGAGGATGTACTGATACCTTTAAATTGTTGTAAAGTATCCACAGACAACAGTTATAAAGATTTATAAGGAAAATACAAAATGGCCTGAATACTTAAGAATGTCTGTCGTAGTTGACAGAAAAGTACCAATCAGTCATTTTTTATGGGCTTTCCTATAAATGCTTTTGAAGAATCAAAACTGTGATGATAAAACTTAAAGAACCATGGTTAACAGTTTAGCAATCAATATAATAGTATAGCATTATTAAATCTCTCTTATTACAATGGGGAACATATGCACTAACTTGAAAAAGAAGTTAAGAATCAGCTTGGTACAGAGCCTTTTTATAACTACATTAGAAGACATATACTTGAAGAACACAAAGACAGGTAACATATAAAGGAGTCAGTAGCAGAATCACATTTTAAACCTTGATTTATTGTTAAGTAAAATAACAAGTTTGTGGTTCTCAATGGAATACTGATAATTAAAAACTCAATGGTTATGGGAAGGCAGTGTCAGTAATTTTAAATAGCCACCATTTTAATAATAAATTGCATATCATATCATATTTATATCACAATGTTTATCTAGCCAAGTCAGAACAAACAATGTTTATCTGAGAACCAGATGTCAGGACTAAATGGCAGAAATTTTAGCATTTTTCATAAAGAGCAGAAGTATCAAAGACCTTATTAGATAAAATTTACCCAGGATAAAAGAACTAGGGTTGTTAAAATGTATGCACTTAAAACTCTGTAAATTATTTTATAATATTTAGATCCACATACTATCAGTATTAGAACCAGTTGAAAGAATTTTTATTTAGTTTAAACTTAGTTTCTCAGTGTCACTAGAAAAATACCTTAGGGTTTTTGTGTCTTGGAATAGACTTACTTAGGCAAGATGCAATAAAAAATAAATAATTTTAAATGAGCTATGGAGAGAACTAGTCATCTTATTTTGTGTTAGCAGGATGAAAGCACTCCCAGTACTTAAAGATACAGCAAAGTAAATATGTTGGCTTCCTCTATACTGGTTGGTGGAAAAATAGGAGGGAAAGGAAAGGGGGAAAAATCTACCCTTTAAGAGGGAGAATCATTCTTCTAAGGGTCGTCACTCCACCGTTGCATGAAGGCTCTTAAATGGAATTCCTTATGCTGGCAGGTGGAGAGAGAGAAAGAGAGGGAAAGGAAAGGAGGAAAATTGACCTATTCAAGAGAGTGAGACCATTCCAAGGTCCTTATGGCATCCCTCTAACATCCTGGAAGTCTCAGTAGCCAGACTTTATGACCTGGCTTGCCATAAAGGCCCCTCAGTGGCTATCTCCTTGAAGCAAGAAATGGGATACCCCAACTTCCTACCATTTTCCAAAGGGGCAGTCTCTTACATGCCTGCACAAGAGTTCCTAAATGGGATGCTGATCTTGAATGTCAACCCAACTATGAAAGCATCAGAACAACTATGACTTGGGCAAAGAGGCTAATGCCAAAAGCAACATGTAAAAGAAAAAGATAACTGTATAAAATAAGACAATCTGTTGAGTGTTAAAAGAAAACATCTTAATACAAAGTTTTGTAACCAGTACAGAACTAACTATCAAATCCAAATCCCTCCAAGTTAGGCTTGCCTGATACACCGGTAGCCCATGGTCAGTTTTACTACGACCTGTGTTCTTTGCTTGTTTCAGTGAGAAGATGTAGACAGAAATCTCAGGATTTTGGTTGTGAAAGAAGAGGCAGCAAATGTGCATACATCAGGCTATGAGGTTACAGTCAGCATGTAAATTTTGAACAACGAGGGAAAAAGTACATTTTCTAAAAATATAATAACGAGTTACAAGACTAATGTATTAACTTATGAAATACATAAACAGAGATAAGGGAGTAAGCATAAAGTTAGGAAATGCAATGACTGAGCATCATGGGTTAGACACTGATAAATCATATCCTAGCCTGCAGTTGTTAACAGAATGGCTTGGGACATACAGCAGGGTTGTTATTGACCTGTATGCAGTCCCTAGAGCCCCAAAATAATAGGCTCTGCCATTGAGAGTTAACGACAGATATAATTAAGTTTTGTAGGTTTAATCAACTTTTGTAGACCCCAATAAGAACTTAAGGTTTTATCATCCCATCTGGAGGGTGAACACTTGTTGGTTTTGGTAAATTTTTTGTGTCGGCCTATAGCACCAAGAGTCCCTGACAGCTATTTTGATAAAATAAAACCCATTTTTACATGCAGGTTGTTATCTTAAATTTTGATTTCAGAAAATTTCTAGGCAAACTTTAAACTATGGCCAACCCCATCACACATATACAAAATTATAAGCTTTAAGACCTCAACTTGTATTTTGAAACAACCTTTGTAAAAACTAGAATTAAGATAACATTGTTATTAAAAAAACTCCTAGCAACTTTATAACTTAAAAGACTTCAGAAAAAAACTAAACTAAACTATATTTTTATAATAGTAATCAACAGGAACACATGGGTTGGCAATCCTAATTATAAAAGAATTAAATATAAATTATTCTCATGATAAAACAAAATAGATTATTGTCTATAAATTTTCTTTTGTTCTAAGGCAGAGGATAATTAAGTCTGGTTGGAATTAGGACTTTAGATAACCTTTGTGACAATTGTACATATTAACTTTATAAAAGTAGCTTAAGAACCATCATAAAGACATCTAAACACCCATAGATATTTTAACCTAGGCATACCAAAAATGTCAACTGATGAACCCATGTTTGAGCTAAAAAAAAAGTAAAAATTCAGTCACCACAATTAGCAAGGGACAAAGACATACACATAAAACACACAAAATGACACACAAAACAATCTTATTAATCCAGAATGCATGCCTAAACAAATCATTGTTGTCATTAATTTTAGTAGTTTAGACAGCTAGATTCTTAAGTAGTTTCTAACAGATCTTTGACACAAATACCCTATTTTTTCCTTTCCTTAGCAGATTAATGTATAAGCCTATATTAATTTAGAGGCTTTAACCACAAGTTAGTTGTAATTTTCCCAGAGGATGGCAAGATGCCATCACCCATGAGTTTCTGGGGCCAGATAGTCCCAGACACATGGTGGCCTCATCATAATGGCAGCATTTTCTGTGACCACATGGTTTCTCCAAATGTTCTCTCAAATGGAATACAAAGACATTTTACATATAACATACAGGCTCAAAATACCAATCTGTTATAGGAATAAAAGACCCCTCCTTGTGAGAGACAGTTGTTACTGGCCATATGAGCTCCTAATGAAGAAAGCAAATAAGCGAAGCAAACTTAGGGAGAATTTGAACTCATGGCCTCACATATATTAAGGAGGCAAATCCTTGTTAGTGTCCTTAAAGAAAGGAGACTTAGAAATTATCATTAGGGTCTGGCAAATAATTTCATGAATCCCATCATTGAAGGGTGCCAGCTGCTTACTTATGAACCTGGGGCATGAGTCCCTAGTACAGGGGACTGTGACCTCAGGATGAGCAATTCTGTGATCCTTTCAGGCTATGGGGACAAGGGGAGCATGGGCAAGTGTTGGGACTAGGTGCCAAAGGCAAACAGAGGCATGGCGGTAGTCAGGTAAGGGAGCAGGACAGAGTGAGAAGAGGAAGAAGGCAAAGGATTCATGGCAGCAGCAGGAAGAAGTGGTCTGGCCTGTGGCCTGAGGAAGCAAATGCCAGAGCTGGCCCCTACATTTAGTGGTGGAGGCAGCATGGTGGCCATGGAGCCTGGGCCATATGGATCACAGGTCTAGGAGCATGCCCAGCACTGGTGACACTCCCCCCAACCTGTTAGGCTGTGTGGCTCTTTTGACTACTAGTGGGATGGTTTTAGGGTCAACTTGATTAGTTAGGGACACCCAGATAGATGGGTGTGTTTGTGAAGGTCTCTCTGGAAGAGATTGGGAGTAGAATGAGCCAGAAAGGATCAACTCAGCATTCAGTCCATGGAGGGCACACACAGAGGCAAGGGTAAGAGGAAGTGTGATTTCACTGTTTTTTTGGGCTTAGATACCCATCCTTTCCTCGATTCAGTGATCTCAGTTTTAATTTCTCAGCTTCTACATCATGCAATATATCTTTCTCTGAATAGATTTGCATAAATATATAGCACTGAAAAATTGCAATTTGTTTAAATTTTAACAGACATTCAAAATGTTTAGTTTTGAATCATTTAAAACAATGCAGGTCACTAAAGCTGCCAAAACTAGTTTGCTATTTGCCTTGAATATCACAGGTATCTTAAAGGTGCTACAGCTCCCTTGACTGACTCTCTTTTTGTACTTTACCCTTGAAACCTATGGCATCTAAATTTATACCTGGATCCCATTTTTGATGCATGCTTCTCTATGTGTTGGCCTCTCAGACTTGTGCTATTGTAGAACTGGGTTAAAATATGGTATTTCACATGGCAGTTGTCTAGAATTTCCCCGACTTCTTCATCAATGCTTTTAAGAAAAGGCTGTCAGCCAAACATGTCTCATGTTTGATGGAACCTCATGGATGTATGTCAACTTTTTGAAAAGATGGAATTCATTTAATAATTTCAATATTGTGAGAACTCTATTCTTGCATGTTTCCGACATATATAATGAATCTGTCAAGTACAGACATTAATTTTTTTATAACCTGTACAGAATTGCCAGATGCCAGAGGTTATGGAAGTAACTATATAATATATTAATTACACAAAATATTGTTTATATAGTTAATCAAAGAGCCAATTTTCACACATCTAATGAACATTTTAGGTATAACTGAATATGAAATAAGTAATATTCTGAAAATTTCAATAAAAATGTTAGCTTCTCTTTAGTCAGATTTGCCAGGGGTTTTTCAATATTGTTTATTTTTTCAAAGAACCAGGTTTTTGTTTGTTGATTTTTTTTTGTTTTGTTTTAGGCCAAACACTAATTACTTTATTTTAGAGATTAAAAAAAAGTAAGGCCACACAGGTGCAAAGAATTTAGCCAAGGTCATTTAATGATTCTGTGTGATTTTCTGAATAAGGTGACTTCAAAGAACACATTGTTTTTTTTTTTTTAATGATTCATTTCTTCTACTTAATTCAGAAAGTAACAACAAGTGTTTTGATCTCTATAGAGTAGGCTAAAAACTTTTGAATATGTTTGGATATGACAAAATATTTTACCTATTGTTCCTCATTTTAATGCAATCTTTTTTTTATTCTTTTATTCACATGTGCATACATTGTTTGGGTCATTTCTCTACCTTGCCCCCTCCCCCATTCTCTCCCCCTTTTCTCCCTCAGTTCTATGCAGGTCATGTTCTACCTTTAACACTAGTTTTGTTGAAGAAAAGAGACAAGCCTAATAAGGAAGACACAGTGTTTTTGCTAGTTGAGTTGAAGATAGCTATACAGAAAGATTCCTAGCATTGCTTTCATGTACAAGTGTTATGACCCATGTTGAATCATCTCTAACTGATCTTTACCCTGGTTATTGATCCCCTTCTCATGATAACCTCTGTTGCTTAAAGGTTTCTGTATTACCTCCTCTGGAATGGGAACATCAAATGCTTTCATGTTTTGGATTTTCTACCTATCCCTATACCTCCCATATGGGCTCTCCCCTTATCATGTGATCCAAGTCCAACCATATTGCTGCATTTGCCCTAGATCTAATGTCTGCATATGAGGAAGAACATATGATCTTGGCTGACCTCACTCAGAATGATGTTCTCTAGTGCCATCCATTTACCTGCAAATGATAAGATTTCATTCTTCTTCATGGCTGAGTAAAATTCCATTGTGTACAAGTACCACATTTTCTTGATCCATTCATCAATAGTGGGGCATGTTGGTTGTTTCCATAACTTGGCTATTGTGAATAGTGCTGCAATTGTTTTGTTGATTCTTTATATAGTGTTTTTGTTCTCTATTTCATTGATTTCTGCCCACATTTTCATTACTTCTCTCCTGCGTGCTTTGGGTTTAGCTTGTTCTTGTTTTGAGAGTTTGAGATGTCACATTAGGTTGTTTACTTGAGATCTTTCTGTCATTTTAATATATGTAGTCATGGCTATAAACTTTCATCTTAGGACAGCCTTTGCTGAGTCCCATAGGTTCTGATAAGTTGTATTTTTGTTTTCATAAAATGGCAGGAACTTTGTGATTTCCTCTCTTATTTCTGCTGTGACCCACTGATTATTGAGTAATGTGTTGTCCAACCTCCAATTATTTGCATATTTTCTGCTGTGGCTTTTGTTGTTGAGTTTTACTTATATTACGCTGTGATCAGATAGTGCATGGGGTTATTTCAACTTCCTTATATTTGTTGAGATTTGCTTTATGTCCTAATATATGGTGTATTTCAGAGAGTTCAATGGGTTGTTGAGCAGAATGTATATTGTGCTGTTCCAGGGTGAGACATTCTAAACTGAGGAAGGAAAAGACAAAAATTAGTAAAATCAGAAACAAAAAACAGTAAATAACAACAAACACAAAGGAAATTCAGGGAACCAGCAAGGACTACTTTGAGAATTACATTCAAATAAATTGGAAAATCTAGAAGAAATAGAGAAATTTCTAGATACATGACCATCCAAAACTGTACCAAGAAGATATTAATTACCTAAACTGATCTATAATTCACAATAAAATTGAAGCAGTGATAAAGAATCTCCCAAAAAAGAAGAGTCCAGGACCTGATGAATCCTCTGATGAACTCTACCAAGACCTTTAAACCAGAACTAATACAAACACTCCTTAATGTTTTCTATAAAACAGAAAGGGAAGGAACACTGCCTAACTCATTTGATAAAGCCAATATTGCACTCAAACCAAAACTGTACAGGGACACATCCAAAAAGGAGAACTACAGAGCAATCTCATTAATGAACACTGATGCAAAAATCCTCAACAAAATAATGGCAAACTGAATCGAGCTATGTATGGAGAGGACCATATACCATGACCAAATCTGCTTCATCCCAGGGATGCAGGGATGGGTCAACATATGCAAATCAATCAATGTAACACCACACATTAACAGAAACAAAGACAAAAACTACTTGATCATCTAAATAGATGCAGAAAAAGCCTTCAATAAGATTTAGTGCCATTTCATGATAAAAACTGTGATGAAACTAGGATTACAAGGAATGTACCAAAGGCTATATATTGCAAACCTATGGCCAACATTATACTTAATGGGGAAAAACTGAAACCATTTCCCCTAAAGCCTGGAACAAGACAAAGGTGCCCATTCTTTGCATTCCTATTCAACATAGTTTTATAGTTTCTAGCTAGAGCAAAAAGGAAAGAAGAAGAAATAAAAAGAATACAAATAGGTAAAGAAGTCATCAAATTATCCATATTTGCAGATGACATGATCATATAACTTAAAGACCTGTAAAACTCAGCCCCCAAATTCCTAGACACTACAAAAAGCTTCAACATGTGGCATAACACAAAATCAGCTTACATACATTAGTAGCCTTTCTATACACCAACAATGAGAAGATTGAGAAAGAATACAGGAAACAATTCCATTTACAATAGCCTCCCAAAAAATCAAATACCTAGGAATAACCTTAACAAAGGATTTGAATGACCACTACAAGGAGAAGTACAAATCATCAAAGAAAGAAACCAAAGAAGACTACAGAAGGTGGAAAGATCTCCAATGCTCATCGTTTGGCAGAATCAACATAGTGAAAATGGTATACTACCCAAAGCAGTCTACATATTCACCACAATTCCCATGAAAATTGCAATGACATTCATCGCAAACATTGAAACATTGAGTTTAAGGTTAATTTGGAAGCACAAAAGACTGCAAATAGCCAAGCAATACTGAGCAAAAAGAGCAATGCTGAAAGTATCACAATACCTGACTTTAAACTATACTAAAGAGCCATAGCAATTAAAACAGCATAGTACTGGCCCAAAAACAGATATGAAGACCAATGGAACCGAATAGAGAATCCAGATATGAATACAAACAGCTACACCCAGCTCATTGTTGAGAAAGTAACAAAATCGTATGATGGAAAAAAGCCTGTGGGTGGTAAGGGAGGGGGTGGGCAGGGGGTAGAAATGACCCAAGCGTTGTATGCACATATGAATAGCAAAACAATGAAAAAATAAAAATTTTTTAAAAAGCCTGTTCAACAGACGTTACTGGGAAAAGTGATTATCTGCCTGCAGGAAACCAAAATTACATCCATACCCATCGCCCTGTACTAGTAGCAACTCAAAATGAATAAAGGGACTTAATATCAGACCTGAAACCTTGAAGCTAGTACAGGAAGGAGCAAGGAATACACTGGAGGCAAAAGATATAGTCAAGAACTTCCTCAGTAGAACTCAAGCGGCTCAGCAAATAAGAGAAAGGATGGACAAATGTGACTACATGAAATTAAAAAGCTTCTGCACAACAAAAGAAATGGTCTGTAAATTGAAGAGGCTACCCACAGACTAGGAGAAAAATCTTTGTCCGCTGTACAAGGGACTGATAACCAGAATATACATGAAGCTCAAAATAATACTCTCCTCAAAAATCAGTGACCCAAAAAAGAAGTGGGCAACTGAAATAAACTGAACACTTTTTGAAAGGAAGAAATTTGAATTGCTAAAAAACAGAAGAAAAAGTGCTCACCATTCTTGGCCATAAAAGAAATCCAAATAAAAATCACACTCTTGTTAGAATAGCTGCTAATAAAAACACCAACACCAACATCAAATGTTGGTGAGGATGCAGGGAAAAAGGAACCCTTATACATTGCTGGTGTAAGTTGGTACAATCACTATTGAAAACAATATGGAGGCTCCATAAAACACTAAAAATAGATCTGGCATACCATCCAACAATATGACTCTTAGTTATATATCTGAAGGAATGTGAGTCAGGTTAATACAAAGGCACCTGCACACCCATGTTTATTATAGCACTATTCACAATAGCCAAGCTATGAAAGTAGCCAAAATGCCCCACTACTGATGACTGGATCAAGAAAATGTGGCATTTCTATACAGTGGAATTTTACTCAGCCAGAAAGAAAAATTAAATTTTGTCATTCACAGGTCAGTGGATGAAACTGGAGAACATCATCTTAAGTGAAGTTAGTCATGCTCAGAAGGCCAAAAATTGCATGTTCTCCCTCATTTGTGTATTTTAGAGCTAAAACAAATACAGCAATATTATCGGGCGTGGGTCAAACTAAGAGGAGACCATGCACTGGAGGGATAGGAAAGGGAATGAAACCAAGAACTTGAATGTGGTTGATCTGCTTACTGTATGTAATAAATATAGTAATCTTAAACTGGCAAAGGCCACTATAGGAAGGGAACTAGGAAGTAGTGAAGAGGGCTGGTAGAGATGAACCAATTGGGGTTGTAATACATACATGAATATAAACACCACATGGAATCTGCCTGTATACCTATCCTTATTTCAAACTTGAAAAAATGCCACGTTTCTCTTTTTATCTTTTATGTATTTTCCTCTACAAAATGGGAGAACTGGTGTGTAGAATTTGTTCTGCTTGAAGGCTGGAAGGATGGTTGGCACATGATGGAGGGTGGAGGTGGCAGGGAAAGCGGGTAGGAGGATGAATGTGGTGCAAATAATGTGTACACATGTATTGTAAATGCAAAAACGATACTTGTTGAAACTGTTTCAGTAATCAGGTGAGGGGGGATGAAAGAGGGAAGTGGAGGGGGTGAATTCAAGTATAATATATGTGATACATTGTAGGAACCTTTGTAAATATTCCAATGTATCCTTACCCAGCACAACAATAATGAAAAAAAATATTAATCTGAAAGGAAACTGCTGTTTATATCTGTACAATGATATCTATATTAGTAGGAAAAAAGTTGTAACTACCAGTTCAGAGAAAACCCAAACAAGATAAACAAATCAAAAATAGAAACAATGTTATCTTGTTATCCTGGGGACAATTATTTCTAAAACATGTAATTGAAAAATATATTGATGAGCCAAAATCCCAAATCTAGTAACAACTTCACTCACAAATTAGTAATTTAATATTAAACTTCTCACTTTCTTTCCACACATTAAATAGAAATAGTAAACAAATTCTATATATTTTCATGTCTTAATGTTAAGATTTTACTATTGTTGAACTCACCTCCAATAATAGCTATAAAATTTGTAGGGCCTCCAAAGCAGACTTACTGTGCTTCGGAATACATATATGTAGTTTAAAGACAAGAAACAAAATGCTCAAATTAAAGATAATCACCTTTTTTCTTTTTTTTTAAATTTTTTTACTTTTGCTTTGTTTTGCCTTTTATTTGCTAGCCACACACTCCAGTGTTTAAGTCATAACTCCAGCCCTTTTTGCCTTTTTGCTCTGTTTTTTGTTTGTTTGTTTGTTTAGCGAGAATCTTGCTTTTTGTCCAGGCTAACCTGAACCTCTGAACCACAATACTATTTTATGCTTCCAGTCATTGCTGGCATGTCAAGTACATACCACCATGCTTAATTCTTGGTTGAGGTGGGGGGTGTTGTTAATTCTTTACCCTGGCTAGCCTTTGAACTGACATTCTTTTCTATCTCCTTTGTAGACCCAATATTAATTTCATGCCATTGTTTTTTTATGTTTTGCTTTCTTTTGTTTTCCCATAAGTTCCACAAATGAGGCAAACATGTGATACTCATCCTTGTGGAACCAGCTTATTTCACTTAACATGATAAATTCAATTTCATTAAATTTCCAGAAAATGACAGACTTTCATTCTTCTTAATGACTTAGTAAAACTTGATTGTGTTTCTATACCACATCTTTCAGGTCCATTCATCTATTTTTTTGCTTTCTTTTTATATTAATTTTTATCATATTATCATTATACTGGGGATGCATTGTGACATTTACAAAAATTCTTACATTATCTCATAGTTGAATTTACTCCCTCCATCATTCTCCTTTATCCTCCCTCCCCCCATTCCTGGAGTAGTTTCAACATGTCTCATTTTCCCATATTCATACATGAGTATTTAATATTTCCACTGCATTCACCCTCTGGCTCCTTTTCCTTATATCTTCCCCTCCTCCCACTGGTACCAACTCCCAGACAGGACCTATTTTACCTTCTTTTTCTCCATTTTTGAAAAAAGGCATTTTTGTTTCCTATACAAGGAGTTTCATTGTTACATTTCCATCTATATAGACATTATAACCATAAAGTTTATCCCCTCTAATTTTCTCCTTTCTCCCTTAGTCACATTCTTATGGTGATTTCAACAGGTTTAAAAATTTTATATTCATTCTTCCATTCATCTGTTGATGGCACTTGTCAGTTTCTTTAATTATTGAGAGAAGCATTGTGATAAATGCTTAGGTTTTTTGGGTTATACCCAAAAGGTCTGTCTCAATCATATGTGAATTTCTTTTTTTAACTTTCTGAGAATCTTTCAAACTGATTTTCATAGGGACTGGACTAATTTCCATTCCCACTTGCAATAAATAAGTGTTCCATTTTTACCACATCACAATCAGAATTTGTTATTTGTTGTCTTAATGCTTTCCATTCTGACTGTGGTGAGTTGAAATATCAATGTAGTGTTGATTTGAATTTCCCAGATGGCTAAGAATATTGAACATTGATTTATATATCTATTGGCCATTTGTACTTCTTCATTTAAAAAGTGTCTATTCAGATCATGTGCACATGTAGGAATTGAATCAACTCTTGGTTTTAAATGCTTTATATATTTTATATATTAATTCCTGATGAGATTGATGCCTGGGAAATTTTTTCCCACTTTGAAAGCTGTCTCTTTATCTGTTGATTAGTTCTCATTTCTGCAGAAGGTTTTTAATTTGATACAATCTCTTTTTTCAATTCTTGTTTATTTCCTAAACTATTGGAGTCCTTTTACAACAGGCCTATGCCTACACCTGTTTTCCTCTACTATTTTCAAAGTTTCAGGTTTTATATTAAAGTCTTTAGTCAATTTTTAGTTGATTATTGTAGAAAGTGAGAGATGGGGATCTAGTTTCTGTCTTCTACATACAGATATCTGATTTTTCCAACACCACTTGTTAAAGAGACTGTTTTTATTATGCTGTACATTTTTGGTGTCTTTGTCCAGAGTCAGATGGGCTATTTCTAGAACTTTTATTCTATTCCATTGTTCTATGGGTCTGCTTTTGTGCCATTAACATGGTACTTTTGTTATTGTGGTTGTTTATTTGAGATGTCTGTAGTTTGTTAATATAGGCTCTCACAGGTATAAATTTCCCCTCTTTGAAACACTTTTATTGTAGTACATAAATAAAATTGTGGTAAGTTGTATTTTCATTCTCATTAGATTTTAGGAATTTTTAAATCCCCCCTTATTTCATCAATGTCCCACTGATAATTTGAAAGTGAATTGTTTAGTATCCATGTGTTTGGATATTTTCTGTAGTTGTCTTGTTATTAATTTCTAGTTTTATTCCATTATGGTCTGATATAAGAAATTACATCAGTTTTCTTGTATTTCTTGAAACATACTTAAAGTCCTAAAATATGGTTTATTTGGAGAAAGTTCTGAGAAGAATGTATATTCTGTGGCTATTAGGTTGGGTGGAATATACTGTAGATGTCTGCTAGTATCATTTGCTCTCTAGTGTTGTTTATTCTGAAGTTTTTTTTTAATGGATTGTTTTTCTTTATGTTCTAACTATTAATGAAAGTGGGATAAAGAATTTGCCCACTAGTATTGAGTTGGGGGGGTCTATCTCTGCTTTTATGTCAAGTAGCTTATTTTATGAAATTGGGTGGACTGAAGTTCAATGCATATATGTCTACAATTGTTATATCCTTTTCATGTAACATTTTTATAGGCTCAATCTATTAAAGGTTTCCCAGGTATCTTATATTTTCAGTTGTTACTTTCTTATTTTTTCAATCATTTTCTAATTAATCTACCTCATCTGGAAGCTCTGATATTATATTTTCTAACTAATGTAGTCTATTGGTAGGACTTTCAAATGAATTCTTTTTTTTTTTTTTTTTTAATTTCACTCATTGAGCTTTCCATTTCTGGAATTTTAACTTTATTTCTTTAGAATATGTATATCTTTATTGAATTCCTCTTTCATATTTTACATTGTCTTCCTTATTTCATTCAGTTGTTTATTTGCATTTTCTTTGAATTAATTCAGGCATTTATTTATGTCCTCTTTACATGTGTTGATAATTCATATAATTTATTGCTTTGCAATCTTGTCTTGGATTTTACCTGCTTCCCTCTTGGTAGAGTCTCTTCTTTTGAGTTGTTGAGTTTTGGAGGAGTCATGTTTTTGTTGTTGTTGTTGTTTTGTCCTTTGTATTTCTTTTGTTTCTGCATTGGAATTTGTGCATCTGAGGCCAAGACATTGGCTGGAGGTTTAAATCAGTATCCTGAGCATATTGCCCAGGACCACTCATACAGAAAAAAACTAGCTGGAGACTTTTGTTTTTCTAGTACCACTCTGAGAGGATAAAACTGCTGGAATCTCTTATAGTTGTAGTTGGTGCTCTATGCAGGCTAAAGGTTAGACCAGCTCAGGGTCATGTGTGTGCTCCAGGACTGCATTCATTTTACAAACTTCCATGTTTTGGGGTAACAGGCTCTATTGCTGGCCAGAACAAGGTTTGCAACCCTTGAGATGTGTGGGTTCTCCCTCATTCCACAGATTCCCGTAGTTTGTGCCTTCATGGACACCAATTATGCAAGCTCAGGAATATTTCAGAGAGTGGGGGAAACACAGGCACTTTTGCAGGGTATTCCAATTTTCCCTAAACTGTCATTGGTTTTTTTTTTTTTTTTTTTTTTAAATTAGGTCTTCAGGTAGCTCAGTCTTAAATAATAAGCCCTCTCTCAAAATGGTGCCTGGCTCTAGCTCTCTAAGATTTGGGGAGTGAAAAAATGTCTTCTCCACAGCTGTCCTATCACACAGGAGGCATCAATGTAGTACCGCTTCTCCCACAAGGTTTAAGGACTTTTGAAAGTGTGAACTTATCATGTGGCTAGACCTGTCAGTTTTGTCAACAAGAAGGGATTTGAAATATATCTCCCATTGAATCATGTCTGGCCTTATGATTTTTTTTCTAATCAACTGAATGTGACAAAATATGTATTACATGACTTCCAGCACTAGAATAGAAAAGTCCATCCATCTTTTGCCTGGATCTCATTAAGCGGTTACTTTATAGGAAGAAATTACTACGGAGAAATCAAAGTGCTCTAGAAATTTCGTGCAGGGGTGATCATATCTAGGTATTCTGGTGAATAGTGATAGCTAAGAAGAAATTGAACTCATCTTAGTGCAAATGTCACAAAAATCAATGCAGCTTACTTGGAAGTTCTAGAGCATGCAATCCACCAGCTGAGTGCTACTCAGTGACCTCACCCAGTATCATGAAAGAAGGAGAATTTTCCAACCAATTTAATCTGAATTCCAGATATTTAGAATCCATAATGCTTATATGAACTTTTGTTTGTTTTTAATTAGTATTGAATATAATTTGTTATACAGTACTGATTATTAGAAAATAATATTTTCTCAGTATAAATCCATTTGACTCTTTTTATTGTGAGTAGACATGAAATGTTTGACACATACTTATATATTACAACTTCTTTGTTATTGTTTTTTTTTCTCATCAGCATTATAATGATTTGCCTGCAGTAACACACAGTCTTCAGCAAGGTGGAGAGGAATACAAACTATGAATCTAATCATACTAAACTTCAACTGATAAATCTGGCCTAGAATGCAGCCCAAGTGAAAACTCAGACACTTGCAAGGTACTGGTGTCTCATGCCTGTAACTAGCTATTCAGGAGGCAGAGATCAAAAGGATCACAGTTTAAATTAAACCCCAGGCATATAGTTCAAGAGACCCATATCTGAAAAATACCTAACATAAAAAAGAACTGGTGGAGTGGCTCAGATGGTAGATTGCTTGCCTAGTAAGCATAAGGTCCTAAGTTCAAACCCCAGGGCCTGCCAAAAAAAAATTTAAAAATCAGGCACTTATTAACCGAGCAATCCACAAATACTTGGACATCCCCAATATAACCAACAGAGAGCAACAAGTCTCACCTGAACTCCAGCAAATGCAGAGATATGATCTCCTTTGCTTGTTTTGGTTTATTTTTATTTTTTATCTTTTGCATTCCACCAATACCTAACTGATATATACTCCAAGAATATTTCTCACTAGCCAAAGCCTTATTTGAGGACAAAGGGTTTAATGTTATTTTTAGTATTTCTCATACTCCTTTGAATATAGAAAAGCCCATTAAAATTTGTTTAACTGAATTTTCAGTGCCTTATATGATAATGCATTGAATTTTAAACATTTTTCTTTTCCTCCAAAAACTGAATACATGTTTATTTATGACTTTGATGTTAATTACATATTAGAAATACATGTTTACAAATATGGTAAAGTCATATTTGGTGTGCACAAGCATCTTTAGCAAGTTGCCTTGGATAATGTAGAGAGATGGAAACCAGTAAAACTGCAATCCAAACAGTGTATCATGTAAGGAACTGAGAAGATTCACTGAAATTTACAAAAAGTTACTGTGAAAAATAGAATCTAAATTTTTACAGTCTTTACAGAACTTAAATGCCCTTTTTTAGATGGAGAGAGATGTTTAAAATTAGAACTAAAAGATTTTATTTTAATCTTCATTGTTGATAAGCAAGGCGGGCGGGGGGAGATGGACAGGCCGAGGTGCGGGGGGAGAAATTGCCCAATGTATGCACATATGAATAAATGAATAAATAAAAATAAATAAAAAGCAATATAGGCAAGATATATACTATCTTTATATTCATTTTCTTTTTGACACTTAGTTAAGTCCTCTTCCCCTCTACCATATACACTTGAGCATGTGCATGTGCCTGTGTCCCTGCATAAGAGAGTAAAACAGTAAAGCAGGAATATTCTTCTGCAGATGAAACTGTTATTATTTAGGTAAATGACAACGTCATTGAAATGATGATATGCCACTAGTCTATTAAGGTTGCAGAATCTGTTACTTTATGTTGACTTCAAAAAATACACAATAAAATTTGACTTAAGTGTTAATACTAGCTATTGAAAAGTCTCCTTTGCCCATATTCAATGTACTGCAGACACCTCAGACACCTCCTTCCGTTTTTTTTTTTTTTTTTTTTTTTTTTTTTACTGGCTCTGCTCTGCACTTTCCAGAGCATTTTTAATAGTTGTCTGAAAGAAGTTCTATTCCCTTATTCAGCAGATACATATTATGACTAACTTCAGAGTTTGTAGTAGAGAAACTTCAGGCTTGATAAAATGGATTTATTTGTCTACTAAGTCTGTGTTCTTGGGAATCCAGTTCCTCAAGCTCTCAAATATTCAACAGGATTGATTAAAGTTTTTCACATCAGCTACAAACCTAGAAGAATGAATCAAAAAATTTATATTGCAATCTAGAACCAAATTCATTTTACCACACATAGGACATGAGCCCATATGAACACTTTCTGTGAAAAAGGCAAAACTAGAAATTAATGTTTGTGGCAAAAAACATAAAACAAAGCTTAGTTATTTTTACTTCGCTATGATTCTTGCAGTGATTCCAATCTACATGGGAGAATTAAAATACCTTTTGGAGACATCTTCTACCAGTTATTTAGAGCATTATATTTTCCAAATACTGGGTAAATGCACATCACTTAGTTTTTTTTACAAAAGACCTTTTTTACCTCCTGAAGAGATAATATTTGATTTTCTCCATTAATTTACATCATTATAAAACCTATAGAAACAGTAATGTAATGCCTTTACTACAAATTTTTATTTTTCATTTTCATACTAAAGTATGTATTAAAGTCCATTTAAATGTATGTATTACTGATATCCTAATGCTAAATTGAATGTTCTTTTCTTTTTAAAGAAGTAGATCTTTCTATTGTGAATGTGACATTCATTGTTTATAAGACAATACTAAGTTAATTTCTTTGCATTCCTTTATTTACAGTGTTCTAAACCTGTCTCTGAATTTATAAATCATTATTATGGTTTCAAAAATCTTTTCTGGAGCTTTTCTAACATTTGTTTCATAAGGGAGCATTCAGTACTTTGCTATTCTAGAATTTATTTTACTGCTGATTGCTATTTTCCTGGAGAATCTATATTAACCAACTTGAACTGAACTTGCAGTTTTCCTGAAATTTTCTCCTAAGTTTATTAACACTTAATAAATCTTCACCAGTGTATTATATCTCAGACATTCTTTGAGAATTTCCCAGATTAATCTATATATTCCTCCATTTTGGGAAAAGAAACTTTAGAGACGTATTTCTGATGGTACGGCTACTCATTTATAAAAATAAAACAAGCACATAAAAATATGTTATTAAAATATTAAAGCAAGATTAAGATCTTGATTTTGGTTGTATTTCCTTCTGACGTTACTTACGTAAGAAAAAAAATGACAAAGAAGCAGGAAAGAAAGTCAATGAAAATTAAATAAGGGAAGAACTTGTGTTTGTATTACAGCAATGTTATGGACTGAATGTTTGTGTCTCCACACCTCCCAATATTACCTGAATCAGTAATATTTTATCTAAATGTAGTATCCTGTGGCTTTAAATACTTGATTTGCATTTAACAGGCACAATATGCACATAGATAAACTAACTACATATCTATCAGATTGACTTTTGCAAACTTACCCATAACCAGAAGG
This sequence comes from Castor canadensis, assembly GCF_047511655.1. Classification (NCBI taxonomy): domain Eukaryota; kingdom Metazoa; phylum Chordata; class Mammalia; order Rodentia; family Castoridae; genus Castor; species Castor canadensis. The sequence goes on along the minus strand of NC_133391.1, from coordinate 154,162,459 downwards.
AAAATATTTTATTTAACTATCAATAGGTTATGTTTCCTTTTTAGATTTGATAAAAGGACTAGGCCACTAAATATTTATCCATCTTGTGACCTTTGTCAAACTTATATTGAAATATTAGTCTAAAATGTACAGGGTAAATCTCTCTTTTTACCCATATAGAAATTTGGAATATAACTCAGTAGCTATAAGCAGGATGAACCATCATACACATAATTATGAAATATGTTGTTTATTGAGTACTGAGTAGATACAAATTATTTTACTAACAAATATATAGAACTTTGATTACATGAATTTACTCATATCTTGTTCTCAGAAGAAAAGGATCTATTATTCAATTTTTATTCTAAATTGCAATAAGTATATAAAACTATAAGCATTCTGTCCATAATTATGGGTCCTTTAAGTACTGAGAATACATGTCTTAAGAAAGAAAGAATGTGATTATTTTAAACACACATTCTGACTTAATCTTCACTGTTCTCCATTGAAAATTGTGTAATTGTGAGAACATCTGCATTTGTAAAATTTATTTTTCCCTAAGTCAACAATACTCAAAACAGAAACATTTTGCACACTGTATATTCAACTAAACAATTATTTTATGCTTCCTTGATAGTCATCATAAAATGAAATCATTTTGTGCTCTTAAAATCAAACAATCATAATTGTGGGCAATTTTATGACTATCTGCATCTGAACTGTGCCTATATTAATTGTTCAGCTTAGAAGCAACTTTTCATAAAGTGATTGCATTGTTTGAGATATAATGAGCAGAAACAACATTTCAACAGATAATAAATCTTGTTGTTTTTATTTCTCTCCATAACAAAAAAAATCATGCTTTCTGATTCTCATTATAGATATGAACTTGTCTTTACAAAGAAATAGGGTTCCTTTTTTACTTTACATGCATACTTCATCATTTTAATTCCACAATCATCCTAGCTCACTTTTGAGGTTATTAATATTTACATAACTTATGGGACTTAAATTTTACAACTATACTTTTGTGCACATTCATGAAATTATTCAATTATTTACTCTCAGTTTATGTCAAAGAATTTAAGCTACATAATATCATAAAGTATTATAAATTACCACGTCCTAACATACATAAACACATTATATTTATAAATTACAGTACTTCTGCCATTTTACTTTAGATGTGAAAAGAATTTGGTTTAGGAATTCAGTTAATAAATGTAATAATGGAGTTTAAAGGAGAAACAGATATTATAAAATTGATGCACAGATGACACACACAGGAATTTCAGGTGCTCGGGGTTCTTGAGCCCACTCTGAGAATGGAAGCACTGGCAGACTCCAGCTGCAGAGGTCAGGTCAGAAAGATTTTATTTGTACAGAAGAGAAGAGAAAGACTGCATGATGGGTAGTGCAGGGGGACTGGAAACCTATGGTCCCTTGGATCAGATTGGAGATTGGGTTTTTATAGTCTTTTTGCATTGCCTGAGGGCAGAGATGTTTCTCAGGTGCAGACAGAGGTTTCCTGGGAAGGTGTCTACTTGACCACTTATCACCTTTTGGGATCTCCTGCAGTCCATCCCTCAATCCACCCTCTCAATGGTCATCCTAACTGTTGTTAGGGATAGGGACAATGAAGTCTGTTCAGTAACTGCTTCTTACTGACAGGGGGCAATGAAGGAGCCCTCAGCATTAGAGCTGACCATGAGAGAGGAGGTACAGGGGACCGTTATAGTAGGTCGTTTTCATCTCCATCAGGGGCATTTGTAGTTTGATGGATTCTAGGTGAGAAGAAACAAACTTGACAAGTAAGTTTAAAATGCAAGGCTCAAACACAAGCAAGAGAATAATAGCAACTATAGGCCCCAGAAAGGGTAGAAACCAAGTCCTGGAGGGGAGCCAGGATTTTATGTGGTCCCATACATGTGTAGAAATCTGAGTTTTAAGAGATTGTTCCCAGAGCCACTTAGCCTGTTGGAGAATACAATCTGCTCATTTCTCTACAATGCCTGAAGTGTTTGTATATGTGCAACAGGAAGTGTCAGTGATGGCACATACCCTTCCTTGGTTAGCCAAAAGAAAATCTAGGGCCAGGTGGTGCTCCATTACCATATAGGCAAGGGATAACAAAGACCTTTGTATGTCCTTAATGGTCTGAGGTGCCCTCTACTGCTTTGATTAGGTATTTTGTAGTTACATGATTGGCAAATAGCCCATAGCTCATTTTAGCTAGGGCTGCAACTAATGCTGTTATCTCTAAAACTATTAGAGTAATTTCCCTTTTATCTCTATGGGAAGTTGTTCCTTTTGTAGTTAGCATTCCATTTTTGTTACAGATGGCTGTTTGAGCATGCAAGATCAGGAAGGCATATTTAGAATCTGTAAAGATGTTGACTCTCTGTTCTTTTGACAGTCTTGGGCTTCTGTAAGGGTCACCAATTTTGCTAATTGAGCAGTTGTATTAGGAGAAAGAGGACCTGATTTGTGGGTGCCAAATTCTGTAATAATTGCAAACCCTGCATGTCTGACCCTTTCTTGACAAAGGAGCTGCCGTCAGTGTATCATTCTAGATCTGAGCTTTTTAAGGGCCAATCAGTTAAGGCAGATCAGGCAGCATAATTTTCCATAAGTACCTCCTCACACGACTGTTCAGGATTTCCCTCTGCCTCTGTTAGAAAAGATGCAGGAATTAGGGTCTGAAAGGTCCTTAAAATTATTTCTGTCCTTACCAGAAGCTGGGCCTGGTATTTAAGTAGACAGCTGTCAGATAGCTAAAATTCTCTTTTTGAGTTTAAAACTCCCACTAGGTCGTGAGGGGTATACACCATTAGGGGGCAGTTTAGGATAATTTTTTTATTGTTTCATTATTCGTATGTGCATACAAGGCTTGGGTCATTTCTGCCCCCTGCCCCCACCCACTCCCTTACCAACAACTCCACTCCCTCCCTCTCCCCCCCATCCCCTCAATACCAGGCAGAAACTATTTTGCTCTTATCTCTAATTTTGTTGAAGAGAGAGTATAAGCAATAATAGGAAGGAACAAGGGTTTTTGCTAGTTTGAGATAAGGATAGCTATACAGGGAGTTGACTCACATTAATTTCCTATGGATGTGTGTTACCTTCTACATTAATTCTTTTTGATCTAATCTTTTCTCTAGCTCCTGGTCCCCTTTTCTTATTGGCCTCAGTTGCTTTTGAGGAATCTGCTTTAGTTTCTCTGCATTAAGGGCAAAAAATGCTAGCTAATTTTTTAGGTGTCTTACCTATCCTCACCAGTACCTTCTGTGCTCTCGCTTTTATCATGTGCTCAAAGTCCAATCCCCTTGTTGTGTTTCCCTTGATCTAATGTCCACATATGAGGGAGAACATACAATTTTTGGTCTTTGGGTCAGGCTAACTTCACTCAGAATGATGTTCTCCAATTTCATCCATTTACCAGTGAATGATAACATTTTGTTCTTCTTCACGGCTGCATAGAATTGCATTGTGTATAGACACCACATTTTCTAATCCATTCATCAATGGTGGGGCATCTTGGCTGTTTCCATAACTTGGCTATTGTGACTAGTGCCACAATAAACATGGGTGTGCAGGTGCCTCTGGAGTAACCTGTGTCACAGTCTTTTGTGTATATCCCCAAGAGTAGTGGTATTGCTGGATAAAATGGTAGATCAATGTTTAGCTTTTTAAGTAGCCTCCAGATTTTTTTCCAGAGTGGTTGTACTAGTTTACATTCCCACCAACAGTGTAAGAGGGTTCCTTTTCCCCACATCCTCACCAACACCTGTTGGTGGTGATGTTGCTAATGATGGCTATTCTAACAGGAGTGACGTGGAATCTTAGTGTGGATTTGATTTGCATTTCCTGTATGGCTAGAGACAGTAAGCATCTTTACATGTGTTTTTTGGCCATTTGAATTCCTTCTTTTGAGAAAGTTCTGTTTAGTTCACTTGCCCATTTCTTTATTGGTTCATTAGTTTTGGGAGAATTTAGTTTTTTAAGTTCCCTATATATTCTGGTTATCAGTCTTTTGTCTGATGTGTAGCTGGCAAATATTTTCTCCCACTCTGTGGGTGTTCTCTTCAGCTTAGAGACCATTTCTTTTGATGAACAGAAGCTTTTTAGTTTTATGAGGTCCCATTTATCTATGCTATCTCTTAGTTGCTGTGCTGCTGGGGTTTCATTGAGAAATTTCTTGCCTATACCTACTAAGTCCAGAGTATTTCCTACTCTTTCCTGTATCAACTTTAGAGTTTGTGGTCTGATATTCAGATCCTTGATCCATTTTGAGTTAATCTTGGTATAGGGTGATATACATGGATCTAGTTTCAGTTTTTTGCAGACTGCTAACCAGTTTTCCCAGCAGTTTTTGTTGAAGAGGCTGCTATTTCTCCATCGTATATTTTTAGCTCTTTGCCAAAGACAAGTTGGTTAGAGTTGTGTGGCTCTCATATCTGGGTCCTCTATTCTGTTCCACTGGTCTTCACATCTGTTTTCATGCCAGTACCATGCTGTTTTTATTGTTATTGCTTTGTAATATAGTTTGAAGTCAGGTATCGTGATACTTCCAGCATTGTTCTTTTGACTATTCATGGCCTCTTGTGTTTCCATATAAAATTAATGGTAGATTTTTCAATCTCTTTAATGAATTTCATTGGAATTTTGATGGGAATTGCATTAAACATGTAGATTACTTTTGGGAGTACAGACATTTTAACTATGTTGATTCTACCAATCCATGAGCATGGGAGATCTCTCCACTTTCTATAGTCTTCCTCAATCTCTTTCTTCAGAAGTGTATAGCTTTCCTTGTAGAGGTCTTTCACATCTTTTGTTAGGTTTTCACCTAGGTATTTGATTTTTTTTGAGGCTATTGTAAATGGAATTGTTTTCATATATTCTTTCTCAGTTTGTTCATTATTAGTGTATAGAAATGCTAATGATTTTTCTATGTTGATTTTATATCCTGCTACCTTGCTGTAGCTATTGATGATGTCTAGAAGCTTCTGAGTAGAGTTTTTTGGGTCTTTAAGGTATAGGATCATGTCATGTGCAAATAAAGATATTTTGACAGTTTCTTTACCTATTTGTATTCATTTTATTCCTTCTTCTTGCCTAATTACTCTGGCTAGGAATTCCAGTACTATGTTTAATAGGAGTGGAGATAGTGGGCATCCTTGTCTGGTTCCTGATTTTAGATGGAATGGTTTCAGTTTTTCTCCATTAAGTATAATGCTGGCTGTAGGTTTGTCATATATAACTTTTATAATGTTGAGGTACTTTCCTTCTATTCCTAGTTTTCTTAGAGCTTGTATCATGAAATGGTGTTGGATCTTATCAAAGGCTTTTTCTGCATCTATTGAGATGATCAAGTAGTTTTTGTCTTTTCTTCCATTAATGTGGTTTATTACATTTATTGATTTTCGTATGTTGAACCACCTCTGCATCCCTGGGATGAAGCCTACTTGGTCGTGGTGAATAATCTTTTTGATGTGTTTTTGAATTCAGTTTGCCATTATTTTGTTGAGAATTTTTGCATCAATGTTTATTAAGGAGATTGGCCTATAGTTCTCCTTTTTGGAGGTGTCTTTGCTTGGTTTTGGGATAAGTGTAATACTGGCTTCATAAAATGTACTAGGCAGTTTTCCTTCCCTTTCTATTTTGTGGAACAGTTTAAGGAGGGTTGATATCAGTTCTTCTTTAAAGGTCTGATAGAATTCAGCAGAGAATCCATCAGGTTCTGGACTTTTCTTTTTTTGCAGAATCTTGATTGCTGCTTCAATTTCATTTTGTGTTATAGATCTATTCAAGAGATTAATTTCCTCTTGGTTCAGTTTTGGATGATCATATGTCCATTTCTTTAAGATTATCAAATTTATTTGCATATAGGTTCTCAAAGTAGTGTCTGATGATTTCCTTGTTTTCCATGGCATTTATTGTTATCTCCCCTTTTGCAGTCCTGATTCTACTAATTTGGGTTTTTTCTCTCCTCATTTTAGTCAGGTTTGCCAGGTGTCTATCGATCTTGTTTATTTTTTCAAAGAACCAACTTTTTGTTTCATTAATTCTTTGTATGGTTTTTTTGATTTCTATTTCACTGATTTCAGCTCTTATTTTTATTATTTCTCTCCTTCTATTTGTTTTGGGATTTGCTTGTTCTTGTTTTTCTAGGAGTTTGAGATGTATCATTAGGTCAATGATTTGAGATCTTTCAGTCTGTTTAATATATGCACTCATGGCTACAAACTTTCCTCTCAGGACTGCCTTAGCTGTGTCCCATAGGTTCCGGTAGGTTGGGTTTTCATTTTCATTGACTTCCAGGAACTTTTTAATTTCCTCTTTTATTTCATCAATGATCCATTGTTCATTAAGTAATGAGTTATTTAGTTTCCAGCTGTTTGCATGTTTTTTGTCTTTACTTTTATTGTTGAGTTCTAGTTTTTCTGCATTGTGAACGGATAATATGCATGGTATAATTTCTATTTTCTTATATTTGCTGAGACTTTCTTTGTGCCCTAGGATATGACCTATTTTGGAGAAGGTTCCATGGGCTGCTGAAAAGAATGTATATTGTGTAGAAGTTGGATGAAATGTTCTGTAGACATCAAGTAGTTCCATTTGATCTATTGTATATTTTAGATCTTGGATTTCTTTATTGATTTTTTGTTTGGATGACCTCTCCTTTGATGATAATGAGGTGCTACTGTCTCCCACAACCACTGTGTTAGAGTTAATATATGCTTTTAGGTCTTTCAGGGTATGATTGATGAAATTGGGTGCATTGACATTGGGTGAATACAGATTGATGATTATTATTTCCGTTTGGTCTATTTCCCCTTTTATTAGTATGTAATGTCCTTCTTTATCTCATTTGTTCAATGTAGATTTGAAGTCTACTTTGTCAAAGATAAGTACTGCTACTCCTGCCTGTTTTTGAGGGCCATTGGCTTGGTAATCTTTTTCCAGCCTTTCATCCTAAGCCTATGCTTATTTCTGTCGGTGAGATGGGTCTCCTGTAAGCAACAAATTGTTGGATCTTCCTTTTTAATCCATTTCATCAAGCGGTGCTTTTTGATGGGTGAATGAAGTCCGTTAACATTAAGCGTTAGTACTGATAGGTATGTGGTGATTCCTGTCATTTAGTTGTCTTAATTATTTGGAAGTTTGATTGTGTGTACCTAAGTTGAGGTCACTCTCACTCTCTACTTTCTTGCTTTTTCTTTTCCTGTGGTTTGGTGCTGCCTGTCTTTTCATGGTAAAGTTGGGATTCACTTTCTGTGTGCAGAATCCCTTGAAGAATCCTTTGTAGTGGTGGCTTTGTGGTCACATATTGTTTTAGTTTCTGCTTATCATGGAAGACTTTTATTGCTCCATCTATTTTGAATGATAGTTTTTTTGGGTAGAGTATCCTGGTGTTGAAGTTATTTTCATTCAGTGCCTGGAAGATCTCACCCCACGCTCTTCTTGCTTTTAATGTTTGTGTTGAGAAGTCTGCTGTGATTTTGATGGGTTTACCTTCGTATTTTATTTGTTTTTTTTCTCTTACAGCCTTCAATATTCTTTCCTTAGTTTCTGAACTTGTTGTTTTAATGATGATATGTCGTGGAGTAGTTCTATTTTGATCTGGTCTGTTTGGTGTCCTGGAAGCCTCTTGCATCTGTATGGGAATATCTTTCTCTAGATTTGGGAAATTTCCTGTTATTATTTTGTTGAATATACTATGCATTCCCTTTGCTTGCACCTCTTCTCCTTCTTCGATGCCCATGATTCTCAAGTTTGGTCTTTTCATGGAGTTGGTGAGTTCTTGCATTTTCTTTTCACAGGTCTTGAGTTATTTACTTAATAGTTTTTCAGTTTTTCCTTTGATTACCATTTCATCTTCAAGTTCTGAGATTCTGTCTTCTGTTTGTTCTATTCTGCTGGATTGGCCTTCCATTTTATTTTGCAGTTCTGTTTCGTTCTTTTTTATGAGGTTTTCCATATCCTGGGTGGTTACCTCTTTAATGTTGTCTATTTTTGTCCTGAGTTCATTTATCTGTTTATTAATCATGCTTTCTGTTTCACTTTGGTGTTTGTACAGTGCTTCTATGGTTTCCTTTATTTCTTCTTTTGTTTTTTCAAATTCTCTATTTTTGTTGTCTTGGAATTTCTTGAGTGTCTCCTGTACATTTTGGTTGACCCTATCCAGTATCATCTCTATAAAGTTCTCATTGAGTACCTGCAGTATGTCTTCTTTTAAATTATTCTTGTGGGCTTCTTTGGGTTCTTTGGCATAGTTTATCTTCATTTTGTTGGAGTCTGGATCTGAATATCTGTTTTCTTCATTTCCCTCTGGTTCCTGTACTAATTTTTTGCTGTAGAGAAACTGGTTTCCCTGTTTTTTAGGTCTTTCTGTCATTGCCCTTGGTATTGTTACTGTCCCTGTACTGTGTGCAATTAAGTATTTTCTAGCTTGTAATAATAACAATGGTGATATTTAGAATGGAAGGGTGAGAGGAGATGGACAGCAAAGAAGTTAAAGAAAAAAGGAAAAACAAATAAACACACAAGTAGGAAAAATAAAACAATGAATCAAACAAAAAAGTTTTGAAGATATAAACAGGGAGTATTAGTGTACTAATCAACAGTAAGCTGAACAGGCATTAGAGAGACAGAGCAGGGATTGAAAATAAAAAATAAAAAGAATAAAGATAAGAATAAAAATAAAAATAATAAATGAAAGAAATATATATATATATATATAATAAAACAAAATGAAAAATAGAAAATAAAAAAAAAACCCTCTAAGTTCAAATGCAATGATGTTTAGTCTTAATAATTTTGGTATCCGTCTCAGCCTCCAATCCTGGAGATTGTGCCTTAGATGTTGTTCTGTAGTTGTCTCATCAAAGGGGACACATAAAGTAGAACAAAACTGCACCAGAAAAACAAAAAACCCACAAAGTGTCCCAAGTTCAAATGCAATAGTGTTTCAGTAAGTTTTTCAGCATGCAGGTGTAGTTCAGTTTTTTCCTCATCAAAGGTAGGGAGAGAGGAAAAAAAAAGAGTCTGGAGGCTGTTCTGTGAATGGCTATATGCAGCTGTGTCTTGCCTGCCTGCTGCTGTCAGTCTGCTATTGCTGGAGGCATTATTTATGTAGATCTCTGGGGTGAGCTTAACACTCATCTGGCCCTGCAGGCTTTGTTTACTCAGAGTTCTCCTGTGTGCAAGCCTCTGCTACAAGCTTTCCCCTTTCCAAGAACACTGGGGGAGGTGACACTGCACCTGCTTTCTCTGGCCTGCTTGTTTATTTACAGCTCACATGGGAAGTGGGTCTTCCCCACTCTCGTGTGGAGTTTTCCTCCCACCACCTCTTTTACAAGCTTTCCTGCTCCTGATTGCTGGGTGGTGCTGCTGCTCCTGCCAGCAGCAGTGTTTGTTTACAGCTGACATGGGAGGTGGGTCTTCCCCTCTCTCCTGTGGAGTTTTCCTCCCTCTGCCACTCTCACAAGCTTTCTCATTCCTGGTTGCTGGGCATGTGCCACCACTCCCGCCAGGGCCTTTCCAGCCAGGCCCAGCTTGTTTATTTACAGTTCTGGGAAGGATTCTCCTCCCCCACTCTTTGGAGCTCAGAATGCCCCACCCTCTTTGCAACATGTCTTTATTGTTCTTATTGCTTATTACTCAGTTTCTCTTTTTTCCCCAATTGGGGGGTCGGTCTGTCCAGGGGGCTATGCTGATCTGGCCTAGGGTTGTCTGTAGGAGTACCACATACTGCTAAGCTCACCTTGTCCATGTCTTCCCAAGCTGTCTGGGTGCAGGTGACTGGTGGCCCAGGGGTCCTCCTGGTTTCTCCATTTAACATGAAGTGGAGATTCTCTGTGCTGGCTGGAGGCGTAGAGGGGTCAAAGTTTTTCCTCTTCTTGGTGGTTTTGCCTGCAAGGTGTGTCTCCAGCATCTCTCCAAGATTTCACTATAGGAGGCACACTTTCTGCTTCCTCCCTCTAGCCGCCATCTTGGAATTTTTAGGATAAATTTTTGAGCTAGAAGAATTACTGCAATCACTGCTTTAAGACATCCTGGCCATCCCTTGGCTACCTCATCTAATTCTTGGCTTAAATATCTTACTGGCTGAGGAGTGATGCCCCAGAGCTGAGTCACTACTCCCAAGGCCAGTCCTCACTTTGCATAGACATATAATTGAAACTTGTCTTGCATTGGGAGACCCAGTGCTGGAGCTGTCATAAGGGCCCTTTTTAACCTATGGAATGCATTTTCTGACTTGTCATGTCATTCAATAAATGGCTGCAGATCCTTGTCTGCACTTCCTTAAATATTTGATATAAGGGCCTGGCTAGGTCTGCATATCCCAGGATCCAAATTCTACAGTATCCTGTAACCCCTGAAAAAGGTTTTCAATTGCTTTTGAGTTTTAAGTAGAGGAAACATCAGGATTGGATGAAATCTATCCTCCTAGAGCCCCCATTTCTTTCTACTGGACAAGACCTAAATATACAACCCTAGATTGGTACAATTGGGCTTTTTCTTTAGATATTTTATATCCTCTATCTGCTAAAAAGTTTAGTAAGGATTCAGTGGCACATTAAATGATAAGCTCAGTTGGTCCACAGAAAAGGAGATCATCTACATATTGTAACACAGTTGCTTGTGGATATTGCCACTCTACTAAGTCTTGGGTTAAAGCCAATCCAAGGAGATGGGTGCTATCTCTGAATCCCTGGGGGAGGAGTGTCCAGGTGACCTGCAGACTTTCTTGTGGGGTCCTCTTTTAAAATGTAAGAGAATGAGTCCAGGACAGAATAGTAAGCAGTACCTGGAGGTATTTGGGCTAAAAGCATGTAGAGATTTGGAACTACAGGGTGGAGAAGCACTACTGCTTTATTGATCAGGCAGAGATCCTGGACTAGCCTACATTTGTTAGGCCCCTTCTTGACACTGAGAATAGGAGTATTATATAGGTTGGAGCATTATATTAGTAGTCCCTGTCTCCTTAACTTTTTGATTATGGGAATCAGCCCCTCCTCAACTTTTAGCTTTAAAGGATATTGTTTTTGATGGGGAAACTAGGAGGGGTCTTTGAGTTGAATTAAGACAGGGACCACTGTTTTTGCCCTCTCACAGTATGTCCATCCATCCACACTGTGGGTCTACTTGTTTGTCTATTAGGAGCAAGCAAAAGTGCTCTCCTGGGGGTAAAAGGAGCTATACCCCAATTTACATAGAAGGTCTCACCCTAGCAGAGGTGTAGGGTTTTCTGGGACAATTAAAAGGAGTGATAGAAATGGAAATCTCCCAAGGAGCAGACTAAAGGCTGAGTGAAATAATGCTCTAGTGCTGGCCTGATATATCCCAAACAGTAATTTTCTTGGAGGACCTGGGTCTGGGAGAGAGAGGAATAGCTGAGATGCTGGCTCCGGTATCGATATGCAGGCTGATTTTGTGCTTTTTGACAGTAAGTATAACTCCGGGCTTATGGTGGTTACAGGAGCCTGGATGGGATGCCCCAGGACCCATCACTGGGTGGGAGGCCCTGGCCTTGGTTTCCCCAGGAACTGGGAACAGTGTGCCTTCCAATGTTTTTCTTGACAAATAGGGCAGGGTCCCAGAGGTAGCTTTCTCCAGGGACACTCCCTCCTAAAATGGCCTTCCTGTCCATATTGAAAACATATCCTTGGGTTTGGACTTTGCCCCAGGGACACCTCTCTGAGCACTGTGTTCAGAGCCTCCTGCCATTTATCCTTTCTCTTTCCCTTTTCTAGGTCCTTCTGTGGCCAAGCCTGAGTGCAGTAAAACTTGGATCTCTTCTGTTGAAATTAATATTTTAATAAGCAGGAAAGAAGGATCCTTCCAGGATCCTTCAGGCTAGATTCCCCATCTATAAAGGGAAAAAAGTAAAAATTGGCCATCTTAACAGAGGTGACCTTTTACCTAGGTGTCCCCAGATGAGGAGAAACTCTAAGTGGGAGAGGGCATCCCTTTCTCCCTTGTTCTCCTGCCACTGCCACCTGTGGGTAAGGTTGTGGAAGACTTTTAGGTTTTCCTGGTTCAGCCACCCCTCCAGAAAGCCCCTGACCAATTTCTTATCTATTGTTTTTAACTTGCCTGTTTTCCCTGTGACCCAGGTACCTGGTTCTTCTCTACCAGCTGTAGGGTTGTAATTTAAAAATAACTATCAAAATAACCCAAAGGGCTTGCATGACCAGAGGGAGGACACCTGCAGAGGTGTGGGTAAGGATTGTTGATGAGGTAGACTTCTGTCCCCTTATATAGCTTGTGAGGCATATATTTTCTATGAAAAGACAGGGAGAGTCTGAAGGCTTTTGCTGCAGTAAGGGAAAAAAATGGAGAAGACTTTGAAGTCTCTGCCTTTTAATTGTGTTTGTTTTTGTTTTTGTTTTCTATTCCTGAAGGCAGGCTGCAGAACATGTTTAACCAATTAACCTGATGCTTGACAAAGTCAGTTAAGTCCCAGTTAGAAACTAGCACTTTCTGGTGCTTGCAGGGATTTTTCCCAAACTCCCTGAGGAAGGAAGCCTACTGCTGTTTAGAGCAATAAGGAGGAGGGGGACACTCATCCTGAACTATTTGGGAAGGGAAAGAGAGGCTGAAGATCGTGGGAAAAGAGAGTTTTCAGCTTCAACGCATGAAGGATTATTGATCATCACTGCTGCTCAGGTTGGTCCTGCCCAAGGCAGTAGTGGAACACTGAAAGTGAGGGTTAATCTCTGATCTTGGGCCAAGGAAACCATGAAGGAAGCATAAGAGATCTGATTGTCTGTTGCCTTGGACATGGCTGGAGGGGTCCGAGACTTAGGCACCTTTGTAGCCTCAGGGCAGTTCAGGAAGTTGCATCTCCAACCTTTGGGTGACAGTGGGGAGTGCCCCGGCCAGAGCACCCTTATAGTTTGAAGAGAAACTTTCCTTTCCACTGGCTGTTTTTGGACCTCCTTCTAAGTGGGTCAGATCTTGAAAGAGAGAGAGAGAGAATTTAAGCAGAGGAAAAAGCCTCTGTGCACTTGAAGATCAGCTTTGCCCATGTGGCACTGGCAGTCCAGTGCAAGCCTCCGGCTGGCAACCAAGTTTTCTAGGATTGCCTGCTTTACAGCTGTAATGGGCTTGGAGTTTTTCTTCAGTTTCCTAAGGGAGAAACCCTTCTTAACAAGAGTGAGAGAGACTGAGAGATAGAGAGAAAAAGAGAGACAGAGAGAGAGACAGACAGAGAAGGTCGGCCTGAGGTCCACCATAACTAGGCCATAGTGGGGGCATGCTCCCCTGGAGAACAGACTCCACCAGAGTGCCAGACAGTCACTGAGAAAGGCAGCCTTTCCCAGTTTGGCACAACCTATACTGACCTCAGATGAAGACTGGTCCCTTCACATGTTGCCAAGTATGATGCACAGATGATATGTGCAGGAATTTCAGATGCTCAGGGTTCTTGAGCACAGGTGGATTCCAGCAGCAGAAGTTGGAGATTTTATTTATAGAGAAGAGAAGAGAAAGACTCCATGGTGAGGCCTGCAGGGGGAACCGGAAACTGGTGATCCCATGAGTCAGGCTGGACATTGGGATTTATAGCCTTTTTGTATTGCCTAAGAGCAGAGATGTATCTCAGGTGCAGACAGAGGTTTCCTGGGAAGGACAGCTATCTCCTTGACCACTTATCACATTTTGGGACCTTCTGCAGTCCACCCTTCAAAATGATGGATATAACATCTAAAATAACTAACAATTGCACTCATTTACAAATTCTTGTCATGTGTCAAATGCCTCAACTCAGCAGTTTGCATAGCCATTTTATAACTTCTTAAATGAAAAAGAATCAAAGCAGAAGTTAAGTAAACCCGACTCCAGCTATTTTTTTTTAAATAAAGGAATATAGGATTCTACAATCTTAAGAGAGCAAATTAATTTTTCCGTACAGTAAATTTAATTACTTAGAATGCTATAAGAGGCATGAGAAATCTTGGCTAACTGTTATACTTCCTGGAAAATATGAGGATTAGCCATTTGAAAAGTGTTGAAGCATAATAAAATTAAGTCAGTGTGAAACCCTGCTAAACATAGAATTCCTCTAATGAGTGGAGTATCACATTTCTTTGCAGTTAACATGTACATGAATTATCTCTATTCTGCATGTATGGATGGGAGTAGTCTAAGAGAATTGAGGGAAATGGATTTCCAAATGAACTGACATTTACTGGTGATGGTTGTGTGTTAATCACTAGGCCTTTAGGGTCTATTTACATATATTCCTTTTGCAATGTGCAAAAGACAGTGTGGGTTTCTGAGTATAAAAGTTACTACCAAGAGAAACTTGATCTAAAAGGAATCCTATTGCCATTATTATTATATATATTCATATTTGGTTAACACAAACTTGCAAAAATATTTCCTATTCAAATAAACTGTACTGAATTTACACACCAAAAATATAGGGTAATTCAATTGCACACTGTTTCAGCTTGTTAAACACACACATATATCATGTAGATTAGATAAATAGATATAGATGCACATATGGATACAATGTAGATATTGATATAGTCCTTTTGTGGAAATAATTATCATTTAATAAACCACCATTGCAGTTTTGTGTGCAGATGCATTTTTATCAAGGTTATAGTTAAAACAGTTGAAAATTTAAAAAGTCTTTGTCCCACAAAAATAAACATTTTTCCGTTATAGTAAATCAATCATTCATGTTTTACATAGAAGATGATCTAATTTTTCTGCTTGTTAGTTGAAAGCATCAATTTATAATGCATTCAAAAATGAATTCAAGTATCACTTATGAGTGGAGGAAAGAACAATGGGCAGTAACTGATAATTCTGATAATTACTATTTTCCACATGTTCTTAGTATGCCTAAAAAGAAATTAAGTTTTATAAAATATTTCAGGTAGCCACAAATAATCGCAGTCTATTTTTTGCTACTGGTAGGTAATCGAGGTAAAGAGAAATTCAGTTATGAGTGCATTTTTCAAACAAACAGAGTGATTAAAAATTATGGAAAGAAAAAGATTCATAGTAATGTTAATAGACATATCCAAAACATTCCAACTTTTTCTTTGAGCTCATGGGTCTTGGCACATGGCCAAAATCATTTATTTGTGCAACTAAATATGGAATGTTCTTAGTGGATCAAATAAAATTCACTGAAGCATTTTTTCCTTTTTCCCTACTTTTCTTTCTTTCTTACTTCCTTCCTTCTTTCCTTCCTTTCAGCATTTTCTACTTTGGTGTTTGTTTTAAGCAGGAAAAATTGCCATTATCAGAGAGAAAAAGGGGAAAGAAATATACTGAATCACACAAGTTCAAACTGTGATACATGACACAAACACATTCAGCACTCTCCATTACCACAGAGCTTACACAACTCAGCCCTTTTATCTTTCCTTTTCTCTGAAGTGGGAATATCACAAAATCAATTTCCTCTTGTGTAACATTCTGCTCTTTACAACATTCCTCTTGTGTAACAATATGCCAAAGATATTTAAGTCTAATATTTCATAGTTTATTTTAAATCATTGTTTAATTCTGTTATATTTTTTAAAATTTTAATGATTTCTCTGCTTTGATTTCCAGTTCTTATTTTCCAGATAATGTTTTTCTAATCTGTTGATAATACTAAAAATAATTATTTCACTTTAAGTAATTTTATCATTTTATGGAGTAAGTGGACTTATTTTCAAAGGTGTGTTTATACATGACAGTTCTTTTCTTTGCATTAATCAGCTGTGTGAACAGAATATGTGCCATATCATCTCGAGTCAACTAGACAGTAATCAGAACTGATCCCTTACAATAGCATCATTGACCAGGTGGACAGAACCTGGGAAATGTGTACACATTCTCATACATAAGAGTATTCTAGAATCATGAATGCATTCAATGTACATTTTTCAATGCCACAGCCAATGTTCTGTGGCAGTGACTTCTTTCTAATTCATATTTTAAGATAAAATGTCTTTCCTTTCATGTACACAGAACTTTTATCTTAGTTATGTCAAGTAGCCTCTAATGCCTATGTTTTAAACTACAACGTGATTTTTAATTTCCTAAGATTAAATTATCAAAAAGTTTATATTTAAATTGACATATTATTTGAATGCCTTTGAAATCAGGAAAACACATAGTATCATCTTTCCATTTTGAAATTGTGGGAAATAATACCAAATATAAGTTGTTTTCTAAACTAAATAATTAGTTATGAGAATTTTCTTCCAAACTCTAAAATTTTTAGTACCTTTCTTGGATTTAAAACATAAAATATTTTAAGATAAAACATGATAATTGAATGAAGGAATGTGAACTAAATAAATATTCAAGATAGTATTTATTGCCCAGAAATCCCAGAAAGATTATATTGGTTTAGAATGTATATTTTAAATTACATGTTAAAAATGGAAATAAATATAGCATACTATGTCTAAGTTATAAAAATCCAAGACAAAGAAAAACTGCACAATTATTTAATGAATTTTAGGACTGAATCTTTCCAAGTATTTTTTTATTTTATTGGTATCTGATAATATAATCATGATGCCTGTCTCATAGAAATTTTAATAATTAATTTTCAACAAATGATTACATTATCATTAAATAATAGTTTCTTTAAACCAATTATTTGGTTTAAAGAAAATTAATCTTTTAAATTATTAGTGATAAAATTAGGGTCACATTTTAATTGGGTAAACACTATAAAAAATGTTATTTTGCAAAATGACCTTGAATGCCTGTGTCAAGCATTTGAGAAACACACTGGGTCCAGAATTTTTTAAATGTAGTTCTCTCTTATTCAGAATAAACTATAAGCCATATGGGATACATTGGATAATGCACTAGAAGAAATATTATTAAATAAAGCTCATCATTTTAGCTATATATCAGACTTTATATTTTTCATTTTTTATCTTCCTTGACTCACTTTATTGTTGGTTTGTGTAATTTGCTCTGGACCTCATGTTTATGGCACTACTGAGTTTAGGAGGCATGGTCTGGGCTCTCCCTGCCCATCTGTCAGCCACAACCTCTACATGGAGCTTACCTACTTCTATATCTATCCAAATGTCCTACACTTCATTAGCCTCTCCTGACAAAATTATTTAGAGCATAATTTACTCCTCAAATCTTAATTTCCAAACCATTCCTAGAACTTTCCTACACATAGCTATTGATCACCTTGACATATTATTTAAGAATTAATCATATTTATTGTCTACTTTCTTTCAACTCTATTTGAAGACCTTCTGGTGTATTTCAAGCTCAAAGTACAGTGTCTATAATGTAGGTAAAAGTGACTTAAAATACATTATTTTAAAAAGTTATTATATATGCTAACAATTGTGTGCAGATTGACATAGATTGCAAATGATTAATGATGGACTTAATAATTCTTCTTTATTAGTGTATATTAATTACTTAAAGGAATTTCTTCAAAGTAGTTCATACATGAACTTATTGTACTTTGATCAGATTAAACCTCCTTATTGCCTGTTTCTCCCCCTCCTATTTTTTAGCAGTTTTGGTGGGTTTCATTATGCCATCTTCATATACAGACAGAATGTCTTCTGATACTACTCAATCCCATCACTGTTTTGTTGTATTTCATCTCTTCACTTTGCCTTATCCCCCAAACAGTCCCACAATTGCATTCATGTTATATTTATTGGAACTAGATGCCATATATATGAGAAAACTTGTTATATTTTTCTCTCTGAATCTTGCTTATTTTATTTAGCATAATGCTCTCCAGTTCTGTGCATTTTCTTGCAAATGACACAATTTCATTCTCCTTAATGGCGGAATAATATTCCATGGTGTGTAAATACCCATGTTCTTTATCCATTCATTATGCCTTGGGTGTCAATTTTATTTCAAATCATATATTAGAAAACTAATATGAAATACATAAATGTAATTACTGGATTATGTAATATGACATACATATCATGCTGTCATTTGGATTATAGACATAATAACTTTAACCATAAAAATTTGAAAGTTGTCACAAATATTATCTCAATCTTGGAAATTGATACAAGAAATATTATGTGCTCTTTCATGCTGAGCATTATTTCCTCCATTCTACCTATTTTAAAATTTTGTATGGGTAAAAGTTACCTGCTAGATCTCTGTCTGGTAGACATGCATGTATTTTCTATCCAGAACAGGTAACTTCTAAAGTTTATTCCTCAATAAAGTTTTAAAGTATATCCATCACTACATCTAATACAACTGCCTTAGTCTGTCATTTTTTGTAAACTCTCTCTCTTTTGGTTTCTCATGCTCAAGCTCTCTCTCCATATACATGTTTATTTCATGAATGTTTTTAAGATCTTAAATTGTTCATAACATATTTCCCCCCATTAACTAACAAACTAAATAATCTTTGGTGAATGTTTATTTTATATTTGTGTAAAAATCATTATATTAACTTTTGAATATTAGATATTATTCTTAAGGGAATGATAAAAATAATCCATAAATGATTTACAAATGTCTCTGGAATTTAGTGTAGTGTGATGTGACATGTCCCAATAAGACTATTTAATTGTGATTCAAAACTATACTTTTCTCCTTTTTTTACTGGTCAGAATCTTGGTCATTTCTCCAGAATAATTGAGCCATAATTTTCCAAATCAAAATTTTAAAAAGCATTATACTTTCATAGAAAAATGGAAATGAAGGCACAGGGATTTAATTTTCACTCATACATGTTGGTCAGAGTGAGATTCTTCTTACAATCTCTACCAACATGGCACATTTATTTGTACCATTTTTATGATTATTAATATCCTCCACCAGAGAAGTGATATTATGATTTTCAAGCAAAATTATCACCAAAATCCCATAGATTACATGAGGGTTCACTTTTTTTCATTTTATATTATATGGGTGGGAAAAACAATGGTCAATGAAATATATTGTCATTTGATTTTCATACAAGGTAAACCTCTGCTCATTCAGCTACCCTTTCCCTCTCAACTGCTGATGTGTTTATGACAAACACTGATGTCTTTATAGTCTCCTAGTTTTGTCCTTAACAACAGTTCTTATATTTGAAATCATATAATATGAGTTCAGACTTGCTTTTTTTTGACTTAGCTATAAGCAGATTCTTCCATGTCTTTCTGTGACTTTATATCTCTAAATTTTTAGCCCTGACAATATTCTATTACCTGGATATGTCATAGTCTATTTATACATTTACCTGCTAAATGACATCTTGGATGATTCTAAGTTTTGGTGACTAAGTATAAAGCTGCTATAAATATTCTTGTGAAGATTTTTGCATGGTTATGTTTTCAGTTCTTTTGGATAAATACAAAGAGGTGTGATTGTTGGATTGTATAATAAGAGCATGCTCCATTTATTCATTTATTCATTTATTTATTTTTAAGACAGTGTCTTGATATATAGCCTGGCCTGGTCTGGAGCTTGTAATCCTCCTGCTTTAGCTTTTTAAGTAGTAGGAATCATGGCAAGCACCATCGTGTCCTGCATGTATATTTAAAGCTATAAGAAATGGCAAATGTCTTCCAAAGAGTCTGTATGTTTTGCATTCCAAGCAAAATGACTGAGAGCTCCTGATGCTGAGAATCCTTGTCAGCATTCATTGTCGGCAGTGTTCCAGGTTCTGGCCACTTTAACAGGTGTGGATTGCTATTGCATTGTTGTTTTCATTTGAATTTCCCCAATAGCATGATGTATGGAGCATGTTTTCAAATGCTTATTTACCATCTGTATGTTTTCTGGCTTTTCTTTAAAAATATTTGGTCCATTTTTAAAGTTAGTTATTTGGTTTTTGTTGTTATTGAATTTTAAGTGTTCTTTTTATATTTTGGATACCAGTCCTTCATTGGATATGCCTGTAGCAAGTGTTTTCTCCAATCTGTGGTTTGTCTTTCCTTCTTCTTGTCATTTTCTTTCTGCAGAATGGAAGGGTTTCATTTCAATGAAATCAAGCATGTCAATTATTTCTTTTATAAAAGGTGTCTTTGGTGTTATATCTTAAAAGTCATTGTTATATCTAAGGATATCTGTATTTTTTCATATTTTCTATCCTGGAAGTTTTGTAGTTTTAAATTCAGGCTGATGATTCATGTTGAGTTAGCTTTTGTGAAGGTCATAAATTCAGTGTTTAGGTTCATTTTTCCTCAAATAACATTTGAAAGTAGTACAGTGAGTGTTTCCTCTTATCTTATTTGCTTAATGTGGACACAGAATTCTTGACTGAATTAGTCAAAAGGGCTCTAACCAATTTGAATTCAATGTCCCCACTCATTTTTATCAAGTAAATGAGAAATGTTAAACATGTAAAACTGTGATTGAGATTGGCATGGCTGAAAAGAATACTAATAACTGTGAGTTATCATAAGCATACTGATAGATGAATTCTTAATTATGCACACTGTACTTATTCTATAAAGGTTTTATCATTAAAAAACTCAATGGTTTACTCAAAGAATTCTTAACATCATAACTTAATTGTGTGTCACATGATTTAATATATACTTTAGATATCTTTTGCTCACTATTGTAAATAATATTTATAGTACTATGTTGGAAAAATGTACTCAGGAGGTAATGAAGTATATAGAACTGTGAGGTTTGACATTCAAATTCAGTGGTTTTAATCTCTCTTTTTAAAATTGTTTTTATCTTTTTATTCTCAATTGTTTCTTTTAATATCATATTACTGTATGTTTCCATAAATTCTTATTGTGTCTAATTTTCCATGCTAATAAAGAGCAATTCCTGGAAAGTAGATAAGCTTTTTAAATTGAGAAATGTAGTAAAGATAAAAAAGTTGTTTACAATTAGGTGTTTGACAACAAAAAAAAATGGACTTATTGGATATTTCAGGTGTGCTTTTGTACTTCAGACTATTTTGCAATTTCTTTGATTCCCGTGTGTATGCCACATGCATATCTATACATACTTACGTCTAGTTACAAATAAACATATATAGTTTTATTGACAACTGAATTTGATAGATAATGCATAGTCTATACTTAACAGAAAAACAAAATAAAATCAGATTCTTTCAAAGAACATTGAACATTCAGCCAGCAAAGTATGATAAAGCACACTTACATCAATTTTAATTAGAGTATAATTAATTACATATTTACAAAAATATAAGCTCTATGCATTTTTTTCAGAAAATATTTTAACCATGATTATGAAAAGTGCTACCAAAATTTGTTTCTATTTGTGGAATTAAATATTTAAGTAATTATTTTTAGTAAAAAATATGTGTTGAATTATAATCATGCAAAATTATATAGTTAAACCAAAGAATTTGTAAATCTATTGCATTTTTGTGTTATTTCTATTATTTTAAACATTGATGCTATATGTATATATGTATATACACATACACACATATATATATACATACACGTATGAAGGTAACTTTTAGTAATTCCATATACTATTGCAATGATAGTGCTCCTATCATAACAGTAAGTTATGATAGAAATAAAATGGATCATGTGGATATTTTGAACTGATATTAGAACATATTAAAGTATCATGATTTTTTAAATTACTCTTAATTTTTTATTTTGTTAAGTAATTGCAATTTTGTTTTATTTATTTTTCCATTTTTTGATTTTTATTGTTGTGCTGGGTGTGGTACACTGTGGAATTTATAAAAGATCTTAAATCTGTCAAATACATCATCCTTGAAGTCACTCCCTCCATCCTTCTCCTTTATTCTCCCCTCCCCATGTTCCTGGAATAGTTTCAACAGATATCATTTTTCAATTTACATACATGTGTACACAGTATTTGCACTATATTCATCATTTCCCCACCTCCTCTCACTTCCACTGGTACCAATGTCCCCAGGCAGGATCTGTTCATGCACCTGTTCTCTGATTTTGTAAAAGAAAAAAAATGACATTTTTGCTGGTTTAAGATAGCCACACAGGGATTTCCTTGTGGCATTTACGTATGTATACATACATATATATATGTATATGTATGTATGTATGTATGTATATATATTCTGTATTATAGCTTGATTTGGTTCATCTCTTCTATTTTTCTTCTTTCTACCATAGCTTCTTTCTTATTGTAGTTTCAACTCATTTAAAAATTTTATATTCATTCTTGTATAGAGAATAAATCAACCATATTCACCACCTTCTTAACTTCCTTCTTTTACCCTTCCTCTCCCATATGAGACCTCCCCTTAGTGTGACCTGCTTTTCATAATATTGCTGTATTTGTATTAAGTCTATATTCCACATATAAGAGAAACAAGTTGTTTTGGCCTTCTGAACCTGGGTAACTTCACTTAAGATGATGTTCTACACTTCCATCCATTTACCTGCGAATGACAAAAATTCATTTTTCTTTGTGGCTGAATAAAATTCCATTGTGTAGAAATACAACATTTTCTTAATCCATTCATCAGTAGTCAGGCATCTTGGCTGTTTCCATAGCTTAGCTCTTGTGAATAATGCTGTAATATACAAGTGCATTCAGATGCCTGTGTGTTCGTTGTAACCTGACATACATTCCTTTGAGTATATCCTTAAATTTTGTCATTTTATTACAATTTCTGTCCAAATTTTTAAAAACGTGAATAGCTTATTAATGACTATACATTTTGCACCATTTACAAAACTCTATTCTTATGGGTTCATAATTAGCAGGACATCTGTTCTTTTGGAACTTGAATTTATTACTATGCTAGGAAACAATACAGATTTTGTGTCATATTTCTAAGCTTTTAACATTTAACTTTAATAACTGGTTCAGGTACATTAGGAAAATATGAGGAAGGCATTTTTAAAAAATTGATTTTTTTTCTAAGAAATGGCATAAAATTAAGTTTTGCCAACCATGGAAGACCATGTTCATACCTGCCTTATTGACTGACCACAGCCTCTAAATATGTACAAACACACACATTTAGACTCATAATTACATTCATAAGCACATAGAAATACAGTTAGATATGTTATACACATTTAATTTGTCTGATAATAATCTATTATTAAATGTGTCTTCTAAAAACCTACTATATACATCAGTTTATTTCAGTTTGGATTTTAGGGAGATTTTGTACATGACTTTACAAGCTTATATATTTACAATATGTGTATTTACACCAGAAATTCTTACTAAAAAATAGTATATTTAAACTCACTAGCTAAAACTGAATATTGTAAAACAGAAAGACTAACAGATGTTCCAAAATATTCAGATTTCTGGTCTAACTCAAATAAAACATCTGGATTGTTAACAGGATATAATCCATTTGAAAGGATCAGAGATTTTGCAGTAATTCCATTATATCACTAAGTGACATATTTTTCTATTAGCAACATTGAATTCTAAGAGTCTTCTCTAATGATGAAATAAAATATATTTCAACATTCATTGTGTTTTATATAAATAATAGCACCAAATCCACCCATCATTCTGTTGAAAAACAAATTACTTTGAATGTTTTCTAAAAATATAATACTCTCTTAGTCCTTAGAAAGATAAATGTAAGAATTTGTAAATATTGTATCATTTTATTGTTTATTTATTTACTTATTTATGTGTTAATTAATTAGTTTCAATACTGAGAATCTAACACAGGACTCATGTATGCTACGTTTATGCTATATCACGGAGCTACAAACCCAGTTCTACTTTGTCACTTTATATAAGGAACTTGAACATCCTTGAACTTTAGTGTCCTGAGTCTTGTAAGCAATCCCGTGTGACTACCCAGGGACTGTTCTATTTGCTTCCAAGTACGATGTCCTTGAAAAAGTAATAACTAACTCTGTTTTAATGGGTCTTTAGTTGTCAAAACTGATTGCAAGCCTCATTGCATGTTTAGGGGCTCTGTATGTGACTTGCTTTGTGTCATGGGATATTATCCAATGTGATACAAGCAGATGTTTCTGTTATGGTTCTATATTTAGCCCATTCAGTGATGCTTCTACCATCACTGAGAAGAGGTGTCTCTGGGTCATTTCTCTTCCTTTAGTCTGAGCCCCAGAAAGAACACCGTTGCAAGAGATGAGAGCAGATTTCACTCCAGAATCAAACATGGCCCCACTGAAGAAGCAGAGACACCATGTGAGTTTCATTTGGCTCAAATCTGTAGTAGATCAATAGGTTCATAAGTTGAGAAGATATGTTGTCATTGCCTGCTGCTGAATTTGAGAGATTAATTCATGCTCAGCTATTTTGTTTTTAATATCTAGTTTATACATTGATACAGAATCTCTTGAATAGTTGGTACATCTACACTAATCCATGATCCAAATCCATGATTTGCTTTTAATAGTTTCATATACAGAAAATAATGAAAAGAGAGGTGTAGTTATCAATATGAAATGTATATTTCTCATATGTCCTCTAAATTGATGTAGAAAAATTAAGAAATGGAAGAGATAGAAGAGGGATTGTATCAGGTGCTTTATCCAAAAGTACATGAAAATAGAGTTCATTAATAACATTGTGTATGTCAACATTTCAATTCTTAATCTCATGAAGAGAATTTGAGATTTACAGAGAGCCCAAGCCACTTCTGTCATTTGTTCCTTAAAATGCAGCCCTGCTTTCATTGTTATTTTGCTCTGATTTACATTAAAGATTTGGTATGATAATGAAGGAACCACATGATAACCAAGCAGCAGGAAGGGGTCTGTAATTTGAAAATTTCTGATGAGTTTTTCTATTAGTTGTTGTTGTTTTCTATTAGGAGGATTCTGATTTTCTGTAGAGAGAAATTTTAAATAGAACAGATTAGAGAGAAATTTAATTCACTGACCTTTGGACATGTAGTTGGGAAAACTGTATTTCTTCATTTAATTAATTAAATCATGATCATAGTAGAACCCAAATAATGCTGAATTTATCTCTCACAAGTAATTAGTATAAGGATAAAAGAAATTGAGGAAGGAGATGGAATTGCTTAAAATGAAATATGGTAAATTTCATTTTGCCATATATTTAAATTGCTCTGTATTGTTTACAACTATTCCATGTTTCCATTTCTAACTGTGAAACTCAGCATTAACATAGCTAATAGGTTTGAGTAAAAAAGAGAGGAATATTGATATATTTAGACCTTTTTTAAAATATAAAGAATACAGGACACATTTTATTTTGCATCTATACAATTTTTGTATTCTTACAAATAATATAATATGTATTTTGAATAATTTGTGGTAAGACTTTTTGATTTTACATAGTGTTTTTAGTACATGAAAGAAAATCTATAGTCCAGAAGAATCAGAAACCATGTTTCTACAAAATAACTCATCATTTTGTAGTGTTATTACCCAGTAATTATTACTCTTAGCAAATAACATTCATAGGTTGACACTAAGAATACAAGAATACGTTTATATCTGCACGTTGATTGTACATTTGGTTGTTGTAGTGTTTATGCGGTGTTATAATTCTAAAGGAGGTTGATAACTGTGCTAACCAAAGGGTCATCCACTACAAAGCTAAACTGTTTATTGTGTGGAGTCAGAATTGCCAGAAGAGTATTAGTTCTAGTTTAAAATATAGCCCTAGGAGTCAGGAAAAAAATAAACAAAAACAAAATTGAAACTAAAACCTTTCTGTAACCAACCCACCTGCCTCTAAGGTGTATTGGCTTTGTAAGAAGAACCAAGTTGATGTAAGGGACACAGATGATATATAAACCAGCTTGTATCAAATTCCACCGTGATGCAGACTTTTAGCTCATGACCCTAAGATGTGATATTCAAATGCTTTGTGTTTCTGCCATGACTGTTTTCCTACATACTGGAGAAAGCCATTTTGAGATAAAGTACAGAGGAAGGTCACTTTGAAAGCTAGGGATGAGAAAACTGAAACTGACACTTTTTATATAAAAATAAAATGTCTTCTCTATTATGTGTGGGTAAAATGAGCAAATCATTTTATTTTTGGATAAAAATCATCCTTTTGTAATAAGAATGGAAGCTTTAATTCTCTGGGAGCCATTATTATTCTTTAGCATTATTTTATGTGTTATATTTACATGTGCATATATGTATGTTATTTGTATAAATATTGGTATATATTTAATTTAATTAGTTTGTTTATTTGGTGATCTTGGTTTGAACTCAGGGCTTCTGCTTGCCAGGCAGTTACTTTTCCACTTGAACTCCACCCAGGGCTGACCTCAGTCAGAGATCCTCCTAACTAATACCTCCTCATAATTTTAATCACAAGTATGCACCAACACACCCCCTTACTGATTAACATGAGGTTTAAATAACTTTTTTCCTGGAGCTGCAATCCTCTGATGCTGCCTCCTGGAGAGCTAGAATTACAAGTATGAACCACGATGCCTGGCCCCTGTATTTTATTTTAAAATATCTGGTAGATATCAAGAAAGGCCAGAAACGTTCCACACTAAATAATATAAAATAAACTGAAGTTACTAGACTGTGGGTTGGCAATGCTCACTATGAGTTGTTTCTCACAGGCTTTGGGAATATTTTCTCTCTTTTTCCTTTCTATCCCTTTATGGCCTTTAATCCTGTGATTGCTATAACTGTCCTGATGTGGGAAGTTCAGTAGTGCTCCACTTCCCTTTGTGGTTTTTATATCCCAGCCTAGTTGATGCATACCTATAAATATACACATGGGTGTATATATATATATATATATATATATATATATATATTCTTATCACAGATAATATATAACTCATCATATGAAATATATGTAGATATATAGATTATATATATATATATATATATATATATACACGAATATATTAGCAATACCTTGTTCTCTTATTTTTGGCAATTTATAAAATGTAGTTTTTAAAATTGTTGAATAATAAGTATTTTCACTGATTGGACTTTAAATATTATTTTACTCTCTCAACAAAGTGCTCATTTTTACATCACAAGAGGAAAATAATATTTATATTTATTATAAGAATAATTATCAGTATTGGGGATGATTATGAAAATGCAATGCAAATAATGTTCATTCCTAGATCCAACTGAGACAGAAAATAATAGATGAAGTATGAGAACTGTTGCTCAAATTGCTCCTCTTCCTTAGCTCCCATGTCTCTATTTACTTTTATTGCTTACCTTGTCTTGTGTTCTTTCTTCTCATACTATCTCTGCAGCATCTCCTTTTGCTATGGTTATTTTACTTTTTCCTCATTCACTTTGCTCCTCCCCTGTTTCTTCTTTTCCTTCTCTCTTCCTCTTCTCCTTTTTAGTCATCATATTTTCCTGTTCTCATCTTCTTCTATAATGTTCTTCTTTCTTTCCTCATCTTCTCTTCATCTACATTTTCCTTTTTCCTTGTCAAATTTTCTTTCTTATAGATATAGATCATATATATATATTTATGTATATATATCTTCTCCTTTATGCATATATGTATATATATATCATAATGATGTAGTAAATATTATTCACTAGAGTTCAAAGGTAGATATTATTTTATATCCTAAACTTGTGTGCAATTTGAAATAGCCTGTTTCAGCAAATATTTTTCAACCTCCTACTATTTTATATTAGTCACCTTGATTATTTTACTCTTTGTTCCCACATGAACAT